>NC_081841.1:66713056-67913056 GCF_963259705.1 Myotis daubentonii | reverse complement strand
TTTCTTTTTCTCCCTCCTTCCCCATCCCTTCCACTCTGTCTGAATATCAATGGAAAAAATATCCTCGGGTAAGGATTAAAAAAACCCCAAAAAACATATACATATATTTAAATCTGGAAATGGAGGAAAAGCACAGAATGCTAGGTTTACCCTAGAGTGGAAGATGAAAAGGTGATAATCCTACAAATTAAATGGGTGATTGTGGCTGTTTCTAGGTTTTAAATTAGGCCATACAGAACTAGCAACTCACAGGAAGCCCCCGGTATAACAAAACATTGAGCTTGCTCACAACTGGCTTTGGGTGAGACTGGAAGGGCATGAATAGATTAAAACAAAAAAGGCTGAAAGGAATAGAAAGTCGTTTACTGTGAAGGAAGGATTAATGGGAGTGAAGGTGTGGAACAAGTAGAGGAAATAAGTTGTAGTCAAGACAGGAAGCACAGAGGGAGAAAGTCTGGAGAATATAAAATTTCAAGGGATGGTGAGGTCCCAGGCATGGCCAGGTGATGTGTAACTGATGAAGACGCCGTTAGCCAAGTTATTAGATGAATACTAGAGGCCCGGTGCACGAACTCATGCACTGGTGGGGCTGATCGGGCTGGGACGGCCGGGGGAAGGGGACGAGGAAGGTTGGCCAGCTGGCCTGCCCCCAATTAGGATGCGGGGTCGATCCAGGGCGGGGCTGGCCAGGGGAGGGGCTGAGGGCAGTTGGGGGGGTGGGTCCCGCCTCCTGGTTGAACTCTGGTTGGACTCCTGGTTGAAGGGACAATTTGCATATTAGCCTTTTATTATATAGGACTAGAGGCCTGGTGCACAAAATTTGTACACTCGGGGGGTCCCTCAGCCCAGTCTGTGCCCTCTCACAGTCCAGGAGCCCTAGGGGATGTCCCTCAGCCTGGCCTGTGCCCTCTCGCAGCACCACCAGCTGGGTAGCCTGGGCCTCTCTCTGTGGGGCGATTGTGGGGCCCCCAGACCAATTGAACCGCATCCGCCTTGGCTGGCCTGGCGCCAGTGCATGTCATAGGGTGGTCATCCAGTCGGTCATTCTGCTATTCAGCTGTATGGTCAATTTGCATATTATGTTTTATTATTATTTATAGACTAGAGCAGTGGTGGGCAAACTCATTAGTCAACAGAGCCAAATATCAACAGTACAACGATTGAAATTTCTTTTGAGAGCCAAAATTTTTAAACTTAAACTATATAGGTAGGTACATTGTTATTAACTTAATTAGGGTACTCCTAAGCTGGCCTTTGCTAAAAACATCCTCAATCTGATTGAGGTACATTTGCTGAGGTCGACCCCTTCCAACTCTCCCATCCACACTCGTCTTGTATACTTGTTTCGTCTATCTCCTTTCATTCATCCTCTCTATATGTCCAAACCATCTCAACATACCTTTCTCAATCCTCGACACTACATCTTCTTTCACTCCACAACGTTCCCTAAAATTAACTTAATAAACTTTACTTAAAGTTTTGAGTCAACTTCTCACTATATGTGCTCGCCCGCACATGGTATTTTGTGGAAGAACCACACTCAAGGGGCCAAAGAGCCGCATGTGGCTCGCGAGCCGTGGTTTGCCGACCACTGGACTAGAGGACCAGTGCACAAAATTCGTGCACGGGAGGGGGGTCCCTCAGCCCGGCCTGCACCCTTTCCAATCCGGAACCCCTCCGGGGATGTCTGACTGCTTCTCACAATCCAGGACCACTGGCTCCTAACCATTCACCTGCCTCCCTGCCTGATCACCCCTAACCCCTCTGCCTGCCTGCCTAATCGCCCCTAACTGCTCCCCTGCTGGCCTGATCACCCCTAACTGCCTCTGCCTCGCCCCGCACCTGGGACCCAAGATTCCCTCCTCCAGCCGGTCGCAGGCACCCAGGACCCGGGCCAGCTTCGCCCGGGGTTGGCTACAGCTGCAGGGGACCGTGAGCGGGCGGCTTCACCCGGGCCGCAGCTGCTGGCACCCGGGATAGCGGGGCAGGTGGCTTGTCCCTCTCCCGGGCCACAGCCCCAGCTACTGGTGCCCGAGATCACAGGGCGGGCAGCTTGTCCCTCTCCCAGGCTGCGCCTGGCTGGTCCCCATTCCTCTCCCCCCAGTGTTGAATGTCTGAGCCTTTATGGTGTGGCATGGTGAGGGTGTGATGACCATTTGCATATTAGCTCTGTATTATATAGGATGAACACGGGTGTAGTAGGCAGTCTATAAGATAGCCCCCAACGATCTCCACCTCCTGTGACTCACACCCTTGTAGGATCCCCTCCCCTGAGTGTAGACTGGGCCTAGTGACTTACTTCTAACAAATAAATAAGGCAAAACGATGGGCTGTCTCTTCTGAGATTATGTTCCCAAAAGACTCCCGCTTCCATCTTGCTTGCCCTCTCTTGCTTGTCCCCTCGTGTGCTCTGTGAAGCCAGCTTCCATATTGCGGAGACCAATCAGGCAAGGAACTGAGGGGCGCCTCTTGCCAGCAGCCAGGAGGACATCAGGCCTGTCAACAGCCCCCTGAGCGAACTTGGAGCAGCTCCTGCCCATCCAGCTTCAGGTGATTTGGCCCAGCTGACACCTTGATGGCAGCCTTATGAGCAACCCTGACCCGGAAGGTCCAGACAAGTTTCCTGATGCACAGACACTGTGAAGTAATAAATGTTGTTTTAAGCTGATAAGTTGGGACGATTTCATAGATAACTAATACAATGGATGTTGCCTCTTGAGAATAACAGGAGGCAAGATAGAGAGGAAAACCATGAGCCAGGAGCAGGGGTTCAGAAAGATTTAAAGCTTCTCCACATTTAACGTGTGTGCAAATCCCTTCAGGGTCTTGCTGAAATTCAGATTTTGATCCAGTAGTTCTGTGACCTGAGGTTCCGCATTTCTAACAAGTTCCCAGGTGATGCTGATGGGGCTGGTCCTTTGAGAAGCAAGGAACTAAAGTGCCCTGAAGGCCCTAACCTGTTTGGCTCAGTGGCTAGAGCGCCACCTGAGGACTGAAGGGTCCCAGGTTCGATTCCGGTCAAGGGCATGTACCTTGGTTGTGGGCACATCCCCAGTAGGAGGTGTGCAGGAGGCAGCTGATCGATGTTTCTCTCTCATCGATGTCTCTAACTCTCTATCTCTCTCCCTTCCTCTCTATAAAAAAATCAATAAAATATATATATTTTTAGAAAAAGTGCCCTGAAGATTAGCAGAGGTTTAGTAGAGAAGATGGGTAACAGGTGAGTTAGGAGAATCCAAATAAAAATGCTTATGGAGGGGGTTGAGTTGTTCACTAAAATAAGGAGGCAGGCGAACAGTGAGCCAGGGCCTGAAGTGAGGTCAGAAAAGAATATAGATGGATCAAATAAGCAGATGCATCTGGGTGAAAATGTAAAGCATTGAGTGTTGCCTACAGCTGATTCTCCATGGTATCATGTTTAAACAGGTGTCTCAAAGTTAAGGGACAATTTCTCTCTCTCTCTCTCTCTCTCTCTCTCTCTCTCTCTCTCTCTCTCTCTCTCTTTCTCATACACACACACACACACACACACACACACACACAAAATTGCTCTTAATATCTATCTATATCTATTTAATAGAACCTGACTTAGAAAAGGTCATTAGGATAAATGGAGAAATAAGTTCCTTCTTTACTTCATCATCTCATTCATTCATTCATTCATTCATTCATTTGTTCTGCAACCCTGAACTGAGCAGTTATTATGTGCTAGGAAGGAGGAAACAAAAGTGAGTAAGAGAGTCCTTGCCCCAGTTATTAAAATAGCAGGGGCACAGGTACATGGACAAGTATGAGATGACAAGGTGCTCGGTGCTATAACAGAGGTATAAAAGTTATGGTAGCCTGGCCAGGCAAGTGATTGATTTTTCCCAAAGGCTCGGGGCTAGGAGAAGGCTCACAGAATAGGTGAAGTCCTCTTTACGTTTATTGTTTCACTGTGTAGAGATGAGGAGTGAGTTGATGGTTAGGAAAGATTGGCCTTCTAGATTTCTGCAGGGAGGAGCAGATATGGGAAGGGAATTGGGGAATTCAAGGTAGATCAATTTGTAAATAAATCTCTCTCAGACCCTGTCCTTGTACCAATAACTTATGCTTGCACAGCAACAGACTTCTAACCTTTGTTTGGTTTCCTCTGTGGGAAGAAAAACTTGCAAACTGGCCAACATAAATATATTGCCCCACTTGGCTGTTACAATTGTAAATGATTAAATTGATTTTCTGATACAAATCAGATTCACATGAGTTTGGGATGCAAGGGCCAGTTTTTCTTGGGCCTGATCAAGCCAGGAGAAGCCAAGAGTGAGGATCCAGGCAGACAAAGACAGAAAACCAGGAGAACTCTAGAAGGGCAACATCGTTCCCGACCATCCACCTCTACACAATGAAACAGTAAACGTAAAGAGGACTCCATTAATGATTACACTGTCTGCTGAAAAGCACTAAAAGGGCAAATGCGGTAAGATTTAGGGCTGGGGGTAAGGGAGAAAGACTTAAAAGCGAACCTAAAAATACATTCATGAACATATTTGAATAGATACTGAGGTTCGGGAGCTTCGGCCATTTCCGTGCGTTAATAGTGAGCGTCAGCACCATGCTTTTGTGCCTTTAACCGTGACCAATACCGATAAAGAGGAGAGGGTTTGGTGAACTGCTCCTGGGCCTCTTTGAAATTGTACATAAGGTCAGTTTGACATCACACACTAATGTTCTGCTTGATCGAGTCCGACCAGTTTTCCTCTCAGTTAACAGGGCAATGCCCTCCCTGCTCTGTGAGTCCTCTCCAGCCCTGCACTGCTGCGGCAGCAATAACTGGTCAGACGCGGGCCGAATTTGCACGTACACGAGCGTCCGAAGCAAGGCTGAGGTAGGCTTCCGTGCCCTGCCTCGTTTGACTTGACCCAAACACTACATCCCAACAAGAGCCTGCCCTGTGTCCTTAGCTCACCTGGATGTACGGAGGTCCTAAGGTTCTAAGTTCCACGTCTACTTTACTCTTCACAGTATACATTCCTATGTGCGTGGCCCCACAAGAAAACCCCAAAGGCATTATTTTCCACAATTAAATGTTTTATGTCACACTTAATCTGAAGATCTAATTTACATACAACACCAAACATTCGATCAGTTTTTGTCTAGTCTTTGTCAGTATGTAAGTGCATATTTTTACAGAGTTGAAATCAGTGTGCTCATTATCCTGTTTGTTATTTTTATTCCACATTTACCTCCTTGAGATCCACATAGTTAGACACACACTCATGCCTCAGTGTAGAATGGATTCTTATCCGTTAAAATTGGCACAGGGGCCCTGGCTGGGTAGCTCATCATCCTAGATACCAAGGTTGTGGTTCGATACCCAGTCAGGGCACATACAAGAATCAACCAATGAATGCACAAATAAGTGGAACAACATATTGATGTTTCTCTGTCTCTCTCCCTTCCTCTCTCTAAAAATCAACAAATAAATATATTTTTTTAAAAACGTAGGCACCAGAGTATTCAGTGTATTGACAGAGCAGGCTCTGCTGGGTTTGGGGTTGTTTCCAGTTTTTTTTAATAAAGCTGTTACATACAGCCTTCTACAGATTGCACTCTCTTCTTTTAGGCTGTTAACTTAGAACATATTTCCCCAAGAGGGGATGAATGAGCCAATGGCTGGACAGTGAGGAAGCACTGAAGGTTGATAAACGGCTGAAAGGCATGATCAGATTTTCATATTTAAAGGTCTGTCCAGTGAGGATAATACCTATTTCGGGGTTTATTATGAACACGAAATGAGGTCAACAAGGTGCAAGAACAGTAAAGAAGAAATTGTGCAGCTATAGATGATTATACTCAGAATTTTGTCAGGAAGGCTAATTATTAATGTCTAATTAGTGTTAATTGAAGGTCACCAATTTAGTCACACACTCAAAGTGTTTTTCTAGGGTTCTTATTTTATCTTTGTATGCTAAGGATAATGCAGTGCCGCGAGAAGCAGTGAACTTCCACAAATAACCACTAAAAACAGGCCTATTCTTTATCCCATGGACAAATGCATGTTTCCGGAACCCAGGCCTACCTCGGAACTACTGAAGTGGCCCACTCTGCAGCTTGACAATTTCAGTGATCTGATAAAGAAAAGGAGACATTATGTAGTCTAGACACTGGCTTAAGGGCCAGCTCCTCACATTTCTCTTCTCTTTTCATTTTATCCATGGTAATCCTCTTATTATATCGAAGTCCTGTTTTTGCTTCTCTTTCTGTTCTTAAGGGCTCACAATGCCCTTGTGTCACCATTGCTGGGCTCCATTTTCCCTCTGGAAAATGAGGAGGTGGTCTTGATGGTCTCTTCCAGCCCTTGCAGTGTAGACCTCAGAGGGTCTATGGTTCTGTCCACTCTCTCTGCATGACAAGGCCAAGTCTGGCTCCAATCCAGTGTCTTGTTGCTTCAATTTCCCTAAACCACTAATCACTGGCTCTTTAGGGAAATCTTTGTCAAAGTGTGGCATCCGAGTCACCTTAAGGCACACTAAACTGCAGATTTCCAGGCTCCAGGCCTTCTTAATCAGAGTCTCAGGGGTGAGGCCTGAGAAGCTGCTTTATAAAAGACAAGCATGGCCCTAGACAGGTAGCTTAGTTGGTTAGAGCATTGTCCTGATACTACAAGGTTGTGGGTTCAATTCCCAGTCAGGGCACATACAAAAATCAACCAGTGAATGCATAAATAGGAGGAACAAAAAAACCCCAAACCGATGTTTCTCTCTCTAAAAAAAAAAAAAAAAAAAAAGACAAATGTACTCAATACAGATGATCCTGAACCAAACTGTGAAATGCCACCTTAGAGTAACTCTTCCCCTTGCAAATTCCTTCATTCTTCACCTTCCCAGTATTTACCTCTTGTTCTTCAAGGTTCTACTTCTAAAACAGTCTCACCAGAATCACATCAAAGACAACAGGTTCACAGGACTGGCAGGCATCAGAGAGATGCACAAGAAAGACCTTTTCAATCCCATTGATCCTCAGTCCTATCTGGTCTACAATTACCTAATCTACTGCCATTAAGGCTGACACTAAATGTGGCATCAGAAGATGTCCATGGATTGACCTGTGACCCCTTACCCCAAATGCATATGTTGAACTCTAATTCTCAGTACTTCAGAATGTGACCTTGTTTAGAAATAGAGTTATTATAGATGTGATTAGCTAAATTATGATGAGGTTAGACTGCAATAGGGTGAACCTCTAATCCAATATAACTGGTGTCTTTATATAAAGGGAATTAGAATATCATCAGCACCCTAGAAGCTCATGTCCTGACCCCTCCCAGTCACTAACACTAAGGGAATGATTATTGTAATTTCTAGCACCAAGATTAGTTTTCCTGTTGTTGAACTTCATACAAGTAGAATCATACAGTGTATACTCTGCATCTGGCTTCTTTCCCTCAACATTTTATTTGTGAAATTAGCCCATGTTGTTCTGAATACCAATAATCCACTCATCCTGATGACTCCCATGCAGGGATTGGCAACTTAGAGTATTGGATAGTAAATACTTTAGGCTTTGTGGGCCAGAAGGAGTTTAGCACAACTACTCAACTCTGCTGCTGTAGCCCATGAAAGCAGCCACAACAATACTTACACAAATGGGTGTGGCTATGTCCTAGTGCAACTGTATAAAAATAGGGCCTGTGCTGAATTCGACTCTTACACTGTAGTTTGCTGACCCCTGCTTAGTCTATAATATTATACTGGATAAATAGGCCATGATTTACTTACCCATTTTAATGTTGATGGACATTTGTGCTATTTCTTTCTTCTTTTCTTGTTTTTCATGACCCCACAGGCACAGAACAAGGGAACATGAGCTGTGAGCACGGAAGGCCTTGTGTTATTTCTAAGTTTTGGTTTTCCTATTTCACACCTTCCCTCTTTTTGTGCTGAGCCTCTCAACTTCTGCAAGTCTTTGCTCAAATGTCACCTTCTCAATAAGGCCTACCCCAACTAGTCTATTTAAATTGCAACCAGCCTTGCCTGGCCAGCATGTTTCAGTGGTTGAACGTCAACCTTTGAACCAGGAGGTCACAGTTCGATTCTTGGTCAGGGCACATGCCTGGTCCCCTGTGTGGGGCATGCAGGAGGCAGCTGATCAATGATTCTCTCTAATCATTGATGTTTTGTTGTTAATCTTCACCCAAGGATATTTTTCCATTGATTTTTAGGGAGAGTGGAAGAGAGAGGGAAAGACAGAGAGAATCCATGTGAGAGAAACACGTTGATTGGTTGCCTCCTGCACAAGCCCCAACCAGGGCCCAGGCTGGGAAGGAGCCTGCAACCAAGGTAGGTGCCCTTGACTGGAATTGAACCTGGGACCCTTTGGTCCACAGGCTGCTTTATCCACTGAGCTAAACCAGCTAGGGCTAATCATTGATGTTTTTATCTCTCTCTCCCTCTACCTTCCTCTCTGAAATCAATAAAAATACATTTTAAAAATAATGATAAATAAATAATTAAATTGCAACCAGCCTTCAACACTTTAAATCCCTCATATTCTGCTCTACTTCTTTCTTTTTCCATAACACTTAGACCTTCCTAACACACTATATAATTTACTTACTTATTATGTTTGTTGATAATTATCTATCTCCCCACGCTAGAGTATAAATCCTTTGCGGGCATGAACCTTTGTTTTGCTCATTGATGTATTTCAATCCCCAAGAACAATGCCTATCACATAGATTTGTTCAATGAATGAATGAAATGTCTTTCCCTTTAAGAAGCATTAGTCTTGTTTTGGGGTGCAAATTCTCATCCTGGATTGAAAGCTAAAGGATTCATGTGTCAAGTTCCCAGCGAGTGGTTTGGCAATTATATCAACTACAAGCAGGTCCTCTTAGGTCGGTAGACACCTGAGGCTATTTATTTTATTGCTGAAAGTTTGGTGTGAGAGCATTTTGGTCCAGTTTAGGAAAACAGCAGTGTTCTAACCAGCAGCTCTAATAAATCTTGCACATTCTTGAGCCCATAAGGCCTGGCCTCTTGCCTCTCTACACACCTATTCATCCAACGAAGAAGAAGCTCTTGTTGGAGCACACAGGGGCACTTGATTAGTAAGGAGCGATGGGAAGGAGCACAATCTTCTTCCCTTTCTGCCCCGGGGACAAAGCCTCAGAGCAAGCAGCTCATTGCTTAGGATGCGCAGAATGTGACAAGGAAGACTGCATCTCTCCACAGCTCCCAAGCGACTTGCCCACTGTCCAAACCCAGGTCAAGTCAACACATGGAGCCAGACACTAACACAGTCTTATGCCAAGGCAAGTGGTATTTTCTTCTGGGACTGAGAGTACTACATGAGCATCAAAGTCTATAGAGACTAGTCAGCTGAGAGATGCTTCATCCAAAAGAATATAACATGGTTATTTTCTGATTCCATGTCCCTTTTTATGTAATTTCTATTACAGTACTGTTCACATTTCCACTGTTTGTTTATATTTTGTAGTTGTTTATTTATAACAAGTAGTTAAGGGCATGAACTCTGGAGCCAGACTGTATGGGTTGAGTTCCAACATCAGCACTTATTAACTGTATGAGCTTGGGCAAGTTATTCAACCTCTCTGTGCCTTAATTTTCTTGACTGTTAAACGAGTATAATAATACTACCTATCTCATGAGATTGACATAAGGGGAAAAAGAATTAATATGTACTCAGCACAATGCCTGGCACATAGGAAGTATGGATATATGCATAAATGTTGTAGATAGATAGATATAGATATAGATATAGATATAGATATAGATATAGATATAGATATAGATGATATAGATATAGATATAGATATAGATATATAGATATAGATAGATATAGATAGAAGCCATTTGTGTCTTGGAAAGGTGACATAAATAATCCAAGATTTTAAGCCCTAACCCCCAATGTGACTGTATTTGGATATAGAATTTTTAGGTAATGAAGTTCCACAAACTGGGCTTAAAACAACATAAATTTATCCTCTCATTGTTCTGGAGGCTAGAAGTCCAAAATCAAAGTGTGAGCAGAGCCAAGCTCCCTCTGCCGGCCCTAGGGCAATGGTCGGCAAACCGTGGCTCGTGAGCCACATTTGGCTCTTTGGCCCCTTGAGTGTGGCTCTTCCACAAAATACCATGTGCGGGTGCGCATGTACAGTGCGATTGAAACTTTGTTGCCCATGCGAAGAAGTCCATTTTTGGCCTGGGTGAGTCTATTTTGAAGAAGTGGCGTTAGAAGAAGTGGGGGGTGGACATATAGAGAGGATGAACGAAAGGAGATAGAGGAAACAATTATACAAGACGAGTGTGGATCGGAGAGTTGGAAGGGGTCGACCTCAGCGAACGTACCTCAGTCAGATTGAGGACGTTTTTAGCAAAGGCCAGTTTAGGAGTACCCTAATTAAGTTAATAACAATGTGCCTACCTATATTGCTTAAGTTTAAAAAATTTGCCTCTCAAAAGAAATTTTAATCTGTGTACTGTTGATATTTGGCTCTGCTGACTAATGAGTTTGCTGACCACTGCCCTAGGGAATCACCTTTCCTTGCCCCTTCAAGCTTCTGGTGGCCCCAGGCAGTCCTTGACCTGTGGCAGTAAAACTCCAATTTCTGCCTGCCCTTGTCTTCATACGGCCTTCTCTGTGTGTATTTCTTGTGTCTCCTATTATTATTAAAAAACACCAGGCATTGGATTAAGCCCACCCTAATCCAGTATAACCTCATTTTAACTAATTACACCTGCACCTCCTATTCCCAAATAGGGTCATATTCTAGGGTTCTGGGAAGACATGATTAGGGGCAATGGGGAACACTATTCAACCCATTATATTGCTTTATTTAATTAAGATGCTTTAGTTAAAAATTACAGAACAAACATTGAGCCATATTATGGGAAAAGACAGATTTTATTAATGGGACATGGGAGTGTTTCCCAGAACCCCAAGGCAATAAGCAGTCGGTCCTCAGGAGGAAGAACCTGGAACTGCACAGCTACCAGAAGCATCGTCCTCTCCCTCCCCTCTCATCTCAGTCCCCCCTGCCTGGCTTTCTCTGCATTTCTATGCCCTCAGAGGCAGAAGGTGACCAACCCACTTATCCAGAGTTTACATTTATGTTCAACTGACCAGTGCACATTGGGTAACCTTGCTTGAATTATAAATAATCAGGAGAGAGAATCTGACTGGCCCATTCAGAGTCAGGTGTTCAACCCTGGTCCAATCAATTGTGGGTAGGTGAGTACAGGGATACGGAATAGTAAATACAACTGGGGGAGTGGAGTCATCCGTGGACAAGGAAGGCATCCCTCAGGAAGATGAGTCACTGTAAGCTGGATAAATACCCACAAAAGGTCTAAAACACATCTGATGGCATTTAGCAGCATACAAAGTGTTTTCATGTATATTCTCATTCGATTTGTGCCAATTCATCCAGAGTAGGTGTAACTGGCATTCTGCCCATTTTGCAGATGCAGAAACAGACTCTGAGAGATGAGATGACTAACCCACAATGATGGTCATGTCAGAGACCAGACACAACATTCTGTCGTCTGCCTCGGCCTGAATTTCGCCTCACCATGCAGTATAGTCTACAGTTCCTTCACAATTCTACTCTTTCCCCTACCTCCCGCCCCCAAAATCACTATTCTCCCTGAATGTTGTCACTGATTTAGCACACTAAAATGAAAAGAAAAATCATTTCTGTGTAACGTTTAGACTCAAATCCCTCCTCCTTTGCATTTTATGATCTTCTAATTCTGGAATCTGATCAAATTCCCCATGTTTGGGGAAAGTGAGCTAATCCTTTTTATTCATCTCCTGTATTTTCTCTGAGGCTTGTTTCACAGTCACCAGTTCAGCCTCCCTCGTCTCATTTTTTCACTCCTTGGATTCCCCAATCCTGTGGCCCCACAGTGACTGATCTTGCCTCCTGTTTACTGAAACTCCATTCGTTTCTTTGGCCTTAATTCCCTTGAACTTTCTGTTTCTATTTTCAATTCATTTTCTTTCCATTATGTAAGGAAAAAACCATTCCTCCTCTCATTAGAGGTGAAAGTTTTCTCTCCTAAAGCTTCCTAGAACCATTCATCTCATATAATTTCCTCTGTAAAAGTTAAATCTTTCTTTCTCAACTGCTTCCTTCTCTCTCACTTTCATTTTTAGCCTTTCTTTTATTTCTAGGAAAAAATAACAATCCAAGTCTTTGCTAGGTCTTGCTGCCCCTTTCTGTCGGTGCAGCCATACTTCTTGAAAAAAATGGTCTTTGCCCACTACCTTCATTTTGTCCTCATCATTCCTTCCCTTTTTTCAGTCTGCTGTCCTCTCCACCACTTGGCTGAAATCTTATTTTTTAAAAATTAGCTTCCATTTATCTTCTCACTTTGTTCATGTTTTCATTTAATTAGTCAAACCGTTATTGTAGCTGCGTTAACATCCTTGTCTGCTAATTCTATCCATCTCTATCATTTCTGGGTCTGTTTCCTTTGAGGGATTTTTTTTTTTCTACAGGTCATGGTCCTGCTTTTTGGCATGTTTAGTGTGTGTGTGTGTGTGTGTGTGTGTGTGTGTGTGTGTGTGTGTGTGTGTTTTCAATCCTCATCTGAGGTTATTTTCCCATTGATTTTTAGAGAGAGTGGAAGAGAGAGGGAAAGACAGAGCTGTGAGAGAAACGACATTGATGTAAGAGAAACACATCGACTGGATGTCTTCTGCACCAGCCCCAACCAGAGCCCAGGCCAGGGAGGAGCCTGCAACCGAGGTACATGCCTTTTCCCACAATTAAACCCAGGACCCTTCAGTCCACAGGCTTACGCTCTAGCCACTGAGCCAAACTGGCTAGGGCTGGTTTTGTTTTTATTAGATGCTAGATACTGTGGGTATTATGTTGTTGAGTTGTCTAGATTTTGCTGTCTTCCTTTAAAGATGCTCACGTTTTGTGGCAGGCAGTAAAGATACGTAATCCTTTGGGGCTTGTATGAAGCCTTTTTAGGGCAGATATAAAGTAACCTTTATTCTAGGAATCATTTAGCAACACTAGTAAAGCATGGCCATTTTAGGACATGGGTGAAAAAGGGTTCTACAGAAAGTTAACTCACAGGGTGATCTGATCATAAATTCCAAGCTAGGCAGGTCATGGTGAGTAGTCATTTCCCAGGCACATCAGTAAAAGGTTTCTCTTTGCCTTAAGCAAGCCCTGTTCGCTGTTTCTGTGCATCTAGGTTAACACACCTTTGAAATGCCTCTTTTCAGACCCCTCAGAAGCCACCCTCAAGAGAGCACATCATCTTAATTATTCTGTAATCCAACCCCTGCCTTGCTTTCTCCCACCGCCATGTAATCTTTCTTAGTTCCCTCTTTAATTCAAAATGCGTAAAAGAAGCTGTAAACTGCCATGCCAAGGACCATTCCTCTCAGCCGTTGAGATCTTGCTTCCAGGCTTATCTTCTGATGGGCTAAGATCAGGAACTGTCCAGTTCACAGCTCCCCAGTCTCTACCGAGACTGTGGAGCTTCACTGTGTTCCCCCAAAACTCAAAATGAGCCCATGCTGATCTCTGGAGCTCTTTTTCTAGGTGCCTTCCTACTCTCTGCAACTCTACCCTACAACTGCCAGCAGCTTCAGCTCTCTGAACTCCCACCTTCATCTCCTCAACTCAATAAGACCACCGTATTTTACATGGGATCCCTTCCCTGCCTCATGGCCAAGCCCGTGTCTGCAGGCAGAAGCCAGGGTGATCTTAAGGCCACTTTCGCTCAGCGATCACAGTCCCACACTACCTGCTGTCTGAACGTAAAATAGTTGTTCCATATATTTTGTCTACTTTCCTAGTTGTTCAGGGCCAACCCCAGGTCCAATTATTCCATTATGGCCAGAAGATAGAGTGTCTGAAACTTCTCTTTTGAAGAACAACACTAGTGACTACTTCTAGGTAAATCCAAAGGCTTTTCCTTATTCCTCTTGTTCTAGGGACAACATTTGGATCACTGTCTTCTTTAAATTCTCCTTCCATAAATCATCCTGTCTCCCTTACCATTCCTTCCCTATATCTTCTCTTCTCCAGAGGGCCTTGGTGATTAGGCAACTTGGCCGGGTAGAGCAGTGATGGCGAACCTATGACACGCGTGTCAGAGGTGACACTCGAACTCATTTTGGTTGACACGCATCGGCAGAGACAAAAAATTGCATTATTCAATTATTTGTCTCTTGCAACGGCCAGAATTTGGGCATCACTCGAGTAATATTATTACTCTAGTTACTCATGATCAATAATGCAATTCTAAAACCGGATGTAAAGATGGACATCGGTGTTGCGTAGCAAAGATACATGGTGAAAACATCCAAGATACATTGTTTCAATATTGACATTAAATAAAAAGGTTAAGAATTGCACTATAAAGAGATGAATCTTTACTCATGACATTTTATTTTTACTCGAGTGACAAAATGCCCAATTCTGGAAACGGCCTCGTTATTGTCAATGTGGCCTCAGGTAAGCTGCCTGTGCGTTCAGGTGCATTCGGCAAACGGACGCACTTGATCGCCATGTTCGTTAGGAGACAGGAGTGGGAGGGTAAAGTACTTGAGCGATTTGTGGAGTGCTTTGAAGAAATTACGGTATTTATTGAGAATAAGGATCTGGCAAACTTTCCTCCGTAGATCAATGATCATAAGTGGGTCAGCATTTTGATGTTTTTCACAGATCTCTCTGTTCATATGAATGAACTGAACTTAAAATTACAAGGTTTTGGCAAAAGTATTGACAGTATGTTTGGATACATCAAACCTTTTGAAAGTAAACTTAAAATTTTCAAGCGAGATATTGAAACTAAAACTTATAAGTATTTTCCTCGGATAAAAAAGTATTTCGAGAAGGCCACTACAACGAGTGTAATGGAGTCCATACTTATGCACCACAATATAGTAAACTCGTTATTTGAACAGTTCAGCGAAAGATTCAACCAATTTAGAAGCCTAGAACAGACCATTAAAATAATTAAGTATCCGGATGTAGTTATTTACAGTACTTTGGAATTAAAGGATTTCCAATGGATGCAAATTGACGATTTAGAGATGCAACTTGCAGATTTTCAAGGTAGCATTTGGACTTATGTGTTTGTCGACTTAAGGTCGAAACTTGAAAATCTGGAACGAAATCGTTTGAATAATGAAGAAGAGTGCAACTATGAACAAGAAATTGTGAGTGCTTGGAACAGAGTACCTGACACTTTCAGCGACATAAAAAATCTAGCGATGGCTTTGCCAACAATTTTTTCATCAACATATTTTTGTGAGACTTTGTTCTCAGCATTAAATAATATTAAAACGAACAAAAGAAACCGGCTAACAGATGAAGTTAGTGGTGCTTGCTGGGCCTTGAAGTGCACCAAGTATGAACCTGCAATCGAAGAATTAGCAGAGAAACTTCAGCACCAAAAAAGTCACTAATTTCTAGTTTTCATACCATTTGATTATCATTGTTTTTATTATTATTTTTTCCTAAATGTACGTTGTTTTTCTTTTTTTGTTCATTTTATACATATTTTTGGTTGATTTTTCTTTGTTAAATGGCATTTAAATATATAAAATAAATATCAAAAATATAAATCTTTTTTTTTACTATGGTTGCAAATATAAAAAAAAAATATGAATATTTCTATATGTGACACAGCACCAGAGTTAAGTTAGGGTTTTTCAAAATTTTGACACGCCGAGCTCAAAAGGTTCACCATCACTGCAGTAGAGTATATGGGGTGTTATCCAAGGCGTCCCTTGAGATAAACTTAACCGTGCAGGTGTTCAGACATTAAGTAGTTGCTAGCGTGGAGACTACGCTAAGCAAACAGGACTGAGGGTAGGCATTGTCATCTGACCTTATCTATACTAATAAAAGGGTAATATGCTAATTAGACCGGAGATCTTCCGGACATCCTTCTGGACAAAGCCATGGTGGCAGGGTGGAGGCAGAGGCAGTAAGAGGCAATCAGGCTGGCAGGGGAGAGCAGCTAGGGGGATCAGGCCAGCAGGCAGGTGAGCGGTTAGGAGCCAATGGTCTCAGATTGCAAGAGGGATGTCCGACTGCTGGTTTAGGCCTGATCCCTGTGGGGCCTAAACCGGCAGTTGGACATCGCCTGAGGGGTCCCGGATTGGAGAGGGTGCAGGCCGGGCTAAGGGACCCACCCTCCTGGTGCATGAATTTAGTGCACAGGGCCTCTAGTATTAATATAATCAAAACTGCTGGAGGAATTACACCACACAAATATATGCAGTTGCAAATCACACAGCACTTTATTACTCACACGAATTCCTGTTGCCCTGGGTACAGGCTTAACAGGATCCCAAAGTGTGGCTTCCTCTGGAGGCAGCTACGCCGTTGTCTGGTGGCTGGCAAGGTCCAGTCAGGAACTGGGTTTCGTGGCTTTACCATCCGAGATCTCACAAAGTTGTATTGCGGTTCAATCGGAGGCTTTAGCCATCTTTTGCCGTCTGGTGTGGAGCAGAGCAGGAGCATGAATCAAGTCGATTGATGTCTGAGATTTGGGACCCATTATTATAGTCAGATTGTTTACCTCACGGCAATCCAGGTACTTATCAATCAGGTACAGGGATTCAAGGTGTTAATCAATCAATTTTGTCAATGGTACAGGTGCATATCAGTTAGGGCAAGTGTTAATCGATCAGGGTACAAAATATTCTTCCAAATTACACTTTAAACCAAAACAAGTTCTGGACTTTCCAGGGTGAGTCATGTTCGTACTTCATGTCTCTCTGACCAGTCCTTATCTATGGAGTGCACTCCTGCTCATGTACTTTCCGCAGCAAATCTTTATCTATGGGTGCATTCCTGTCTAATTACTTTCTAAAACATCATATTAAGTGTCACACAAGTATTTTTCTACATTTCCTATAACACCCTTTAATTATTTTCTATTGCTATAACATTGTAACACTCTCTACTTATTTCCTATCATTATAACTATCACTATTACTATGACACAACTTCAATTATAAAGCAGGTCATAGTTGATGCTGGCAATTTCCAGTTTGGTCAGGGAACATAGTTGCAGGAACCTAGGCCATGGTCTCTAGGCAAAATCGCCATGATTAGCATTTAACAACCATTTGCTGATTGATTTGGGAAGCACTGTACCCTCACCCATTAAGATGGTTGAGAGCTGGCTGTGTTTAGCATGTATATATTTCAGGATGAATGCTATTATTTTCCAATCTCATTTAGGAGAGTTCTGATGATTTTTCTATTCTCAAGAAAGTATGAAATTAAATTTATCAAGAATGTAATCTTTTCTCTAGCTCAGTGGATAAGCCTTCTCAGACTAAAGGATTCCGGATTAGATTCTGGTCAAGGGCATGTACCTTGGTTGCAGGCTCAATCCCAGGCTCTGGTTGGGGCAAATGCAGGAAGCAACCATCGATGTGTCTCTCTCACATCAATGTTTCTCTCTCTCTGTATTTCCCCCTCCCTTCTACTCTCTCTAAAAATCAATGGAAAAATATCCTTGGGTGAGGAATAATAATAATAATAATAATAATAATAATAATAATAATAATAATTTTTTGCCAAATTTATTATAGTTGATGATTTTTTTCTTGATGGGTCCCTTTCAACTTGTACAGCTCCCCTGTTGGCCCTTCCCAGAGCAGACACAATATTTATTCTTTTTTTTCCCTTTCAGTTTGTCCATGTGCTTCTGTCCTGGGCAGTTTAGCAATATGCCACAATGTTCTATCTTCTTTGTTTCTTATGTCTCGAACAAGATAATGTAGGTTAATATCTTTATTGTAAATTATGTTTTCCATTTATCTTGGTTAATGACTCCAGGTCCCTTCAGGCAGAGACATCCATATAAATTCCAGATGATTATGCTGCCCTTGAGATTGAGCCTTCATTTCCCCCCTCCCTGAGGACATTTCTATTAATTATATGTAACTCCTGCAGGTATTCAATATAAAACAAATTTAAGTACATCAAAAAGATGTCTGTGATTAAAAGACTAATCTTAGGAAGTAATATAGTGCTCCACATCTGTCAAAAGGCAATAACTCAGGTCCTCTGACCACTTGCTGTAGCTTTTATTGATATGAGATGGCATTAAGGTAACCAAGCATCAAGCAAAGGATAATTGTGCACCTTCCATTGATTCTCCCAACTCTCTTTCAAGAAACTTGTCCTTTGATGCCTTGAGAAATAATATCACGTTAAAGGAATCATTATCAAGCGCAAACTGACATCTCAGTGTTCAAAATCAAGGACAATTAAATACTTGTTTATCCTAGGAGTTAATTGGCTGCCCCTGAGACCTCCTTTCACCTCCTTCAGAGTGATTAGAAAATGGACAGATTGGTTTTTAAGAAATTCTCCTCGTGAATAATGGTTTCCTTAAACAAAAAGAGCTTTTAAAAATCCTGTGCTGTTCTGGCATTCCTGGCTGCCTATGTTTGAAAGAAAATTTAAACTGAAGTGGCATCCACAAATATACAATGAGAAAATTGATTTTGAATAATAGCTGTAAGTCTTTGTCTTAGCCTAGAACACAGAGGTTGAGGCCAGGGTATATGCTAATGTTACTGGAAAGAAGGGGGTACAATTCCAGGGCAGCAAGAGTGAGTGGAAAGAAGTCAGTCAGGGATGGAGAAATAGCAAATACAAAGTGATGCATAAGGGCATTGGCTACGGCGTCATGAGAAAACACAGTGAGTTACTTGGTCAGGCCATACGGAATCATATGCACAGAGCGGTCCATCAAGGAGGAAGGGGGAGGAGTTAATGTGGTGCTGGTTCCTTTTCACCTTCGGTCTCACTTTGGTCAAAGTAGACCCCCAATAGGGCTGATAACTCCCTTGCAGCCTGGACTTGTACCCAAGACCTCTCCAGGCATCACTGGGAAAGTCACAGCACTGCCTAGAAGTGGTGGGAGGAAACAGAAACCCCGTGAGTCAGGTTGAGCTGGCTTGACACTCGTGGCCGCACCGCAGCTTCTATTGTGTGTTGCCATGGAGGCCATGCCTGAGATGGTCCTCACACCGGGGGAAGTAAACACCACCAGGACTCTCCATGTAGCAAGCAGCTTGAAGGCCAGTGAGGCAAATCTGGGGAAACATAAAATAGGCCCAATATTCTTTTATTGTTATCCAAGCCCCCTATCTCAAAATTCCACTTAAAACACATTTTTTGAGCATCTATTATTTATCAGCCTTTGTGCCAGGGGAACACAGATAAAGAAAATCAGACCCATGGCCTCCTAATCCTATATAATAAAAGCGTAGTATGCAAATTATCCCCTCGATGGGGAGTTGTCCGGGAGAAGGGAGGTGCTGGGGTCCAACCCCAGCAGGTCCAGGGGTCCCCAAAGGTGTGGACGGAGTCGGCGAAGAAGGAATGACACAGAGACAGCGTTCAGTTGATCAGCAACCTAGCCAGGATCTCTAGCCAGGATCTCCAGCCAAGTTCTGTTCAGGATCTCCAGGGAAGTTCTGGTTAGGATCTCCAGCCAGGTTCTATGTCCATGTTCTCTTGCTAGGTTCTCCAGCCAGGTTCTCCAGGTGCTCCAGCCAGGTTCTGTAGCCATGTTCCCTCGCTAGGTTCTCCAGCCAGGTTCTGTCCAGGTTCTCCAGCCAGGCTCAATCACCAGGTTCTAGTCAGGTTCTCTTGCCATGTTCTATCCAGATTCTGTAGCCAGGTTCTGTCTCTAGGTTCTTCAGCCAGGTTCTCTCGCTAGGTTCTGTAGCCAGTTTCTGTCCAGGATCTTTTGCCATGTTCTCTCCAGCAAAGTTCTTCTGTCTCTAGGTTCTGTGTAGGTTCTGTGTCTAGGTTCTGTGTCTAGGTTCTGTCTCTCTAGGTTCTGTGTCCTGTTGTCTTGTTACATCTGTATTTATACCAGTTGATTCCAATCCTATCAATCTCTATTCCAAAGGTTAGGGCGTTTCTTATCTCCATTCCAGGGAGTAAAGATTATGTAGCTTAAGCATGATTGTTTGTAGTTAAAGTGATTAACTACCCGCCTGGCACTTAGTTAAGGGGTTTTATTCCCTCCCTAACTTCAGGGGAAAATCCCTACCTGGGGAAACAACCTTTCTCAGAGAGGTGACCTTGGTTAAAACACTTAGTGCCAAGAAGGTGAGCAAACATGTTAAGAACAGTATGCCATATATGCCAGGTCCCTTGAAACAGCAAGGATGGACCAGCTCCTGGCAGGGAGGGAGGTCCAGGCCAACAGCCGGCAGCCACTAGGGACCCTACCAGTGCATGAATTCTGTACACTGGGCCTCTAGTTAACTATAACTTAATGTAACAAATGCCAAGACACTGGGATTTTAAATGAGGAGAAATGAATTCTATTTGGGAAAAAGCAAGGAAAGCTACAAAGAAGCGCACAAGGATGAGTAAGGCAGCTTTTCCTACTCCAGGTGGAAGGGAAGGTAAAGACTGGTGACAGAAGTAAAAAAATGAACCAGAGTATGCATCTCATCTCATCTGCACACAGAAATAGGACTCTACATGAGTATAGTCTCTTAGCTGTTTAGGAACTCTTGCTCTTTAAACTTTCTACTGTGATGGCGCCATACAAGGCAGTGTGGCAATTAACAAAAAAATCCAATTAATCATGATTTAATCAAGTCACTCATTATTGGTTATTGACTTGGTTAAATTTGAGGCAGGCCATCCCAAAGTAGTTTTGGAAACAGAACAGTGTCACCAAGTGTTGGCTCACAACCTGTGTAAAATCCGAAGTGCCCCCCTTACAGGGAGGGCAAGGAGAGATGGGGGAGTGAGGCAGACCACTCCAGGTTGGTAGGTGGCAGCTTTAATAAGCAAGGGAAACTACATTTGAGGCTTGTCTCGGGCCGCTGCAAAATCAGTAGGTCTCCATAACCACCAGAATGCCTGAATCTCACAAGAGGCTTTGGGATTCAGTCACAGATCACCAACACATTCCTCTCTCAAAGTTGTGTCCTTCAAAAGGCTCTGGCTATCGGAATGGTGGGCAGAATGCACATTCCAGAGACAGGGGGAGGGTGAGGAGCCTCCAAATGCTGGGGTCCAGCTTGAGGGTCAACTGGCAGTCACATCCTCTCACCGACCTCTTCTGACACCAAGAGCCCAGGGTTTTTCTTCTGCACTGCCATTTCCAACTTGTTGGCTTTCATCCTTGTTGCCTCGTAATCTTAAAATAATCGCTACAGCTCCATACATTACATCTTGACAGTGCAACAAGCATAAAGAGAGGAAGGAACGGGACAGTAGAAACTTTCTTCTTCTGTATCAAAGAACTCTTTCCCAGAAGCTCCTTGTAGAATCCTTTTATACCCCATTAACCTAAAGTGGGTTGCATACCCAAACTCCAGGTCAATCAGTGGATAAGGAGATTAAGATTGTCCTCAGTAATTTAAATAAATCAAGATGCATCCATTGTGTTCAGGTACACAATCTCCCATCAGTGTTGGCCTCCTTGATCTTCTTGCTTCTAGCCAGTGTGCTCTTTCTAATAAACAACCTGGCGACCTAACTGTCATGCTTGAAATTCTTCTATTCCTTTCCTTGTCTATAGGGCAAATCCAAGTTCCATGACCATTCGGTGCTTCTTTGTGTTAACCTTCAATTTCACCTCTGACCTTGCTAAGGGTACTCCATTTCAGACACACGGTACTAGCTGAAATTCCAAGAATGACCATGTTTGTTGTTACCTCTAGTGTTTTGTATAATTATCTTTTCTGACTTTTCCCCATTTTTTTCATAGTAATTAGAACTTCTCTTTCAAACACAGTCTTTAAATGTCCCCTCCTCAGAGAGCCTTCCAGGATGTTTCCCCTCTTTTCTCAACAGGACCCTGTTTATAGCCCTTTTAGGACATGTACAGACTTGTGATAATTACTTATTACTTCATCTATCTCTCTAACTTGACTGGAAATCCCCAGGGCTTGGCCCAGTGGCTAGAATGTAGAAGTCACTTTAAAAGTATTGAGTGTCTGGCCCGGCCGCTGTGGCTTAGTGCTTGAGCGTCAACCTATGAACCAGGAGGTCACAGTTGGATTCCTGATCAGAGCACACGCCCAGGTTAGGGGCTCAGTCCCCTGTGGGGGATGTGTAGGAGGCCAAAATATATGATTTTCTCTCATCATTCATGATTCTATCTCTCTCTCCCTCTCCCTCTCTGAAAGCAATTAAAAAATGTAAAAAAGAAAAGTACTGATTACTTGGAAAATCCCAGTGGATGTCTGCTAGCAATCTTAACCAGGTCTTTATTTGTTTAATTTATCACTTCTTAAGTGCTGACCCTGGAGACTGTTGCAAACACTACCCACCCTCCCATGGCCCAAGTGCAGTCTTTGCCTACTACATCATGTAATCTCAAGATCATCTTATTAGAGTTTATTGATGACATTAAGTTTATAGTCCTGAATTTCCCCTCATTTACCTCACCTCTCATTGCCAACATTTAACATCTCTCTGTTTCTCACTCTCTTCATCTCTTTCATCTGAAAGGAAAAGGTATCTCTTCTCCCTAGAAGCCTCATGCCTTCTGCCCCCTCCTTGGGCCTCTTTCCCCAAAATACTCAACCTTCTCTTTGACACCTGCTAGCACTTCAGTCTTGAAAACACCCACCAGTTGTTCTTGCACTGCTTTTCATCTCAAAAGATTCTTGTCCTGTCATCAATGCCTTCAAGCCTAGCAGAGGTTGCTAGAAATGGTGACTCAAATGGCGACCAGATACAGCCTATAAACTTGACTGTCATAGCGTTTTTAAATTAGGAAATTTCGGTGAAGAATAAGGATTTCAGCCCAGTCACCATGGCTCAGTGGTTGAGCCTCGACCTATGAACCAGGAGGTCACTGTTGGGTCAGGGCACATGCCTGGGTTGAAGCTCAGTCCCCAGTAGGGGTTGTGCAAGAGGCAGCCAATCAATGACTCCCTCATCATTGATGTTTCTATCTCTCCCTCTCTCTCTGTCTCTCTCTGAAGTCAATAAAAACATTTTTTTTTTCTAAAAGGAAGACAATCCAATTTTAAAAACGGGCAAAGGACCTAAATAGACACTTCTCCAAAGTGGACATAGAGAAGGCCAAGAGACATATGAAAAAATGCTCAAAGTTATTAATCCGAGAGATGCAAATCAAAAGACAATGAGATATCACCGCACACCTGTCAGAATGGCTATCATCAACAAATTAACCAGCAACAAGTGCTGGTGAGTACGTGGAGAAAAAGGAACCCTCGTGCACTGCTGGTGGGAATGCAGACTGGTACAGTCCTTGTGGAGAACAGTATGGAGTTTCATCAAAAAGTTAAAAATGGAATTCCCATTTTACCCAGTCATCCCACCTCTAGGAATATATCCCAAGAAACTTGAAACACCAATCAGAAAGGATATATGCACCCCTATGTTCACAGCAGCACAATTTACAATAGCTAAGACTTGGAAACAGCTTAAATGCCCATCAGCAGATGAGTGGATAAAAAAAACTATGGTACATTTACTACCTGGCAATAAAAAAGAAAGAACTCTTACCATTTGCAACAGCATGGATGGACCTGGAGAGCATTATGCTAAGCGAAATAAGCCAGTCAGAGAAAGATAAGTATCACATGATCTCACTCATATGTGGAATCTAATGAACCAAATAAACTGGTGATCAAAAATAGACTCAGAGTCATAGAAGCATGAACAGGCTGTTGTACCTCAGAGGGAAGGCAGGGGAGGGTGGGTGGGAAGAGATCAACCAAGGAACTTGTATGCATATATGCACAACCTGTGGACACAGACAATGGGGTGGTGAGGGCTTGGGGGGGGGTGCGGGGAGGGCGAGAGTGGGCTGGAAGAAGTTAATGGGGGGAAAGGAGGACCTATGTAATACTATCAACAATAAATATATTCTTTAAAAAAATATTTCAGTTGTTTTTTTCTGTAAAGGTCAGACAGCTGGCTGCCCTGAGCCACCCTTTCCACGTGGCAACAATGGTCTTGGCTCAGCTGCTACTCGAGGTTGGGACATGTGATCACCCAGTCACACAGTCACCTCTGACGCTCTTTGCTCACCTGTTACCTATCAGGTCCTTGAAAGCATTTGAGTTTGCAATTCCCTGCTAGATTTTTGGTTACCTCCCTATCTTGCAACTGGAAGTACCCTCTGAAAACTCACCAGTGATTTTCCAGTTATGAGATACACAGATGTTTGCTCCATCCTCATTGTCCTTGAACTGTCTGCATCTCTCTATCACCTCTCTAGCACCTGTTGTTCCTGGCCCTCTTAGACCCCCTCATGCCAATTTTGCTGGCTCTTCCCCTCTTGCTCCCTAAATGAAAGCTTTTTCTAAGTTTTTTTTTTAATTAAATCTTTATTGTTCAGATTATTACATTTGTTCCTCTTTTTTCCCCCCCCCATAACTCCCCTCCTCCCAGTTCCCACCCCACCTTCCGCCCTCACTCCCCACCCACTGTCCTCATCCATAGGTGCACGATTTTTGTCCAGTCTCTTCCCGAATCTCCCACACCCCTTTCCCCCTCAAGAATAGTCAGTCCATTCCCTTTCTATGTCCCTGATTCTATTATAATCACCAGTTCATTCTGTTCATCAGATTATTTATTCACTTGATTCTTAGATTCACTTGTTGATAGATGCATATTTGTTGTTCATAATTTGTATCTTTACCTTTTTCTTCTTCTTCCTCTTCTTAAAGGATACCTTTCAGCATTTCATATAATCCTGGTTTGGTGATGATGAACTCCTTTAGCTTTTCCTTATCTGTGAAGCTCTTTATCTGACCTTCAATTCTGAATGATAGCTTTGCTGGATAAAGTAATCTTGGTTGTAGGTTCTTGGTATTCATCACTTTGAATATTTCTTGCCATTCCCTTCTGGCCTGCAAAGTTTCTGTTGAGAAATCAGCTGACAGTCGTATGGGTATTCCCTTGTAGGTAACTCGGTTTCTTTCTCTTGCTGCTTTTAAGATTCTCTCTTTGTCTTTTGCTCTTGGCATTTTAATTATGATGTGTCTTGGTGTGTTCCTCTTTGGATTCCTTTTGTTTGGGGTTCTCCGTGCTTCTTGGACCTGTAAGTCCGTTTCTTTCACCAGGTGGGGGAAGTTTTCTGTCATTATTTCTTCAAATAGGTTTTCAATATCTTGCTCTCTCTCATCTTCTGGCACCCCTATAATTCTGATGTTGTTACGCTTGAAGCTGTCCCAGAGGCTCCTTACGCTATCCTCCCATTTTTGGATTCTTTTTTCATTTTGTTTTTCCTGTTGGGTGTTTTTTGCTTCCTCGCATTTCAAATCATTGACTTGATTCTTGCGCTCCTCTGGTCTGCTGTCGGGAGTCTGTATAATATTCATTATTTCAGTCCGTGTATGCTTAATTTCTAGTTGGTTCCCCAATATAAGATCGAGGGTCTCATTAGTTTTCTTGTAGATCTCATTAAGTTTATCGGCGGCTTCTAAACAGTTCTTGAGAGACCTTAAAAGTGTGGTTCTGAACTCTATATCTTCCTTTGACAATTTTGTCCTGTTTCTTTGTCTCCGCATTTTGTTATGCTTCCTTGGTGCACCCCCTAGTGGTCTTTGTTCGCAGTCTTATAGTTAAACCTTGATTGTTGTAGCTAATCCCAGGGAGGGTTTGACCTCCAAGCCAAGTGGCTATGAGAATCAGCTGTGTCAGCAGTGAGAGAACTTCTGTCCTCTAGGGAGGTGCTAATTTAGCCTTTGCCTGAGGCTATCCAGCAAATGCCTCTGTGCAGGGCTTGGGTGGGGCGGGTCACACAGGATCAACAGGGTGGGCCGGAGAGAGCAGTTATGGCGGCTCTCAGTCCTGTCCCCAGGGGCTCTGCCTCTCTGAGTCCCAGCACCCGCTGCAAAGCTGGGAGAGAAAGCTGCACTCGCTCTGACGGAAGCCAGACCGTCCCGCTTCTCCCGTTTGAGTCTGGGTCCCTAAAGACTCGCCTGTATCTGGAGCTCAGAGTCTGCGACTCCGTCCCGATTGAAAACGCCAACCGCGCCCTCCGACGCCAGCCCGCTCCGCGCACTCCGCACCTCAGAATTTGACTTCAGCACTGCGCCTCCTCTGAGTGTCCGTATGCGTTTCTCTTTCCTCCTAGTTGTAGGACTTCCACTCAGCCAGCATTCCTGTGGTTCTGGGTGATGTCCCTTCCGTCTTTTAGTTTTACTTTTGAAGTAGTTGTTCAAAGCAGCAAACTCCGGCGTTAACCTACGCTGCCATCTTGGTTCTCCGCTTTTTCTAAGTTTTGGTTCTGAAATTTTCTATCTAGGACTCACTCACCTCCATGGGCTCACCAAGTCATGTGGCTTTTGTCATCCATACCTTTATGTGAAGAATAAGCAAATTTCTCTCTGTCTCTTTCTCATGTTGTTTTCACATATCTCCAACAATCTATTGGAAGAATAATCCGGGATATGTTTCCAGCACCTCAGATTTAATACATCTGAACTACAACTCCTCACCTTACCTCTTGCTCCCTCCCCCTGACCAAACCAGGTCCCTCCCAACTAGTTAACTGTTGATGGAGGGTTTTTTTTGTTTTGTTTTGTTTTTTTAATCCTCACCCCCAGACATGCTTAGAGAGAGGAAGGGAAAGAGAAAGAGAAACATCGATATGAGAGAGAAACATGATTGGTTGCCTTCCTTATGTGCCCCAACTGGGGATCGAACCCATAACCCAGATATGTGTCCTGACCGGGAATTGAATTGCAACCTTTTGGTGCACAGGACAACACTTAACCAACTGAGCCACTCCAGCCGGGCTGATGGAGTTCTCACAGTGATCCAGGCTGCAAATCACTTTATCCCTTTCTTTGGACCGACTAAGCATTTCTTCAGGTCTTCAAAGCTCTTGGCCTCCCAACTGGCCCTCCTCCCTCCTGACCCTCATCCAAATCTCATTCCTCACACCTTGGCAAAATCATCCTTCTAAAACACTGCTGTGATCATGTTTTTCTGCTGCTCTGCATCAGTAGCTGAAAGAATGAGACATGCAATTTAGTCAAGATTCCTTTCCAAGTTCTTCATAGCAATCCAGTTAAATATATATATATATATATATATATATATATATATATAGTATTTAAATATTTTTATTGATCTCAGAGGGGAAGGGAGAGGGAGAGAGAAACATGAATGATGAGAGAGGATCATCTATTGGCTGCCTCCTGCACACCCCAAACTGGGGATTGAGCCTGCAACCTGGGCTTGTACCCTGACCAGCAATCGAACTGTGACCTCCTGGTTCATAGGTTGATGCTCAACCACTGAGCCACACTGACCAAGCAATCCAGTTATATTTAATCCTCAAAATATTGACAGTCCACCCTATCCACAACTTTCTTGGTGCATCAGAGACTTTGACTAAGTTCTCCATCATTTGAAGGAGGAAATCCAAAACTTATTGAATGACCTTCAGCCATCTAGCCTCAACCAGTTTCCCACCTTATCTTCCACTGCTCCCTGATGCTTACCTAATATCACCTGGACAGCTTCAATGTCATCAGACAACTTAAAGATACCGAAAGTGTTCTTCCTTTGCTGATGCAGGTCCACTTTGGAACAGCGGTTCTCAACCTGTGGGTCGCGACCCCTTTGGCGGTCGAACGACCCTTTCACAGGGGTCGCCTAAGACCACCCTGCATATCAGATATTTACATTACGATTCATAACAGTAGCAACATTACAGTTATGAAGTAGCTATGAAAATAATTTTATGGTTGGGTCACAACATGAGGAACTGTATTTAAAGGGCCAGAAGGTTGAGAACCACTGGTTTGGAAGGTCCTTCCAGCACCCTTCAAGGCCCATCTCAAATATTTCACTGAAAATGCCGCCTGTCAGACACTTTCTTACACTGTGTTTATAGCCAGGTCTTCCCTGGCCCCACTACATTGTATGCTTCTTGAGAGTAGGGACTGACTCCTTCTCCATCTTTTATCCCATCAGAGTGCCCAGCACGTGGCACCTTTTCAATCAACAAACATTTTGACAAGCCTTGTACAATGGCAGACACTGAGCCAGGTGCTGTCCTATGAAGATGGATGAGGCACAACCCCTGCCCTGGTGGGGTTCTCACTCAAACCAGGGAGAATGACACATAAACACGTGACTGTCAAGTGTGATGATTACAGCGGAAGTATATGCAAAGTAAAGGAGAATTTACTCGTGGAGGGGTGATTGGGAATGGGAAAGTGCGGCCTCAAAGGATATGACACTTAAATTGGGCACTCAGGGAAGAACGGTCAGGGAGATGAGCAGGAGAAACGACTGAAGTGAAACTTAAGTCAGCTATATTGACAACGTATTGGCCATTACAATGCTGGTAAGGTAACAAGGCTGCAGGATTAACTCAAGTGTATTTAGATTATGTAGGTTTTGCTTTGGTATGAAACAGATAAAAGAGAGTTAACTATTACACAGGATTCTACCAAGAAGAAATATGATGGGGCGGGGGGGGGGGGGGGAGACTGAAAAATCACTCTCATTCTTGGCTGTTGACTCCCTCCAACACATACATCACATTGTTGACAGGCGAAGGTTGTAGATGAGCAGGTATTTATTACTGACATTTTAAAAAGGGAGAGAGAGTTGACCATCAAGAGTTGGTGCAGATCAGGAAACTAGTAAGAAGCACCTTACACAAATTGCAAGCATAGTATCTGCAGTCCAAAACCTACTTGGATTTTGGACCTCTTCCACTCTCTGAACATGACTCGAACAGCATTATCACCTGCCAAGGCTGAAGTCACTGCTCACATGCCTTCCCTAATACAAGACAATCCTCGGGATCTTCCTTTATCAGAACAATGACCTTTGATTTCTCCCTGAGAAGACACAGCTTTATTTGACTAAGATTTTTAAAAAGCCAGAATCTTTAAGTATAACGGATTTCATTTGACCGTCTTAACTAAAATCTCTTTCTACATGAGAAAAGATTCTCCATCAGCAATTTGTTGTGTTTTTTTTAAGGGACATCTGGCTTCAAAATCTTTTCTTGCTTTTTTTTTTCTATTGTAAAAATATTAAGTCAAGCATTTCTGGGGAGGCAGGCCACAAAAATGCCAACATCAAACGAAGTCCTGCTGGTTTCCACTGGGACTGTCTCCACAACAACAAGTGCTTGCGGTTGTTTTTACAGAAACACCAATAAATAAACAGGCTTAGAAACACATCTCATGCACAGTGATAAAAAAAAAAACGAAACATTTCTCCATTTTAAAGCTGGTTTTAAAACATCGCAGAATTATTAGTGGAGAACACAAATAATTAGCCTTGAAAAGCAAAGGATTTATCGTCACAGGAATTTTGGCCTCCCACCCACGCAGCCTTTCTGCATCAGCTGTTGGTCATTCTTTCTCATCTGCTCAGAGGTTTGGAAGGTATTCAGCCGAGATCTTGGTAATCCAGTCCTGACCACCCATCTCCCACCAAATGCGTTCTTATCAAAATTTAGCGTTGGAGGTCAGTCATTGCACACTGACGTAAGTGGGAAGTGGAGTCGTAGAGCCTTGTAATTTCAAATCCAGACCCGGGTGAAGCCAGCCTCGGTCATCCAGTGGTGGTGGGAGGATTGCAGGGAGGTAGACAGGAGATGTGACTCACTGTGCGTCTTGGGCTGCCCTTTGAACCAAATCGATGGAAATGTTTCCTTACTGTGACAAATACCTCCACACACTGATAAGCATCATTTGGAAATCTTCATTCTGATAAACATCACTAGTTCACAGTGTTTCTGAGTTCTGGGTCTTTCCCTACGGCCAATCACTTTGCAATATGCCTCTTGGGCAAACTCCAGTTCCCTAGCTAGAGGACTGTAAATGTAAAAATCAGGAGAATTTATCTTTTTTAAATTATTATTGCTTACTAGGTAACAAATTAAACACATCAGTCGATGGAAAAGCCTCTAAGTTGTTTGTTTTTGTTATTGTTGGGGCGGGAGAACAACTGATTAACCAGGTCAATTTCTTCCTACCAGTTTGCTCTTTGAAGCACAGTGTATGGGTAAGAGTTAGTGGGGCGACCGAAACAGTATTGAAGCTGGGATGCAACTGGGTTTTCTCCTCTTCTTCCACTGAGGAGGGACAGAGGGCCCAGGGGGTGCCAGACCTGGAGGATCCAGCTGCCTCCGGCTCCAAGGCTAGGGTGATGGCTGTGTTCTCACAGAAGTGCTGACAGAACATGTCCAATAGAAAACAGATGTGAACTGACCTTCCGAAAATGTATTTCAAGGCTTCTTAATCTTCATAGGAATCCTTCAGGGTGAGAGATGCCACCTTCAGGCTGTGATGCGCATGGCATTTAAGGAAGGGCTGCTGCTCCTGCCTGGACCCCCGGGACAGGCCCCCTCTTAGACAGCGCTGGCCTCAGCATCCATTCCACAGGTGGTCATCTCCCAGCACAGCTGCTTTCCCCCATCTGTCCCCACACACACAGTCTTGGTTTTCATGGATGTACCACTTTTTACCAAGCATTGAGGCCACGTCTCTCCCATGTTTAGACCCATACTTACTTTGAAATTGTCGTTGTCACTAGGCCATTACTAGCTCCTCTTTGTGACACTAAATGTAAGTTGGGGATCACTAAGTACACTGGACTTTTGCCCACTTAACAACTTAAGCCAGAAATCCTGGAATAGAGAGGTCCAAAGGCCGACGGGGGAAACAAGTTCTCATGCTTCTCTCTTACTGCCCTGGGTCCCTGGCTCTGAGGGCAAGGTCCCGCTCCCTCTGCATGAGTGCAGGCTTGCACCAGGCATGCTTCTATGCCTCTGAACTGCTCTGCTATGTTCTTGTGGACACCTGTCTGCATCCCACAAGAATTTGGGTGGGATTTTCCAGAGTTTTTCCCTCACAATGACTACAATACTTTGTAGAAGACTTTCTTTCTTGTCAAGTTGTTAATATCTCACAAAGCAATTAATGACAACATTTCCCCTGGGAAGGAAAGCCATGCAAGTGCAAGGCAGTACAAATTCATCCCCATTTCCACCGATGAGCAATCAACTACATCACCCTGGTTAATCCCCAATCAGGCTGGCTTCAATGTCCAGGACTTCTCAGTGGGCCAAGCCAGCTCTCACTCTGGAAGTTTGGGGATTCTCTGCGTAAGAAGTCAGTGTATTCTCCTACTTTCAGGCATCAGATGCCAAGAAGTTCCCATCTTATTAAGTAAAAAGTTTTGGTCAAGAGCAGATAGAATTTATGGAATGCAAACATTTGAATCTTTTCCCTATTCCCATTTCAACCATTTGTCCCATTTCTGGGATAATAAAAAAATAAGTGTTCTTTATTAGAACATGCAGTTGTTGTTTAGATATCTGAGTTTTGCAAATGAATAGAAGCTGTCAAATATGCAATTTGTATGCATTAGCTCAGCTGAGTGTGAAGATGAGCTGATACAATGGGTAATAGCATGCCAATTTTACAGAGTAGAGAAATGAATTTTACTGATGTGAAAGAAGCCATGTTATTTCAAAGCTAATCAATAATAGAACAGGGTTTAGTTAGGCTTGACTGACAGCTGATGGAAATGTGGGCAGGGGACTTTCTCTGAAGTTGTGTTTGCATTGACTTGCTTAGTGTATTTATTTGGGTTAGATCGAAGGGGTGATGGAGATCAGGGGGCCTTTAGCCTCCCCACTGCAAACTACTTCTTGGGCTGCCGTTGCTTCTTTAACTCCAAGAATCAATTCTCTTTCAATTGATATATTTGCAATGTGAGATCCCAGAAAGAAAAATTTAAAGATAAATATGTGATTACTGATCCATAGATTTATTAACCCAAAGTTCTATTCTCTGGCGGTTTTTCATTCTAAATCACCACAACCACCTCTCACACACTTGGAGATTCAACAACATCGTGGAGTTTTTATTCAGTCTTTCCTAGGTCTGTATTTGTATATATACAGTATATTCTTCCCTGTACCTGGAACACTTCCCTTGTACCCCCGTTTCTCCTCTACCTACACCAACCCTTCTGGGGAGGCAAACAGCTATTAAGTTTCAACTTCAATGTTATTTCCTCCATCCCATATCATCCCATGATAACCCCCATCACATCCGATATCTTTAAGGGATTCACTGTGGAGCCCAACCCTGAGCACTTGACTTCTCACTTTGCCTGATGGTGCACGTTCTGGCCATGTACTAACCCTCTCAGTTTTTTACTTTCCTCACCTTTCCATGGGGACGACAGTGGCACCTGAGCTTTGAGTAGGTCCAGGGTCACTGAGAGAATACCTTCCAAGCGCTTAGAGCCAACCTGACTTTCGGCAAGCCCTCTGCCTGCCTTAGCCATTGCCATTAATTGTTTACAGTAATAGGGGAGGCACCATCACTGGGATGGTCCCCACAGCATCCCTGCGCATTGCACAGTGCCTATGAAGATTTGCTGGGTAAATAAATCTCCAGACTACATCAAAATAAAAACCTTCTGCACAGCAAGAGAAACCACCATCAAAATGAAAAGGAGCCCACTAAATGGGAGAACATATTTGCCAATGATACAGCTGATAGAAGTTTACTATCCAAAATATATAAAGGACTCATACAACTCAACCAAAGGAAGACAAACTATCCAATTTAAAAATGGGCAGAAGACCTTAATAGGCATTTCTCCAAAGAAGACATACAAATGGCCAAGAGACATATGGTAAAATGCTCAAAGTCACTGATCATCGGAGAGATCCAAATTAAAACCACAATGAGACATCACCTCACACCTGTCAGAATGGCTATCAACAAATCAACAAACAAGTGCTGGCAAGAATGTGGAGAAAAGGGAACACTAGTTCACTGCTGGTGGGAATGCAGACTGGTGCAGCCACTATGGAAAACAGTATGGAGTTTCATCAAACAATTAAAAATGGAACTTCCGTTTGACCCAGTGATCCCATTTCTGAGAATATATCCTAAAAACCCCCAAACACCAATCAGAAAGGATATGTGCTCCCCTATGTTCATATCAGCGTTATTTACAGTAGCTAAGATCTGCAAACAGCCCAAGTGCCCATCAGTAGATGAGTGGGTAAAAAAGCTGTGAGACATTTACACAATGGAATACTATGCAGCCGTAAAAAGGATCTCCTACCCTTTGCAACAGCATGTAGGGACCTGGAGAGTATTACGCTAAGTGAAATAAGCCAATCTGAGAAAGACAAATTTCACATGAGCTCACTTATTTGTGGAATCTAATGAACAAAATGAAATGACCAACAAAATAAGACCCGACATGCATGGAGGCATGGAACGGACTGACACATCTCGATGTGGGGGAGGGGAGACAAGGAGAGACAAACCAAAGAACTTATATACTTATATGCATCGCCCATGGGCACAGGCAATAGGGAGGTGGAGACCTGGGGGAAGGGCTGGGAGGACGGGGAGGGAAGGGAGGAAATGGGAAATAGCTGTAATACTATCAACAATTTAAAAAGAATATTTAAAATAAAATAAATCTCCAGTTGCACAAACATAGCATGTCCACGGCTCCTGATGACAAACACCATTATCTCTTATCTGGGTCCTGAACTCAGCTCCTGACTCAGGCTCCTGCTCCCTGTCTCTCCCCTCCAGCCCAGCCAGAGGGGCCGTTTCCAAACTGAAGTCAGATCAGGTTGCTCTCCTTGTCTCACATCTCACTGGGAATAACAACTAAAGTCCTTGCAAGGACACCAAGAGCCTACGTGGTCTGGCTCCCTGTTGCCCACCTGACCTCATCTTCTGCTACCCGCCTGTTGCTTACTCAGCCACACTCTTGGATGTTCCTCCAACGCACCAGGAATGCGTTTGCTTCAGGGAGTTTACCTGGCCGTTGCTTCTGCCCAGACCACTCTTTCCAGCAATAACTGCTAACTCTCTCCCCTCCTTCATGTCTTGCTCTAATGCACCTTCTCAATCAGGCCTACATAAATTACCTTATTTATTTATTATTTGTTAATCCTTACCCAAGGATATTTTTCCGTTGATTTTAGAGAGAGTGGAAGAGAGGGGGAAGACAGAGAGAAATAGCTATGTGAGACAAACACATTGATTGGTTGCCTCTTGCATGCGCCCTGACCAGAGCCTGCAACCAAGGTATGAGGTATGTGCCCTTGACCAGAATCAAACCTGGGACCCTTCGGTCTGCAGGCTGACTCTCTATCCACTGAGCCAAACCAGCTAGGGTTTTACCCTATTTAAAATCGCAACCTCAGCCCTAGCCGGTTTCGCTAGAGTGTTGGCCTGAAGACTGAAGGATTCCAGGTTCAATTCCAGTCAAGGGCACATGCCCTGGTTGCAGGCTGATCCCCAGTAGGGGGCGTGCAGGAAGCAGCCAATCAATGATTCTCTCTCATCATTGATGTTTCTATTTCTCTCTTCCTCTCCCTTCCTCTCTGAAATCATGAAAAATATATTTAGCCGAAACCGGTTTGGCTCAGTGGATAGAGCGTCGGCCTGCGAACTGAAAGGTCCCAGGTTCGATTCCGGTCAAGGGCATGTACCTGGGTTGCGGGCATATCCCCAGTAGGAGATGTGCAGGAGGCAGCTGATCGATGTTTCTAACTCTCTATCTCTCTCCCTTCCTCTCTGTAAAAAATCAATAAAATATATTTTAAAAAATATATATTATATATATATATATATATATATATATATATATAAATTAAAAAAAAATAAAATCGCAACCTCATCACAAATAAAAGAAGAGAGAAAACCATGAAGAGGGCAGAAAGAGACGTTTGGAGGTGATGAACACATCTATGGCACAGATGGTGTTGCTGATGTGCATGTATCTCCAAAGTTATCAAGTTGTAGACAGTAAACATGTACAGTGTTTGTATGTCAATCATGCCTCAATCAAGTGCCCTGTTTTTAAAGTAAAAGACAAAATTGCAACCTTGTCCATGCTTCCCTCCAGCACTCCAAACCCTCCTACCTTCTTTAATTTTATTTAACACTTTCCAACTTATCTCTTTAGCTGAGCTCTTTATTATGCTCAGTCTTTATTTTCTGACTCTCTTCTAGAATGCTAGCTCCACAGGCGCAGACGCCTTTGTTTATTCATGATGTATCCCAAGTGCCTGCTCACACACGGCCCTTCATCAATATTCTCAAATAAGGTGTTACATATGCATGCATACCTATACATGGTTTCAGTTCCTAGTCACTAAGGGCTGGTAAGGTTAGCAGGGGGCAATTCTTCTAGGTGCGAAAGCAGACTTCCTCATTTGCAGCTTTGACATATTGGCCTAGGTCAGCGGTTCTCAAACTGGGGGTCGAACGACCCTTTCACAGGGGTCGCCTAAGACCATCGGAAAACACATATATAATTACATATTGTTTTTGTGATTAATCACTATGCTTTAATTATGTTCAATTTGTAACATATACATCCTGCATATCAGATATTTACATTACGATTCATAACAGCAGCAAAATTACAGTTATGAAGTAGCAACGAAAATAATTTTATGGTTGGGAGTCACCACAACATGAGGAACTGTATTAAAGGGTCGTGGCATTAGGAAGGTTGAGAACCACTGGCCTAGATAGATTTCAACTAAATGGATCTTTGGCAGTGTGGATGCTGTCTGTCTGGGTGTGGCCCTGAGCACGTGGTCTAGATGGAATGTCTTGATTAGCTATCAGATGTGCCTGAGCAGCTCTGGGGGAATAGCTTGTCAGTTCAGGTCTCACCATGAAGAAAGGGTTTCTCATGAGCAGTTCTATTGAAATCCTTCCTGGGCCGTCTCTATCCTCCTGCAACTCAAAAAAGCATTCTCCCTCATAGTCTCAGTCCCTCTCTCTCTCTCTCTCTCTCTGTGTGTGTGTGTCTTTTATTATATTTTTATTGATTTCAGAGAGGAATGGAGAAGGAGAGAGTGATAGAAACATCAATGATGAGAGAGAACCATTGGTCTTCAAGCCTGCAACCTGGGCATGTGCCCTGACCGGGAATCGAAGCGTGACCTCCTGGTTCATAGGTTGATGCTTAACCACTGAGCCACGCCAGCTAGGCCCCCATAGTCTCTTTCTACAACCTTTTCCCTTATTGATTGCAAAAAAGCAGCGATCACTTCTTAATGTATGATTACAATAGTCATTTGGATGGAATATTTCAGTTCCAGCTATTCTGTGGTACATGCCATAAATTTGTCTAACCTATGTTACACCTAAACTGTAATAGGAATATGTTACTGTGTAGAAGTCACAGGGCAGTACATTTGGACCCAATATAAGAAGTTTTGTGGGGATAAGGACACATATGTCATAACTTAATCAATAAAAAAAATTTAAAAAAAGAGGTTTTAACAGGTAATCATGATATAAAATTCCCTAATCATTGGAGAGGATTTATATGAAATGTCCGGAACAGACAAATCTATATATAGAGAGGGAAAATTAGTAAATTAGTGGCTGCTTGGGGGTTGAAGGTGGGAACGGGAAGTGACTGCAAAGGGGAACCAGTTTTCTTCTAGGCATGATGAAAATATTCTCATATTAGATTGCACAACTCTGTTAATTTAATAAAAAATAATTGAATTATACACGGAAATGGGTGAATTTTATGGTATGTGCGTGAGTTCACTAGGGCTGCCATAACAGAGTACAGTATCACAGACTGGAGGGCTTAAACTACCGAAATTTATTTTCTCAAATTCTGGAGGGTGGAAATCTGAGATCAAGATGTCAGCAGGTTCATTCCCTGTAAGGGCTGAGAGGGAAGGGTCTGTTCCTGGCTCTTTCCTTGACTTGTAGATGGTCTTCTCCATCTTCACACCCTCTTCCCTCTGTACAGGTGTGCATCCAAAAGTCCTCTTCTTATCAGGACACCAGTCATATTGGATTAGGGTCCACCTAATGACTGCATTTTAATTTAATTATATCTTAAAGACCTTATCTTTTTTTTTTTTAAATATATTTTATTGATTTTTTACAGAGAGGAAGGGAGAGAGATAGAGAGTTAGAAACATCGATGAGAGAGAAACATCGATCAGCTGCCTCCTGCACATCCCCTACTGGGGATGTGCCCGCAGCCCAGGTACATGCCCTTGACCGGAATTGAACCTGGGACCTTTCAGTCCGCAAGCCGACGCTCTATCCACTGAGCCAAACCGGTTTCGGCAAGACCTTATCTTTAAATACAGCTCTATTCTGTAGTTGGGGTTAGTATATATATTTCAACATATAAAATTTGGGGGTGACAAAATTAATTCCATCACAATATGTAAATTATACTGCAATAAAGCTGTTTAAAAATAACTTATATGGCCTAACCGGTTTGGCTCAGTGGATAGAACGTCGGCCTTCGGACTGAAGGGTCCCGGGTTTGATTCCAGTCAAAGGCATGTACCTTGGTCGTGGGCACATCCCCAGTGGGGAGTGTGCAGGAGGCAGCTGATTGATGTTTCTCTCTCATCAATGTTTCTGACACTCTAGTCCTCTCCCTTCCTCTCTGTAAAAAATCAATAAAATATATTTAAAAAAAATAACTTATATGAGCCCTGGCCAGTGTGACTGAGTTGGTTAGGCATGGTCCTGTGCGCCGAAAGGTTGCCGGTTTGATTCCCAGTCAGGCACACAAAACTCATGTTAGATAATTCAACAGAGGGAATATAGGAATTACAAAAACTTAGAGGCAAACTAGCCTACATCCAGAAGGTGGTGATCCAGGGACACAGGCAATCCCGCACCACAAGGCACAGGCAGGAGGGGAGTCGGGAAGGCAGGGTCAAAATTACTCTATTGAAGGTCATTGCTTCTACTCTCTGCTTCTTTTTATGTATCAATTTTAATCTCTCTGTTGACCAACCTTCCATTCTTCTCCATGCGCATAGCTTCACCAGTCCTAGATTAAGCTGAAGATAATCCCAGGAGTTAACCTGATGGATCCAGATGGGTTCAGTATCCACCCAAATCCAATTATCTCTAGCCTGGGGGAAGGGCCACAGGACTCACCTCTGAGTGGGGATTGCAGTTCTCCCTAGAGGGGCCTGGGCTGGGGAGATCCCGTCTACTATTGATGACATGGGAAACTGGATGGGTACTGATGCCATGACCGAGGTGGGGAATTTGTGATGGGGAGATCAGGATGGAAGACGATAACTTAAGTTTTGGACTTGTTCTACTGAGATGCCCATAGAACACCCAAATACATTGTCTAGGAGGTAAATGAATAGAGAGCCCAAAGTTCAGCATGGGAATTTGAACTGGAAGTCTAGGCTTGGGACAATAAAAACAGAATTTTGAAACCATGGGTAAGTAAGATAAAAATAGTGCGGAGTCCATCTGGAACTCTAGAGAATAAAAAATATTTACAGGATAAACAGGGCAATAAAACATGAAAAGAGCCCTGACCGGTTTGGCTCAGTGGATAGAGCATCGGCCTGCAAACTCAAGGGTCCCAGGTTCGATTCCGGTCAAGGGCATGTACCTTTACCTTGGTTGCAGGCACATCCCCAGTGGGGAGTGTGCAGGAGGCAGCTGATCGATGTTTCTCTCTCATCAATGTTTCTAACTCTCTATCCCTCTCCCTTCCTCTCTGTAAAAAAATCAATAAAATATATTTTTTAAAAAACATGAAAAGAGACTGCGAAAAGCTGGCCAAAAGGACTGGTGAGGGGTAAAAATCATGAAGAGAAGAGACATAGTTTCAAGGAAAAGAAAATGGTCAGTTTTGTTAAATAGGATAAACCCTGCAAACTGCCCAGTTGGACATGGCCCCAAGGTCTCTGATGATGTGGGCATCAGAGTGCAGAAAGAAACCAAATTGCAATGAGTTTAGAAGGTTATTAAAAAAAAATTCCCCATGGCATAATGCTTTTGTGGCCTGTCATGAAACAGCCTTGGTGAGATTAAGTAAAAGAAATAAATCAGGTGCTTCAAGGTTCTTCTACAGTTCTCTCTCTCTGCAACTATCCTTTGAATAGAGATTGAGTAGCTTGCACTATGACTAACCTAGTCAGCTCTGGACATTTAAAAAGGCCAAATCTCAGGTTTTTACCCTGAATTCAAAGAGTAAATTACTCTGAAATCCTAGAGCTCCCTCTAGAGGTTGATGATACTGTATGTTACTAGCCCTGGAAACAGAAGGATCCTTCCTGGGCCTGTCTCTGGCCCTCTCTCTACCCGTTTTTGTACAGCCTGTGACTAAAGATTTTTTTTTTTTCTTACATTTTTCAGTGAAAAAATATAAAATGGAGGAAAATGTTTTGTGATGTAAAAATTATGCAAATTCCAGTGTCATTAGGTAAATGCATGGCACAATGCTCCTTTGTTTAGGTTTGGTTGCTTTCAGGATACATTAGTAGAGTTGAGTAGCAGTGAAAGAGACTGTACAGTGGGGCCTTGACTTACGGGTTTAATTTGTTCCGTGACGGAGCTCGTAACTCAAAGTACTCGTATGTCAAATCTTAAAGTGAACGAGTGAGACACGTGATGCTGGGCTGATGTTGTGGCGTTCACTGTGACACTTGCTGCGCCAACTAGCGGTCGGGTATCTGAAGCTGGCTCATAACCCGAATTTTAGCTCTCAACTGGAAGCAAAAAATCGGCCGAGAGACAGCTCGTATCTCGAAAAACTCGTTAGTCGGGACACTCGTAAGTCAAGGCCCCACTGTATATGCATAGCTTGCAATGCCTAAAGTATTTGCTATCTGGCTCTTTTCAGAAAGTGTCTACTGTAGATTGGACAGGGCAGTCCTGGGACTTTAGGTTGCTTTTAGTGATATAAAATAGCTTAGTTCTGGTCACCAAATCTTAATGAAAACTTACTATAAATGTGTCTAATCTCTTCTTTTAAAAAATATGTTATTGATTTTTAAAAATACATATATTTTCATTGATTTCAGAGAGGAAGGGAGAGGGAGACATAGAAACATCGATGAGAGAGAATCATTTATTGGTTGCCTCCTGTATGCCCCCTACTTACTGGGGATCGAGCCCACAACCTGGGCATGTGCCCTTGACCGGAATTGAGCCTGGAATCCTTCAGTTCTGCAGGCCGATGCTCTATCCACTGAGCAAACGAGCTAGGGCCAGAAATGTAATCTTAACCAGTGTGGAATTTTCTGGTCAACACCAATGAGGTCATCTGTCATGTGGGCCCTCTTCCTCCCCTCCCCATCACCCCAGAGAAGAGGCAATTTATGAGACTGAAAACCCTTGCCCTCCCTTAAAAGATGTCCTGGTCTAAAAAATGATTTTTCCTTTTGTTAACAGCTCCCCTGCCTCACCCTGCTCCCTACAAAAACCTTCCATTTTGTTCACACCTTCTGAGTACCCTTCTAGATGCTAGATGAAATAAAGCATGGTTCATGAATTGCTTCATAAAGCCAAGTAGAACTTCAAATTTACTTGGCTGAATTTTGTTCTTTTGTTGTTGTTAATGCTCACCCAAGGATTTTTTTCCATTAATTTTTTTGAGAGAGTGAAAGGAAGGGAAAACAGAGAGAGAGAGAGAGAGAGAGAGAGAGAGAGAGAGAGAGAGAGAGAAACATCAATGTGAGGGAGACATATCAATTGGTTGCCTCTAGCAAATGCCCACTTGCAACCAAGGAATGTGCCCTTGACAGAATCGAACTGGACACGATTCAGTCTGTGGGCTGACACTCAAACCACTTAGCAAAACCAGCTAGGGCTGGTTCTTTTTATTTTTTTAAATTGTTTTATTGCTTAAGTATTACAAAGAGTATTACATATGACTCCTTTTATTCCTGCCCTTGACAATCCCCTGGCCTCCCCTACCCCCCAGTGTCTTATGTCCATTGGTTATGCTTATATGCATGCATACAAAACCAGGAAGAGCCAAGCTGGGGCTCCGCACCAGGCCCCCTCCTCCTCGTCATCCCTCCTCCACTGCCATCATTAGACAGAGCCCTGTGTTAGACTGGGGACGCCGAACAAAGACCTCCAGCCACCTGCCTGCAGGTAGAGTGTTATAAACTGCGGGGGAGAGGGGATGGGGAGCACCTTTAAAATAGCAACACATTAGCACTCACAAATGTATACATACATGCTGAGAAGCTGAATATAACAAGAGATGAATAAGAGCGTGAGTAGCAGAATGAATGACTAGGAGAGGAGGGTGAGTAAAGGAAGAGGGTGTTGGGGTTCATTGCTCCAAGCTGAGGAAGGCAGGTCAGGGCTCCTGGTGCAGGCTGCTCCAGGATCCAAGAGGGGACAGCAGTCAGGACACCCTGGCAATGCATCTCCCGGCTGACAGCACTTCCCTAACCCTCATCAGTTCCCTCTGGCTCTGAAGGTTGCCAGGGCCGTGGGGACTGCAGGGGGGCTCTGCAGGCCAGTGGGGGGGGGGGGGGTGTGTGTGGCAGGGAGAAAGGAGACAAGTCCGGCTCGGTCCCACTGTTCTCTTCCATCCCATCTCCCATCTCTCCTCAGGATTCCTGAGATGCTTGGAAGTACTCCCAGGTCCTTGGGTCTCTGCCCACCTTGTCACTTCCTACTTCCTGTTTTCATTGGTCACGGTAGCCAGCCGAGACCATCCCTGTTCCCAGCGCTAGTCACCTGGGGCAGTGAGGGACTCCGCTAGCCTCTTCAAGGTGCTGCTAGGGAGGCGGGCGATGCGGCTGCGGCGGGCGATGGAGGAACTCACAATGCACCTCTTCTTGCGGGATGAGGTCTCAGGGAAGGAAGAGGCTGGCTTGGGGCCCTTCGTGGTGAACAGGGGCACGGGGCCACTGGGGATGAAGGGCTGATCCAGCCTGTTCTGGGGCACATTTTCCCAGCCAGCGCATTCATGGAAGCCCAGCTTTGAGGGGGACTCCTCGGAGGAGTCAAAGGTGATGTTGAGGTTCTGAGCGGGCAGGGCCACCGGGGTGGAGCAGTTCTGCAGGGCGGAAGGGCCCAGAGGCACCCGGCTTTTGATGACTGTGGCTGGGCAGAAGCGAGGGGAGTGGCAGGGGGAGGAGACCCTTCCCTTTTTGGGGGTGGTGGGTCCGAGTGAAGGCTGAGTCTCAGGCAGGGACCCCCTTCGCAGGCAGGGCAGGGACTGGTGCTGGCGCTTGGTCCCCAGCCTTGGGGCTTGATGACTGTCTTGCTCTGAGGGGCTCAGTTTCCTTCTCTTCTTCTCCACAGACTGCAGAGCTGCCTGGGCAGGGGTGCTGTCAGGCCCAGGTGGGGCCCCCAGACCGTGCATGAGGCCACTCAGTTGCCTTGCGATGGTCCGGGTCACAGGGCCAGAGTATCCTGGAGGCTTTGGCTCTGAACACAGCTCCTGAGCCAGAGGTGCCTCCCTGGCTGGGCCAGGAGTCCTGGAGGCCTCTGTTCCAGGCCCAGGTTTTTCCTCTCGCAGCAGCTGCTGCAGGGTCTCAAACTCTGCGATCATGTCAGGGGTCAGGAGGTTGGCTGCTTGGAGCAGGGAGTGCTGCCGCTGGGCCAGGCACAGCACCTTCAGCGCCAACTGCTTAGAACGGTCCCTTTCCAGGTTCTGTGGTGAGAGGTGGCCCACGGCTTGCTGGGCCTCCAGGGTCAGGCCAGGGGACTCCAGCCGTGACTGTCGGAGGCTCTGTTCTGACACCCGGATCGGGACCTCCTTGGCCGAGTCTTTGTCTTTGTCCTCGGAGGGCTGCTCCTGGTCTGAAGAATTCCCTTCCCTGACCCTCTCCACCTGGACCTCTGCCCCCAGGCTTTCCTCTTGAAGGACTGCAGCTCCTGGGTGGAGCTCTGGGGTGCAGGGCTGGCTGGGAAGATGAGATGGTGGGGAGGAGCTGGAAAGGGGTGGTTGTGGAGTGCCTGATTTGGGGGGCTGTGGAAGGTCCTGTTGTGGGGCCTGGGCTCCTGCCTCATACATTCGAAGCTTCTCCCTCAGACTGGCCACCTCAGACTGGAGCTGCTGGCAGATAGTGGCGTACTGGCTGAAGTGACAGTCCAGGCTGACCACACTGCTTTTCAGTGAAAGTTTGATCTCCTTGGCCCGGTCGGCGTACTTGAGGGTGTTGTACGTGTCCTCATACGTCAGGCTAGAGGGGCTGATGGCAGCAATCATCACTGTGCGGCAGTTGCCTCCAATGGAGTCCTTGAGCAGGCGGGTCAGCTTGCTGTCCCGGTAGGGCACATGGGACTTGCGACCCTTGGCATCGGCCAGGGCATTGAGGACATTGATGAGGGCCAGCAGGGAGCGGTTGATGTTGGCACCTTCCCGCAGCCGCTCCCCCTTCGCGTGGGTGCTGGACGCCCGCTCGGAGCCAGCCAGGTCAATCAGGCTCATCTTGGCCACCTGAAGGGCCTGGGTCAGACCTGGAACGCGGTCCTGCTGCTTCACGAAGATCTGGAAGATGGCATGGGAGCGAGAGGAAGTAGCGTTGGCGTCAGTGGGATGCTGTGTGCGGTTACGGTTCCCCCTGGTCAGCATCTCCAGCAGCTGCCCAGCTGAGGTTGGCTGGTGGAAGGAAAGTCCTTGTACCACCACCCCCTTGTCGGGATCCTCATGGATGACAAGGGGTCCCTTGGGCTCCAGAAGGTCGTGGATCTGCTCATTGTACACCTCCTGGTAGCTGACGAGCACCTCGAATTGCTTCTCCTCCTGGCGGGCCTCCAGCCGCCTGTACAGTTCCATGGTGGTCAGGTACATGATGCCGGGGTCCCCCTCTCTTCCCAGCATGGTGTGCGTCTTCCCGGCCCCCGTGGCCCCATAGGCAAACACGGAGCAGTTGTAGCCCTGGAGGAAGCTGTCCAGGACGCTGTGGGTGGTGTGCTGGAAGACATCCTGTTGGGTGGCCGCCTGGCCAAAGACCCGGTCAAAGACGAAGGTCAGGTCTTTGCCCTTCTTCTTGGGGCCGTCATGGACGCTGCCCCATTTCAGGCCAAGGAAGCCCCCATCGGGCTCTTCCGGGTCAAACACCAGAACCCTCTCACCCACCACCCGAATCACAGGCCTCCGCTGGCTTTCTAGCTCCCGTGGGGTGGGGGGTCGGACCCGAACCACAACCTGCACCGCGCTGTCCTCCACTGCCATCGCCATGGCAACACCTTTCCTCGGTTCCCTGCCCCGCCGCCGCCGGTGTTGCCGCTCGCTACCGCTACCTGGTCCCTCAGCCGCAAACACTGCGCCCCGCAAGCTCCCCTTCCTTCAAGAAAACCACTGCCCGCCCGCGCGCTGCGCTTTTAAATCAGCCGGCGCCGCCAGCAGTGCGCGTGCGCACTTCCCGCTACTGCTGTTCGAGGCAGGCTCCGAGGCGGGACAGATTACAGGATTACCGGCAGTTACCAGCGCGTTTGAGATCCGGGGGTGAGAGACGTGGGGGGTAGATAGGGGGACGTCTCTGTCGTCCCTGGGACTGGATTCATCACCAATTGCAGAAACGAGACATCAAACCCGTTTTCAAACCTGCTTTTTCTGTGGGCATCCGCTTATCCAAGCCACTGTCCAGGGTTTCTTCCCGCCCCTCGACTGCTCGGGTCCAACCCCAGCAGGTCCAGGGGTTCGCAAAGGTGTGGAAGGAGTCTGTGAAGAAGGAATGACACGGAGACAGCGTTCAGTTGATCAGCAGCCTAGCCAGGATCTCCAGCCAGGATCTCCTGCTAAGTTCTGTCTTTTATTGTCTTGTTACATCTGTATTTATACCAGTTGATTTTAATCCTGTCAATTTCTATTCCAAAGGTTAGGGCGTTTCTTATCTCCATTCCAGGGAGTAAAGATTATGTAGCTTAAGGGTGGTTGTTCATAGTTAAAGTGATTAACTACCCGCCTGACATTTAGTTAAGGGGTTTTATTCCCTCCCTAACTTCAGGGGAAAATCCTTACCTGGAGAAACAACCTTTCTCGGAGAGGTGACCTTGGTTAAAACACATAGTGCCAAGAAGGGGAGCAAACATATTAAGAACAGTATGCCATATACGCCAGGTCCCTTGAAACATATGCTGTGCAGATGTTTCTTCCCTGCAGCGACTGTGTCAAGCAGCAAGGATGGACTCAAGGATCCCTAGAATGAATTTCGAGAGCAGCCTTGGTGTGGAAAAGTTGGCAGAGGCAGAGAATGATGATTCCATCCTCTTGGCTCTGACAGTGGTAGGAGTGTCGCATACTGATTGTTGAATGAGGGTTGACCCTTTAGGGCATTGCTGGGTAGCCCCGTCTCCATCCGCCACAGCCACCTGCTGCTTGGATTCTGGTGGGCCATCCTCATGCTGATACCCATCACCCGAGGTTGTAAGGGTCAAAGAGAGTTTTGCCTGATTCCAATCACTAGTGGCTGAGAGTCAGTTTACTAGCCTGTAAAATGGGGCAAATAGCGTGCTATTCCTACTGACCTAGAAGACCATGGATGAGACAGTGCTCCAACCGCCCTGCCTATGTAAAGGGATAGCTTTCTATGACTCTGATTAGGGTGACATGGGTGATGGCCCCCAGCAGCCAGTTGCTCATCACTTTCATTAAATTGATCTGAGGCATGCAAGAAAACAAGAGGCAAAATCAGGGCTTGTTCTTTTTAAAAGAAATATGCTTCTATTGATTTTAGAGAGAGAAGGAGGGAAAGTTATAGAGAGAAACAAACATGATAAACATCTACCAGCTGCCTCCTGCATGCCCCCTACTAGGGATCAAGCCCACAACCCCGGGCATGTGCCCTGAGGGGGAATGGAACAATGCTCAGCCACCTGAGCCACACCAGCCAGGGCTGAGTTTTGCTCTCACCATGAGTAATTACATATCTATAGTCATGCTTTGAATAATGTTTCAATCCACTGATGAACCACATATATCACAATGGTCCCATACGAATATAAGGGAGCTGAAAAATTCCCGTCTCCTAATGACAACACAGCTGCTGTAAAATGTCTGTGGTGATGCTGATGTGAACAAACCTACTGCACTGCCAGTTGTATAAAAGTGTAGCACATACAGTTATGCACAGCACACGATATTGATAATAAACGGCTGTTACTAGTTTATATATTTACTACATTACACTTCTCGTCATTTTGTTTATTTAATTGATTTCAGAGAGAGGAAGGGAGCGGGAGAAACATCAGTGATGAGAGAGAACCATTGCTCCACTGCCTCCTGCATGCCCCCTACTGGGGAAGGAGACTGAAACCTGGGCATGTGCCCTTCTGGTTCATGGGTCAACGCTCAACCACTGAGCCACAGCGGCCGGTCCTCATTGTCATTTTAGAGTGTACTCCTTCTACTTAAAAAAAGGTTTGCTGTAAAACTGTGCTGTGTTATGTGTGGGCATCAGCCTCAGACATTTTGTGTACCTTTTCTGAGTGCAGATATACAAATACTTACCATGGTGTTACACTTGCCTACAGGATCTAGCACAGTAACATGCTGTGCAGGCTTGTGTAGCGTAGGAGCGAAAGGCTATACCACGGGGCCCAGGTATGTAGCAGACGATACCATCTAGGTTTGTGTAAGTGCACACTGATGTTTTTATGACAAAACCCCTTAATGGTGCATTTCTCAGAAGGTATCCCTGAGACACATGACTGTACTTTAAAGCAAATCTCAGGAGATTCCTAAACTCATTCAATTTGGAACTCAGAACTTTATGATTTCTGGGTTTCTCACTGTACTTTAAAAATTCTTTGCAATTCTAAAAACAGTATTTACTCCTGTTTTTACTCCTCATTTTCCTTGGTTTCAATCTCAAGAGTTTAAAGCATATTACTATTTTTTTAAAAACCAACTGGATTAATTAGTGGGATATGCTAAGGAATGTCTTGTACAAGAGATTTCAAATATCTATTCTTTAATATTCCACCCACCAGAACTTAACACTAGAATCTTCTTACATGTTACTAATGGCTAGCAAGCTTCTTATCTCAATGTTTTGTATTTATGCCACCTGATGTTCAAATTTGACACAGTCTTAAATTACTCCAGGGAAAGAAATTTTCGAAGTATTTAGGCATGAGCTAACGCTTTGAACATGAGAAGAATTGTTATTGAGGCAGAAAGGCTGTAAATTACTGGTCTGAGTCACATTGCTAGATGACTAACCCCTTAATCTCCTATCTCTTACATGCAAAATATGGATAGCAGCCCTACCTACTTACCACACTGTTTAGAAAAATGAGACTTACACTTTGCTCTTCTTTAAAGAAGTGAGCTACCTAATTAGCTGACTTTACTTGTTCTTAGTCGTTATCTCAAAAGTAATTAATCCTTGGTAAACACATATTCTCTTCCACTTGTACAAGAATGGAGAAATAGAAATCAAAACCTTGTATTTTTAATGTTTGCTTTAAAATTCTAAACAAAACTTGTCATGTTTTACAAATGTTGAGATAAATTTACATAGTATTAAAACCATGTTTAAATGTACAATTCAGGAGAACCGAGATGGCGGCGATATAGGCAGACGCGTCCCAGGTCGTGTCCCGGAGCAAATGGAGCGAGCAGCTGAAGCTAGTAACACTCACACTGAATTGGCGAAATTGCTCAGCTGGTGAGAGGGTTTGCAGCCGGGAAGAGCAGAACTCCCCTGGAAAGGTAAAAAAAACCCAGGGATTTGGGCAGGAAAGTTTGCCAGACCTCTGAGCCCAGAGAGTCGGAAGGAGACCGCGTGGCAGACAGCCGCGTCCCCTGGGACAGGCACAGCCCCTGACGGGGGGAAAGGAGAACCGCGGGATTCCTGGCGCCGCCAGGGAAATTGAGAGCTGGGTTCTGTGATCACGGAGGACTGAGCCTAAAGGGGGCAGCCTGAAGAGCTGACCTGACCATGCAGTCCCAGTAAGAGAAGAAGCTTACAGAAACCAAGCCTTCCCCGTTTCCGCGGCCGGCATTTGTTTGTTTGTTTTCACTGAATCCTGTTCATGGGACATTTCGGATACAGACACTCACCTGTGCTGAAGAGAGGGAGAGTGTGCTGAGGAGTGGAATCTGGGGAGAGACTGGGGAAAGAGGGGGAGCCGGGAGAGGTGGTAGTGAATTGAGTGCTGAGACACCCCTGAGCCCAGGACTGGGGTAGCCACCCTCTCCAGAGAGTGAGACTCCTCCCCCCAGCCCCCAGGCAAGGAGCACAGCCACACCCAGATTCCACCCTGTACGAGATCAAGGATTAAGATAACCTGATCAGTCCCTGGGAGTTAATAGGGTCTGGCCTATAGGGGGATTTTCAATCCCAGCAACAACATAGCGCTGGTAACTAACTATTACGCAGTCAGCTCTGGGCAGTGAACTTCCACTGGACAGAGAGGCCCTATAGCCTCAGAGGCCAACCCCAGAATACTGCCACCCAGAGGCTGACCCACAAACTGACTCTTTGCTAAACACAAAATAAGGCAGTCTGGGAAATAAATGCGGCATGCTTTAAAATAAGGACTGTGGTTTACAACACAGAGGAACAGTATATCGCAGGGAAACTCAACACTCTCCTGAATACCTGGAAGGTCTAAGGCGAGCCACACTGAAGAATAGAAGAAACGAAGGACCTTCACTACTGCAATTTTTTTTTCTTTTTTCACTTTTTCACTAAGAAACCAATTTTTTTTTCATTTTTTTTTCTGTTCTTTTTTTTCTTTTCTTTTCTTCTTTTTCCATCACCTGATTTTACCCTTTTAATTACTACCTTCTTATTTTTAACCAGTATTATTACCGCTACCATTTTACCATTTTTTAAAGTGCCATTTTATTTTCTCTTTATTTTATTTTGGGATTAGTGTTCTCCATTCTATTTTCATCGTTATATTATTGGTTGTTTCTAGTTTGCATTCATATCCAGGGAGCTGTTGCTGGAATTTGTTGGGATTAATGGCTGTTCTATAGGAGTATTCTCCTCATATAAAAAGTCTCTACCCCTCTTCCAATTCATTCTCTCTTTTCGCTCTTTTTTTTTTCTTTTCTTTTCTCGCTTTTATTTTCCCCCCTCCTTTTTCCCAATTTCATTTTTGCACTCCTTTTTTTGGTCCCTACTTTTCTTTTCTTTTTTCTCTTTTATCTTTTTCTCTTCCTTCTTCCTTATCCCCTAATTCTCTTAATTCAGGTGGTCACCTTTAATTGGGGTTATTAATATCGTGAATATATTTGTGTATAGTGCCTGGTACGTGGTGCCTTGTTGTGTTGTATTTTGTGCCTTTAAATCAACGCAGCAGATCCAAGCAACAGCAACCTCCTGAGCACCACATCCTCTGCTGAGGAACAGCAGCTGTACGTGAAACCTCGCCCCACCAGCCAGAAGAGCCACCACAGCTGTGAACAGCACCCACCAGAGGAGCTGCTGACAACTGAAGAGCAGCTGCTACCGCAACCGCCCGAAGAGCAACCACAGACCAAGGAGTCACTGCCACCAAGGGAGCAACCACTGAACGACTCAACGTCAGTGAGATCAAACATGGGTAGACAAAGAAACCCCCAAAGGAAAGAGAAGGAGGACTCTCCAGAAAAGCAGCTAAGTAATACAGAGGCATGCAACATAACAGATAAAGAATTCAGAATAAGGATCCTAGAGTGCATAAACCGGATGGAGGAAAAAATCGACAACCTCTGCAAGAAGCAAGAAGAAACAGATGAAAAAATCGATAACATATGGAAGAAGCTAGAAGAAACAGATGAAAAAATTGATAACATATGGAAGAAGCTAGAAGAAACAGATGAAAAAATCAACAACTTAAGTAAGACCCAAGAAGAAATGAAGAATGATATAGCTGCAATGAAAAACTCCATTGAAAGTATCAACAGTAGACTAGGAGAAGCGGAGGACCGAATTAGTGAATTAGAAGACAAGGAAGCAAAACACACCCAAAATGTACTGCAATTGGAGAAAAAAAATTAAAAGACAGGAGGAGAGCCTAAGGGAGCTTTGGGACAACATGAAACGAAACAACATACGAATAATAGGAGTACCAGAACAACAGAAGGATGAACAAGGATTAGAAAACCTACTCGAAGAAATAATATCAGAAAACTTTCCTGAGGTGGGGAAGAAAAAAGTCACCCAAGCCCAGAGAGTCCCAAACAAGGTGAACCCGAAAAGACCCACACCAAGACACATCATAATCACCATGGCAAATGTTCAGGACAAAGAGAGAATCTTACAGGCTGCAAGAGAGAGATGGAAAGTTACATACAAGGGATCTCCCATTAGATTGTCAAATGATTTCTCAACAGAAACACATCAGGCCAGAAAAGAATGGACTGAAATTTACAAAGTGATGCAAAGCAAAGGACTGAATCCAAGAATACTCTATCCAGCAAGGCTATCATTCAAACTTGAAGGGGAAATAAGAAGCTTCACAGACAAAAAAAGGCTAAGGGAGTTTGTCACCACCAAGCCAGCAATGCAAGGAATGCTAAAGGGACTGGTATAAAAATAAGAAATAAAAAGCTCAGAAAGAAAACAGCCACACAAAAAAAGAAATGGCTACAAACAAGTACCTTTCAATAATAACTTTAAACGTAAACGGACTAAATACTCCAACCAAAAGACATCGAGTGGCTGAATGGATAAAAAAACATGACCCATACATCTGCTGTCTACAAGAAACCCACCTCATTAGAAGGGACTCACACAGACTGAAAGTGAAGGGATGGAAAAATATCTTTCAGGCAAATGGAAAGGAAAAGAAAGCTGGGGTAGCAATACTTATGTCGGACAAAATAGACCTCAAAGTGAAGGCCATAACAAGAGATAAGGAAGGCCACTTCATAATACTAAAGGGATCAATACAACAAGAAGATATAACCCTGGTAAACATATATGCACCCAATGTAGGAGCACCCAAATTCATAAGAAAACTCCTGGAAGATATCAAAGGAGAGATCGACAACAATACAATCATAGTAGGAGACTTTAATACACCACTGACAGCACTGGATAAGCCCTCTAAACAAACAATCAGCAAAGATACAGCAATCCTAAATGACTCACTAGATCAGATGGACTTAATAGACATCTTCAGAACACTTCACCCCAAAGCCAGGGAATACACATTCTACTCAAATGCTCATAAGACATATTCAAAAATAGACCATATATTGGGTCACAAGCAAAGTATCCCCAAATTCAAGAAGATTGAAATCATAAAAAGCGTCTTCGCAGACCACGATGGCATAATATTAGAAATAAACTACAATAAAAACAACCCAAAATACTCAAACACCTGGAAGCTGAATAGCATGCTATTAAATATTGATTGGGTTACCAATGAGATCAAAGAAGAAATTAAAAACATCCTGGAAACTAATGACAATGAAAACACAACAATCCAAAACCTATGGGACACATTGAAAGCAGTCCTGAGAGGGAAGTTTATAGCTCTACAGGCCTATCTCAAAAAACAAGAAAAAATGGTAGTAAATCATCTAACTCTACAACTCAAAGAATTAGAAAGAGAGCAACAAGAAAACCCCAGAGTGAGCAGAAGGAAGGAGATAATAAAGATTAGAGCAGAAATAAATGACATAGAGACCAAAAAAACAATACAGAAAATCAATGAAACCAAGAACTGGTTCTTTGAAAGGATAAACAAGATTGATAAACCTCTAGCCAGACTCACCAAGAAGCAGAGAGAGAGGACCCAAATAAATAAAATCAGAAACGATAGAGGCAAAATAACAACAGACCCCACAGAAATACAAATGATTGTTAAAAAATACTATGGACAGCTTTACTCCAACAAACTAGACAACCTGGAGGAAATGGACAAATTCCTAGAAAAATACAACATTCCAAAACTCAATCAGGAAGAATCTAAAAATCTCAACAGGCCAATAACTATGGAAGAAATTGAAGCAGTCATCAAAAAGCTTCCATCAAACAAAAGCCCAGGACCAGACGGCTTCACAGGGGAGTTTTACCAAACATTCAAGGAAGAACTAAAACCTATCCTCCTCAGACTACTACAAAAAATTCAAGAGGAAGGAACACTTCCAAGCTCATTCTATGAAGCCAGCATCACCCTAATACCAAAACCAGGTAAAGACAACACAATGAAAGAGAATTACAGGCCAATATCCCTCATGAACATAGATGCCAAAATCCTCAACAAAATCTTAGCAAATCGGATCCAGCAGTACATCAGAAAGATCATACACCATGACCAAGTAGGATTTATCCCAGGGATGCAAGGATGGTACAATATCCGCAAATCAATAAACGTGATACATCACATAAACAAATTGAAAGAAAAAAACCACATGGTCATATCAATTGATGCAGAAAAAGCATTTGACAAAATTCAACACCCATTTTTGATAAAAACTCTCAGCAAGGTGGGAGTAGAAGGATCATACCTCAACATAATAAAAGCCATATATGACAGGCCCACAGCCAACATCATACTCAACGGACAAAAACTAACACCATTTCCCCTAAGAACAGGAACAAGACAGGGATGCCCCCTCTCACCACCCCTGTTCAACATAGTACTGGAAGTGTTAGCCATTGCAATTAGGCAAGAAGAAGAAATAAAAGGCATCCAAATTGGAAAAGAGGAAGTAAAACTGTCCTTATTTGCAGACGACATGATATTATACATACAAAACCCTAGAGATTCCATCAAAAAGCTACTAGACTTAATACATGAATTTGGCAATGTAGCAGGATACAAAATTAACCCCAAGAAATCTGAGGCATTTCTATACACCAATAGTGAACTTTCAGAAAGAGAGATTATAAAAACAATCCCGTTTACCATTGCACCAAAAAAATTAAGCTACCTAGGAATGAACTTAACTAAAGAGGTAAAAGACCTCTACTCAGAAAACTACAGGGCGTTGAAAAAAGACATAGAGGAAGACATAAACAGATGGAAGAACATACCGTGTTCATGGATTGGTAGAATCAACATCATTAAAATGTCCATACTACCCAAAGCAATCTATAAATTCAACGCACTTCCCATTAAAATACCAATGGCATACTTCAGAGATCTAGAACGAACTTTCCAAAAATTCATCTGGAATAAAAGAAGACCCCGAATAGCTGCAGCAATCCTGAAAAAGAACAAAGTAGGTGGGATCTCAATACCAGATATCAAGTTGTATTACAAAGCCATTGTTCTCAAAACTGCCTGGTACTGGCACAAGAATAGGCATATAGATCAATGGAATAGAATAGAGAGCCCAGAAATCGGCCCGAACCAATATGCTCAATTAATATTTGACAAAGGAGGCAAGAACATACAATGGAGCCAAGATAGTCTCTTCAATAAATGGTGTTGGGAAAATTGGACAGATATATGCAAGAAAATGAAACTAGACCACCAACTTACACCATACACAAAAATAAACTCAAAATGGATAAAGGACTTAAATGTACGACAGGAAACCATAAAAATTCTAGAAGAATCCAAAGGCAACAAAATCTCAGACATATGCCGAAGCAATTTCTTCACTGATACAGCTCCTAGGGCACTTGAAACTAAAGAAAAAATGAACAAATGGGACTACATCAAAATAAAAAGCTTCTGCACAGCAAAAGAAACCATCAACAAAACAACGAGAAAACCCACTGTGTGGGAAAACATATTTGCCAATGACATATCTGATAAGGGCCTAATCTCCAAAATTTATAGGGAACTCATACAACTTAACAAAAGGAAGATAAACAATCCAATCAAAAAATGGGCAAAGGACCTAAATAGACACCTTTCAAAAGAGGACATTCAGAAAGCCAAGAGACATATGAAAACATGCTCAAAGTCACTAATCATCCGAGAGATGCAAATCAAAACAGCAATGAGGTACCATCTCACACCTGTCAGACTGGCTATCATCAACAAATCAACAAGTGCTGGAGAGGATGTGGAGAAAAAGGAACACTTGTACACTGCTGGTGGGAATGCAGACTGGTGCAGCCACTATGGAAGACAGTATGGAGTTTCCTTAAAAAACTGAAAATGGAACTCCCATTTGACCCTGTGATCCCACTTCTAGGAATATATCCCAAGAAACCGGAAACACCAATCAGAAAGGATATATGCACCCCTATGTTCATAGCAGCACAATTCACCATAGCTAAGATCTGGAAACAGCCTAAGTGCCCATCAGTAGATGAATGGATTAGAAAACTGTGGTACATCTACACGATGGAATACTATGCTGCTCTAAAAAGGAAGGAACTCTTACCATTTGCAACGTCATGGATGGAACTGGAGAGCATTATGCTAAGTGAAATAAGCCAGTCAATAAAGGAAAAATACCACATGATCTCACTCATTCATGGACAATAGAAACCATTATAAACTTTTGAACAATAATAGATACAGAGGCAGAGCTGCCTCAAACAGATTGTCAAACTGCAGTGGGAAGGCCGGGGAGGCTTGGGGGGCAGGAGGTAGGGGGGTAAGAGATCAACTAAAGGACTTGTATGCATGCATATAAGCATAACCAATGGACATAAGACACTGGGGGATAGGGGAGGCTAGGGGACTGTCTAGGGCGGGGGGATAAAATGGATACATATGTAATACCCTTTGTAATACTTTAAGCAATAAAAAAAAAAATGTACAATTCAGTGTTTTTAGTATATTCACAAGATTGTGCAATCATCACTACTAACTCTAGAACATTTCATCACCCCAAATGGAAATCCCCTTTGCCCCATCCCCTGGCAACAAGTAATCAAGTTTCTATTGTTAAGAATTTGCTTATTCTGGACATTTCATATAAATGAAATTATATAATACTAGGGGCCCAGTGCACGAAATTCATGCACTGGGTGTGTGTGGGGGGGAGTGTCCCTCAGCCCAGCCTGCCCCCTCTCACATACTGGGAGCCCTCAGGCGTTGACCCCCATCACCCTCCAATCCCAGGATCGGCCCCTTGCCCAGGCCTGACGCCTCTGGCTGAGGTGTCCGGCCCGGGCAGCGGGGACCCACAGCTGCAGTGGCCCCGCGATCGTGGGCTCCGCTTTAGGCCCAGGCAAGGGACCCCTAGCTCCCGGGACTGCCAGCTTCGACCGTGCCCAGCTCCCATCGCTGGCTCCACCCCTACTTCCTGCTATCACTGGCCAGGGCTGCAAAGGCGCCTGATTCTCCGATCATGGCTGGGGGGCAGGGCAAAGGCGGCCCCAGGGCCGCCTTTGCCCTGCCCCCCAGCTCTTAGCTCCCCCCTGGGTTTTCAATCACTGTCAGTGGCAGGGGGCTTCTTCCTGCTTTCCCTTTCGCCTCCCTGCATTGTGCCTACATATGCAAATTAACCGCCATCTTGTTGGCAGTTAACTGCCAATCTTAGTTGGCAGTTAATTTGCATATAGCCCTGATTAGCCAATGAAAAGTGTAGCTCGTACGCAAATTACCATTTTTCTCTTTTATTAGTGTTGATGTGGGTTTTGTGTCTGGCTTTATTCATTTATATTTGTTTTCAAGATTCATTCTGTTGTAGCAAAATTAGTACTTATTTCCTTCAGGTTGAATAACATTCCACTGTATGGCTATGCCCCATTTTACTTCCTTCATCGCTGATGGATATTTGGGTTGTATCCTTTTTGGCTATTATGCATAAGTCTGCTACAATCATGTACAAGTTCTTGTGTAAGCATGTTTTCATTTCTCTTGGGTGTACACCTAGAAGTAGAATTGCTGGGTCATTAGGATAATTAAGATTAGCTTTTTGAGGAATTGCCAAGCTATTTTTCCAAGTAGCTATACCCATTTTACATTCGCACCAGCAACATGAGGGTTTTAATTTCTCCACATCCTCACTAACTTATTTTAAATATATTTTTATTGATTTCAGAGAGGAAGGGAGAGGGAGGGATAGAAACATCAATGCTGAGAGAGAATCATTGACTGGCTGACTCCTGCAGGCCCCCTAACTGGGGATCAAGCCCACAACCCGGGCATGTTCCCTAACCAGGAATTGAACCATGACTCCTGGTTCATAGGTCGATGCTCAACCATGGAGCCACGCTGGCCAGGCAGAAACACTGATTTTGTTCCACTTATTTATGCATTCATTGGCTGCTTCTTGTATGTGCCCTGACTGGAGATCAAACCTGCAACCTTGATGTATCAGGATGATGCTCTAAGCAACTAAGCTACCTGGCAAGGGTGTTACTTACATTTTCCAAAATACTTTGCTATCTATTGTTGTCCCTCGGTTGCAAAGATAGTTCAGCCAACATGGTCTTAAACATTAAGTACTACTAAATGCTCAAATCACAGTAGGTGAGTCCAAAAGTAGAGGGCTCACCATGTGGATGTGAACAGAATAGGCTAAGGAAGAGGTAGAGAAATTAGGGGTAAATGTGACGGTGATGCACCGGTGCTTCCTGTGCGTCTTTGGGACAGGATGAGAGATGAAATTGTTCCCTGTGAAAACTAGTGACACTACAGGGTAGTTAGGCAGAACAATACTTAAGATGTGATCTTTGCCATCAAAGATCTTCTGTTACTACAATGGATGCCAATAAAAGATGTGTGATCACAATACTATGAAGACTAATTGTAATGAGAGAGCTCCAGTCATCAGAGAAAGGAAGAAACATTACAAGGCAGGAAACCAGTCAGTAAACTACATTTATTGAGTACTTACTGGATACTGGCACATCAAATACAAAAGAGTCAGGATGAACAGGAACAATAACCCCTAGGAGCACCTCCATCTGGGAGAAAGCCACCCCTGAATTCCTGCCCTGATGTCAGACAGTCCAGTTCCTCCCTGTATGTCCCTGGTTCACCCAATGCCGCCGCCCAGCGCTGGAGCTCGGAGGAAGCGGGACTGTTCTCAGCATGAAAAGGAACAGTTAAAGAAATATATGGAGTTAAACCTATCTCTGCAATATAGCTTGCATCAAGAAATGAAGAAAAATGGTGACTTAGAAAAAGAGATTACCAGAATGATGATCTTATAGCAAAAGTGCAACCTGCATCTTCAAAATCTATACATCTGGATGAAAAAAATACACTTCAAAAGAAATGTGAAAAACTAAGGAATATAAAAGAGAAGTGGAAACAAGCAGCAATAAACCTCAGAAAACATGGAAATTAATATGGTAGAATACTGTAAAGTAAAACAGTATAAACAGAAGATTTAAGAAAGAACAAGACAGGATGTAGCAGAAAAATTAGAACAAGTCAATCTATTTTTACAGACACAAGCATGTCTGTAAACTGCTCAAGAAAATCTAGAGCAGTTAAGAGAGAATAATAGTGCTTCAATAAGAAGCCAGTTTGAACTCAGAATTAAAGATGTTGAATCTGAACTCTCCAACATGAAAACTTCTTTAGACTGTAAATGGGGAAAATATAGGCAACTCTACCAAGAAGAAACAGGATGTAGAAAGTCATTGGCAAATGAACTACACGAGACTAACGAGAGGGCAGCAGAGGTCAGCACCGAACTTCTCCTGCAGAAGCACCAGCACAGCCTTCACGCAGCACTCCTCATACGAGGCCAGCCTAGAAACACTGTGTTGGAAATGTTAGTAATAGTTTTGTACCCGATAGTAATTCTACTCCAAGAGTAGTTGGTGATTCCTGCCTCAAGAATCCTTTTTATGACTTAAATAAACTTGTAATACTAAAAGTAATCAGGAAGAAGGCAGTTAAGAACTTAAAAAATTAATTATACACATTAATTTTACCACTAATCCTAACTACCAGGGAAGTACAAACTGTGTATAAATTACATTTTATAATGATTTTTTAAAAATATATTTTATTGGTTTTTTACAGAGAAGAAGGGAGAGGGATAGAGAGTAAGAAACATCGATGAGAGAGAAACATCGATCAGCTGCCTCCTGCACACCTCCTACTGGGGATGTGCCTGCAACCAACGTAAATGCCCTTGACCGGAATCGAACCTGGGACCTTTCAGTCCGCAGGCCGACGCTCTATCCACTGAGCCAAACCGGTTAGGGCTATAATGAATTTTTATGCCTGTCTAAAGGATAAGCTATACAATGTAATAAAAAAAGTTTTTAATTGTGCTTAACAGCATAGAATTTACCCTAAAATGGGTTAAAATGCCTATACAGAATTCATATCTATTATATACATATGTTTCACATTAAATATTGCTTGAAAAGTACAAACACTTTGACCCCATTGCTGAGGAACCGATGGTCAACAAACTATGCAGCTCTCTAAGAAGCATTTGCAATCCATTTCCCCTTCAAAGTCCACCTTATTTTCAGTTTAGTTTCCTACCAAGTTCTCTTCAGAACTGTTTACATCTCTTTTGTTTGATCATCTTCTTCGAGTTTCCTGATTTCATTTTTTAAACAATTTATAGTTTCACGACTTGCTTTTAATCTCTCCTTAAGTTCTGCAATTTCAAAACTTGTTTTTTTCTTCGCAGCTTCTAATTTTTCTCTGGTTTTCACTTCAAGTTCTGCAACTAAGAAAAACATACACTTTTAATGAACTATTTCATTTTTCTTACATGTCTAAAATATGTCATAGAGTAATATATAAGGCATTTCCTGAGGTCAATGTTCCCATGATGAAATATGGGCAACTTAAGAGATATAACATTAAACATAAGAGGGTGGGCAAGAAAATCTGAACTACCAAGAGAGGATCTTAGATGTTTTCTTTAATAGTAAAATTATGGCCACTAATATTTCAATTTATAGTTAGAATTTTATAACATAATATCCTTGTTTTTCTCCATATACATGTTAATCTGGAAATAAGGGGGCATACAATCCAAAGACATCCAGCTAATAAGAACACTAAACATATAGTGTTCTTACATTTATGTACAGGTAAAACTGACATAAACCAAAAAGATAGCTGTAACTGTCTAGGTTTGAATTCTAGTTCTACCATTTATTAGCTGTACTACTCTGAATAATTTATTACCTCTATGCTCATTTAATCATTTCTAAAATGGATATTATAATTTAAAAAACACCTCCATATTCTTTTTTGAGGAGATTTTAAGTGAATTCATGTATATAAAGTATCTAGAATACTATCTGGTACATAGAAAGTCATATTAACTACTATTATGACAGAGAAACATTAAATGATATTTATAACATTCAAGTTGCCTATATAACAAGTTACTAAAGAAAATATCACTAAGCAAAATAGAATTCATCTATTTAAATATTCCACTAGTGTAGCATTCTATTTTACAAAGAGAAATGTCTACTTTCACTCAACATCTCCATCTTGTGGACATTTCCGGTAATTGCTGCTGATAACCATTAAAGCATAGTTATGCTTTAAGTAAAGCGTAAAATGATCTCTAATTGGAAGCAAGGTTTGGTGAAGGGAAAAAAACCAAAAACAAAAAACCCTTTGAGCACTGCTGGCGAGGCTCAGTGGCTGAGCATCGACCTATGAACCAGGGCATACACCCAGGTTGTGGGCTCAATCCCCAGTGTGGGATGTGCAGGGGGAGGCAGCCTATCAATGATTCTCTCAACACTGATGTTTCTATCTCTTTCTCCCTCTCCCTTCCTCTCTGAAATCAATAAAAAACACACATACACAAAAACCTTTGAAATCTGAAAGACTTGAGTTCAAATATACCCCTGGCCCCTTATTAGCTGAATGCTGACATCTCTAGGTCTCCCTCAGTCTCATCTTTCTGTATGATACAGTTAAAATTCTGTATTTCTCAGAAGATTTTTAAGGATTAATCAATAGAGCTGGCCCTTTGTATCCATGGGTTCTGCATCTGTAGACCTAAAATACTGGGGTGGGAGTGGGGGTCGGGGGAGAATGTTACCTTGTTATTAATGTGTACTATGCAGTTAGATCTAGATGACCACATCTGTACTGAACATGCACATACTATTTTTTTCTTGTTATTCCCGGAACAATACAGTTCAACAACTATTTACATAGCAGTTACATTGTATTAGGTAGTATAAGTAATCTAGAGATGACTTAAAGTATATAGGAGAATATGCATAAGTTATATGCAAATACACCATCCTACCCTATATAATAAAAGGCTAATATGCAAATTATCCCCTTGACCAGGAGTTGAACCAGGGGCCGGAGCCAGCCGACCAACTGCCTGCAGCCCCTCTCCTCGGCCAGCTCCAACCCTGATCAGCCCCCCGCACCCTGATCGGGGTGGGCCAGCCAGACCCCACCAGTGCACAAATTCATACACCAGGCCTCTAGTTTTATATAAGGGACTTGTGCATCAGCAGATTATCATATCCTCCGGGTGTCCTAGAACCAATCCCCAACGGATACCAAGGGAAGAAGACTATATGTATATGTGAGACATTTAGCACATTCAAAACATGCAATGTTTTATTTTGCTCATTGCTAGTGACTTTCTTTTTGTGATACATTTTGTAATACAGATATTTATATTGCCAAAACAATCCATATTTTTCTCTGTACTTTCTTTCACTGCTTTTATTTCTAAATTGTTTTCACCTCCATTTTTTAAAAAAAGTTTTGGCCCTAGCTGGTTTGGCTCACTGGAGAGAGCATTGGCCTGCAGACTGAACGGTTCCGGGGGGGTTCAATTCCGGTCAAAGGCACATGCCTGGGTTGCGTGCAGGAGGCAGCCAATCAATGATTCTCTCTCATCATTGATGTTTCTCTCCCTTCCTCTCTGAAAACAATAAAAACATATTTTTTTAAAAAAGTTTTACCTCACGGAGATGTAAAGCAGGGCATAGGCAATACTAGTATAGTCAATAATATTGTAATAATTATGTTTGGTGCCAGGTGGGTGTGCTAGAAACATCGAGGGGAATACTTTATAAAGTATATGACTGTCTAACCACTATGCTGTGCACTTGAAACTAATGCAAAACAGTACTGAATGTAAACTGTAATTAAAAAATAAAATTAGCCCTGGTCAGTGTGGCTCGGTTGGTTGGAGCGTCATCCTGATATGCCAAGGTTGCAGGTTCAATTCCCCAGTCAGGGCACATACAATACTCAACCAATGAATGTATAAATAAGTAGAACAACAAATTGATGTTTCTCTTTCTCTCACCCTTACTCTCTCTAAAAATAAGTAAATAAAAATTTTAAAAATTAAAAAAAAGTTTGTACCTTTTGACCCCCTTCATCCATTTTGCCCACCCCTCACCTCCTGGCAACCACCAATCTGTTCTCTGTATCTTTGAACTTGTTTTTTTTTTTTTTTTAATTCCACATATAAGTGAGCTTATACGGTATTTTTCTCTCCCTGTCTGACTTATTTCACTTAGCATAATTCCTTCAAGTCCCATCCATGTTGTCACAAATGGCAAAATTTCCTTATTTCTTATGGCTGAATAGTATTTCACTGTGTATATATAGATACCATATCTTCTTTATCCATTCATCCATCAATGGACACTTAAGGTAGTTTCCATATCTTGAGTACCATAAATAATGCTTCAATAAACATGGCAGTGTGTGTATATTTGTATGTATGTATGTATATATGTATGTATATATGTATATTTAGTATTTTCATTTTCTTTGGATAAATACCCAGGAGTAGAATTATTGGATCATAAGGTAGTTCTATTTTTAAGATTTTGAAAACCCTCTATACTGTTTTTCCACCATGTCTGCACCAATTTACAATCCCTCCAGCAGCGCGTGAGAGTTCCCTTTCTCCACATCCTTGCCAACACCTGTTTGATGCCTTTTTTTTCTGTGTTTGTTTTCTCTTTGTTGCTGTTGATGCATTTTTTATAATAGCAATACTGACAGCTGGGAGGTGAGTATTTCATTGGGGTTTTGATCTGCATTTCCCCGATTAGTGACGTTGAACACCTTTACAGGTACCTGTTGGCCATCTGTATCTTCTTTGGAAAAATATCTATTCAGATCTTCTGCACATTTTTAAATTAAATTGTTTGCTTTTTTTACTCTTGAGTTGTATGAGTTATTTATATATTTTGGAAATTAACCTCTTATCAGATACATGATTTGCAAATATTTTCTCCCATTCACTACGTTGCCTTTTTATCTTGTTGATGGTTTCCTTTGCTGTGCAGAAGCTTTTTGGTTATTGGTTACTGGCCTTTCTTATGAGGTGTAGGAGCTCTTTATATTTTAAAGAAATTAGTCATTTGTGATATGAACACAATAGTTTTTCATGGTTTGAAACAAAGTCTTCACACTTTGTTTACAGTGCTTTGTTTACAATGCAAAATATTTTATTCCCTTGCTCCCCTCTCCATATCAATTAAAAACCACTGTTACATGCTGGGGTACAGAGGTAGAAGATGGACAAGAAAGAAAAATGCAGTACAATGTCATAAGATAATCATAGGGAGACATGAAAGCAGACTGGATTTATACTAAGGGGAATGGAAAAGGGTATGTGATTATGAAGGAAGGCATCTTGGAAGTAGGAAAAACTGAACAAAGTTCTACAGAATGAGAAAGGAAGTAGGTAGAGGAAGTACACATAGCAGGCCCTAGAAACAGCACATGTACATTTGGGGAACAACAAGGAGTCCTGTATTATTGTAAGTCTTAAATCTAGTCAGGAAGACCTGACTCATTTGTCAGAAAGACAGCATTCACAGTAGATACACATTCCGTTGGTCTGATTTAGTTACCCTTTATTCTTGACAAATCATAAGATCGCAAAGGGCAGGACATATCTGGAAGAAGGCCTAGGTTAATTAGCAATGAGACCATGGGGGAACACATTTTTAAACTTCTTTTATTTTGTTCCACTTTTCTGCTTTCTACATACTAAATGCTTATATTTTTAAATTTCAAAATGAAGCCTCAAGCTGGAGTAAATTAATCCAAAGAAGAATAATTATTTGTGCAGAGCCGATCTTACTTACTGGTTTGAAGCACAGATTATAAGGCTTTTACACAGAGATCAATAGCTTATTGGTTAAGAGTACAGACTCTGGGTTTAAAATCCTGGCTCTGATCTGTAGCTCTAGGGCAGTGGTTCTTAACCTTCTGGCCCTTTAAATACAGTTCCTGATGTTGTGACCCAACCATAAAATTATTTTCGTCGCTACTTCATAACTATAATGTTGCTACTGCTATGAATCGTAATGTAAATATCTGATATGCAGGATGGTCTTGGGCGACCCGTGAAAGGGTCGTTCGACCGCCAAAGGGTCACGACCCACAGGTTGAGAACCGCTGCTCTAGGGTCTTGTCTTATACAATGGGACTAAAAGTAGTACCCTCCTCTTATGGTTATTATGGTATCCAATAAGTTATGAAATGTTAAGTGCTTGTCTAGTACATAGTAAGCTCTCATTGCATGTTCATTTAAGTTATTCCTTGTAAAAGCAACTACTACTTTAAAAGCTATATCATTAGTGTTTAACTAAATTTGCATGGGTTTACTACTAGCACAAGTATCTTTATAAACTTTTAATATGCTTCATAATGAGAAATGTCTATCCTGAATATCACTCTATCTAAAAATATTACTAAGTTTTTAGAGCCTAAGTTCTGAGGAGTGCTTGGGATGTAGTCCTGACTCTATCAATAATCAGCTGTATTCATGGGCAAGTAACTTAACTATACCTGTTTGCTTTTATAAAATGGAGTACTTAATAAAATAATTGTAGAATTAAATTTTATACATGTACAGATTTAGAAGAGTACAAATAGTAAACACTCTGCCCTAGCCAGTTTGGCTCAGCAGATAGAGTGTCAGCATGCGGACTGAAGGGTCCCAGGTTCAATTCCGGTCAAGGGCACATGTCCGGGTTGCTGGTCTGATCCCAGTAGGGGGAGTGCAGGAGACAGCCAATGAATTATTCTCTCTCATCATTGATGTTTCTAGCTCTCTTTCCCTCCCACTTCCTCTCTAAAATCAATAAAAATATATTTTTTATAAAACCATAAAAACAAAAACCAATAGTAAGCACTCAATAAATCTGCTATCTTATTATTACCAAATATTGAGTATAATGCCCTCAACTTGGTAAGAGTGTACATATCTTTTTAGGTCTTTGATTAACATTCCTAAATTGTTTTCCTAAGAGGCTAAAGCAATTCATACCCACACAAACAATTTATAAGAATGTAAAGTTCAACACATCCTCACTATTTTTTTAAATATATTTTATTGATTTCTTACAGAGAGGAAGGGAGAGGGATAGAGAGTTAGAAACATCAATGAGAGAGAAACATTGATCAGCCACCTCCTGCACACCCCCCACTGGGGATGTGCCCGCAACCAAGGTACATGACCTTGACCAGAATCGAACCTGGGACCCTTGATTCCCCAGGCCGACGCTCTATTCACTGAGGGCACATCCTCACTATTAAAGATTCCTTTTGCTGATTTGATTCCCATATGGTCACCCATTGTTTGCTTCACAGTTTTTAAAATTTATCTTTTCATTTTATTTTTAATATATTTTTATTAAATATATTTCAGAGATGAAGAGAGAGGGAGAGAGAGATAGAAATATCACTGATGAGAGAGAATCACTGATCGGCTGCCTCCTGCACACCTGCTACTGGGGACTGAGCCCACAACCCGGGCATGTTCCTGACCAGAATCAAATTGTGACCTCCTGGTTCTTAGGTTGATGCTCAACCACTGAGCCATACCAGCAGAGCTCACTTTTTTTTTTTTTAAATTTATCTTTATTGTTGAAAGTATTACAGATGTTCCCCCTCCCAGTTTTTTGCATTTTAAAAATTACTAGCAGGGACAAATATTTTCCCATTTTATTTACTAGTGATCTCTTCTTTTGCCTGTCCATGTCTTTTGTCCATTTATCAATTGAAGTTTAAAATTTTTATACAGTGTCCCCAAAAAATGTATGCACATCCTATATAATAAAAGTCTAATATGCTATGTGTCTGGTAGTTCAGTTGGCCGTTCAACCAATCAAAGCATAATATGCTGATGATATGCTAAGGCCACTCAACCAGTTGCTATGATGTGCACTGACCACCAGGGGGCAGACGCTCCAACCAGTAGGTTAGCTTGCTGCTAGGGTCCAGCCAATCGGGACTGAGCAAGACAGGCAGAACATGCTCTGGAGCCCTCTCACAGTCCCTCCCCAGCTGGCCAACCTCCCATATCCCTCCCCAGCCCTGATTGTGCACCCTTGGCCTGGCCTGTACCCTCTCGCAACCTGGGACTCCCTGGGAGATGTCGGAGAGGCGGTTTAGGCCCAATCCCACAGGCCAGGCCCAGGGACCCCACTGATGCACAAGTTCATGCACCAGGCCTCTAGTTCTTTGAATAATTATAAAAACAGTGTTTATTAAAATAAATTTCATTTAAAAAAACTGAGCTATCAGCTTTTAAAATGTGTATACATTTTTTGGGGGACACCCTGTATTTCATTTGTCCATTTTAGGGTTTTTAAGATACTAATCTTTTGCCATATTTCTACAAAATTATTTTCCTTCTTTGCCCTTTTGAAATGTAGAAGTTAAATATTTTTTACAAAAATCAGGTTTTTCTTTCCTTTAATGTAATTTCTTCTAACATCTCAATTTTAAAAACTCTTCCCCAGCCAGGTCAGCCATTTCTCTAATTTCTTAAATAATAGGTTGACTGACTTTAAAAAACATTTTTAACTATTTTTAATTAAACTGGAATCTGTTTTGATAAATGCTATGAAGCAATGATCTAAATTAAGTTTTCTTCTCAAAAGCTTATCAACTGTGCCAGTACCACTTTTGAAATTATCTTTTTTTTCCTTACTGATTTGATATTATTAAGAAAATAAAGTGAATATAATTCATAACATGCAATTTACTGGTAAAAACTTCCCAAGGATATACAGCTCCATGGATAAGCTTTAACACATAAAATATATTTTATAGAAAAGCTTTTTTATAAAACACATTAATTACTTGTACCTACTTAAATGAGTTATTTGTTTTGTTGAAAACACAAAAATGTGGTCACTTGAATTTTAAAAGAATTTTCCTCTATCAATTTGGTACATTTTATGCTATGGGAGAAAGAAGATCTATGGGGCACAAATGACCAGTAACAAATTAAAATAGCATATTAGGTGCTTTTTTACCTTGTCAAAGTGGTCATATACATATGTTTTATGTTCATAATGAAGTAGGCCAGGTAAATACATTTGCAGATGCAGAAAGTGAAGCATAAAACTTTTAAATGAGTATGATTTTAAATTTTAAATGACTACCAAGTGGCAAAATTATAATCAATATTCAGATCTTTTAACTTCTAGTCATGAGTTTCATAAAAATACAAACAAAACAATATTGAAACCAACAAGGGTTAAATAGAAACTGCCTCTCCCCTGTATTCTCGTCCCCAACCCATTCTTTGACTGGGTTCCATCACTTCTTTCAGCCTATAAATATACTGGTTTATTTCCCCCTGAAAACACTACCCTCTAGACCAGTGGTTCTCAACCTTCCTAATGCCGCGGCCCTTTAACATAGTTCCTCATGTTGTGGTGACCCCCAACCATAAAATTATTTTCATTGTTACTTCATAACTGTAATTTTGCTGCTGTTATGAATCGTAATGTAAATATCTGATATGCAGGATGTATTTTCATTGTTACAAATTGAACATAATTAAAGCATAGTGATTAATCACAAAAACAATATGTAATTATATATGTGTTTTCCGATGGTCTTAGGCGACCCCTGTGAAAGGTTCGTTTGACCCCCAAAGGGGTCACAACCCACAGGTTGAGAACCACTGCTTTAGAGCATTATGGGCACCTAGTTTTTCTTCCTCCATACTCACTATTTTCCAGGATTAATTATAAACTCATGGTACTTACATTCTGTTTCATGCTTGTAGGCTCCTAATGTTAGCTGACGAGATGTTGTTAATAATTGTTGCATCATTGCTGTTGGGTCTTGAAATATCTAATGAGATAAAATGAGAAAAGGCCTAATAACTTCAAAGTTCTACAATTTAGAATGCTTTTAAAATTCTCGTTATAAAATCTTACCATTTCATCATAGAACTCTGAAACCACTGTCTTTTTCCCCAGCATTGCATTGGTATCTGATTGGAACAGCTTTAATAAATGATACAGGGTTACCTGTGAAATAAAAACAGACATCACATCTGTGCAATGGTTACCTTCATCATTGTGAAATGCTGTCATTTCTGTAACTGAATTAGAGACTGGAATTAGTAAACATACCAAATTCAGGATCTTGTCTCAACTTACTGTAGCAAATCACTCAAAACTCTCTGTACTTTTACTTTCCTATAAGGTATTACCATCATCCACATCTAAACATGAACATTCTGAAGATGGTTAAGTAAAGATCGGTTACAAAGCATTTCTAGAGAGTGACTGTATACAAAAATAACATAAGATACAGCTCTGGAAATTAAACTGGAAAATCACTAACAAGTGAAATTAGATTATGACAGTTGTTCTGTGAAGATTAAAGTTTACAAATTTGCTATGGGAAAAAAATTTTGAGACTTTCAAAAGGAATGACTAATACTAAAATGCTTATGAGGGTAAGATAATTTCTTTGGCGACCTATAAGATTATTACGTAAGGAGGAGAACCAAGATGGCGGCGTAGGGAGTAGACCTGTGCGTGCTGCCCTCTCACAACATCATTGAAACTACCAACTATAAGACAAACAACCACCATTCAGAATCATGGGGAAGTTGGCCCAGTGGGAGATCTACAACTGGAAGGAGAGAAGGAAGCACAGTGAGACTGAGTAGGAGCTACAGAGGCGTCAAAAACAGAGGTACACAGTCACGCACCAGGCGGGCTGCAACTGGATGCGCGGTTTTTTTTCAATCGGACGTGGTTACGAACCCTCGAATCCTCTGGGCTTGCTCAGGGCGGGTCTCTGAGGCCCCAGACCCCATAGGGAGAGGTGGCACGGCCATGCAGTGGTCGGAAAGAGAGGGAGGCTCTGACGTGCGGCTGCTCGCCGGCACTGGGGGACGCGAAGCCCCGGTGTCCTGGAGAGGCGAGGGGCCGCGGAGATGCTGCCATTGCTATTTGCTCCACCCCGGTGACTCCCTGAGACCCAGCCCTAATCAATTTGCATCCCCATCCAAGCTGTGCCAGGTGCACAAAAAGACCCACCTGCGCTTTTGCAGCCTAACCCAACAAATTGCAGACTTCAACTGCTCGCACCCATGGGGGACACACTCAAGAAGCAGACCCAGGAGAACCAAGATGGCGGCGTAAGGAAGAGACCTGTGCTGCTGCCTCCCACAACAACATCGAAACTACCAACTATAGGACAAACAGCTATCATACGGAACCATGGGAAAGCTGGCCCAGTGGAAGCTCTACAACGGGAAGGAAAGAAAGAAGAGCATTGGACTGAGTAGGTTGTGCAGAGGCACCAAGTACAGAGCCCAACCCAGCATGCTGCAGATTTCAGCTCCTCGAATCCAGGAGGGACGCACTCGTGGGGCGGAGTCGGGTACGGGGCAGGCCGGGGCCGGGCCCGGCTGGGCCGGCGATGTGGAACCGCTGTACCAGCAGGCGCACAAGCACGCCCACCGGTTCTAGTCTTGCGTGGGATGCTGGGGGACGGCAGATGGGCAGTCTGTGCACTTGGTGGAGGGCGTAGTCCGAGCAGGCATGCTGGATGTTCAGCCACCAGGAAGGCCTGGAGATTTTGTCTGGAGGGGAGCCGCCCAGCAGGGGACAGAGTGCCAAACTTCGTGTTTCCCCAGTGAGGCTGGGATGGCCCCGGTGAGGACGATACAGCCCCGGTGAGATCGGGACGGCCCTAGTAAGGTCGGGACGGCCCCAGTGAGGCCGGGATGCCCCCGGAAAGATCGAGACGGCCCTGGTGAGGTCAAGACTGCCCCGGTGAGGTCGGGATGGCCCTGGTGAGGTTGTGACGGCCCCAGTGAGGCTGAAACAGCCCAGGTGAGGTCGGAATGGCCCTGGTAAGGTTGAGACGGCATCTGGGGCCAGAATGGCCCCGGTGAGGTCAAGACGGCCCCGGTGAGGTTGAAATGGCCCTGGTGAGGTCGGGATGGCCCCGGTGAGGTCGGGACGGCACCGGTGAGGCTGAAATGGCCCCGGTGAGGTCGGGACGGCCCTGGTGAGGCTGAAACGGCCCCGGTGAGGTCGGGACGGCCCGGTGAGGTTGAAACGGCCCCGGTGAGGTCGGGACGGCCGGTGAGGTTGAAACGGCCCTGTTGAGGTAGGGACGGCCCCGGTGAGGTTGAAATAGCCCCAGTGAGGCCGAGACAGCCCCAGAGAGGTTGGGACTGCTCCAGTGAGGTTGGGACAAATAATGGGGACCAGAATAGACTGATGAACAGGGGTAGATGCAGAGGCAGAGCAACACTGAACAGACTGTCAAACTACAGTGGGAAGCCTGGGGGGGGTTTGGTCGGGGGGATTAAGAGATCAACCGAAGGACTTATATGCATGCATATAAGAATAACCAATGGACACAAGACACTGGGGGGAAGGGGCCGGGGGAATGTCAAGGGGGGGGGGGGAAGGAGACATATGTAATACTCTTTGTAATACTTCAAGAAATAAAAATTATTTTAAAAAAAGATTATTACGTAACAAAGTCAGTGGTAATTCACTTTGGCATGAACATGTCTTCAAAGTACTTAAAAAAAAACAAGTGTAGTAAGACATCAAAGGAAAAGTTTTGTAGAACAATGTGTGATTGCTTTAGCAAAATAAAACCCAGCTGGCAAAATATCAGAGTTCATGTTGAAGTTGGAGAAACCAATTCAGAGGCCTCAGAGAATTTTCCAAAACTTAGCAAAAATCATTATAAGTAACCATGCATCAATCACAAGCCATATTCCAAGCAGATAATTTGAGAAATGTATGGAATAGACAAGGGCATGTGACTACATGGATGGATATTCCATAACAGGGAAATCACAACCTGGAAACGCAGGGAAGAGAACTGTACACAGATGGGAGCCGGCACTCCAAGAGGAGCCCCAGAGAGTTTCAGAGCTCAGAGTTGGCAGGTGGAGAAATCAAGAATGCTGGGGGCGGCTGGGCCTGTTAGCTTTCTACTATCTCCCTTCACGCATAGACAAGAGAACATGCATATCTTCCTGTGGAACCTAGAATTTTTCACCCAAACAGTATGAAGTAAAAATAAAGAATTTTCAGATAGCAATGGCTCTGAAAGTTTATTTCTCAGGCATCCTTTCTGAAGAAATTCCTCCAGCAAAATGAAAAACAGAAACCTGGCAAGATGAAGAAAAAGATCATCTGTCCTCATTAGTAGTTGACAGGCACTATCTAAAAGAAAAATTCAAACTATATTAGATGCATGGGAGTAATTTCTAGAGAAACAGAAAAGAGTAACTATGGTTTTCCTGGGCATGGGGCCATATATGGGAGAAAACAAGATGTTATGGGTTGAACTGTGTCCCCCAAAACGATATGAAGTCCTAATCCTTAGGCCCTGTGAAAGTGACCTTATCTGGAAGTAAGGTTTTTGCAGATGTAATCAAATTAAGGTAAAGTCAGTAGGGTGTGCCAAAATCCAATATGACTAGTGTCCTCATAAGAAGAAACACAGAGAAAGGCCGTGTGACAATGAAGACAGAGATGAAGTTATGCTGCCACAAGCTAAGGATCCTGGGGCTACCAGAAACTGGAAGTGACAAGAAAGAATCCTCCCCTAAAGGCTCTAGAGAGAGCAGGGCCAACACCTGGATTTTGAACATCTAGCTTCCAGAGCTGTAAGAATAAATTTCTGTTGTTTAGCCACTCAGTTTGTGGTACTATGTTATGGCAGCCCTAGGAAACTAGTACAAAAGACTTGTACTTTTTGTTTTAAAAACCTTAAAAAAAAATCTGCATGTTTGACTTTTATAATTCAAAAAATAAATAAAACTGTCCTCCCCTCAATTTATCATTTAGACTACCAGAGGCATTCATGAAAATATATAGGCAATGAAAAATTTCAAGACAGATGTCTCCAATTCTGAGCTGTGTTTGGTGATTCTTAGAGCAATGAAAACACCTGTATTTACTACAGATATATTTCTAGGCATAGAAATTTTAGCTTTTGTTTTGTTAATCTTTACCCGAGGATATTTTCTCCACTGGTTTTTAGAGAGAGAGTGGAAAGGTGGAAGAGAGGAGGAGGGAAGGAGAGAGAGAGAAACATTGATGTTAAAGAGACACATCAACTGGTTGCCTCCTACACCTGCCATGACCAGGGTTGGGGATCAAACCTGCAACCCAGATACATGTCCTTGACCAGGAATCTACCCCTCGACCCTTTGGAGCACAGGCCGATGCTCTACCACTGAGCCACACCGGCCAGGGCAACAATTTTAGCATTTGCTTTTAGAAACACCATTCCTTTTACAATGGCTTGACCTATAATAGGTTAATGGATAACAGAAGTAAGTCACAAGTTACCAGTGTCTTTTATATTTTAAATAAGCTCTCATATGACATTTTCTGTAAGAACCAACTATTGAAAAAGTATAATGGTTTCATTATACTAAAAGAATATTACAATAGTTTTTGGGGACTAAAATTCAGGCATAGCCCTGGCTGGGTGGCTCAGCTGGTTGGGCACCAAAAGGTTGCTGTTTTAATTCTTGGTCAGCGCACATGCCCAGGTTTTGGGCTCCATCCCTAGTAGGGGGTGTGTGGGAGGCAGCCAATCAATGTTTCTCTTTCTCTCTCTCCCTTCCTCTCTCTTTAAAAAGTAATATATATATATTCAGGCCTATGTAGATCTATATGGAAACCTATTTAATAAATTAATCACTGCAGAAGTGCAAAAGAACATATTACTTTACTTTTCCAAGAGTGGACTTTAAAATTACATGATATAAAGATTTCTTTCAGAGATGTATTTTCCAATTGGGATAGGAGGGGACAACAGATGAAGAGATAGGTACAGGCACACATTCTCAAAATTAAAATGAATTCAAAGCAATCTTACAAAGTTAAAAAGAGCTTCTGCTCTAGTAACATTACTGACTTCTTATCTCTCTCAATATCTGCTAAATTTTGTGCTCTAGTCTCTTTAACAGACTATTTATTTATTTGTTTAATTCTCACCTGAGGATATTTTCCCACTGATTTTTAGAGAAAGTGGAAGGGAGAGGGAGAGACAAAGAGAAAAACATCAATGTGAGAGAGACACATCAATTGGTTGTCTACCACATGCTCCCCAATCAGGGCCAAGGACTGAACCTGCAACTGAGGTATATGCCCTTGACCGGAATCGAACCCGAGACCCTTCAGTCCACAGGCTGACACTCTATCCACTGAACCAAACTGGCCAGGGCTTAAAAGACTATTTTGATTAAGAACAAAAGCAGTGCTTCATCTTTGTATCAAGATATTTGAATAATATTTTGCAAATAATGAGTATTTAATAATTTCTTGCCATACAGAATAGTTGTGAGAGTACTCTAGAAAGAAAACAAAAATGGTAGACCTGGAAACCGTATCACATGAAAAATATTTAAATGAGCCACAGATGTTTATACACGAAAAAAGAAAACTAATGTATGAATAATTATCAATAAAAAGTTCAAGGAAGCTTATAATAAAGTAGAGCTTTCTTTTTTTAAAAAAAAATATATTTTATTGATTTTTTACAGAGAGGAAGGGAGAGGAATAGAGAGTTAGAAATATCAATGAGAGAGAAACATTGATCAGCTGCCTCCTGCACACCTCCCACTGGGGATATGCCCGCAACCAAGGTAGATGCCCTTGACTGGAATCAAACCTGGGACCCTTCAGTCTGCAGGCCAACGCTCTATCCACTGAGCCAAACCGGTCAGGGCAAAGTAGAGCTTTCTTAAAACTAGAACCACCCCACACCATGCCCAGCAGGCATGGCTCAGTGGTTGAGCATTGACCTATGAACCAGGAGGTCATGGTTCGATTCCCAGTCAGGGTACATGCCTGGGTTGCAGGCTCCATTCCCAGTGGAGGTGAATAGGAGGAAGCCAGTGAATGATTCTCTCTCATCACTGATGTTTCTATCTCTCTCTCCCCCCTCCTTCCTCTCTGAAATCAATAAAAATATATTTAAAAAAACCAACAAAAAAAATCCTAGAACTACCCCAAACCTGCACGGGATGTTTCACTTAATGACAGAAGTCAATATTCTCCATCCTGAAGTTAGCAAAACCCAAAGGAGATTCTTATTTCAGAGACAGCATGAAGAAATTCCTACCTAGGAAGAGTATGGCCTCTGTCAATGGGGTCTAAATCTTACCTTGTATCAAAATCACCTGGGGTGCTGGCCTCTCTCCAAACCTACTGAATCAGACTCTCTAGGGCAGCGGTTCTCAACCTGTGGGTCGCGACCCCTTTGGGGGTGGAACGGCTCTTTCACAGGGGTCGCCTAAGACCATCGGAAAACACATATATAATTACATATTGCTTTTGTGATTAATCACTATGCTTTAATTATGTTCAACTTGTAACAATGAAAATACATCCTGCATATCAATATTTACATTACGATTCATAACAGTAGCAAAATTACAGTTATGAAGTAGCAACGAAAATAATTTTATGGTTGGGGGGTCACCACAACATGAGGAACTGTATTAAAGGGTCGTGGCATTAGGAAGGTTGAGAACCACTGCTCTAGGGGATTGGGCCTATTAGTTCGAACTTATAAAAAACACCTCGGGTACTTCTAATATAGTTAGTTAAGAACCAATCCTCTCAGCCCTGGCCAGGGTGATACTCAACTTCTTTAAAACCACATATAGTTTTAAAACTTTAATCTGATAATGAAAGTCTAAATATTTGGTGCCAAAGGAATGAGCTTAAATCTATCAAGATGAAAATTAGTGGTGAGAACTATTAAAGCAAGCCCTGAAACACCAGCCACACAAATGTGAAATGAGAGAGCCATAACTAAGTTATGGCCTTCTAGGTTTAAAAATAAAACAGGCTTATGCCAAGGTTGTGGGTTCGATCCTCAGTCAAGACACATACAAGAATCAACCAATGAATGCATAAATAAGTGGAACAACGAATCCATGTTTCTGTCTCCCTCCCTCCCTCTCTATAAAAGCAATCAACCAATCAATAAACTGAGGCTTAGTGGTTTGTCAAAAGAAAGAGTAACTGAAAGAGTGTGGGGTCTAAATCTAATACTTGGGTTCAAAACGAGCTTTGCCACAACTAACTGTATTTTTGAGTCTGTGACTTGACCTCTGAGCCTTCGTATTCTCCTATCTAAAATGAAGATATCACCAACTTCAGAAAGTTGCTGAGGGATCACAGTGAAAGGTTTGAGGGACTTTTTGCATTATCAAGCAATGATCTTATAAGAAGAGACCATAAAATGAAAAAGTTGGTTGTTATCAATAAGGATTCACAAGTAAGATATAAAGTAAAGCTGCTAGTACTTTTTGCTTTGAAAAAGCAACAAGACTCTATTTCTAAGGCTTTTAACTATAAAAAACTGGATACTCCCTTTTCAGATAGCATATGGACTCAACTTGTTTATTACTAGTAACCAAATGATATTAGTGAATTTAAAATGTTTGCTGTGGTATCCCTGAACGAGTAGCTCAGTTGGTTGGAGCATTGTCCCAATACACCAAGGTGACAGGTTTGATCCCCGGTCAGAATATATACAAGAAGTAACCAATGAATGCATAAATAAGTGGAACAATAAATTGATGTTTGTTTTTTCTCTCTCCCCATTCCTCTCTCTAAAATCAGTAAATTAAAAAGTAAAATTTTTGCTGTAGTAATCATATGATTTTCATGGTTTCTTTCCAATAAATGTTCACATTGTATTCCTTCTTTCTATATTGAAAAATAAAAGCCTTGAAAGGCACATCACTTAAAAATGAAAAATCTTAACTCATGGCAAGATACACCATGCCAGCCCTGCTTAAGTGTTGTCCCATGCACCAAAAGGTTGCTGGTTTGATTCCCTGTCATGGCACATGCCCAGGTTGCGGGCTTGATCCCCAGTAGGCAGGAGGCAGTCGATCAATATTTCTCTTTCTCTCCCTCTCCCTTCCTCTCTCTCTAAAACCAATAAAAACATATTTAAAAAAAAATACAACATACCATAAGAGTACATAAAGTAATTCTGAATAAAAATGTTAACACATAATATGCTCTTCATTAAGTATTGTTACATTTTCACAATTACTAAAAAAATCTGTTTTAAATTTACAAAGATTACCATTACTCACAGGTCTCTCATTAGGATCAATAAAAAATATTTTGATGATTATTTCGAATTCACCCCATCCTGTTTCAGTAATTTCATATGGAGGCTTAGTAACAACTGAAGAAGAGAAAAAAAATAAAACCATTATAATTGTAAATTACTGATGTAGTTTCCTAGCTCTTTTTAAATTTGTATATTATAAGTGAAAAAACTATACTCTACCTCTTAAAGGATTGCCATAGCTTTCATGTAACTTAAATTGAATTTTCTTCACATATGCTGACATATCCTGAAATACAGAGGAATTAATTAGTTCTGCCATCTACATATAAAAACCAGGAGGGAAATACACTAAGCATATGTACCTAATTTTATAAAACACATTTCCCCTCAAATATTATAGAATCTAATTTTCTAAAAAAAACCCCACCATGAATTATACCTAGGAGATTTGTTTTTTTTTATTTTAAACAAGAAAACAGGTGAATTCTCTCATAATTCATAACATATAGGAATATACATATCAATTCACTTATTTTGCAAATAGTTTTTTACATTTATCTATAGACAATACTCTAAATCAAAATTTTTCCATAAAAACAATAGTACATTTCCAATATTTTTATAATAACCATTATTATCCAAAGCAAATTTAAAAACTAAGCAACGTCAAAGAAGAAAATTATATCATATAAAGCTAAGGTCATCTCAACTAAGCAGCTAAAACTGTTGGATATAAAACTGCTCCTTTTCTTAATTTTATTTTGAAGCACAAGAGCATATTCCTTAGTTCTGACACATGAAAGGGATTCTCCTAGCTAACGTGTCTTTTTCAAACATACCACATTATAGAAAAATGCAAAACAGAATAAGCCAAACAATAGAAATGTTTATTAATATTTTTTCTTTCAGGAATTTTTTTGTGTGCTTATTATCTTGCAACCAATATGTTTAAATTGGAATCATACTATGATGATATATTAATATCTGCTTTCATTACTTAATATAATATTGTGAACATTTCCCCCCTTTTTTTTGAATTTATTGGAGTGACACTGGTTAACAAAATTATACAGGTTTTAGGTGCATAATTCTACAGCACATCATCTGTATGAACATTTTTCTCTGAGGTAGATTTTCCTAAGTATCTTTGAAGTCTGTTTTGGAAATAGTTTCATTCATTTTTATTCTACAAGTATGAGTGACTACTAACTTTGGGTACCAGATGCCAAAATGGTAATAGGGTCTTGCCCTCAGGATCTGTCTATGGAGTAGGCGGCAGACAAGAAAATCAGTATTTCAGTGTAATCTGTGTCATTGAGGGCACAAGGTATAAGACCATAGGAGAGGCACCTAACATAACAGTTTTTGGAGGTCAAGAAAGTAGTTCCAAAGAAAATACACTTGAACTAAGACTAAGGAAATAGTAAAAATAGGGAGAGAGGGAGAGAGGGAGAGAGGGAGAGAGGGAGGGAGGGAGGGAGGGAGGGAGGGAGGGAGGAAGGGAGGAAGGGAGGAAGGGAGGAAGGGGTTTAAGAGTGCTCCTTTGAGAAACTAGAAGTAATTTAGTATTGGTAGAATGTAGGGTATAAGGAAATGAAGAAGCAAATACAGACAAGGTATAGTGCTGCCAAGATAGGATAATGAAAGACCACAGCATGCCTCTAAAATAAGATAGTTTTACCTTTATGAGGCTAATAGGTAGTCATTGAAGGTGGGTTTTTTTTTTAATAACAGCTTTATTGAGATATTCACACACCAAATAATTCACCCTCTTAAAACGTAGCATTCAGAGGCTTTTTAGTATATTCAGAGTTGTACAACCATCACTATATTCAATTTTAGAATATTTTTATCATATAAAAAGAAACCCCATACCATTAGCACTCATTCTTAAGTCCCTCTTCCTCCCACCACTGGCAACCACTAATCTATTTTCTGTGTCAGGATTTGCCTATTCTTGACATTGTATAAAAATGATATCATAGAATATGTGGCCTTTGTGTCTGGCCTCTTTCTCTTACCGTAATTTTCTCAATTTCTCCATGTGGTAGCAGCATGTACCAATACTTTTTTTTTTAATGCCTAATGACATTCCATTGCATGGATATACCATATTTTATTTATTCAAGACACTTGAGTTGTTTCCATTCTTTTGTGTGGATTTTGAAGGGTTTAAGTAGAGGAATAGTTTATTCACTTAATAAATATCTGTTGAATACCTACTATGGACTGGCTGCATTCCAGGCATTAGAGATTCAGCAACAAAACAAAATTACCAGCAGCCAGATTATATAGCAGTTTTGTCTTTTATCTTCTCTGATGATAACCAACCAAATCATCACTTAAAAATTAACTACTATTCTTGAAACATCTGATTAAATACTAAGCTAACTTAAGACATGGTGATTGGAAGATGTGCTGTGTTTATAGCACAGTTCTTGTTAGTGTAATTTAATTTTAATTAGAAAACATTTTTGGAAAATTTCTACTGAACAATCATATGAAAATGACAGCTCTCACTTTATTCTTTCAACTTTTGGGGTGGGTAACTTTTCTATAATATTAAAATTTATTTTCAAGCAAAACAAACTATAGGAAAAAACAGTACCTACCTCATTTCTATATGGTTTTACATATACTGTCCATTGATGGGTATGCCCATCCTCTTCTCTTTTCTTTCCAAAATATCGAGCAACATTGCCATAAACTATTGGTTTAACGATAGTAACCCCCTAAAAGGAAAATTTTAAACACAAATTAATACTGTATCATTACCCAAATAAACAGAAGAGTTCTGAAAGTTTGTTTTAAGAAATGGCAGGCATATAAGAGACTCATTTCAGATGGAAAGCTACAGACTAAAAGTAAGGGATGGAAAAAGACACTTAGAGAAAATGGAAACAAAAAAAGCTGGGGTTGCAATACTTATACCAAACAAAATAGACTTTATTTTAATTAAATCTTTACTGTTGAAAGTACTACATATGTCTCCTTTTTTCCTCCATTGTCCCCTTCTAGCCCACCTCCCTATTGTCTGTGTCCATGGGTTATGCTTATATATGCATACAAGTTCTTTGGTTGATCTCTTCCCACCCACCCACCTACCTTTAAAACAAAGGCTATAACAAGAGACAAAGAAGGACTCAGCAATTCCATTTTGGGGTATTTATTTGAAGAAATCCAAAACACTAATTCAAAAAGACATACAGTGGGGCCTTGACTTACGAGTTTTTTGAGATACCAGCTGTCTCTCGGCAGATTTTTTGCTTTGAGTTGACAGAGTAATTTGAGTTAATGAGCTCCTTAAAGAGCTCCATAACGAGCTCGGTCTCGGAAAGAATTAAACTCGTAAGTCAAGGCCCCATTGTATGTTCATTGTAGCACAATTTAAAATAGCCATGATATGGAAGCAACCTAAGTGTCATCAATAGATGAATGGATAAAGAAATGGAATATTATATACAACGGAATATTACTCAGCCATAAAAAAAGAATGAAATCTTACCATTTGCAACAACATGGATGGACCCTAGAGGGTATTATGCTAAGTGAAATCCATCAGACAGAGACAGGCAAGTACCATATAATTTCACCTTTATGTGCAATAAAGGAACAAATAAAACAGAAACAAACTCACAGATACAGAGAATATTTTGATGGTTGCCAGGTTGGAGAGGGATGACGGGGGTGTGAAAAAGGTGAAGGAATTAAGTACAAATGGGTAGTTACGAAATAGTCATAGGGATGTAAAGTACTGCATAGGGAATATAGTCAACAGTAAAGTACTATGTATGGTGTCAGATGGTTACTAGATATATAAGGGTGATCACTTCGTAAGTTATATAAATGTCTAATCACCATGTTGTACACCTGAAACTAATATAATATTGTGTCAACTGTAATTGAAAAAAAACCCCAAAAACTAGAGTTTGCTTATAACATCATTTCTCTCAGTAAATCAATTTTAGACAATTATCCTCATTTCATATTAATACAAATAACTAAACACCAGATTAATTACAATGTCCCCACTTTGAAAATGTCTATTTTAGCCCTGCACATGAGGCTCAGTGGTTGAACATTGACTTATGGAGCAGAAGGTCAGGGTTCGATTCCTGGTCAGGGCACAGGCCTAGCTTTCGGGCTCAATTTCCAGTGTGGGGAGTGCAGAAGGCAGCCAATCAATTATTCTCACATCATTGATGTGCCTGTCTCTCCCCCTCTCCTTTCTCTCTGAAATCAATAAAAATATGTTTATGTTAAGTACTTTGAGAGCTTTTCTGAAAAGAAACACAAAAGGATCTTTATTCACAAACTTTAAAGTGAGGCTCTGCAATAAAGATCGCCAACTTCAACTGCAATCAGCTAATGATAATGTCCTATTTATCAGCTTATGGCAGTGTTTTCCAAAGCACAGTACAAATACTAAAGACAACTTGGAAGAAGATTTTAGGTAAAATAAGAGCAAACATAATAAACACATTTTATTATTTATGGCTTTACATTTTCCACTATTTGAAAAACTGTAACTATAACAACAATTCAAACCCATAATTTCAAAAATATTAATGCTGCAGAATGGGCTTTTGAAAATTAATCTAAATAAAAATGTTAAATATTACAGCTGGATTTGGATAATGATAAAGCGTCACTTGGATGACTGATGCTCGTTTACTGCCAATGGCCATGCTTCCTACATTTGGGCTCATTTCTGAGATGTACATACATGTTTCTCATCACATCTGGTGAGTGTAAAGGCAGTGAGTGTTGACAAATTATGATGGAGGAGAGAAAAAATTTCAAGTGAAGACAAAATGCTGAATGTTACACATGAATTTCAGATCAATTGTTCAATAGTAAGAATGTATCTGAAGGTCAAAGAGCAAGATATACACATGTGATAAGTGTTGTGCCAATGTAACCAATAAGAAATGAGGGAAAGCAGTGAACAAATGGAAAAACTATTAATTGTGGCTGAATAAGTAACAAATAAATTCAAAACCTATTAGCCTAAGTTAGTCCAGAAGAAGGCAAGCTGTTTGTATAAGAACGTAAATAATCACAGTAAGTGCTACTGACACTTTGTGGAACCACAGATGGGGACTCAGGTTCAAGGCCTGAATGAGTGAGTATAAGAAGAGCTGACTTGGTGAGTGGCTAATAGATCCCATGGCTGCTATGGTGTTGGTAGGAACTTGCAGAGTTCCTCAATGATAAAAAGGGCTCATCTGTCAACAGACTTTGTACCTGGATAAAATTTATCTAAATTGGAAAAAGATGCCTACAAAACCACATAACAATGAATGAGGAGAAGTAAGTCCCTAAGTTTAAAACAGCAATTTCAACTGGCATGCTGCAAGAAATTTTAAAACATGACATACCTAACTATTTAGCCAGGGGCACTGAGCTATATTCTCTTGACTATCAAATAAAAAAATGACAACACCCAATACAACAAAAGCCATCCAGTGTGAATGAATCAAAATTATACCCCTCCCCCCCTTTTTTTTTGTCAGATCAGCAAAATATATATTTTTGGTGCACCACAGAATTTTATTAATTAGTTTATGTGTGCTATGAGACGAAAAAGATTGCAAATCACTGCTTTTAAGCTTTACATGACTAACTCACGCCTATGTTTGTAGAAAAGCATTTGAGGGCTACAGGCCTAATGTCAAGTCCCTTGGGACTTAAACTTAGACACTTTCAGAACCTAACATGATTGATTACAAGTATTGAAAGTTCTGTGAGTTCTCCAAAATCTATTTTAACCCTTTGCTAGTACTTTCCTATCAGTCCAAAACCTTGCCCCAAAAGTCTGGGCAAAATGTGTATGTTTATCAATTTACCCGGCATCTCTTTCTGCTTACATTATATTTCAGTAGCTTTTGAAATTTCAGAACTCCCACTTTACATATGATATTAAAGCACTACGTGTGGTAGTTGTAAAAACAGTATAGATTTAAAATTATGTGAAAACAACACGACAGATAAGAACTCTTTAAAAACCTATACTAGCTAGATTGTTGCAAAAGTGGGTAATTTCTTTTTAAAGAAAAAATTCCAGCCCTAACCGGTTTGGCTCAGTGCATAGAGCACCGGCCTGCGGACTGAAGGGTTCAATTCCGGCCAAGGGCATGTACCTTGGTTACGGGCACATCCCCAGTCGGAGGTGTACAAGAGGCAGCTGATCCATGTTTCTAACCCTCTATCCCTGCCCCTTCCTTTCTGTAAAAAATCAATAAAATATATTTTTGAAAAAAAGAGAAAAAACTTCCTTTCTGGGCTAAATAAACATCCTAAGGTGTAGAAACAGGTGTTATATTGGGAACCAGTTGGTCCTGCCTTAAACATTGTATGCGGGAAACGTATTTATACGTTTTACATTGACTGTAAGTAGTAGAGCCACCTGTTAGCGCGCGATAAAAACCACCTGCAAACAATGTGTTAAAAATGAACGTGCGCCTGAGGGGATGTAAGAAAGTGCGAGTGAAACGTGTCACTGTGTCAAACATTATGCTAGGCTCTATGATAACTTGAACTAAACACTGAAGCAGCTGGTGTCCATGTCCCTATGTGCCAGGCAATGCGCTTTGCATGCCCTGGTTAATATCCGGCCATGGCTTTGGCAACACCATGAACCTGGGCAAGTTGTCTGTCCTTTCCACCTCCCAGCTCTGAGTTCTGGCAAATGCTCTGGGGAACCCGGCCTCTGTCAGGTTCCGTAGGGACCGCAGCGGAGAACCGGGTAAAGCTTTTGGCCACCGTGCTGGGTAGGCGGAGGGCTCACCCAGCATCTACTGCTGTTCCCACCCTCCCCAGCGGGTGGGCCGCACCCCGCCGACCCGGACCCCAGCGGACCGACCGAGGCGGGCTTTTCCCGGCCTCGGAGAGGCTGGTTTCCTGGGCAACCGTGTCCGGCGTTTTGCCCCCCCCCCTCCCCCGCCCCACAGCCAGCACGAAGTCTGTGTTGTTGGCGGGGACGGAAGGAGGTGGTGACGCCGTGAGGTGGGGGCCCCGGGAAACACAGATGCTCCCTCCGGGATCGGACCCGCTCCCGCCTGGAAACCTCAGGGGGCACCCGCGGCCCTCCCCACGCCGCGCAGGGAGGACCGGCGGGCGGACACTGACCTTCACTCTCCCGCCGGAGTCAGGCCCAAATTCGGCCATTCTCTTGAACATATTGTCCCACGGAAGAAGCCGCCGCCGCCAGGGAAAGACACGAGGCCGGCGGGGTGGCCGCAGCCCTCAGAGGCGCCGCTCCTCCTGCGCCGGCCCCGGCGGAGGGTTTCTGGCCGAGGGAGGGCGAGTCGCCGGCGCTCGCGGAGACAGAGAAGCAACCGCCCGCCACTCCCCGGCGGTGCAGAACCCGAAGCCCATTCAGCCCGCGGACGGAGAGCGGAACCGGAGGGGCGCGGGGCGCCGTGCGCAGGCGCGACCGGCACAGGCGCACTGCGCACGCGCGGGTCGCTGCCGCCGCGCGGGGGGCGGGGCCTTTTGTCTCCAGGGGCCTCTGGGACGCTAGAGTCTCCCGCTGGCCTGTCACCCGCCCGGACACCTGAGCTGCGTGGTGGCTGAGAAAGGGCTTTCGGAGGCAATCCTTTGTCATCGCCGAAGCGTTCCAATTCTGAAATCAAGTTCCTGAAATCTCGCCCACGCACAGCTTTTCTTTGTCTCCATTTAGAACACCATGCTTGAACCGCTTATTTCTCATTTATCTCCTTCTTCCTTTTCTACTCGGTTTGCAATCCAAGGTGTATAACTGGAGATCCACCCCATTGGCTTTCTGTGGCGCTAAATACTGTGCAGATGAGTGCAGTGCCCTTGACTGGGAATCGAACCTGTGATCCTCTGGTGCACAGGCTGACACTCTAACCCAGTGGTTCTCAACCTTTCTAATTCCGGGAGCCTCTAATACAGTTGTGGTGACCCCCCAACCATAAAATTATTTTCGTTGCTACTTCAGAACTGTAATTTTGCTACTGTTATGAATTATAATGTAAATATCTGATATGCAGGATGTATTTTCATTGTTACAAATTGAACATAATTAAAGCAGAGTGATTAATCACAAGAACAATATCCTATCTAATAAAAGAGAAACATGGTAATTGGCATACGACCGCTACCCTTCCCATTGGCTAATCAGCGAGATATGCAAATGAATTGTCAGCCAAGATGGCAATAGGCAGCCAGGCAGCTTGAAACTAACATGAGGCTTGCTTGCTTCAGTGACAGTTCCCTGCCTGCTGCTGCAGGCCTCTGAGCCTGCAGTTTCAAACATTGTAGCAAATATAGACGCTAAACAAAACCCCAGAAACCAGCTTTCAGCTAGCGGGGATCTCAGACCTGGAGTTGATACAGAGTTTCGATTGTAGAACCAAAACAAACCTGATACCTGCTTTCAGGAGCAGAGGCCTAAGAGCTAAAGCTGGCCCAGAATAGAAAAAAAGAAAAAGAAAAAAAGGAGCAGTTGGGAGCTTTAGTCCCAGCCTGAAAACAACCCTCTGCCCCTCACCCAGACTGGCCAGGCACCCCAGTGGGGACCCCCACCCTGAAGGGTGTGTGACCAGCTGCAAACAGCCCTCATCCCCTCATCCAGGCTGGCCAGGAACCCCAGTGGGGACCCCCACCCTGATCCAGGACACCCTTCAGGACAAACCAGCCAGCCCCAACCCATGTACCAGGCCTCTATTCTATATAGTAAAAGGGTAATATGCCTCCCAGCACCGGGATCAGCGTGACAGGGGGCAGCGCCCAAACCCCCTGATCTCCCTGCGACTCTGTGTGTGACAGTGGGCGGGGCCACAACCTCCCTATCAGCCCTGCTCTGTTCATGACAGGTGAAGGAGCCTCAACCCCCTGATCGGCCCTGCTCTGTACCTGATAGGGGGGAGCTCCCCAAACCCCTGATCACCCTGCAGCTCTGTGTGAGACAGGGTGCGGCGCCCCAACTCCCTCACCCCACAGGCCCTACTCTGTGTGTGACGGGGTACAGCCATAACCTCCCCATCGGCCCTGCCCTGAGTGTGAGAGTGGCGGCACCCCAACCCCCTGATCGGCCCTGTTCTGTGTGTGACAGGGGGCAGTGCGCCAAATCCCCTATCGGCCCTACTCTGTGAGTGACGGGGGGAGCTCCCCAACCCCCTGATGGGCCCTGCTCTATGCGTGACAGGGGGGAGCTCCCCAACACCCTGATGGCCCTGCTCTGTGCGTGACAGCGGGTGGCGCCACAACCTCCCCATCTTCCCTGCCTTGAGTGTGACAGGGGATGGTGCCCCAACCCCCCAATCGGCCCTACCCTGAGCATGACTGAGGGTGGCATCACAACCTCCCAATCCGCCCTGCTCTGTGCATGACAGAGGGCGGCGCCCCAAATCCCCAATTGGCCCTGCTCTGAGCCCAACCAGGGGCTGCACCTAGGGATTGGGCCTGCCCTCTGCCACCCAGGAGCAGGCCTAACCCAGCAGGTCTTTATTTCCTGAGGGGTCCCAGACTGTGAGAGGGCACAGGCCGGGCTGAGGGATCCCCCCCCACCCCAGTGCACAAATTTTTGTGCACCGGGCCTCTAGTCTAATCTAATAAAAGAGAAATATGGTAATTGGCATACGACCACTACCCTTCCCGTTGGCTAATCAGGGAGATATGCAAATTAACTGTCAGCCAAGATGGCAGCCGGCAGCCAGGCAGCTTGAAACTAACATGAGGCTTGCTTGCTTCAGTGACGGAGGAAACCAAAGCTCCCGCCTGCCTTACAGGCCTCTGAGCCTGCAGTTTGAAACATTTTAACAAATATAGAAGCTAAACAAAAAAAACACCCAGAAACCAGCTTTCAGTGAACTGGGATCTCAGAGCTGGAGTCAGAGCTGGAGTTATACATTGTTTCTTTTTCTTTTTTAAATATATTTTATTGATTTTTTACAGAGAGGAAGGGAGAGGGATGGAGAGTTAGAAACATCGATAAGAGAGAAACATCGATCAGCTGCCTCCTGCACAGTCCCCACTGGGAATGTGCCGGCAACCCAGATACATGCCCTTGACCGGGATCGAACCTGGGACCTTTCAGTCCGCAGGCCGATGCTCTATCCACTGAGCCAAACCGGTTTCGGCACATTGTTTCTATTACCTACTTTCAGAGCAGAGGCCTAAGAGCTGGAGCCTCAGAGTTAAAGCTGGCCCAGGATTAAAAAAAAAAAAAAAAGAAAAAAAAAGGAGTAGTTGGGAGCTTCTGTCACCTGCCAGCCTGAAAACAGCCCTCAGCCCCTCAGCCAGACTGGCCAGGCACCCCAGTGGGGACCCCCACCCTGAAGGGTGTGTGACCAGCTGCAAACAGCCCTCAGCCCCTCACTCAGGCTGGCCAGGCACCCCAGTGGGGATCCCAACCCTGAAGGGTGTGTGACCAGCTGCAAACAGCCATCATCCCCTCACCCAGGCTGGCCAAGCACCCCAGTAGGGACCCGCACCCTGAATGGTGTGTGACCAGCTGCAAACAGCCATCATCCCCTCACCCAGGCTGGCCAGGCACCCCAGTGGGGACCCCCACCCTGATCCAGGACACCCTTCAGGGCAAACCAGCCATCCCCACCCATGCACCAGGCCTCTATTCTATATAGTAAAAGGGTAATATGCCTCCCAGCACCGGGATCAGAGGAGCCGAGAGGCGTCGCGGCACCGAGATCAGCGTGACAGGGGGCAGCACCCAAACACCCTGATCGCCCTGCGGCTCTGTGTGTGACAGGGGGTGGGGCCCCAACATCCCTATCCACCCTGCTCTGTGTGTGACAGGGTGCGGCGCCCCAACCCCCTGATCGGCCCTGCTCTCTGGGTGATAGAGGGCTGTGCCACAACCCCCACCCCTCCCACGGGCCCTGCTCTGTGTGTGATGGGGTAGAGCCATAACCTCCCCATCGGCCCTGCCCTGAGTGTGACAGTGGTGGCGTCCCAACCGCCTGATAGGCCCTGCTCTGTGGGTGGTAGAGGGCGGCGCCCCAACCCCCTGATCGGCCCTGCTCTGTGTGTGACAGGGGGGAGCTCCTCAACCCCCTGATGGGCCCTGCTCTATGCGTGACAGGGGGGAGCTCCCCAACACCCTGATGGCCCTGCTCTGTGCGTGACAGGGGGCAGCGCCCCAACCCCCGGATTGGCCCTCTCTGTGCGTGACAGGGGGTGGCGCCACAACCTCCCCATCTACCCTGCCTTGAGTGTGACAGGGGGCGGTGCCCCAACCCCCCAATCGGCCCTACCCTGAGCAAGACTGGGGGTGGCATCACAACCTCCTGATCCGCCCTGCTCTGTGCATGACAGAAGGCGGCGCCCCAAATCCCCAATTGGCCCTGCTCTGAGCCCAACCAGGGGCTGCACCTAGGGATTGGGCCTGCCCTCTACCACCCTGGAGCAAGCCTAACCCAGCAGGTCTTTATCTCCTGAGGGGTCCCAGACTGCGAGAGGGCACAAGCATGAGCTCTGACAGGGAATTGAATCCTGACCTCCTGGCTCATGAGTTGACGCTCAATCACTGAGCAACACTGGCCAGGTGTGGTTATGAAGTTAAAATGAGATCTGTCAGCATGCCTGTGGGTTGTCTTTCATTCCCCAGCAATATAACCTGTTAGGGTACAGGTGAGGTATAAGGAAATGTGAAGAGGGCTAAATCATTTCTTTTCACACTAGGGAAAGACAAGGTATGAGTGCTTTAAGGAAAGTGTTTATTTTTAACAACATGGTAAGTTCACACATGCGGTTAATTAGCAATTATTTCAATACTTTCAAACTCATTTGCCTCCAGTTTTAGTCATAATGCAGGAATCTAAGCTTATAAAATTAAGAAACAGCAACAGCTAATCTAATCCTTCTTGGTCTTCCTTCATGATCAGCAAGATGCATAAAAACGTTCTTTAAAGGACTAAAGTAGATGGATATATAAATTGTGAGTTCATTTTTAAAGCTGTATAAAAGTAACATTTCTAAGAAAGCATTTAATCCAAAGATCACACTTAATCAAAACAAAATTCTTAATCCAGGCCGTCTCCATTTTCAGCTATTTGGCATTCTGTTCTTTTGTAAATTTGATATTGCCCAACAAAGAATGGTTATCTTTTACTGTTTTGGGAGACGAATGAACAGATGAACACATCAAATGCCTACACAGCTGAGATTTTGCCTAAGGTCAATGTGTTTTAAGATAGTCTTTTGTTACATATATATCAAACATTGAGGAATACTGGTGTCATTCAAGATGAATTCTTTGATTAAGAACTGAATGTACTGGAGACGTATTTGGTAATCAAGATTTAGGTAAATTTTCACCAGCAGTAGCTCTATCAGCACACTGAAACATGTTGTAGACTTACTACCCAATAATTAACATATTAGACAACATTAGGCTCTTAGAAGAAAGACCATATTTTGCTCCTGCTTCAGTAAAAACATTAGTTATTTGAAAAAGGTGTGAACTTTTACTCAACTGCTACTCCCTGAATAGGAAAACGAGAGAAAAGGAGCTGAAGAAGGAAAGCTGTCCAGTTACACTCCACAGCCCTTGGTATACTGAGTGAGATCTTTGTTTTGACAGTGATTTCTCCAGGCCACCCTGTAGGGAAAGGTGAAACACATGGTGATAAGGTTAAAGCATATCTTCACTGTGATAACCATACAGCAAATCCTTTGTGAGGACAAACTATTTTAACACGATATGAAATACAGGCTTTTGATAGATCCAGGTATTGCTATTTATTAAATGGAGATATGTACACCCAATACTTCACTTCTCCCCAAAGCCCTGGCTACACCATAGTATGCTGACCACGAGAGTCACGTGCATTTCCTAACAGCCACTGCAAAGTGCATTCTGCATTTACCTCCTTCCAAACATTTCAAAATCGGACAAGGAACTGGTAGAGTGTGGAGAATCTTAAAAATTCTAGAAATCCTCCCACATTAATGGACGAATAAGACAAAAGATTCTGAACCCGTTAAAATGTTAAAATAGATTGCTTCTAAGTGATACTTTGTTTAGCATAAATCTAAAGCTGCAACTTTCAGTTCTCAGGAGCATATGGTGGTCCTTGAAAATCTTCTCCCACCTCTCTCCTAGCACAGGGCAGAAACGCTTTCCCCTCTAAGCTTACACATACCATGCCCTGATGCCTTGTGGATCCTTGACAACCCTCTTGGCACAGGTTGCAGCTTGAGTGATGTCATCTTGAAGCAAAACTGAAAAACAGGTGGTGAGGAATGAAGACAACTTTTACAGAAATTTCATTTTACGTTTAGGTTTAGCCCATTTTATTCTCTTAAGCTAAGGAATGGACACTACAATTCTTTTCCACATGTTATGCATCTGTGAATGTTGGGAGGAATCTCAGATACCAAAGTCATTGGAAGTTCTGGAATTATCAACTACTGTGATGGATAGATAGTTCTCTTTGTAATAGGAACTATTAGAAGACAAGGAGGAACCCACCTAGTAATTTTCAATCAGCAATTCTACTACTAGAAATTTCCCCTAAAGAAATAAGAGCCCTGGCCAGTTTTTCTCAGTGGTTAGAGCGTCAGCCTGCAGACCTGAAGGGTCGAGGGTTGGATTCACAGTCAAGGGCATGTACCTCAGTTGCAGGCTCCATCCATGGCTCCAGTCTGGGCACATGTGGGAGGCAACCAATCAATGTGTCTCTCTCACATTAATGTTTCTCTCTCTCTCTCCCCTCCCCTCTATCAAAAAATAAAAATGGAAAAAAGATCCATTTTTCTCAAAAATAAAATAACAAAAATAAAATAAAAAAATAATAAAAATAAATCAAGATTGGTATTTGTTAACATATAAATAATTTTGTGTGATAAAGAACAAATTGTAAAGTAGTATATATAGTACAATTTCATTTTTGTTAAAACACACATTGTGCCCAGCCAGTGTGCTCAGTGGTTGAGCATCAACACATGAACCAGGAGATCACTGTTGGATTCCTGGTCAGGGTACATGCCCAGGTTGTGGGCTTAATCCCCAGCAGGGGGCGTGCAGGAGGCAGCCAATCCATGTTTCTCACATGGATGTTTCTCCCTCTCCCTTCCTCTCTCTCCAAAATCAGTAATAATAATAAAAAATAACCATAAAGAACACCACACATTAGTACATGTTTATATGTAGGTATATTTTACATGACATAGCTTTATGTTCACAGACATGATTGATAAGTATTCTATCTAGAACAATATATACCAAAAGTTACTGGTAGTCATAAATCTCTTGGTAGTAAGAATTTTTATTCAGTGACCACAGATTATTATATAATACAAAATATTTTTAAAATAAATTAACTGGATACAAATGAACATTCTAAGAATAATCATTCCAATTAGAATTTTAACATTTAGAAATTTAACGATATCAATTTTATAATACTTGTCCAATATTTTCATTTTTATGATTTTATTTGATTTTATTTTTTAAAGTCAGAGTCACCTTTTTTTTTTAATCCTCACCTGAGGATATGTATTTTTTTAATTTTATTTTAAAGAAAGAAGGAGCAGGAGAGGGAGAGGGAGAGGGAGAGAGAGAGAAAGAGAGAGAGAGAGAGAAACATTAATTGGTTGCCTCCCATACGCACCCCAACAAGGGACTGAACCCGCAACCTAGGTATGTGCCCTTACAAGGACTCGAACCTGAAACCTTTTGTTGTACGGGATGATGCTCCAACCAACTGAGCCACCCAGCCAGGGCGAGATGGTGTTCTTTTAGGTCCCTGTTGAATTTTTCAAAACCTTTTCATTTCTTTCCCCGCCCACTCCCCGCCCACGCCCCCTTTCATTTGTATTGAATCTCTATTCTTGTAAGCATAAGCAGATGGGTCCTGTGCCATCACTTAAACGTTATTTTCTCTTACCGTTGCAGTTTATACCACAGCCGTTAACTGCTCCTGGGGTTCTGCCATCATTACACCAGTAGCGGCTATTGATCTGGAATATCCCATAATCTGTGCTTTTGTCTCCCCTATTGCTGTTTGTAGCTCGTGTGTTGTAACTACTTTCCCATTTGGCCAAACACACCCCTGAAAATAACATATTTTTAGTAATAAATAGCAATACCATATGACACATACTGCATACCATAATCAGTTCTATATAGCTAATTTTATTTTACTAGTGACTTACTTTATAAGTATAAAGATGTAGAAGAGGAAAGACTATTTCATAGTCCATCCATCCATATATCCATCAAACTATTCATTCATTCATTCAAAAATAGTTATTAAGAGGAAGTGTTCGAATTCAACCTAAACATACATTGATAACATTGACAAAAATGGGCTAAAATACAAAGTAACTTTTACACAGGCACATCTTGGATTGCATAGAAGAAAATGAAAACAGTTAATCAATGAGAGCGAGAAAGAATAATAAGATGGCATTTCAGGGATCCTGACATAAACAGTGATTGAGAGGAAATAGGTTCCTACTGCCCCTGTATTGAGATTTCAACATAATTTAAAAAAAAAACAACAAAAAACCTTTGCTATGAAAAGCCTCATGTCATGCAGGGGAATTAAAAAAGAGAAAAACACTGAATTATTCTAGGCTCACAGAGCCCCGGTTCCACACGGAAAAGAGCTGGAGTCAAGCACGTGCTCAAATGTACCAGTCAGCCTGCATGTGCCACTGAGTCTGTGGCAAGGGGCAGCTTGGTAGCACTCGGAGAGTACAACGGGTGGCGGTTTGCTTAGAATGGTGCACAATTTTGCACTCCCGGGCCCTCATTCCTTCATCTGGCATTTCTGTTTATAAAGAAAGTAGTTGATATATATTTTTAACCATTTTAAGTATAAAAATCCTCAAATAACTTTTTTTAAAGAAGTCCATTCACGCAAAGCCCCTTCTCAGTATTCATCCTCTATTAGTATCTGCTGCACACCTGGCTGGCTATTTGGAAGTAGGGAGAGGTCACTTACAGTCTGCCAGCTTCACTCCGCTGTGGCCATCCATTCCAAGTCTTTTCAAGGTTCTGGCCAGGTCACACCTCTCATAGACCTTGGCCTGGACGGCGACAGAGAGGAGGAGAAGCCCCAGAGTCAGGAGAGCCTTCATGTTGACTGCGAAGCCAGACCGCTCAGCTGGCCAGGGGAGGCTGGCCTCAGTATTTAACCTCTTTTAACTTCCTTCTTCTCCTAGTGGTTTGGAGGCTCCACCCTTTGAGCTATGTGGAAAACAGGAACCATTTTTTGGCTCACTGACTTCAAAAGGTTACAAGAATGAATCCACACGAAATTGAGGTGGATTATTTATCACCTCAAGGAAAGTTCTCCCTCTGAACAATACGTCTTGCATGCAAGATGTATTGTTCTGCCTCTGAACAATATGTCTTGCGTGCAAGACTTTGTTCTGACAAGGCATGCTTGCAGGCTCCTGCCTTTCCCTGGCAGAACATCCTCTTCTAGTTTCGCCACTCTCCTGGCTTCTTCCTACCACCAGGATTTAAATTGCAGATATTGCCTTGGGCTAATACTGCCTTAGCTATAGCATTCCAATGATAAGGAATTAATTTATAATCTGCATAAATTAGGTCTGTATTAATATATAAAATTAATAACATATATAATTATATATAATCCTATCTAATAAAAGAGAAACATGGTAATTAGCTTACGACCATACCCTTCCCATTGGCTAATCAGGGCGATATGTAATTTAACTGCCAGCCAAGATGGCGGCTGGCAGCCAGGCAGCTGGAAGCGAACATGAGGCTTGCTTGCTTCAGTGACAGAGGACTCCAATGTTCCCCGCCTGCCGCTGCCGGCCTCTGAGCTGCAACTCTAAGCAACTATGTTACAAATGTAGAAGCTAAACAAAACCCCAGAAACCTGCTTTAACAATGATTTGAAAACAGCTATATATTGACTCTGCATCCACGGGTTATTCCCCATGACTCTGACTCTATTGCCGAAAGTTCAGCGTACTCTGCGCTGGGAAAACCCTTTCGGTCCTACCTGTTCTCAATTTCTTACCTTCGGGTCCCTGATCTGTTCAGGCAGCATTTGTTGATGTTCTTTTTTTTTAAAATTAAATCTTTATTGCTCAGATTATGACATTGGTTCCTCTTTTTTTCCACCATAACTCCCCTCTACCCAGTTCCCACCCCACCCTCAGCCCTCATTCCCCACCCACTGTCCTCATCCATAGGTGTACGATTATTGTCCAATGTCTTCCTGCACCACAAACACCCCTTTCTCCCGCCCCCCAAGCATAGTCAGTCCATTCCCTTTCTATGTCCCTGATTTTATTATAATCAAAAGTTCATACTGTTCATCAAATTATTTATTCACTTGATTTATAGATTCACTTGTTGATAGATATATATTTGTTGTTCATAATTTGTATCTTTACCATTTCTTCTTCTTCCTCTTCTTAAAGGATACCTATCAGCATTTCATATAATACTGGTTTGGTGGTGATGAACTCCTTTAGCTTTTTCTTATCTGTGAAGCTCTTTATCTGACCTTCACTTCTGAATGATAGCTTTGCTGGGTAAAGTAATCTTGGTTGTAGGTTCTTGCTGTTCATCACATTGAATATTTCTTGCCTCTCCCTTCTGGCCTGCAAAGTTTCTGTTGAGAAATCCACTGACAGTCGTATGGGTACTCCCTTGTAGGTAACTGACTTTCTTTCTCTTGCTGCTTTTAGGATACTATCTTTGTCTTTTGCTCTTGGCATTTTAATTATGATGTGTCTTGGTGTGGTCCTCTTTGGATTCCTTTTGTTTGGGGTTCTATGGGCTTCCTGGACTTGGAAGTCTATTTCTTTCACCAGGTAGGGGAAGTTTTCTGTCATTATTTCTTCAAATAGGTTTTCAATATCTTGCTCTCTCTCTTCTTCTGGCACCCCTATAATTCGGATGTTGGTACGCTTGAAGCTGTCCCAGAGGCTCCTTACACTATCTTCGTATTTTTGGATTCTTTTTTCATTTTGCTTTTCCGGTTGGGTGTTTTTGCTTCTTCGTATTTCAAATCTTTGACTTGATTCTTGTGATCCTCTTGTCTGCTGTTGGATCTCTGTATAATATTCTTTATTTCAGTCAGTGTATGCTTAATTTCTAGTTGGTCCTTTATCACAACATTGAGGGTCTCATTAGTTTTCTTGAGGATCTCACTACATTTATCAGCGGTCTCACCAGTCTTTTTGAGGACCTTACTAAATTTATGGGCAGCTTCTAGACAGTTCTTTACAGACCTTAAAAGTGTGGTTTTTAACTCTATGTCCAGCAATTTGCTTTCCTCCATTTCTGTCATTTGTTACCTGTTTCTTTGTCTCCGCATTTTTTTTTGCTTCGCTGTGTCAATAGAATGACTTTCTGTGCTAAGTGTCCCAATTACCTGAGGTAGACACTCTTGGTGCACACCCTTGTGGGCTTTGTGCACAGTCTTCTTGTAGGTAAGCCTTGATTGTTGTAGTTACCACTGAGATGAATTGACCTCCAGGACAATTGGCTGTGAGAATCAGCTGTGTCTGCAGTGGGAGAACTTCTGTGCTGGAGACACCCTTATGGGGCAAGACTTGCTTCAATGGGGCTTTGGTGCTCACTGAGTCTTCCCCCTAAGTGTGTCCTTTATGGTTCCACGGAGCTGCAAACTGGATGGTCCCACTCTGACCTCTGGATTTCCTGACTCCTGGATCTCTAGGGAGGTGCTAATCTAGCCTTTGCCTGAGGCTATCCAGCCAAAGCCTCCCTGCAGGGCTTGGGCAGGGCAGGTCCCACAGGATCAACAGGGCGTGGCTAGCAGTTATGGGTGCTCTCAGTCCTGCCCTCAGAGGCTCTGCTTCTCAGTGTCCCAGTAATTGCTGCAAGCCCCTCGGAGAGAAAGCTGCCCTTGGGTTCCGACCGATGCCAGACAGTCTCGCTTCTCCCGTATGAGTCTGGGTCCCTAGAGACTGGCCCGGAACTGGAGCTCAGAGCCTGAGACTCCCTTCCGATTGAAAACGACAACTGCGCCCTCAGCCGCCAGCCCGCTTCACGTGTCCCTCTGTACCTTAGTATTTTACTTCAGCACTGCGCCTCCTCTTAGTCTCGGTATATTTTTCTCTTTCCTTCTAGTTGTAGAATTTCCACTCAGCCAGCTTTCTGTTGGTTCGGGATGCTGTTCGTTCCGTCTTTTAGTTGTATTTTTGAAGTGGTTGTTGGAGACAGCAAACTCCAGTGTTTACCTATGCCGCCATCCTGGTTTCTCTCTGTTGATGTTCTTTGTGAACAGAGGCACTGAGGCAAGCTTGGCATGTAGGATGAAGTAGAGCAGAGGGCTACTGCTCGCTCAGGCTTGTAGCAAAAACCCCCTGATCCCTTCTGGCTTTTATTGGGGGTGAGCACAGCAAACAACAATGGAGTCCAGCAAGTGACAATGATTAACAGGCATGCTTATGAGATCATCTGAGCTAAGTTATACATTACACTATTAATTTCCTATGTTATACAAAGACTATTTCCACCTGCAGCAGTGCACCCTCCCTTGAACTTTCCATGCTCTCATGGACTATTTATCACCTTAAGGAAAGTTCTGCCTCTGAACAATAAGTCTTGCATGCAAGACTTTGTTCTGACGAGGCCTGCTTGCAGGCTCCCACCTTTTCCTGGCAGAACGTCCTCTTCTAGTTAACTTTTCATTCCACTTTACCAAAACAGTTTATAATTTTTATCTTTACCTTTTTATTCTTCCTGTTCTTAAAAAATACCTTTCAGCATTTCATATAATTTTGGTTTGGTGGTGATGAACTCCTTTAGGTTTTACTTATCAGTGAAGCTCTTTATCTGACCTTCACTTCTGAATGATAGCTTTGCTGGGTAAAGTAATCTTGGTTGTAGGTTCTTGCTATTCATCACTTTGAATATTTCTTGCTACTCCCTTCTGGCCTGCAAGGTTTCTGTTGAGAAATCAGCTGACAGTCGTATGGGAACTCCCTTGTAGGTAACTGAATTTGCTGCTTTTAAGATTCTCTCTTTGTCTTTTGCTCTTGGCATTTTAATTATGATGTATCTTGGTGTGGTCCTCTTTGGATTCCTTTTGTTTGGGGTTCTCTGCACTTCCTCGACTTGTAAGTCTTTTTCTTTCACCAGGAAGGGGAAGTTTTTTGTCATTATTTCTTCAAATAGGTTTTCAATATCTTGCTCTCTCTCTTCTTCTGGTACCCCTGTAATTCTGATGTTGGTATGCTTGAAGCTGTCCCAGAGGCTCCTTACACTATCTTCATATTTTTGGATTCTTTTTTCTTTTTGCTTTTCTGGTTGGGTATTTTTTGTTTCTTCGTATTTCAAATCTTTGACTTGATTCTTGGGATCCTCTAGTCTGCTGTTGGATCTCTGTATATTATTCTTTATTTCAGTCAGTGTATGCTTAACTTATAGTTGGAATTTTTTCATATCCTCCAGGGTCTCACTAAATTTATCAGCAGTTTCCAGAAAATTCTTGAACAACCTTATAACAGTGGTTTTGAACTCTATATCCAGGAGTTTGCTTTCCTCCATTTCTGTCATTTGTGACCTGTTTCTTTATCTCTGCATTTTTTATGCTTCCCAGTGTTGGTAGAGTGGCTTTGTGTGCTAGGTGTCCTATAGGACCCAGTGGCTCAGCCTCCCCAATTACCTGAGGTGGGCACTCTTGGTGCACCCCCTTGTGGGCTTTGAGCACAGTCTTGTTATAGTTAAGCCTTGATTGTTGTAGGTATCACTGGGAGGAATTGACCTCCAGGACAATTGGCTGTGAGAATCAGCTGTGTCTGAAGTGGGAGAACTTCTGTGCTGGAGACACCCTTCTGGGGCAAGACTTGCTTCAGTATGGCTTTGGTGCTCACTGAGTCTGCCCCCTGAGTGTGTTCCTTATGGATCTGAGGAGTTGTAATCTGGATGGTCCCACTCTGACCACTGGGTACACTGGCTCTTGGTTCTAAGGAGGTGCTAATTTAGCCTCTGCCTGAGGTTACACAGCAGGAGCTACGAAGAGAACTGCAGATTCCCCTTCCTTTTTTGGGGGTTTGGAGGTGCCCAGATGAGGACCAGCTGTGAAGCAATGCAAGCTGCTGTGGGGCCATGGGCCTTCTTTTGGAAGTTCTGGGTCTCTCTGGCCCAGCTGCAATTTGTTAGGTAATTTTCAGACTGCAAAGGGTCAGGGCATTCATATGCAAAAACCTCTGCCACAGCCTGGGTGGGGCCGGGTCTTGGAATCAACAGGGCGGAGCAAGCAGCTATGGCTGGTCCTCAGCCCTGCCCCTAGGGGCCCCGTGTCTCAGTGTCCCGGTAACTGCTGCAAGCACCTCTGAGGGAAAGCCGCCCTCAAGTTCCGAGTTCTGCCTGCTGCCACACAGTCCAGTTTCTCCCTGTATGAGTCCTGGGTCCCCAGAGACTTCCCGGAACTGGAGTTCAGAGCAGTGGGGAGCTTGTGACTCCCTCCCGATTCAAAAGGACAGCCGTGCCCTCAGGTGCCAGCCCCTTTTCGCACGTGCTCGAGCCTCCTACCCCTGCACTTTACTTCCGCACCTCCTCTGAGTCTCAGTGTGCTTTTCTCTGTCACAGGGTGTGGGACTGAGCCATGGAAAGGGTTGCAAAATGTTACAGAATGTGCTAAGGGGAGGAAAGGAAACACCAGAAACTGAATGTACTGGGAGGGGGGACTGACGTATGGAGAGGGATTGTGTAGGATTGTGTCAGGGTCAGAGAGCATGGAAGAAAAATTGCTAGATTGTCTTAGAAAAACAATGTGTTATGATACGCTCCAGCCAGGTGTGACTCTGCTTACCTCCCCTCCGTTCTCATGAACTTTTTGTGAACTTCTAATGAAATGCTCTGCAGTTGTTTTTTTCTAACACTATGTAATTTTGCTATAAAAATCATACTGCACACTTGCTCTTGGCCACATGCTGCGAGGCTTCCCAGAGGGGGAAGGTACGGGCTGTGGTCAGCTGGCCAGCTTAATAAAGGCTCTTAAATTTAAATTCTAAGTTGGTGGTCTATCTCGTTGAGCCAACCCATAACATTTGGAGGCCCGCATCGAGATTCCCGGCAGGGAAGAGAGGGACCCCTTATTTAGGGCTGGAGGCTCTCCCTCGGCAGGGAGGAGAGGGACCCCCTATTTAAGGCAGGAGGCTGTCACCGACTTGCTGCGGGGCACTCAGCGAGATACCCCACACCTGTGGAAAATGACTACCAACGAGGCCTCCAGTCCACCCAAAACTTTCAATCTGGAAACTGAGCCGCCTGGACTCTCGAGAGAGGTAAGGACCGGTCGTTAAACTGGAATTGGGATGTCCCACGGAAGGACCTATACGGAGGGCTAGATGCAGCGGTACTCCTGGTCCTGACCCGCGGCCACGACAGTGGCCGGGGTCCCTGGTTCCTGCGGCTGAAGGCTGCACAGGGTTTGTCTGTCTGATATTTGTTGTCTTGGTGTTTGTCAAAATGGGTCAAAGGTTGTCATCATCTGCTTCTGTGTGCACCCTGCTGCAATGTTTTCTGAACAATTTTCAGGACTTCAAGAAGCGAGCTGAAGGATATGGCCATAATGTTAATACTTTTGATTTGCAGAAATTCTATGAAAGGGAGTGGCCCACTTTCCAGGTGGGATGGCCGGACGTAGGGACTTATGATTTAACCACTGCTTATTGGGTTCACCATGTTGTCTACGGTCGGCCGGGTCACCCCGACCAAATTCCCTATAGTCAAGGGTGTGTCGCTATTTTGACTGAAAAACCAAGGTGGTTACAGAGTTGTCAGAATTAAAAAGAGAAATTGGGACAGAGACAGACAGTCCTCTTGGCCTCAGCCAAGGAGGGCAAAACTCCCCTGTTCTGCAAGATACTGGAGAGGAGGCACTCCCCAGGGTCAGGCCTCCCCGTATGCTCCTCCCCCCACCAGTCCCAAGGTGGCAAATGACCCCGGGTCCGAGCCCCTGCCTTCTCCACAGCCAGTTTCCTTTCCTCCGGAAACTCCAGTCCAGGGCCCGGCTCCTTTCTCCCCTTCTCTCACGAGGCAAGGGACAGCTTATGGAGAGAGAGAGGGGGAGGGAGAGAAGCTGCGGGACCCTGCGGCATCCGCCAGTCCTGCAGCTCCCATGTTGCCATTAAGGCAAGCAGGCCCTCTAGATTTAGTCCAGATGGGCAGCCTTTCATGGTTTATGTCCCCTTTTCTACCAGTGACTTATATAATTGGAAGAACCAGAATCCTTCTTTCTCCCAGAACCCACAGGGGTTGATCTCTCTTTTAGAGTCTGTGTTTTTTACCCATCAACCTACCTGGGACGATTGTCAACAGTTGATGCAAACTCTTTTCTCTTCAGAGGAGAGAGAGAGAGAGTCAATCGGGAGGGGAGGAGATTTGTGCTGGGTCCGGATGGGGAGCCTACCTCTGACCAAGACAGATTAGAGGCTGTGTTTCCCTCCAGGCGACCCTACTGGAACCCCAATAGTGAGAGGGGAAAGGAGGCTCTCGGTCGGTATCGCCAGACGCTATTGGGGGCATCCGAGCTGCTGCTCAGAGACCCACAAACCTCTCTAAGGTGACAGAGACAGTCCAGGGGCCTAATGAGAGCCCGGCAGCTTTCCTTGAGAGGCTGTACGAGGCCTGTCGGGTGTATACCCCCATTGACCCTGATGCCCCGGAAAATCGGAGGGCTGTCATTGTTGCATTTGTTTCCCAGTCGGCCCCAGGTATTAGGAAAAACTTGCAGAAGTTAGAAGGCTTTGAGGGGAAATCAATCTCTGAGCTGGTTGAGGTGGCCCAGAAGGTTTTCCACAATCGGGAGGACCCAAAGGCAGGTTTAAACACCCGGATGGCCAAGGTCCTCCTGGCATTAAACGAGGAAAAAGGCCCAAGGGGCCGGAGAGACAATAAAAACAAAGGAAAGCCCTCCGGGAGAAAAGAAGTCCGACCCCGGCTTGGGAAAAGTCAGTGTGCACTTTGCAAAAAGGAAGGACACTGGAGAAGGGAGTGCCCTGAACGAGTGGGGGAACCGACTCCCATGCTGGTGGAGCAGGTAGGTTAGGGTTGTCAGGGCTCAGCTGGCCCCCAAGAGCCCAGGATAACTCTGACAGTGGGGGGCCAAAAGGTGGACTTCCTTGTGGACACAGGAGCCACCTTCTCTGTCCTGCAACAGCCAGTGGGTCTGGTCTCTAAGGCCAAAATCCCCATCAAAGGGGCAACTGGAAAAGTAAAATCCTACCCATGGACTAAAGGTCAGATCAGTGACCTAGGAAACGGCTCAGTGACTCACTCGTTTCTAGTAATGCCAGAGTGCCCGTACCCTTTGCTAGGCCGGGACTTGCTGAGTAAATTGCGGGCCACAATCTCTTTTGAAGGGCCAGGGCCAGAGGTCAAATGACAAGGCCCAGAGACTGCGGGGATATATCTCCTGAGATTGCCCTTACAGGAGGAATATTTACTACATGAGGAGGAGCCTGGGGAAGTCTCAGCAGATGCCTATCTCCAACAATTAAGGCAGGCTATCCCGGGAGTTTGGGCGGAGGACAATCCGCCAGGGTTAGCTAAACACCGGCCTCCAATTGTAGTCCAGCTGACCAGCAGTGCCACCCCAGTCAGAGTCCGGCAATATCCAATGAGCCAGAAGGCGAGAGTGGGAATCGCCAAGCACATTAAGAGGCTGAAAGGGGCTGGAATCTTGATTCCTTGCCAATCTGCTTGGAACACTCCCCTGTTGCCAGTACAGAAACCAGGGACTGAGGATTTCAGGCTGGTGCAGGACTTAAGGGAAGTAATCAAGAGGGTTGAGACTATCCATCCTACGGTTCCAAACCCTGACACTCTTCTCAGCCTCCTCAAGCCAGAACACCGGTTCTATACTGTTTTAGACCTAAAGGATACCTTTTTCTCCCTACCCCTGGCAAAGCAGAGTCAACCTATCTTCGCCTTCGAGTGGGTGGACCTGACAGAGGGAGAGTCCGGACAGTTAACTTGGACTAGGTTGCCACAAGGGTTTAAGAATTCACCCACTCTGTTCAATGAGGCCCTAAACCAAGACCTCCGGGAGTTCCGTCAGGACCATCCACGGGTGACTCTGCTCCAATATGTAGAAGACCTCCTACTGGCCACGGAGGAGGAACAGGACTGTAGACAGGCCACTCGAGAGTTGCTGACCACTCTAGATCATTTGGGGTATCGGGTCTCAGCCAAGAAAGCTCAGCTATGCACTACCCGAGTGACATATTTGGGTTACAACATAGAAGGGAGTAGGCGAACTTTATCCAGTAGCAGAATAAAGGCCATCTTGTCAATCACAGGCCTACCACCAAAAGGCAAGTCCAGGAGTTCCTCGGGGCAGTGGGTTATTGCAGGCTATGGATACTAGGTTTTGCAGAGATTGCAAGGCCATTATACTCTGCAACGGGGGGAAAGGAAGCCGCCCTGGTCTGGACAGAAAAGGAAGAAGAGGCTTATAAAAGCCTGAAAGAAGCCCTGGTAAGCGCCCCAGCACTCGCCCTGCCAGACCTAACCAAACCCTTCCAGCTATATGTAGCTGAGAACAAAGGGGTGGCAAAAGGGGGCCTCACGCAACCCCTAGGACCATGGAAACGTCCCGTAGCTTATCTGTCTTAGAGACTTGACCCAGTGGCCTCGGGATGGCCCAACTGCTTGAGAGCCATTGCAGCCACTGCCCTGCTGGGGTCCAACCCCAGCAGGTCCAGGGGTCCCCAAAGGTGTGGACGGAGTTGGCGAAGAAGGAATGACACAGCGACAGGGTGCAGTTGACCAGCAGCCTAGCCAGGATCTCTAGCCGAGTTCTGGTCAGGATCTCCAGCAAAGTTCTGGCGTTTATTGTCTTGTTACATCTGTATTTATACCAGTTGATTTTAATCCTGTCAATTTCTATTGCAAAGGTTAGGGCATTTCTTATCTCCATTCCAGGGAGTAAAGATTATGTAGCTTAAGCATGATTGTTTGTAGTTAAAGTGATTAACTACCCACCTGGCACTTAGTTAAGGGGTTTTATCCCCTCCCTAACTTCAGGGAAAAATCCCTACCTGGGGAAACAACCTTTCTTGGAGAGGTGACCTTGGTTAAAACACATAGTGCCAAGAAGGGGAGCAAACATATTAAGAACAGTATGCTATATACGCCAGGTCCCTTGAAACATATGCTGTGCAAATGCTTCTTTCCTGCAGCGACTGTGTCAAGCAGCAAGGATGGACCAGCTTCTGGCAAATTCCCGCTTTTTTATTGTTTAAATGATAGTGCATGCAAATCAGTGGTCACCTCTCAGATTGGGGTGTTTAAGACTCGGAAGAAGACTGGCAAGCAATGACAGTGAGCATAGCTATAAACATAGTGGATGGAGCGCACAAGGAGCCCTGTTCATGTAGAAGGTTGCCGGCCTCTTTAGTCAAGGGATTTCAGCTGGCCTCAAGTTGTTGGTTTGATTGTCTTTGTTGGTCTGGCTAGCGGTCGGCGTCACTGGCGAAGGGCTTCCCGAAGCATCAGTGAGTTGAAGGGCTGCATCAAAGGGTCCATCAGGGCTGTGCTTTATGGTGGTGTCGGTGTCCGAGGAGGAGTAAGCTGTGCCCTCTGGGTCAGCTGATATGGAAGATGGAGGGTAGTAGAGAGAAAAAGAAGAAAAAGCAAAAGAACTACAAGGTATGGAAGTGTTTAGAAAAAAGAGGGAGAAGAAAGGGAAGAAGGCAGCATCCTGACACAGCCCTTACCTTCAGCTGCCCCTTTTCCTGTGGTCCAAGGTAGAAATGGGAAACAAGTCCTGTTGCAGGGAGAGGGCAGCTGCTGTCAGGCAGTCTCTATCTTTACCTGGGTCCCGATCTGAGCTGGGCCAAGTCTCTTTCTGTTATCTGGGTCCCGATCTGAGCTGGGCGTGGGAAGCAGGTAGCAGCCATGGGGGCAGGAGACCTCCCTCAGAAGGGGCGAGTGTTCAAGCCCCTGCATAGTTGGGGGGGTGAGGATCTGTGCCCCACCTCTGTTGACCCCCAAGTTCTCTCCTGCCGGCCCCTCTGCGGCTGTGCCTGTCTTAGGTCGTTCCTCCCTGAGGAATCTTACCCGTCTTTGACTAACTAGCCATCCTCCTGGGCCAAGCAGGGTGATGTGAGGTTCAGTTCTGTCTCCTTGGTAGCCTATGCCTTGGGATCCCCTCGCCTGCTGGCGGGGCCCCGGCATTGATCACATATCTTGGGGAACCCAGGTTTCTTCTCCAGGGAGGGCCCAGCTCACGCCATTGGGTGAGAGACAGATCCATGGTACCAGCCACCATGAGGCTTCCACCTCAGCATGAACAGAGAGCTCAGGCAACAGCTATGGGCAATTGGATTGTAAGAAGAGGGTCCCTCTTGACACAAGGGTAAGAGCGGCCAATACAGGACAAAGGAGAGTCCCAGAACAGGGCTTTCTCAGCCCAGGATGTCAGGCTCTTGGCACAAGACAACTCCATGTATGGGACATATACCAGACACCCCCTAGTCATGGCAGAAAAGGGAGGTGCCCTTCCTGGAACAGTAGGGTAGGGAGATTCTAGAAAAGGCTATGTTCAGGAAAGAAAGAGAAAGGCCAAAGAACCAGCAAACAAGTAGTTAGATTTAAAAAAATGGAAAAAGGAAAGGAGATGTGGGGCAACGCTGGGACATGTGGAAAGACAAAAAGGAGGCACATGTGATCCTCCCAATGGACAGATTGTTCCAGCTCAGGGCTGCACATCTGCTGCCGACGGGCACTGGTCAGGTGTGCTATGGTGAGGCGGAGACGGAGGGCGGTGAGACATAAGGTTGGACTAGACGGTCTGGAATCCACACAGGTGAGTCTGCGTCCTGTGGAAATATACAAGCACATCCTCTCCCGCAGGTTAAATGTACATCAGGTCCCTTCCAGGCTCCTGTAAGCAAGTCTCTCCATTTAACAAGGGCTTTAGGTTTAGTTAGATCAGGGTTCCAATGCCTGTACATGGGGAATTTCCCTCAGAATCTACATTTAGTATATTAATTACAAATAGAGTATGTTGTAGAACATGATGAGGAGAGGAATATTTAAACTCATTTTCTTGTAATTTTTTAATTTGTGTTTTTAAAGTTTGGTGAGCCCTTTCTACTATTGCTTGGCCTTGAGGATTGTAGGGTATTCCTGTAGTATGTGCGATGCCGAATGTAGAGCATAAGTTTTTAAAAGCTCTAGAGGTATAGGCAGGCCCATTGTCTGTTTTAAGTGCCCTTGGTATTCCTAGGTAGGAAAAACATTGGAATAGATGTTGACTTACATCTTTAAAGGCTTCTCCTGTACGTGCAGAAGCAAGGATAACATGAGAAAAGGTATCAATACAAACATGCACATAGCAAAGTTTGCCAAAAGATGGGACATGAGTAATATCCATTTGCCATAAGTCACAGGGTCTAAGTCCTCTTGGATTAACTCCAGTAGCAGGGCTAGGAAAATGAGTTGGACAATGGCCGCGGTCACGCACAATACTTCGAGCAGCTTCTCTAGATATGCGATAATATAGACGGAGAGCAGAAGCATTTTGATGGTGAATGGCATGAGACCGCCGGGCTTCTTCTAGAGCTGTACAAACTACTGGGCGAGTTAGTAAATCTGCCTGATAATTTCCTTCACTTAAGGGTCCTGGTAGGCAGGAATGAGCTCTAATATGTCCAATATAGAAAGCCTTCTCTCATTTATGAATGTAAGTTTGTAGCTGAGTTAACAAAGAGAAAATGGCTGTTCTTCCTTGTGGGAGAGAGGCGGTCTCAATATGAGGAAATAATTTAACTATATATTGAGAGTCAGTGTACAAGTTAAAGAGAACCTGTTGCAATTCTTCAAAAGCATAAATGACTGCCAAAAGCTCTGTTCTCTGGGCTGACGTCTCTAGGGTTTGTTGGACATGGGTTATTGAGTCAATGATTGTTACTGCCCTACCATTAGAGGAACCATCTGTGAATACAAAGGAGGCAGGAGGTGATAATGGCTCTTTTGAACATTTAATAGGAAATATAAACGGATGTAGGGAGAGAAATTGCAATATAGGTGATCTTGGCAAATGATGTAAAATTTGTCCTGGGAAGTTACCTATAGCTATTTACCACTCTTCTTCAAATTGTAATAATGTGTCTAATTGTTCTCTTTGATAAGGTATTATTATCTCAGTAACTTCTCTTCCAAAGAGTTCGATACTGTGTCGTCTACCTTTGATAATGAGAGTGGCCACTAGGGAGGGATAGGGTGGTACAATCTTCCTAGGAGTGACAGGTAAATGTATCCATTCTAATGGTCCTTCCTGCCATAAGCATCCTGGAGGAGTATATTTAGTGGCTAGAATAATTAAGGCCCAAGATTTGGAATAATCTAGATACTATAGTTGCTGTTTATTGATGGCCTGTTCTATTTTTGCTATAGCTTTTTCTCCTTCTACAGTTTATTGTCAGGGAGACTTAGGGTTAGAATCTCCCTTTAAAATGTCAAATAGAGGTTTTAAGTCAAGAGTGGTTATTTTTAGATATGACCTGACCCAGTTGATATCACCTAATAGTTTCTGATAATCATTTAATGTGTTTAAATGATCTTTTCTTAATTGTAAAGGCTGATGGGTGATAGTAGACGTATGCAATATTCTGCCTAAGTAGGAAAAAGAAGATTCAGTCTGAATCTTTTCTGGGGCTATTTTTAGACCATGTTCTTCTAAAGCAAGGACGGTCTGAGTAAGAATTTCCTGTAAAGTAGCCCGATCTTTATGAGCTAGTAAAATATCATCCATATAATGAATAAGATATAGATCTGAAAATTTCTTTCTAATAACTTGCAATGCCTTATTTACAAACTTTTGACATAATGTAGGAATATTTTTCAACCCTTGTGGGAGAACCTTCCATTGATATCTCTGATAAGGCTGTTTAAAGTTTTCTGATGGTGTGCTGAATGCAAATCTTTGACAATCAGCCGGGTGAAGAGGTATAGTGAAAAAAATAATCCTGTAAGTCAATAACAACAACACAATACTCCTGTGGAATTGCCACTGGGGAGGGCAATCCAGGTTGTAAGGAGCCCATATCTTCCATGGTGGCATTTATGGCTCTTAGATCTTGCAAAAGTCTCCACTTGCCTGATTTCTTTCTTATTACAAATATGGGTGTGTTCCAGGGACTATTTGATGGCTCTATATGTCCCCCTGCTAATTGCTGATCAATTAATTGTTGGGCTGCTGATATTTTCTCAGATGTTAAGGGCCATTGCTCAACCCATACTGGTTGTGATGATTTCCAGACTATGGGATCAGCAGTCTTAAGGGCAATGGCCCCAATTATAAATCCTGTCGAGGAGTGTGAGGTATTACTTTCATTTCCTAATCCCTTTTCTGGATTAAATCCCGTGTCTAGCACCTGTGATGTTACTCTATCACTGGGGCTATATAATAGAACTCCCATTTGAGATAAGATATCTCTTCCCCATAATGTAAAGTGGATAGTTGTAATTACATAGGGACAGAATGTTCCTGAATGTTGATCTTCATCAGCCCAAGTTAAAATCTGAGAACTCTTTTTTACATTAGATGCCTTGCCTAGTCCTACTAAGGAAGTGCAGGTGGTGTACGTGGGCCATGAAGAGGGCCAATCCTTCCCTGCTATGCAGGAAACATCTGCTCCTGTATCCAATAGACCTTCAGTTGGTTTTCCCTGAATTTGTAAAATTTTTGTAGGTCTAGTAGCATGGATTTCTTGTATCCAAAATGCTGCATCACTAGATCCAAAGCCTCCGGCCCCTCTGGCTTCCTGGGTAACAGCTGTCCCTATTTTATGTATTGGTAACAGGAGTAATTGGGCAATTCTCTGGTTGGGCTGAATCTGTATAGTTGTGGTAGGTGGGGAAAGTAAAATCTGTATTTCTCCTGTATAGTCTGCATCAACAACTCCTGGGATGACTAAGATCCCCTGTGACGAGGTGGAGCTCCGTCCTAATTATAAACCTACAATTCCCTCAGGCAGCGGCCCAGACACTCCTGTAGGAATGGCTGCTACTGAGTCTGGGGTTAGTATTGCCTGGGTGGTTGAATGGAAGTCCAATCCTGCACTGCCTGGGGTTGCCCTGAAGAGGTCACTGACTGATTGAAATTTGCAGAGGGGTTGAGGGTTGATGCCCCTATTATTGCAGGGGCCTGAGGCTGGCCCCCTCTCAAGTTTCCCAATTGAGGTGATGGGATATAACCTCCTTGGGAGCGGTTTGTAGAGTTTAAAGGCCGACCATTTTTATGGTATTTTGATCTACATTCCTTTGCCCAATGGAATCCTTTCTGACATCGGGGACAAATAGTTTTTGGAGGATTAATATTATTCCCTGATGTATTTCCAGGCTGTCGAGGAGCTTGCCATCTGGCTTGAGTATTATTATTTTTATTTGGGCATTCTCTGCTAAAGTGCCCAGATAAGCTCCAAGAGTAGCAGTTCATATTTCTTTTATTACCTGTATTATTGCTGGCTTGTCCTATAGCCTGTACATATTGAGGGTATGTCTCCCCTTTGAGAGCTGCAGCTATAGCTACACCCTGTATAAATGCTGGACTTACATCAGCACACTGTTTTATAAAATCATTTATAGTTCGTGTTCTGTGAATCAGCCTTAATAAAGCCTGAAAGGTATTATTAGCATTTTCAAAAGCCAGTTGTTTGATTAGGATATCGGCTGCCTCTTCGTTATTGGTTACTCTCTTGACCGCCTGTATGAGGCGAGAAAGGAAATCCTGATATGGTTCCTTGACCTTCTGTTTAACCTCTGTAAGGGTGGTTGTTTTTCCTACTGTATAAGGTAGGGATTTCCAGGCATTTACTGCACAACTGGTTACTTTAATAAGTGCCTCTTTGGGCATATACATTTGCTCCTGAGCCGTGTTAAAATCACCTTCTCCTAATATCATGTCTAGGGTTATTCCTCCTCTGGTATTTTTGCTAGTGGCTACAGCTCTCTTAGCAAGATCATCATATTCAGTTTTCCATAATAAGTAATCGCCTCCTGAGAGACAGGCTTTACAAACCTGTGACCAATCATAAGGAGTCATCCATTTACTGGCTAGGGCTTCTACCAAGGTTTGTGTGTAAGGAGCTAGAGGCTCATATTCAGAGCAGGCCCATTTTAATTCTTTAAGTATTTTGTAAGGCATAGACTCCCAGGTGGGGTTTTCATCCTCACCAAACTCATTCTCATATGCAACTGGGAAGCAGAGTGAGAACTCAAGATCTCCATTAGCTTCAGCTTCTCTTATCGCCCTTTGAAATTTAGACATGGAACTCATAGGAGCCGCAGGACCTGGTTTAGGCTTTCTTTCTAATTTGGGGAGCCTGTTTTGAATGGGAGGGCTTCTCTCCTCTCTACTGACTGGAAAGGACCAATGGTCATGTTTATGATATTTATTCTCCTTCTGATCAGTAGGAATAGCTAAATTGCTCTTAGATTGGGCTGGAGACAATAATGATGTATCCTCTCTAGGTGGAGCCAAGGGACTATTTAAAGTTTGAGAAAGTTCAACCGTTTTTGCTTCTGGTGCCAAGGTGTCACAAATTGAATTCCAGAGGGAAAAGATATTTGCCAGGACCTTCTCAGATCCATGGTAGCTGTAATAGTTCTTTAATTGCTCTCCTACTTTAGTCCAAGTTTCTAAATTAACAGTTCCATCCTCAGGAAGCCATTGACATACGTCTTGTATAAAACTTTCTGTCTGACTGGGAGTAACCTTAACTCCTCTGCTAGCAAGCATATGCGTTAAAAGATTAATACAGAGTCTTTTTACTTTAGACTCAGTATGACCCATCTTGTCAATCTAAGTTCTGTACTAACCACACTCTTACCCTACTTATCCTCTAAAGGGAGGCCTACAACACCTTATGGTGCAGTCCTTTCCGTCCCAAGTACGGGGGGACTTATCTAAGGGTCCCTGTTTGGGCGCCAGATGCTGGGGTCCAACCCCAGCAGGTCCAGGAGTCCCCAAAGGTGTGGACGGAATCGACGAAGAAGGAATGACACAGAGACAGCATTCAGTTGATCAGCAGCCTAGCCAGGATCTCTAGCCAAGTTCTGGTCAGTATCGCCAGCGAAGTTCTGGCATTTATTGTCTTGTTACATCTGTATTTATACCAGTTGATTTTAATCCTGTCAATTTCTATTGCAAAGGTTAGGGCGTTTCTTATCTCCATTCCAGGGAGTAAAGATTATGTAGCTTAAGCATGATTGTTTGTAGTTAAAGTGATTAACTACCCAACTGGCACTTAGTTAAGGGGTTTTATCCCCTCCCTAACTTCAGGGAAAAATCCCTACCTGGGGAAACAACCTTTCTTGGAGAGGTGACCTTGGTTAAAACACATAGTGCCAAGAAGGGGAGCAAACATATTAAGAACAGTATGCTATATACACCAGGTCCCTTGAAACATATGCTGTGCAGATGTTTCTTTCCTGCAGCGACTGTGTCAAGCAGCAAGGATGGACTGGCTTCCGGCACTGCCCTCCTGGTAAAGGAAGTCTCAAAGCTAACCTTTGGCCAAAATCTCCAGGTAGTTGCCCCGAATGCAGGTGAGACCTTATTAAGAAGCCCCCCGGAGAGATGGATGTCCAACGCCCGCATTACCCAGTATCAGGTGTTGCTGCTAGACCCACCACGAGTCAGTTTCCTGAAAACGGCTGCCTTGAACCCGGCCACACTCCTCCCTGACGAGGAGGCAGAGGCCCCTTTGCATGACTGCGAGGAGACACTGACTGCCCTCACTTCCCTCCGAGAGGACCTCGTGGACCAGCCCCTGCAGAATCCGGATGAGACCCTCTACACGGAAGGGAGCAGCTTCGTAGAAGGAGGTACCCGGTATGCGGGGGCGGCAGTGGTGACACAAAAGGAGGTTCTCTGGGCACAGGCCTGAGGACGAGGCACCTCAGCCCAAAAGGCAGAACTCATAGCACTCACTCAGGCCCTCCGGTGGGGAAAAGGAAAAAGAGTGAACATTTTCACGGACAGTGGGTATGCTTTTGCCACAGTACATGTGCATGGGGCCCTATGTCAACAAAGAGGTCTCCTGACATTAGGAGGAAAGGACATTAAAAATGCTTCTGAAATCCTTAATCCCCTGGGAGCCATATGGGGGCCAAAGGAAGTGGCGGTAATTCATTGCCGGGGGCACCAGAAGGGAAATAGTCCTTGAAGCACAGGGAAATCGGTTTGCAGACCAAACCACCAAGGAGGTGGCTAAAAGACCAGTAGGGCCCCTAGAAGTTCTCGTAGCCCTGCCAGCACGAAGGTTCCGTAGAAGACTACTTATTTACCAGAGGAGCAGAGGCTAGCTACGAAGCTAAGGGCCCAGGAAGGAGAGGATGGATGGCTAATTCTGCCAGATGGGAGGCCTATAGTACCAGAAGCCCTGGGGCGGACCATCGCTTCCCAGACCCACCAAAGCACCCACCTGGGGGAACGAAGCTATCAGAACTACTGGGAAGAGAATTTTACATTCCAGGGCTCCAGAAAATATCCCAAGACTTGTCCAGAAGGTGCCCAGTATGTGCCCAGGTGAACCAAGGGCCCCCTCTGGTGGCCGCCCCGGGGCAGCGATTCTGAAGTCAGAACCCCGGAGAACACTGGGAAGTGGACTTCACTGAGATACCAGGAGGAGGAGGAGGATATAAGTACCTGCTGGTTTTTATTGATACCTTCTCTGGCTGGCCTGAGGCATACCCAACCAAGGCAGAGACAGCACAGGTAGTAGTTAGGAAACTCCTCACTGAAATTGTCCCGCGGTTTGGCCTGCCACTATACATGGGGTCCGACGATGGCCCGGCGTTTATCGCCAAAGTTACACAATCCATAGTTAAGGCCCTGAGAGTAACTTGGAAATTACATTGTGTTTATAGACCACAGAGTTCTGGACAGGTAGAGAGGATGAATCGGACCTTAAAGGAAACATTAACTAAGTTAAAATTAGAGACTGGCGAAAACGGGGTAAGTCTCCTTCCTTTTGCCCTCCTCAGAGCTAGGTGCACCCTGTACATAAAAGGACTCACGCCTTTTGAAATTATGTTTGGCAGGCCTCCACCTCTTCTTCCCCGCCTAAGGGAGGAGGAAATTGCCCGGCTGTCTACCCGAAATTTGCTTAAGTCCTTACAGGCTTTGCAGAGCAGCGCCAGGTCGGCACAACGGCTGGTGAGAGCCGAATTAGAGGAGGACGCACCGAGAACCAGTCCAACGCAGCCTGCCTTCTGTCCCGGTGGTCTCATCTGGGTGAAACGCCACGCCCCTGGCAGCCTGGAACCTACATGGGCTGGACCCTACCAGGTGGTGCCGAGCACTCCAACCGCCATCAGAGTTGCAGGAAAGAGGCACTGGATCCATCGTACGCAGGTTAAGAAGGTGAATGACAGCGTCGGGGGATGGCGGGTCCAGAGGACCAGAGACCCGCTAAAGGTCAGACTCACTCGGTGTTCATCCTGACTCTTCTCATCTGCATGCAGCCAGGATTGGGAAATCCCCATTCAGCCAAGAATTACTCTTGGGAGGTCACACGGACTATTGATGGGATTGTTATATGCTCTGTTGTAGGAGTAGGGGCACCTGTCATCCGGACAGATCTCTGCAAACTGTTTGGAAAAAACTGGGGAAATTCCCATAGCCGAACCGTGTCGACCAGGTATGGCTGGGGGACCAACCCTGGGCCACAGGAGTCAGGAGTTATGGGTGCGGAAGCTCGGACTTAGAGCAAGGATTATGGCACACTGGACATTATGTCTGCCCCCGGGAAGGGGTAGTGACTGTGGAGGAGAGGGCGACATCTATTGTCCCTCTTGGGGCTGTGAGACCCTAGCCCCATGGAAAAAACCTCCCACCGACAAGCTCCTCTGTCTGACCAGAGAGGTTCGACCTGGGGTCCCAAAGAAAAACTGCACTATCGGAGATTGCAACCCTGTCATCCTCATGCCTCTTGCCTGGTGGAGTGACCAATGGGAAGGGGGAAAGATGTGGGGGCTAAGACTCTATGTCAGTGGCCAAGACCCTGGCCAGCTTTTTACCATTCAGCGCCGGACTCTTCCCTAGGGGCTCACCCTGATTGGCCCCTTGCGTCCCCTAGAAAAACAGAAGAGGCCGAGCTTGCCACAGCACCCAGCCCCAGCAAAACCTCCTGGTTCCCCTGAGTCACAAAAGCCTGGGAACATTTAAGGACAATGATATTCAACTCAGAATCCTATAAGAGTTAAACAGTCGATTGTGAGAGGAAGGGAAAAAAAAGACATTCTCAGATACAGAAGGACAGAAAAACTTTGCCTCGTTCCACCCGTTACCAGGAAGGCTCTGAAGGATGTGTTCCATTTTAAAAAAGAGCAAATAAGAGAGGAAACAGGGTTCTAACACAGAAGGGAAGTAGAGGAAATTACCAAATGAAGAAAGCAGTGTTTTCCAACGTTGACAGCTGTGTTGCAGGTTAAAGAGAGGCCGATCCAGACTGGAGCAAGAGGGAGCGGGGCCCCGGGAGAGTGGACGAGTGTGGACTTCATGGAAAAACAGAAGAGAAGGCCTGGGATGTCCGAACCCACTGAAGGGGGGTTGACAGCTCTGGCTGACACTCTGGCTGATGAATCAGTACATGAATAAGCACGTGGAAAGCTAAACAAACAGAAAAACAATTACTAATACCAAGAAAAACTTAAGAATGGAAACACAACCAAATTATGCTATCATATTATACTCACCTGTGAGTGTGAATGCTTATAAAGAGGAACAGGTCAATGGGAGAAAAAAGGGGACATATGTCATACATTCAACAATAAAGATTTTTAAAAAATAAGGAAGAGGAACAGCAATGGCAGGGGAAACTGAGAGAGAGAGAGAGAGAGAGAGAGAGAGAGAGAGAGAGAGAGAGAGAGAAAGAGAGAGAGCTAATTTTCATCTTCCTTGGTGGAGATAAATAGAAAATATCTATGACTGAAAATTGAGAACTAGTAGAATCAACATGATCTTGAGACACATGGCAGTAAATACTAAAAGAAATAGCTAGAAAAGTGAAAAAGAGATTACCTCTAATGTTGGGCATTACATGAGAAAGGTTAGGGCTATTTTTCACCATCAAATTCATAACACTTTACTTGAATTTAAAAAATACACATACGTATTTTGTGATAAAATGTTAAAAATGTGTTAGAGAAAGAACTAAAAAACATACACTGAAATGTTTGCAGTGGTTTTTTATGAACACCTCTTGGATTTTTTATTTACTTTGTAGTTTTTAGCATTTTCTAAGCTTTCTTCTTTCAGCATATGTGACTTGCAATGACCAAAATACTAATGACATCCATACACAGGAATGTGCAGAATTCCTCAATAATGATTATTTGAAATCTTCAGCATCCCTCTGTATGTATGAACTCAGTCATATTTTTCAGGAACATTCGTGCACTTCAATTTATACTCATCTTTCTCCTGTTCAGCTCATCTGAACCCAGATCAGTGGTCTTTAAGATTTCAATGGAAAGAAGTTAGGTTCCGGACTGCTGCTCCCTGAGGGAGAGAGGACTGCTGGAGTTGGGGCAGGGAACACATGTTTCAGGGGGAAGATCAGGGCATGGATACTAAGTGATTTAATCCTCAGAATAATCCTATGAGATAGGATGCCTTTATGTGTTCTCATTTTAAAATTTAAGGAAACTGAGGCCCAGAGGGGACAAGGGATGTGTGTGGTCAGCAGCTGTGCAGGGATTTGACTCCTGTGTACATTTACCTTGCTGCGCTGCAGGGCTCCGGACATGGGAGAGGTCACGTGACACCCTCCCTCAGCCTAGTGCAGCCAGGGCATGGGTTCACTACTCCTCTGAGGAGGAGGGGAGAAAGTGGGGAGGGACTGCTCCCTGTCCCCTGAGTTGTGGCCTGAGATCACAGAGGCCCACTCCGGACTGTAGACATCAACATTCCGACTCTAGATCATGTGGTAGATGTGGTGCTGACTGATGTGGCCAGACCCCGCGCCCAGCCATGGAGGTTCTTGACTTTGTCCCCTTCTGTTGTGTGGCAACCTCATCTATTCCTGCAGGACCAAGGAAAGTCACAGAAACTGCTGGAGGGACAAGAGGTGTGGGCTGAGCCCATTCCCTCGCCCCCCAAAAAGGAAAGAAGTTAAATGTTCATTTTCACTGAGCAGTAAATTGGTACATAAGCTATATAGAGAGTAACCTGAGAGACCATCTCAGTACAGCGCAATTTTGGTAGAATCATTTTATTGCATAATTAATTTTTTTAAAAGACTGAAGAAAGCTAGTACAAGAATAGCCTTTGTAGTTCTTGGAATAAAACACAAGTTGCCAAGCTCCTGTGACACTACGTCTCATGCAGGTTTTTGTTTGGGAGACTCAGTTCATTGAGGGGGAGGATAAAGTGGAGAGGAGAGCCACTGAGGCCAAGTGCATTGAGGAGACAGATTTGGCCAGATGTAAGACGATAGGCCTTTGAACTTCCTGGTTCAAAGGGTGCCAGGGCCCTGCATCCCCACTTCCAAGTGGGGCCCAGAGGGAGCAATGGCAAGGAGCCTCTTGGATGGCAGGTAGCTGCTGGGGACATGGATCACAAATTGCCCTGCCTTGGGACTCGGTGAATCTCAGAGAAGGCGCTTCCTGCCTTCGAATGCGCCTGGCAGCGTGGGCACTAACCCCCGTGTGGACATCTCAGGCACAGCCTGAAGCTCCAAGGTCATCCAGGCTCTGCAGTTGCTGGACTTTGTAGTTTCTTGAGATGCCTGGAAGCTCCTGGGCAGCTCCAAGTGTTCAAACAGCAACAGCCAAAGGAGCTAAACAGGACTCAGTGCCTCAGCACTTGGGGAAGTGGGACTTAGAGGTAAGTTTTGTTTGATTTAGAAAAATAAAGCAAAGTGATGTTTCTTGCACCCACTTAGGGTATATGGGTGTACACCCACTGCACCATTACCTAGACTATTGGATGGAGACTTGCTCTGGTTAGACTGTGACTGGAGAGTGGGAAGTGAGAGCCCTAGAGGTTAAATTGGTTTCCTGAACATGGCTGTTTGGTTCCATGATTCAGGTCTCCATTAACCCCGGAGGTAAGCCTCGGTGTTTGGTTTTCAGTGACTCAGACAATTGGGACAGACCCCTCTGTCTTCACAGTCTTTTTCACTATAATTTATGCCATCACTACTTTTTGTGACTGTTTCTGCAATCCTGTTTTCTCTGTTAGCATTCAATAATGGAAATTACTTTATGAGGAACATGGAAAACTGCATGGTGGGAGGGAAAGCCTTCTAAAATGACGGGTACCCGTCAATCAAAATTATTTGTCTTAATGGAAGAAGGCATTGGCATGGGTTTCGTCAAAGAGCAGAAACAATCACTTGCCAGTGAAGAAGTCCGTTTCCTTGGAGCCGTTGAGCCCTTGGGAGACCGTGGCTGGGCAGCTGCGCAGCTCCCATCCCTGTGGAGTTCAGTTCAGGGAAGCAGAGAGCCTGGTCTCACCTCTGCTGAGGCAGCATCCCTCCTGGGAGATGCAGGGGTGGGCGAGTTGGGAGGGTGGGAGCCCAGGGTAGATGAGGAACAACACCTTGCACCTTGCCAGGCTGAAAGGTTAAGGTGAAACAATTCCTCACTCAACTAGTGGAGCTGCTGGCCTTCGTCTGGCTGTAGAACAGCCTAGGGAACAGGCCCCGCACTCCCAGCATCGGCTCCCTGGGAGTCCAGCAGCCTGGCTGCAGGTCAGAGGGACATCCCTGGGAACATTTCCTGCCTTAGGGGCAGGGCTTGACCCCACCCAAAGGCTCAATTTTGTTGGGTCCTGGGGTGCATGGGACGCTGGCGAATGGTAAATAATTGGGTCTGCCTCATTCAGACCAGTGCTTTCCCCCCAAGCATTAGTGATCACTTTCTGTTCTTTTAGCTCTCAATATCCCTGTCATTTAAACTCCCGCTCTTTGCAAAATAGCAAGATCATTTCTCTCCTGAGTCTCCGGACATGATCCAAGTTCCAGAAACCATTTAACTTGTGCACTTAATTTACTCCATGGTCTTGCTGCTGTTGTGTGCTGAGTCAGGTTCAAACCAAGGGGAAATAATGAGATTTAACACACACCAGAGGAATTAATTCTACTGTAGCGCCAATCAATACTGTGCTGCAAGTTATTGTGTTTGAAGCCTACCACACAATCACTAAGCCTAATGCAGAGCACTAGCCTAGGGAACTCTGCATGTGCTCTCCCACCAGTGACAGCGGTTTTACCCTTGCTGGCATCTGCCATGCACTCACCCTCTTCTCTGCCTTCACCCCTGCTCTTTCCTCCATCTGCCATGCAGACACTGAAAGATGTTTGAGGATGTCTGGTGAAAACTGGTGAAGAGAAATGAGGTTGGAGGGGTGAGCAGAGCAGTTCGATTTGAGATGTAATCTCCAAGACAATGAGAAGCTATTCATAAGTATGAAACTGGAGAGTAACATGATCAAAAGCTTTAAAAAAATCACCCTAGATTGGATTGAGGGCCTGCTGCCAGAGAAATGACAAGTAGCCCAGGCTGGTGTGGCTCAGTTGGTTGGAGTGTCTTCCTATGCACTGAAACGTTGCCAGTTGGATCCCTGGTCAGGACACACACCTAGGTTGCTGGTTCATTCACCTGTTAGGGTTCATATGGGAGGCGATCAATCGATGTTTCTCTCTCACATTAGTCTTTCTTTCTTCTTTCTTTCTTTCTTTCTTTCTTTCTTTCTTTCTTTCTTTCTTTCTTTCTTTCTTTCTTTCTTTCTTTCTCTCTCCTCTCTCTCTCTCCACTCTCTCCCTCCCTCTCTCCCTTCCTCCTACCTTCCTTCTCCTCTCTCCAACATATATATTTTAAGTGACAAGTAATCCAGATGGCAGATGATGGTGGGGCAGAGTTCAAGAGATATTTAGGAAGTTTGACTCATCAAGATTGGTGATTACCCAGAGAGAAAGGAAAAAGGAAAGATAACTCATACATGAATGTTTATGGCAGTTTATTCTTAATAGCCACAAACTGTAAACTGTCCAGATTTCTTTTAATGGATGACTGAGGTTAAACAAACCATGGTATGTCCACACCATGGGATACTTCTCAGCAATGAAAAAGGAACAAACTGTTGATACACACATCTTGGCGCAACCTTAAGGAAAGTATGCCAAATGAAAAAAGCCAGTTTCAAAAGTATACATGCTGAATGATTCCACTTATTCAACATTTGTGGAATCTATATATATAAAAGGCTAATGTGCAAAGTGTCCCCTCAGGAGTTCAACCAGAAGAACGGGAGTTCGATTGCTCACTATGATGTGTGCTGACCAGCAGGGGGTGGCACGGACAAACATAGGAAATATATTTATGCACATAAAACTCCAATCCAAAACCACAGGGCTCATTCTAGACTTCACCCTTTCTCTATTTGGAACTGTCTTCTCAGACAATGAGAAACCTACCTATTTTCAGTCTCCCATGTAATTAACCTCTCATGCCCACTGCTCCCCTCTTACCCACCCAGACATCGCCTCTCCCTGCTTGGGCTCTGCCACCCCACACAAGGACACCCCCCTGCATGGATGCCCTCCTCACCAGGCTGTGACAACCCCCAGCTGGCTTCCTTCACCTTTCTCAGGCTCTGACTCCCGTGCCAGCATGCAGCCTTCAGGACCCCTCCCCTCATTCACCTTGGGTCGTAACACTCTACAAGGCTGTTCCTCCACATGGACACTGGGGACTCTCACCTCTCTCTCTCTCTCTCTCTCTCTCTCTCTCTCTCTCTCTCTACCTGTCCTCTCTCTCTTGATCTTTATCTCTGGGCTCTGACAGCCTATGTAAGGCTGCCCCTATGTGGGCTGCCTCATCACCTCCCGTGGGCTCTTTGCCACACACTGGTTTGGGATTGGCATGGTTTCCCTCCTCACCCTGCTCAGGTGAGGCCAGATTACCCTTTTTTTATTCTCTAAAAGGGTTTTTTTTGTAATTGGTGTTACTTCTTCCTTGAACTTTAGAATGAATTCACCTCTTGTTTTCTTTGTGGGAATTATAAATTCAATTTCTTTAATAGACAGAGGACTACTTACTTTTCTTTCTATTTTTAAATATACTTTTATTGCTTTCAGAGAGGAAGAGAGAGAGGGGAGAGAGAGATAGAAACATCAATAATGAGAGAGAATCATTGATTGGCTGCCTCCTGCACATCCCCTACTTGGGGATCCAGTCCACAACCCAGGCATGTGCCCTTGACCAGAATCAAACCTGGGACCCTTCAGTCCACAGGCCCCTGCTCTATCCACTGAGCCAAACCAGCTAGGGTTTGTCACTTTTGGTAAGTTGGTGTTTGCCATGAGAATTTTTCAGATGAGCGGGATGGAGAGAGCCAATTGGGGGGATGGGGGGACCAGGGACATCTGTAAGACTTTTAACAGCAAAGATAGTTTTTCCAATGAACATAAATTTTTAAGTTTATTAGCTTAATTTGTTTGTTAAATGGTCTTCATTTTTTCAGTTATGCAAAATTTAGGTAAATTTCCCCCTTCAACTCCTCAGACTGGTTAGTTGTACCTTTGCCTCAGTTCCTGTCCCTCTCTTCATGAGCCTCATTAGGGTTTATCTATTTTATTATCTTTTCCAATTGTTGGCTATATTGATCCTCTGTTTACTATTCCACTATTACTGAAGTAGCTGCTTAGATTGGGGGGTAATAAACTTTTTCTGTAAAGGGCCAGACAGTAAATACTTCAGGCTTTGGAGCTCAGGGTTCTTTTCCATCTTCCACAAACCTGTAAATGGTCAGTTTCCTAGCAATTTTAAACATCTTATTTTATTCATTCGGTATTAGCTTAAAGAAGGACCTTAGATAGAAGCATGGATAGATAGGACTTATCTGATTATAATAGATAATATTTATTTAGCCTACATTGTTACTATGCTCTGAACAGTACAAAAGCAGCCACACACACACACACACACACACACATAAGGATGAGTGTGGCTGTGACTCAATGAGCCTTGATATACAAAAACAGGTGGAGGGCTGGATTTGGCCTGTGGGCCATGTTTGGCTGACCCCTGGCTTAGAGCATCAGATCCCGTACAGACCTGTTTCCATGGCCATTTCTCTTGGCTTTTGTCCAGATTTTGTCTCCTGGCAAGTCCGGCTAATTTGAACTGAGCCGCAGAATCACCCTTGACGAACTGTAGACAGTTCAGAGCTCTGGTCGATGTTGTGCTCCTACATAACTTACTTTTGCTTCTGCTGGGCAAGTAGACATTAGTCACTTGTAGTCCCTTTAATCCAAACAGGATTGAGATCATTGGAATCTGGATGAACTGTTTCGCATTTCAAATTAAAACCTGAGGTGTATAATTTTTCCTTGCAGCCTTCAACTCTAATTTTTGTCCCTTCAGCCCCATGCGTCTGTTAAAAACTGTGTTTAGCTTCTAGACCTCTTGGCCTCTATTTTCAGAATTGGCAGAGGCGGTCCCCAATGCTAAATTCATCTCTCCTTTTCTATGGACTCTTGGGACTCACACCCTCCCTCCCCATAAGTGCTCTCTAAAAGGCTCTGAGAGCTTGTGAAAGGCTGCCCCCATGTGGGCAGCCTCATCACAGATTTTAACACCATAAATCCTTATGCATTGATTTCTGATAGTTTCAAACAGATATACATGGGTGGGCAAAAGTAGGTTAATAAGGAGGAAAACCAAGATGGTGGCATAGATTAACACAGGAGATTGCTGCCTCGAACAACCACTTCAGAGATATAACTAAAGGACAGAACAGACATCATCCAGAACCACAGGAAGGCTGGCTGAGTGGAAATTCTACAACTAGGAGGAAAGAGAATATCATACCCAGACTCAGAGGAGGCGCAGTGCTGAAGTGAAATACTCAGGTGCGGATTATACCTGGAGCGGGCTGGCGGCAAGGGCGCTGTTGTTGTTTTCAATCGGGAGGGAGTTTCAGACTCTGAGCTCCAGATCCGGGCGAATCTTTAGGGTCCCAGACTCAAATAGGAGAAGCGGAACTGTCTGGCTTCTGTCGGAGCTTTCTCTCCGAGGTTTGCAGCAGTTGCTCGGACTCTGAGAGGCAGAGCCCCTAGAGATGGAACTGAGAGCAGCCATAACTGCTCGCTCCAGCCCGCCCTGTAGATCCCCGGGGACCCGCCCCGCCCAAGCCCTGCACAGAGCCATTTGCCAGATAGCCTCAGGCAAACGCTAGATTAGCACCGCCCTAGAGATCCAGCACAGAAGCTCTCCCACTGCAGACACAGCTGACTCTCATAGCCAGTTAGCCTGGAGGTCAAATCACCCCTGGTATTGCCGACAATTAAGGCTTAACTACAACAAGATTGTGCACAAAGACCACTAGGGGGTGCACCAAGAAAAGATAAAAAAATGCGGAGACAAAGAAACAGGACACAAATGTCAGAAATGGAAGATATAGAGCTCAAAACCACACTTTTAAGGTCTCTCAAGAACTGTCTAGAAGCTGCCGATAAACTTAGTAAGGCCCTCAAAAAGACTGGTGAGACCGCCGATAAATGTAGTGAGATCCTCAAGAAATCTAATGAGACCCTCGATGTTGTGATAAAAAACCAACTAGAAATTAAGTATACACTGACTGAAATAAAGAATATTATACAGACACCCAACAGCAGACCAGAGGAGCGCAAGAATCAAGTCAAAGATTCAAAACGCGAAGAAGCAAAAAACACCCAATTGGAAAAGCAAAATGAAAAAAGAATCCAAAAATACGAAGATAGTGTAAGGAGCCTCTGGGACAGCTTCAAGCGTACCAACATCAGAATTATAGGGGTGCCAGAAGAAGAGAGAGAGCAAGATATTGAAAACCTATTTGAAGAAATAATGACAGAAAACTTCCCCCACCTGGTGAAAGAAATAGACCTATAGGTCCAGGAAGCACGGAGAACCCCAAACAAAAGGAACCCAAAGAGGACCACACCAAGACACATCATAATTAAAATGCCAAGAGCAAAAGACAAAGAGAAAATCCTAACAGCAGCAAGAGACAGAAACCAGTTACCTACAAGGGAATACCCATACGACTGTCAGCTGATTTCTCAACAGAAACTTTGTAGGCCAGAAGGGAATGGCAAGAAATATTCAAAGTGAGGAATACCAAGAACCTACAACCAAGATTACTTTATCCAGCAAAGGTATCATTCAGAAGTGAAGGTCAGATAAAGAGCTTCACAGATAAGACAAAGCTAAAGGAGTTCATCACCACCAAACCAGTATTATATGAAATGCTCAAAGGTATCCTTTAAGAAGAGGAAGAAGAAGAAAAAGGTAAAGATACAAATTATGAACAACAAATATGCATCTATCAACAAGTGAATCTAAGAATCAAGTGAATAAATAATCTGGTGATCATAATAGAATCAGGGACATAGAAAGGGAATGGACTGACTATTCTTGCGGGGGAAAGGGGTGTGGGAGATGTGGAAAGAGACTGGACAAAAATCGTGCACCTATGGATGAGGACAGTGGGTGGGGAGTGAGGGTGGAGGGTGGGGCGGGAACTGGGAGGAGGGGAGTTATGGGGGGAAAAAAGAGGAACAAATGTAATAATCTGAACAATAAAGATTTAATTAAAAAAATTTACTGATTGAAATGTTAATTACACCTAAAAAATACAAAAAAGTAGGTTAATAATAATAATAAATAATACAATAATTAATAAAAAATACAGTAATAAACATTTCCCATACTCACAACTGTAAACCTACTTTTGCCCACTCCTGTATAATTTCTCCAGGTTTTATGGTTGTTTTCAATGAGAGAGCAGGCCCAAGTTATCTGCTCTGCCATTGCTACAAACAGAGCTCTGTTTGTTCTCATCATTCTGGGTCAATATTTCCTAGTCCAAATGTGCCTTTTCAATGTATAGATTTGAGTCTTGAGTTCAGAGAATTGTTGATTTTCTTTTTTTTTTTAAAAGGAAGTTTTATTTAACAAGTTTCATTTAGTACAATATGTCTAATGGAAATCACAATACAAGGAAAGATTTAAGTCAAAGCTTCAGAATTTTATACAAATGACATGACCCAATTCCTAAAGTATCAATTGGTATTACATCTCAAAATTGTCCCAGATCTTAATAAAAATAAGTGTACACTCACATGCCTTATAGGATAGTAAACCAAAAAGCTAGAATTAACAAACATGCCAAATGTTTTCACTTTGAATTATAGACAGAGTCCCTATATTTGAGTTTTACAGAAAAGCATGTTTCTCAACACACATCCAAAGTTTTCAATGTCTTGTGGTATAAGAGCAACATTTAACATAAGAGAATTGTTTTAACCTAAATATGCTTACTGCTTAGGTACACTCCTACAACATAAACTAACTTGAGGAAAGATGAAAATTGTTTTAACAGTTATGGTCAGTACTGAATATTTCAGTGTTCAAAATTACTGAGCTTGAAAACAATTCTGATTCCCATTTTACAGTAAGCTTAAATCACAAGCCCGTAATGCAAAAGTATTAAACATAACCTTTGTTTTCTTAAAAAAAGAAAAAGAAAGAAAAGTTGACCTAGAGTAATCAGAATCTATTTCCCATTAACCATATTGGATATGCTAGACAGCCCTCCCATTCTATTCAACCCCATAAATGCTCAGCTTTCATTTCTGTAGTAGCTGTTTAATGCTCCTTCTCTACCTACGCAAGGCTTGACTGATAGTCACTTGAGTTTTCCTGCAGCACTTGGTCATATCCACTCATCCTGCTCTGACCACCATAACCACCTCCGTAACCACCACTCAGCTGCTGGCTAGCAGGACCCCCATAACTAGACTGGTTGGATGAGCCCATCCCTCCCATCATTTGGCTACCATAAGCACCGCTACTTGCCCCTGCTGTAGAATTCAAAAAGAGTTCTACATAGCTGTGATCATAAGCACCCCCACTTGTTCCTGCAGTAGAATTCAAGAAGAGCTCCACATATCTGTGTTGCATATTAGCCTTGTCTTTTGCCATAGCTGCCACAGCATCTTCATGAGTAGCAAATTCAACATCTGCCTCACCAGTAACTCTGCCATCGGGTCCAATTTCAATGTGTACTCTCATGGGTTTAAGAGGTGAGAAAAAATTGTAAATATCATTCTCAGTGGCTCTGTAAGGTAATCCCCTCATGTGTACACAGTGGCCTGTGGTGCTCTGGAAACTGGACCCCTCATCTCCGTATCTATGATCAGACATTCCTGAAAAACAGTAGTTGAGGTCTCTTCCAAATCTATCAGACCCAAAGCCATACCCATCATTATAGCCACCATAATCATCATAGCCTCCATACCCTCCACCATAGGCACCTCGCCTCATCCTTTCAAACCCAGCCCCTCTGCCAATGCTATTATAACCTCTGCCAGTCCCTGGCCTATCATAGGGACCGGGTCGCTGCATAGCCATGAGCTTTCCAGGAGGATCATAATGGGTTCGGACTTCAGCTCGGCTACTCTTAAAGATTTCAATGTACCTGTGGCCTATTCTTTCCTTGTGCTTCTTTAAGGCCTTTTCAGCTATCTCCTGTGAAGCAAATTGCACAAAGGCCTCCCCTGTGCTCCGCCCTTGAAAGTCCACAGGCAGTGTCATCCCATTTGGCACAATTTCCAACCCTGAAAAAAACTGAACAATCTCCTCCTTGCTACAGCCAAATGGGAGTCCTCTAAGGCGGACGAAGCCATCATTGGCAGCATCAGGACTATTTGGACCTGTATGCTTCAACACCCAGTCCATTTCAACACTGTTGGACTTGAATACTTCAACATATCTGTGTCCCATGGTTTCTCTGTCCTTCTTCAAAGCCAATTTCACTTCATCTTCAGATTCAAGTTTGACAAATGCTTCACCACTTGGTCTGCCTTCTCTGGTGTAGATGAAATGAATACCTGATGTGCCATTTTGGATTTTGCTCTCAGAGAAGAAGTGCATCACTTCATCAGCAGAGCAGGACCAGGGTAGGCCCCTGACCTTCACCACGAAACTCTCTCTGCCTTCCGTGCTCAGCATCATGGTGACTGTTAGGCTCTTGGTGGCAAGCTCGGATCAATGCAATTTCAGTGGAGCTCTAATGATGTTCCTCCTGCCCTCAAACGGTTATAGCAAACCAGGTTCTGTATCTTATTGTCTTGTTACATCTGTATTTATACCAGTTGATTTTAATCCTATCAATTTCTATTCCAAAGGTTAGGGCGTTTCTTATCTCCATTCCAGGGAGTAAAGAAGATTATGTAGCTTAAGTGTGATTGCTAGTAGTTAAAGTGATTAACTACCTGCCTGGCACTTAGTGAGGGGGTTTTATTTCCTCCCTAACTTCAGGGAAAAATCCCTACCTGGGGAAACAACCTTTCCCCGAGAGGTGACCTTGGTTAAAACACATAGCGCTAAGAAGGGGAGCAAACATATTAAGAACAGTATGCCATATACGCCAGGTCCCTTGAAACATGCTGTGCAGATGTTTCTTCCCTGCAGTGACTGTGTCAAGCAGTAAGGATGGAAAGGCTCCCGGCATATTTGGTCACCTTGGAAATCCTGCTCTGAGCCCCCTCACCAGTTGGCTGACTGTATATGGACTAGTGGTCCAGGGCATGGATTTGTGCACACTGAAAGGAAGTTAAATTTGCAGCAATGCTTGTAGACACTGTGGGTAAGACAGTACCACCATGACCTCTAATGTATTAAAACGTTATAAAGATATGTTTTTCCACTACTGCCTGGGCCATCTAAGAAAAAGCATTTGGGGTATACAGTTTGATCTTTGATGGCTGAAGTTATAGTGTGAAAGGCTGCCAATTGTTCACCGTTCAGAGAATTGATCAATGTTTATTTTTAAATGGCCACTGTGTCATATGTGCCGGATGGACGGTCGGTCACTTAGCCTCTTATATATATAGATGTAGATGAGGGAGATGTTACACTGCAGCTTGCAGCTGCACGTACCTATGGAAAAGGAAGGTTCAGTCCAGCCTTCAGGAGCTCAAAGTCCCATAACAAGATGGCTAAACCTCTATGATTTTACAACAGCTCAGACCGTTCCTGGAACTGGAGAATGATCGGAGTTGCTGAGAAACTCCCCGAGGGAGTCAGCGTCTAGGCACAGCTACCAAATCAAAGCGTATTCCTTTCTGAATAATAGACCTACTGAGGCATCTTGTCTTTTTACAGCCTTGTTTTACCCTCCAGTTTCCCCAGGTCTGTGGGGGTAAAAATAAAAACAACAACAACAACAACAACAAAACACCTTAGTTAGCAAGGTGAATAATTGTTAGACACCTGTGGCTCTCTTCTCATTATGTCCCTTCCTCACTATCAGTGAGGGCTGAGCTACTGTTTGCAGTGGAGTTGGGAGCGCCACTCTTGACGAGAGTCTCAATCTCTGATCCTTTATGTGGAAATCCTTTGTGTGGTATGTGACAGTGAGGATATGGGCTTGAACTCACCTGGGGAGTGTCCATGTCTGTTACTAACGAGCTTTGAAATCTTGGACAAGTACCTTATTTTAGAAACTTCAACTCTGACATTTTGTGGCTAGATGACACTGGGTAGACCAGTGCCCATCACAGTATCTTCCCAGTAAGCATTAGCTTATGACAGGTAGAGGACCCCCAGCCAGTGCAGAGCACATGTGGTCCTGTGTCAATGGATTTTTAAATATTTTTTGCATAGCAGCAGTTCCACACTGCAGAAAAGTGTATCAGTCATAAGTACCACTTGAACGTCAGTGCCTTATAACCTCCCTATAGCCTGGCAAGCTCTATGAACCCAGCTTGGTACCTCAAACTTGCATAGCTCCCTCACCTACCCAAGCAGACTCTGCAATTAGGATTGCATGAGCCTGTCCTGAGCAATGGCGTCAATGACGTGTTTTGATTGTAAGGCATGGATAAAGTTGCTTTTTAATTGCTCGGTTCAAAGTATGGTTGGTGACAATGGGTTTTATAAGATCAGAGCTGGGCCTGTAGTCTTGCATTAGCTGCCTTAATGAAAGACTAAAACTAGGAGGATGGAGCAAGCCTTCAGAATCTGGTTGAGGGATACTTGTCCAACTTGTACTGTATTCTACAGGTGCCACTTGTGGCAACCTCTGAGTTCTTGACCTCAGTCTTTGTAGCCCCAGCTGCAACTTATCCAATTAAGGGCTGAAGATATCCAGAAACTCACACAGATGTTTAGCTTCAGCACTAAGCTTAGCAAGTGCCTGGAGGAAGGGAGAAGAGGGCTGAGGTGTGGGCACCTGACTTAAACCCAAGTCCAGCATGTGCCTCAGCCCAAAAGAAACCAGGAATTGGCAGAAAGAACCACCTTGACTTGGGACATGAGGCTCTGCTCCAAGTCACAAGTCTGAAGTTCACATGAAGTTCATAGGGCATTCTAGTCCTAAAGGGGTCCCAGCCTACTTAGCTGTAGTCAGGTAGGAACTAAGTGATTTGCAGCCCTTATTTGGCTCCCATTTGCTGAGAATGGGCTGGGAAATCCAATCGCTTATGTTGGTTTTCCTTTTTTTTTTTTTTTGTCTTTAAAGTTGCATGTTATTAAACTTTTGAATACAACAAAGCATCAGAGTCCATGGCAAGAAACAGAACTGACATGAAAGGAAACAAGTATGGCCAGGGTGTTCTCAGTGAACCACTCCCCAAAGCCACACCACTGAGCTTTCTCAGCACAACTTTCTAATTTTCCTTCAGTTTTTACAGCATTTTTCTTGGCTCCTGGCTCTCTCTGCCTCCCTGGCCAACCTGTCTGCCTTCAAAGCCACAGCCAGTCTCTCTCTCTTTTTTTCAATTGTTCACAGTATTACATCTCTTCTTTTACCCTGATTGACCCCCCACCCCACTCCCGTCCCCCAGGACAAGCCCCCACCACCCAGTGTCAATGTCCATTGCTTATGCAAATATGCCTGCATATAAGTCCTTTGGTTGATCTCTTACCCCTCCCCACTGCCTTCTCTCTGAGGTTGGATGGTCTGTTCAGTGTTTCTTAGTCTCTGGATCTATTTTTGTTCCTCAGTTTGTTGTTCATTGTATCCCACATATGAATGAGATCATGTGATATTTATCTTTGTCTGACTGGCTTATTTAGCTTAGCATAATGCTTTCCCAGATCCATCTATGCTGTTGCAAATGATAAAGAATCCTTTTATAGCAGCTAGAATTCCCTTGTATAGGTGAACCACTCATCTGATGATGGGCACTTAGGCTATTTCCAAATCTTAGCTATTATAAATTGTGCTGGTATGAACATAGGGGTGTATATGTCCTTTCTGATTGATGTTTCTGGTTTCTTGGGATATAGTCCTAGAAGTGGGATTACTGGGTCAAATGGGAGTCCCATTTTTAACTTTTTAAGGAAATTCCATACTGTTTTCCACAGTGGCTGCACCAGTCTGCATTCCCACCAGCAGTGCAGGACTTGGAGACCTGGGGAAGCCAGGTACTTTGTGTACCTCCTTTTTCTCCACATCCTCGCCAACACTTGTCCTTGTTGATTTGTTGATAGCCATTCTGACAGGTGTGAGATGGTACCTCCATTGTTTTGATTTGCATCTTACAGATTAGTGACTTTGAGCATGTTTTCACATCTCTCAGCCTTCTGCATGTCTGCTTTTGAAAAGTATTTAAGTCCTTTGCCAATTTCTTGGTTGGACTTTCAATCTTCATTTTAAGTTTTAAGAGTAACCTGTAAACTTTGGAGATTAAACCCTTATCTGAGGCAGCATTAGCAAATATATTCTCCCATGCAGCAGGCTTTCTTGTTGCAGTCTCTCTTTTGTCACTCAGTCTGTCTGTAGATATCTCCAAGGGTAACCAGTTGCCTGCAGAGAAGCGGTGGCCCACAGAGACCTGCTCTTGGGACCATCTCTGCCCAATTTAAAACTGGGCTGGGGGCGGTGTGTAGAGACGCAGGACCAGCACCGCCCAGGGGTTCACCCACACTTCCCGATGCAATTAGTTTCCTGGTGTTTGTGACATGGAAAGTACCTCAGTTCTCCTTCAGGGCCTTAGGCCTGGGGACCCTGCAGTCTCCTGTATGTACAGATTTGCTGGGGTTTCTCCCAGGTCCCCCCACCGTGCTGCCTGCCGCTGAGCACATTGTCAGGATGAGACGTTGTCTTTGTGACTGGAGTTTTGAAAATGCAGCTGGTCAGCCTCCTAGGAAGTTGAGACCTTTCACGATGTCTCTGCTTGTTCTTGGATAAAATGAGTTGTCTCTTCTTGGCATCCTATTTCTCTGGAGCTTTCCCAGAAAACCCTGTTCTGTATTCTAGATCAGTACAGGTTTCCCCATGGCTGCAGAGCTGTCTTGCTGACACACTCCTGAGATGCAGACAGCCTGTGGCTTGCTGGAAGCTGCCTGCCCTATCCTTTACTCACACCAGAAGAACAAGGCCTAAGTGGGGAGGAGGATGGGGCCATAAAGAGGCAGAATATAGACCAGCTGTGGGCAAACTATAGCCCGCGGGCCGGATTCGGCCCGTTTGAAATGAATAAAACTAAAAAAAAAAGACTGTACCCTTTATGTAATGATGTTTACTTTGAATTTACATTAGTTCACACAAACACTCCATCCAAGCTTTTGTTCCGGCCCTCCGCCCAGTTTAAGAACCCATTGTGGCCCTCGAGTCAAAAAGTTTGCCCACCCCTGATCTAGACTGTAGACTACCTGCAAAGAAGCTGCTTGTGACAAAGGTTGGCTCCCATGATTTTCAACTTAGAACTTCAATTATGAATGTTAGCCTTTTTGCCCACCTTTGTCTTATTTCTGTAATTATAAATCCTGCCCCCCAATGAGGGGGAAAAAAAACATGAATATGAATAAAATGGCAATAACCACTTTAAATGTAAAGACAGGGTAGCAGAATGGTCATGCTTCCTACATTTGGGCTCATTTCTGAGATGTACATACATGTTTCTCATCACATCTGGTGAGTGTAAAGGCAGTGAGTGTTGACAGATTATGATGGAGGAGAAAAAATTTCAAGTGAAGACAAAATGCTGAATGTTACACATGAATTTCAGATCAATTGTTCAATAGTAAGAACGTATCTGAAGGTCAAAGAGCAACCTATACACATGTGATAAGTGCTGTGCCAATATAACCAATAAGAAATGAGGGAAAGCAGTGAACAAATGGAAAAACTATTAATTGTGGCTGAATAAGTAACATAAATTCAATACCTATTAGCCTAAGTTAGTCCAGAAGAAGGCAAGCTGTTTGTATAAGAACGTAAATAATCACGGTAAGTGCTACTGACACTTTGTGGAACCACAGACGGGCCTCAGGTTCAAGGCCTGAATGAGTGAGTATAAGAAGAGCTGACTTGGTGAGTGGCTAATAGATCCCATGGCTGCTATGGTGTTGGTAGGAACTTGCAGAGTTCCTCAATGATAAAAAGGGCTCATCTGTCAACAGACTTTCTACCTGGATGAAATTTATGTAAATTGGAAAAGATGCCTACAAAACCACATAACAAAGAGTGAGGAGAAGTAAGTCTCTAAGTTTAAAGCAGCAATTTTCAACTGGCATGCTGCAAGAAATTTTAAAACATGCCATACCTAACTATTTAGCCAGGGCCACTGAACTATTTTCTCTTGATTATCAAATAAAAAAAAATTACAACACCCAATACTACAAAAGCCATCCAATGTGAATGAATCAAAGTTATACCTCCTCCCTCCTTATTTTTTTGGTCAGATCAGCAAAATATACATTTTTGGTGCGCCACAGAATTTTAGTAATTAGTTTATGTGTGCTATGAGACGAAAAAGATTGCAAATCACTGTTTTTAAGCTTTACATGACTAACTCACGCCTATGTTTGTAGAAAAGCATTTGAGGGCTACAGGCCTAATGTCAAGTCCCTTGGGACTTAAACTTAGAAACTTTCAGAACCTAACATGATTGATTACAAGTATTGAAAGTTCTGTGAGTTCTTCTCCAAAATCTATCTTAACACTTTGTTTGCTAGTACTTTCCTATCAGTCCAAAACCTTGCCCCAAAAGTCTGGGCAAAATGTGTATGTTTATCAATTTACCCGGCATCTCTTTCTGCTTACATTATATTTCAGTAGCTTTTGAAATTTTCGAAGAACTTCTGCTTTATATATGATATTAAAGCACTATGTATGATAGTTGTAAACTATCATAGAGTTAAAATTATGTGAAAACAATAAACAGGGTTTTCCCTATCTTTAAACAAACAACAGAAAGAGATCACAAATACACTTATGTGTATAGCCAGACAGAGTTAAAATTATGTGTATAAAATTAAAATTATGTGAAAACAATACGACGGATAAGAACTCTTTAAAACCCTATACTACCTAGATTGGTGCAAAAGTGTGTAATTTCTTTTTAAAGAAAAACTTGCTTTCTGGGATAAATAAACATCCTAAGGGGTAGAAACAGGTGTTAAATTGGGAACCAGTTGGTCCTGCCATAAAATGAACGTGCGCCTGAGGGGATGTAAGAACGTGGGAGGGAAACGTGTCACTGTGCCAAACAGTATGTTAGGCCCTATGATAACTTGAACTAAACACTGAAGCAGCTGGTGTCCATGTCCCTATGTGCCAGGCAATGCGCTTTGCATGTGTGCTGGGCTGCATATCTGGTGCTTTGGCCAGAAGGGTCATGCTGTGCTGTCTGTTCCTAAAACACACAGCTAGGAAGGTACTGACATCAGGCCAGGCCTTGAGATATGGTCTCATGGCCCCTTCCCAGCATGCAGGCCTTCTTTCTCAGAAGGCCCAGAAGTTTCATTCCAAATTTGGGAGACAAAGGACTGGGAAAAGTATAAATAAAGAGAGTTTCCTCCATATTGGGCGGCACAGAATTTGAAAGACACATTTTTCTCTGGGCCTCCACAGAATTTAATAATAAAATGTAACTCCTGTAGTCTGGGCTGCAGTTCAGCCGTTGCTTTGGCAGAGTGCTGTGACTGTGGTCAGCTGGCCAGCTTAATAAAGGCTCTTAAATTTAAATTCTGAGTCAGTGTTCTATCTCACTGAGTGAACCCATAACATTTGGAGGCCCCCAGCGAGATCCCCAGCCGGGGTGAGAGGGACCCCCTAATTAAGGCTGGAGGCTCTCCCCCAGCAGGGAGGAGAGAGACCCCTTATTCAAGGCAGGAGGCTCTCCCCTACTTGTCACCGGGCACGCAGCAAGATACCCCACATCCCTGTGGGGAACGACTACCAAGGAGGCCTCCAGTCCACCCCAAACTTTCAAGTCGGAAACCACGCCACCTGGACTCTTGGGAGAGGTCAGGAAGACCGGTCGTTAATCTGGAATTGGGACCTCCCACGGAAGGACCTATACGGAGGGCTGGACGCAGCGGTACTCCTGGTCCTGACCCGCGGCCACGATGGTGGCCGGGGTACCTGGTTTGTGCGGCTTTAGGATGCACAGGGTTTGTTGTCTGGTGTTTGTTGTCTTTGTTGTTTCTTGACTTTGTCTTTGTCAAAATGGGTCAGGGTCAGTCGTCTTCGTCGACCCCCTACCAATCAGGCCCACTCCAAGTGAGTGGAAGGGGAGCTTGATCACCTTCCGGGAAGCCATAGAGCTCCCTTAGGCAATTAGTCAGGAATTAGTTGGATTGCTTAAACTCTGAGTAAACATTTGGTAGAAGTCAAAAACTCGGATTGTCTGGTGTATGAATGTAAGTGTGAGAGTCTATGTGAAGCGAAAGCTACCTTGTGCAGTCTGGCTATCCACATAAGGGTATTTGTTATCTCTGTCTGTTGTTTGTTTAAAGATAGGGAAAACCCTGCTTTAAGGGGAAGACAGTAGAGAACTTTTAATTTCTTTGCGCTGATGTATAATTTTGCTGTATTAGGTTTAAATTTTAGGAGTCTAGGGTTAATTTAAAGGTATAAGGTTATAGCCCAAAGAAGTTTAAACAAAGGCTTGTTAGGTTAAGAGTAGTACATTTTCTCTTTACAGTAGGTCTCTGTTGGGGACAGCATCCGCTCTGACTGGGGGAGGAAGAGAGCTGAAAACTGCTCCGGAGCGGGTTTGAGATGGGGTAGTGGCAGTAGGATTCACTAGGTAGAGTGGTAGGCTATCAGCCTGCTGAGATGGAGGAGCCCTAGGCTCGGGGACAGGGAGATAGTCAGAGAGGTCAAAAGTAGTAAAAGAGGAGAAGGATTTGAGCCTCTGGGGCTTAGAGTAAAGAAGGAAAAATCTAGGAGGGAGAGCAGCTGAGGAAATGGTTAATACAGAAAAGAGAGGGGCCGTCGGCAGGGAAAGCAGACCAGAAGTTTTGTTGATTTTTACTTATCTGCTGGACTCAAGGCCGCAAGCTGCTAAGCTCAGTAAGTTTCTCTCTGCCCCGTTTTGTTCTCTTTAACCCTTTCAAGACTAAATTAGACGAATACAGTATACTTGAAATTGCATAAGGCTGGAAGCACCTGGTCTTAGTAATCTAAGAAATACTGGCTGTTTACTTTATGGTAATCATTAAAGGATTGAGGTTTCTAAGAATAAGGAATTACTGAGTAGAAGGTCTGAGGCATGGTTATGCATTTTTAAAAGACATAGAAAGAAGGTTTAAAGGCTAATTTGAAAGTATAAAATTTAGAAAGGTTGTGTATGTGATAAGAAGGAGAAGAGAAATGTTGAAAGGAAATTAATCAAATAGTACAGGCCAATAAGCCAGAAAGAGTAAATAAATTACATTCTGCCTCCTAAACAGAGGGTAAATAGTTATGCCAAAGTACTTGGGGGTGGGGAATGACAAAAGAAATCTAACAGGTATTGTTTTGTTATAACTCTGGAGAATCCATAAAAAGGACTGACAAGGAAAATCAGAAAATCTTAAGGCAGGTCAGTGGTTTTTTTCTCCTCATGTAATTCCTCTGAAATTTGGCAATGCTAAATAAATCATGGCAATACATTTCTTTGCATAAATTCAATAAGACCAGTTTCCAATAGTGGTTTTATTGAATGAAAACTTTGACTGGAGTATCATGTTTTAAGGAGCCCTGTCTGAGCTCTGAAGACTTGAAGCCAATAAGAGTGCCATGGAGAAAGCCTGGTATCTTGCTTGGTAGCCCTGAGAATGGCTGGTGCTGGAGCGTCAGGCCCATGCCCTACCATCACTGGCGGTTGGTCAGAGTAGAAGGGGAGCAAGGAACCCCCACACACTCTGGGCCGCGAGGAGTAGGAGGGCTGCTGAGAAGGGCTTTGAAGCAAGGACAATGGGCAGCAGATACTGCAGGCAGGCCTGATGGCGGCTGGATGGCTTGGCTTCCTGGCCCTATGGGGCACATTGGGATTCAATCATGAAATTCCAGCAAAGATAGTCAGTTACCATTCTTGTTGTGTTTATGCAAACAATCAGGCCAAATTAAATACAGTAAATAAATTAGTATTTTAATAAACAGAGGGATAATTTTAAGGAGAAAAACTCTATTTCAATAGAGGTTATTAAAACTGAAATGTTTTCTTTCCCTCCCACCAGACCATTTGTTACAGTTTGTCTCCACCAATCACAAGCCCACCTCCTTCTGTGCCCAGGCCTCATCGTCCCTCTGACAGACAGCAAGGATCTCTTGGCTCTGAGAGAAACTTTTGTCCCTCCTCAGCACGAAGCAGTTACAGAAGAGAATTCAATGCCCATTTTCCCTGAAAGAATTCAGAGCCAGGATCCTTGAGGTGATAGTAGGCAGTTAGACAGACATGAGCAGAGCAAGGATGATGTGCCAACTGGCACTGACTCCCCAGAAGCAAAAGGGAACTAGGCTGCCGACGAAGCAGCACGGGAGGCTGCCCTAAAACCAGTGGGGCCTTTACAGATTCTAGTGACTCTTCCAGACCCTGAACTACTCATCTCACCAGTTTACTCAAGTTCTTTCAGGCTTTACAGTCTACCCAGAAAGCAGACCAGAAGCACGTCTGAGATGATCTGCCTGTATCCGGTTCATCCCTTCCAACCTGGTGACTCTGTTTGGGTAAAGAAATTTTCCACCCAAGGACTGACTCCTGCCTGGAAAGGACCACCCCATGGCAGTCAAGGTTGACGGGATCCTGATGTGGCCTCATCACACCCGGCTTAAGACAGCCCAGGCAAAATAGAGAATCCAGGACTCTTTGGACCCTCTGAAGATTACTCCTGGCCCTCATTCCAGGCCCTTATCTTATAAACAGGCCCACTGACTTTATTCGGCAAAGAATTAATTCTATCAAGCTTATAGTCCTCAGGGGTCCCTCCCCAGCAATGACCCAAAAGAGTCAATGATTTAACTCATGTACATAAAACCAGTGGGGAATGTACTGGGCTGCATATCTGGTGCTTTGGCCAGACGGGTCATGCTGTGCTGTCTGTTCCTAAAACACACAACTAGGAAGGTACTGACATCAGGGCAGGCCTTGAGATATGGTCTCATGGCCCCTTCCCAGCATGCAGGCCTTCTTTCTCAGAAGGCCCGGAAGTCTCATCAAATTTGGGAGACAAAAGACTGGAAAAAGTATAAATACAGAGAGTTTCCTCCATATTGGGGTTGCCCAGAATTTGAAAGACACATTTTCTCTGGGCCTCCACAAAATTTAATAAAATGTAACTCCTGTAGTCTGGGCTGCAGTTCAGCCTTTGCTTCGGCAGGGTGCTGTGACTATGGTCAGCTGGCCAGCTTAATAAAGGCTCTTAAATTTAAATTCGGAATCGGTGGTCTATCTCACTGTGTGAACCCATAACAACATCTTTAATCCTGCATATTTCTATCACTGTATTGCCTTCAAAGTCCCTCTGACCTCACGCAGAGGGAGGCCAGACTGCAGCTTCGGCCCACTCCCCATGGAGTAAGACATCCCCTAAGGGTTCCCAGTCTGGGAGAGGGTGTAGGCTGGGCTGAGGGACTCCCCCCCAGTGCCTGAATTTCATGCACCAGGCCTCTAGTTATTACTATATTCAGATAAAATAAGAAGTAGTAAATCTGACACAACACAAGGAAAAAAGGAACATTCAGAGAACAACAACAACAAAAGCTGTTGGAAATTAAAAATATGAAACCAGAAATGAAAAACAATGAAAACACTGGATGATAATATCGAAGAAAATTCCCATAAAGTAGAGCAAAAGACAAAGAGATAGAAAATCCTATATAATAAAAGGGTAATATGCAAATTGACCCTAACAGCAGAATGACTGGGAATGACTGGTCACTATGACACACACTGGCCACCAGGGGGCAGACCCTCAATGCAGGAGCTGCCCCCTGGTGGTCAGTGCGCTCCCACAGGGGGAGCTCTGCTCAGCCACATGCCAGGCTGACGGTTACCAGTACAGCAGTGGTAGTGGGAGCCTCTCCCACCTCCTCAGCAGCGCTAAGGTTGTCCGACTACAGCTTCGGTCTGCTCCCTGCTGGTAAGTGGACATGCCCCATGGGCTGCCAGGCTGCCAGAGGGATGTCTGACTGCCAGCTTACGCCCAATCCCCCAGGGAGCAGGCCTAAGCCAGCAGGTGGTCATCCCTCGAGGGGTCCCAGAATGTGAGAGGGCACAGGCCAGGCTGAAGGACCCTCCTGAGTGCACAAATTTTTGTGCACTGGGCCTCTAGTAGGAAATAAAAGATAAAAACATCTGTATGCAGCCCTAGATGGTTTGGCTCAGTGGATAGAGCATCAGCCTGCAGACTGAAAGGTCCCAGGTTCGGTTCTGGTTAAGAGTATATGTCCAGGTTGCAGGCTCGATGCCCAGTAGGGGGAGTGCAGGAGGCAGCCAATGAATGATTCTCTCTCATCATTGATGTTGGTATCTCTCTCTCCCCTCTCCCTTCCTCTCTGAAATCAATAAAAATATATTGGGGGCGGGGGGGGGGAAGAGCATCTGTATGGTTGCTAAGTCTGCCATAGTGAAATACCTCTGGTTGTGTGGCTCAAACAACAGACATTTATCTTCTCACAGTGTGGAAGCTAGTAGTCCAAATGAAGGTCAGATTTGGTTTCTTCTGAGGCCTCTCTCCTTGGCTTGCAGATGGCCGTCCTCTCACTGCATCCTCATGGGGTGGGGCCACAACATTAGTAACAAAGAAACAGAATTTCTGGGGAATGGGGCCCAGAAATCAGGATTTTAAAGAGATTCCCAGGTGATTCTAATGTGCAGCCAAGGTTGAGAACCACTGTCCTAGTTCATAGATCAACGCTCAACCACTGAGCCATGCCTGCTGGGCGGGGATATCCTGGCTGTGGAAAAAATGCATCAACGTGAGGACCAAGGGGTCCTAGCCCCACACCACCCTCAACCCAGGGTTCCAATGACAGGAAGACATAGCAGCTCTACCTAATACATAGAAACAAACACAGGGAAACAGCAAAAATTCGGAGACAAAGAAACATGTCACAAAAGAAAGAACAGAAGAGATCTCCAGAAAAAGAACTAAATGGAATGGAAGCAAGCCAATGATCAGGTACAGAGTTCAAAACAATGGTTATAAGGATGCTCAAGGAACTTAGTAACATCATCAAGGAACTTAGTGGCAAATTCAAGGAACTTTAAGAGAACATCAATGACTTAAAAAAGGACCAATCAAAATGAAGCATACACTACCTGAAATGAATAATTTCAGGGAATCAATAGTAGAGTAGAGCCCTAGCAGGTTTGGCTCAGTGGATAGAGCGTCGGCCTGCGGACTCAAGGGTGCCAGGTTCGATTCCGGTCAAGGGCATGTACCTTGGTTGCAGGTACATACCCAGTAGGGAGTGTGCAGGAGGTGGCCAATCAATGTTTCTCTCTCATTGATGTTTCTAACTCTCTATCCTTCTCCCGTCCTCTCTGTAAAAAATCAATAAAATTTATTTTTTAAAAAAATAGTAGAGTTGAGCCCTAACCGGTTTAGCTCAGTGGATAGAGCAACCGTGGGCAAACTACGGCCTGTGGGCTGGATCCGGCCGTTTGAAATGAATAAAACTAAAAAAAAAAAAAAAAAAAAAAAAAAAAGACCGTACCCTTTTATGTAATGATGTTTACTTTGAATTTATATTAGTTCACACAAACACTCCATCCATGCTTTTGTTCCGGCCCTCTGGTGAAGTTTAAGAACCCATTGTGGCCCTCGAGTCAAAAAGTTTGCCCACCCCTGGAATAGAGCATCGGCCTGCGGAATGAAGGGTCCCAAAGGGTCCCAGGTTCGATTCCGGCCAAGGGCATGTACCTTGGTTGTGAGCACATCCCCAGTAGGGGTTGTGCAGAAGGCAGCTGATCTGATGTTTCTCTCCCATCGATGTTTCTAACTCTCTATTTCTCTCCTTTTCTCTCTGCAAAAAATCAATAAAATACATATTTTTAAAAAATAGTAGAGTAGAGGACACCGAGATTCAAACTAGCAATTTGGCATAGAGGAAGCAAAATGCATCCAATCGGAACAGCAAAAAGAGAATGGGAGGTGAGAAGTGGAACTAGTGAGTATAGATATCTTACCTCAGATGTGTAGCTGCAAAAGGGAGCAGAGAATAATACGATAGTTGGAGGGCTATGTAGGCACCTGTGCTATGGCTTTGAAGGAGGGGGTAGGGAAGTAAAATAGTAATAGTCATTTTGGAGAGTGGGGACACCAATCCAGAAGGATTGCAGACAGGTGACTAAGATGCCTGGCAGATTTGAGGGCCCATATGAGATTTGTGGTAATGAATTTAAACGTATTTTCATTCATTTCAGATAGGGGGAGAGGGAGAGAAACATCAACGATGACATAGAATCATTGATTGGCTGCCTGCTGCATGCCCCCTACTGTGGATCAAGCCTGTAACCCAAGCATGAGCCCTGACAGGGAATTGAACCCTGACCTCCTGGCTCATGAGTCAATGCTCAATCACTGAACCACACTGGCCAGGTGTGGTTATGAATTTAAAGTGAGATGTGTCAGCATGCCTGTGGGTCGTCTTTTTCCCCCACCAATATAACCTGTTTGGGTGCAGGTGAGGTATAAGGAAATGTGAAGAGGGTTAAGTCATTTTTTTCACACTAGAGAAAGACAAGGTATGAGTCCTTTAATGACAATGTTTATTTTTTTAACAACATGATACGTTCACACTAGTGGTTAATTAGCAATTATTTCAATACTTTCAAACCCATTTGCCTCCAGTTTTAGTCATAATGCAGGAATCTAAGCTTATAAAATTAAGAAACAGCAACAGCTAATCTAATCCTTCTCCATATTTCTTCATGATCAGCAAGATGCATAAAAACGTTCTTTAAAGGGCTAAAGTAGATGGATATATAAATTGTGAGTTCATTTTTAAAGCTGTATAAAAGTAACATTTCTAAGAAAACATTTAAACCAAAGATCACACTTAATCAAAACAAGATTCTTAATCCAAGCCGTCTCCATTTCCAGCTTTTTGGCATTCTGTTCTTTTGTAAATTTGATATTGCCCAACAAAGAATGGTTATCTTTTACTGTTTTGAGAGACGATTGAACAGATGAACACATCAAATGCCTACACAGCTGAGATTTTGCCTAAGGTCAATGTGTTTTAAGATAGTCTTTTGTTACATATATATCAAGTCTTTTGTTACATATATATCAAGTCTTTGATTAAGAACTGAATATACTGGAGACGTATTTGGTAATCAAGATTTAGGTAAATTTTCACCAGCAGTAGCTCTATCAGCACACTGAAACATGTTGTAGACTTACTACCCAATAATTAACATGTTAGACAACATTAGCCTCTTAGAAGAAAGACCGTATTTTGCTCCTGCTTCTGTAAAAACATTATTTATTTGAAAAAAGTGTGAACTTTTACTCAGCTGCTACTCCCTGAATAGGAAAACGAGAGCAAAGGAGCTGAAGAAGGAAAGCTGTCCGGTTACACTCCACAGTCCCGGGTATACTGAGTGAGATCTTTGTTTTGACAGTGATTTTCCCAGCCCCGCCTGTAGGGAAAGGTGAAACACATGGTGATAAGGTTAAAGCATATCTTCACTGTGATAGCCATACAGCAAATCCTTTGTGAGGACAAACTATTTTAACACTATATGAAATACAGGCTTTTGATAGATCCAGGTATTGCTATTTATTAAATGGAGATATGTACACCCAATACTTCACTTCTCCCCAAAGCCCTGGCTACAGCATAGTATGCTGACCACGAGAGTCACATGCATTTCCTAACAGCCACTGCAAAGTGCATTCTACATTTACCTCCTTCCAAACATTTCAAAATCGGACAAGGAACTGGTAGAGTGTGGAGAATCTTAAAAATTCTAGAAATCCTCCCAAATTAATGGACGAATAAGACAAAAGATTCTGAACCCGTTAAAATGTTAAAATAGATTGCTTCTAAGTGATACTTTGTTTAGCATACACCTAAAGCTGCAACTTTCAGTTCTCAGGAGCATATGGTGGTCCTTGAAAACCTTCTCTCACCTCTCTCCTAGCACAGGGCAAAAAAACCTTTCCCCTTTAAGCTTACACATACCATGCCCTGATGCCTTGTGGATCCCTGACAACCCTCTTGGCACAGGTTACAGCTTGAGTGATGTCATCTTGAAGCAAAACTGAAAAACAGGTGGTGAGGAATGAAGACAACTTTCACAGAAATTTCATTTTACGTTTAGGTTTAGCCCATTTTATTCTCTTAGGCTAAGGAATGGACACTACAGTTCTTTTCCACAAGTTATGCATCTGTGAATGTTGGGAGGAAACTCAGATACCAAAGTCATTGGAAGTTCTGGAATTATCAACTACTGTGATGGATAGATAGTTCTCTTTGTAATAGGAACTGTTAGAAGAAAAGGAGGAACCCACCTAGTAATTTTCAATCAGCAATTCTACTACTAGAAATTTCCCCTAAAGAAATAAGAGCCCTGGCCAGTTTTTCTCAGTGGTTAGAGCGTTGGCCCGTGCAGACCTGAAGGGTAGAGGGTTGGATTCACAGTCAAGGGCATGTACCTCGGTTGCAGGCTCCATCCATGGCTCCAGTCTGGGCACATGTGGGAGGCAACCAATCAATGTGTCTCTCTCACATTAATGTCTCTCTCTCTCTCTCTCTCTCTCTCTCTCTCTCTCTCTCTCTCTCTCCCCCACCCCTCCACTCTATCTAAAAAAAATAAATGGAAAAAAGATCCATTATTCCCCAAAATAAAATTAAATTATAATAATAAAATAAAGGTTGGTATTTGTTAACATATAAATAATTTTGTGTGATAAAGAACAAATTGTAAAGCAGTATATATAGTACAATTTCATTTTTGTTAAAACACACATTGTTCCCGGCCAGTGTGGCTCAGTGGTTGAGCATCAACCCATGAACCAGGAGATCACTGTTGGATTCCTGGTCAGGGTACATGCCCAGGTGGTGGGCTTAATCCCCAGTAGGGGGTGTGCAGGAGGCAGCCAATCCATGTTTCTCACATGGATGTTTCTCCCTCTCCCTTCCTCTCTCTCCAAAATCAGTAATAATAATAATAAAGAATAACCATAAAGGACACCACACAATATTTACATGTTTATATGTAGGTATATTTGTATATGACCTAGCTTTTATTCACATATATGATTGATATATATTCTAGAACAATACATACCAAAAGTTACTGGTAGTCATAAATCTCTTGGTAGAATTTTTGCTCAGTGACCACAGATTATTATATAATACAAAATATTTTTAAAATAAATTAACTGTATATAAAAAATATTCTAAGAATATGTTTTCTATTTGAATTTTAACATTTAGAAATTTAACAATATCAATTTTATAATACTTCTCCAATATTTTCATTTTTATGAATTGATTTTATCTTATTTTTTAAAGTCAGAGTCACCTCTTTTTTTTAATCCTCACCTGAGGATATGTGGGTTTTTTTTAATTTTAGAGAAAGAAGGAGAGAGAGAGAGAGAGAGAGAGAAACATTAATTGGTTGCCTCCCATACGCACCCCAACAAGGGATTGAACCCGAAACCTAGGTATGTGCCCTGATAAGGACTCGAACCCGAAACCTTTTGTTGTACGGGATGATGCTCCAACCAACTGAGCCACCCAGCCAGGATGAGATGGCGTTCTTCTAGGTCCCTGTTGAATTTTTCAAAACCTTTTCATTTGTATTGAATCTCTATTCTTGTAAGCATAACCAGATGGGTCCTGTGCCATCACTTAAACGTTATTTTCTCTTACCGTTGCAATTTATACCACAGCCGTTAACTGCTTTTGGGGTTTTGCCATCATCACACCAGTAGCGGCTATTGATCTGGAATATCCCATAATCAGTGCTCTTATCCTTAGGATTGTAGTTTTTAGCTTTTGTGTTGTATGTACTTTCCTTATAAGCCAAACACATCCCTGAAAATAACAAATTTTTAGTAATAAAGAGCAATTCCATATGACTTATACTGCATATTAATCAGTTCTATTATATAGCTAATTTTATTTTACTAATGACTTATCTTATAAGTATAAAGATGTAGAACAGGAAAGACTATTTCATAGTTCACCCATCCATATATCCATCAAACTATTCACTCATTCATTCAAAAATAGTTATTAAGGGGAAGTGTTTTAATTCAACCTAAACATACATTGATAACATTGACAAAAATGGGCTAAAATACAAAGTAACTTTTACACAGGCACATCTAGGATTGCATAGGATAAAATGCAAACAGTTAATCAACTAGAGGGAGTAAGAATAATAAAACGGCATTTCATGCTGCATTTCAGGGATCCTGACATAAACAGTGATTGAAGGGGAAAAGGTTCCTACTGCCCCTGTATTGAGATTTCAACATAATTAAAAACAAAACTTTGCTATGAAAAGCCTCATGTCATGCAGGGGAATTAAAAAAAGAGAAAAATGCTGCATTATTCTAGGCTCACAGAGCCCAGGTTCCACCAGGAAAGAGCTGGAGTCCAGCACCAAAGACGTGGCAGAGGTTTCTGAGGTGCTCAAATGTACCAGTCAGCCTGCATGTGCCACTGAGTCTGCGGCAAGGGGCAGCTTGGTAGCACTCGGAGAGTACAACGGGTGGTGGTTTGCTTAGAATGGTGCACAATTTTGCACTCCCGTGCTCTCATTCCTTCATCTGGCATTTCTGTTTATAAAGAAAGTAGTTGATATATTTTTTTAACCATTTTAAGTATAAAAATCCTCAAATAACTTTTTTTAAAGAAGTCCATTCACGCAAAGCCCCTTTCTCAGTATTCATCCTCTATTAGTATCTGCTGCACACCTGGCTGGCTATTTGGAAGTAGGGAGAGGTCACTTACAGTCTGCCAGGCTCACTCCCTTGTAGCCATCCATTCCAAGTCTTTTCAAGGTTCTGGCCAGGTCACACCTCTCATATTTCTTGGCCTGGACGGCGACAGAGAGGAGGAGAAGCCCCAGAGTCAGGAGAGCCTTCATGTTGACTGCGAAGCCAGACCGCTCAGCTGGCCAGGGGAGGCTGGCCCCAATATTTAATCTCTTTTAACTTCCTTCTTCTCCTAGTGGTTTGGAGGCTCCACCCTTTGAGCTATGTGGAAAACAGGAACAATTTTTTGGCTCACTGACTTCAAAAGGTTACAAGAATTAATCCACAGGAAATTGATGGAATGACATTGTTTAAAGACCTGGCTCAGGAATAATTGGTATTAGCACTGTTTCCAAAACGGGAACTTTCTCTTATTTTTAAAAAGATATATTTCTTTATTGATTTCAGAAAGGAAGGGAGAAGGAGAGAGAGATAGAAACATCAATGATGAGAGAGTTTCATTGATCGGCTGCCTTCTGCATATGCTTCACACAAGGAACAGGGCCTGCAACCGGGCATGTGCCCTGACAAGGAATCAAACCGTGACCTTCGGGTTCATAGGTCAACACTCAACCACTGAGCCACGCCAGCCAAGCTGGAGAGTTTATCTTAATAAAGAGTCCCCGTATATAAAGAATCACTGTCATGTCTACCTTAGTTGCCTTGTTTGTGCTGGATAAATTCCCATCCCAGTATCTCCTTTCCAGTAACAGGATGAATGTGTCTTTGATTTAAGGTGTCTCACTTTGTGGGAGATAGAAGTTTCTTTACTACCTGTCTCTGCATCTTTTATGCACTCTTTGGAGACAGCTCTTGTGTCCATGGTTAAGCCATAAAAAGGCTTATTTGTATATAGTGACAACTGAAATAGGTACAACTTTGAAGATATGGCCTTTCACATCCAAAAGGATTTCCAAGAGAGCTCTTATCCTTAACAAATATCCTACTGTAAGAAAAAGAGAGGGGAGAGAGAGAGAGAGAGAGAGAAAGGGAGGGAGGGAGGGAGGGAGGAAGGAAGATAGATATAGAAGAATGCCTTAGTGGGCGGGAGGGGGGGAAGGGGGGGACCGGAATATGAGAAGATATTTCCAAACAACACCTCTGACAAGTGGTTAATATTTAAAATATTAAGGAACTCATACAACTCAACACCAAACAAACAAACAATCCAAATAAAAAACAGGCAGAGGACCTGAACAGACACCTCTCCCAAGAAGACATACAAACGGCCAATAGCTATCTGAAAAGATGTTCAACTTCACCAGCTGTTAGTGAAATGCAAATCAAAACTACAAGGAGATATCACTTTACACCTGTTAGAATGGCTGTTATCGACAAGACTAGTAAGAAGTTTTGAGATGCTGTGGAGAAAAAGGAGCCCTCATTCACTGCTGGTAGGAATGTAAACTCTACAGCCACTATGGAAACAGGTATGGAGTTTCCTCAAAAAAAAATTAATAGAGTTACATATAACCCAACAACCCCTCTTCTGGGTATCTACCTAAACATTTTGAAAACATGTATCCACAAAGATATATGCACCCTTATATTCATTGTAGTATTATTCACGGTGGCCAAGACACAGAAACAAAGTGTCCTTCAGTAGATTCTTGGATAAAGATGTGATAAATGTATACAATGGAATACGACTCAGCCGTGAGAAAAGATGAAATACTGCCATTTGCAACAACATGGATAGATCTTGAGAATATCATGCTAAGTGAAATAAGTCTGACAGAAAAAGTCAACAACCATATGACTTCTCATATGTGGGAGATAAAACTGGAAGCAACAAGTGAACAAACAAGGCAAACAAAAACTCCTAGACACAGGCAACAGTAAGGTGGTTACCAGAGGGAAGGGGGATGGGAGGCTTAGCTAAGAGTAAAGGGGTCACATATGTGGTGACAGCCCAGCTGGTGTGGCTCAGCAGTTGCGCTTCCACCCAGGAACTAAGAGGTCACTGGTTCAATTCCTGGTCAGGGCACATACCTGAGTTTCGGACTCAATACCCAGTAGGTGGCATCCAGGAGGCAGCCGTTCAATTATGTGTCTCTCTCATCGATGTTTCTATCTCTATCCCTCTCCCTTCCTGTCTCCCTATAATTCAATAAAGGGGAAAATATATATATGATGACAGAAGATTTGACTTTGAGTGGTAAGCACACAATACAATATACAGATGATATATCATAGAACTGTACACTTGAAACCTATCTAATTATATTATCCCAATCACCCCTATAAATTTAATTTTTAAAAATGCAACAAACAAGCCGAAACCGGTTTGGCTCAGTGGATAGAGCGTTGGCCTGCGGACTGAAAGGTCCCAGGTTCGATTCCGGTCAAGGGCATGTAGCTGGGTTGCGGGCACATCCCCAGTAGGAGATGTGCAGGAGGCAGCTGATCGGTGTATCTCTCATATTGATGTTTCTAACTCTCTCTCTCCCTTCCTCTCTGTAAAAAATCAATAAAAAAAAATGCAACAAACAAACACTAAGCAAACAAAACCAAACAGAAACATGAAAACCCCAGAACACTTCCTTAACAATCTTAGGAGGTGGAGACCAAGCTTCACACAAATGTCAAAATGGCAAGTGATACTGAAGCAGGTGTGAAACTTACATAAGTACTGGTAGCCCGGGAATTGCTTTCAGGAAGACCCAGAAAATGCAACAAAGACTTCACTTATTGTTCCTTACTCTGTAAGCAGACCCCATAAGGTCCAGGACTTCCTATACAGGGTGTCCCCCCAAAATGTATACACACTTTAGCCCTAGCAGGGTTTGGCTCAGTGGATAGAGCGTTGGCCCACGGACTGAAGGGTCCCGGGTTTGACTCCAGTCAAGGGCATGTACCTTGGTTGCAGGCTGGATCCTAGCCCTGGTCAGGGGTGTGCAGGAGGCAACCAATAAATTCTCTCTCTCACATCAATGTTTCTGTCGCTGTGCCTCATCCACTCCCGTCCACTCTCTCTAAAATTCTGTGATAAAATATCCTCAGGTGAGGATTAACAACAATAAAAAATGTATACACACTTTAAAACCGATAGCTGCACATTCTATTACATTTTGAAAATGAGATGTATTCTGCCTTATAATCATTCACAGTGTGTATACATTTTTTTGGGGGGGGGGCACCTGTATTTTGGGCCTTCACTGGAAAAAAAAATTCATTGGATTCACATCTTAAAAAGAAAAGCACCTTAAACAGTTAGTACCCTAGATTTCTGGTAACAGGTAACTATGACCCTGAGTTCCTTCTTAGATAAAATCTACTTCCTTTCTCAATCCTGTGGAAATATTAATCTTTTCATGTTTTTAAAATGTAAGCATCCTGATAGATAAGTGCTGGTTAAAGCAACCCCCAAGACAGGGGGTAGAGGAGAGTTTAAAAAACAAACTGCTGCTTGCTATTGCCATAGGTTCCCTTGACCAAAATTTAGTCAGCAGACTCCGTAAGATTACCTATTAAAGACAAGTAAAAATTTCCCAAGTCTTCCCCACAAATATTGGTGAAGAGCTTTAGTCATCTGAGTAGGTAAACTTAACCTTTTCCATCTGCCAAAAACACCACTTAGATACAATCATTCATTTATAAGCTAGTTGAGTTTTGTATTATTGTACCTGTATTGTGGCTTTTAAAATAAAAGCTCAAAGGTCTCTGATTGCATCTGTCAGTGCTTGTATGTATTTTATTTATGTAATATTTTTCTCCCTCTAGATATTATTTCTAAAAACTAACCTGTCAAAGAATTCCTTTTAGTTGGCTTAAAGAAAATATAAGCACTTATAATCTTTAAGGCTAGTCAAATAAGCTTATCTCTGCTAGATGTTTGAGATGATAAAATTGTAACTTCAACCTAAGAACAAAACATACAATAAAAATGATTTGCTTAATATATGTTAAGAGGGCAGGGAAAAAAAGCCACATGTTTAACTTTTTAAGTTCTTTGTTTCTGTAATTGTTGCAGAACTAAGATTTGTTTTTGGTAGCAAAAGGTTTGAAGTATGAGGATGCATTTTGTAAAAAAATATTTTTGTTGATTTCAGAGATGAAGGAGAGGGAGAAAGAAATATTAATGATGAGAGAGAAACATTGATTGGCTGCCTCCTGTACGCCCCACACTGGGGATCACTGGTCATATGCCCTGACCAGAATCTAACCGTGACCTCCTGGTTTAGGGGTCCATGCTCAACCAGTGAGCCATGCTGGCTGGGCTGAGGATACATTTCTGTTAAGCATATACACATATGCTATGCATAAACCATTGATACAGACAATAGGGTGGTGAAGGATTGGGGTGAGAGGGGGGTGGGCGAGGGCAATATGGAAAAAAAGGGAAATATATAATACTTTCAACAATAAAGATTTATTAAAAACTAGGGGCCTGGTGCACGAAATTCGTGCACTGGGTGTGTGTGTGGGGGGAGTGTCCCTCAGCCCAGCCTGCCCCCTCTCACATACTGGGAGCCCTCAGGCGTTGACCCCCATCACCCTCCAATCGCAGGATCGGCCCCTTGCCCAGGCCTGCCCCTCTGGCCTAGGCGTCCGGCCTGGGCAGCGGGGACCTGCAGTGGCAGCGGGGGGGGGGGGGGGCGGGGCGCAGCGATCGCGCAGGCTCCCCCCCTGCCCCTGCAGGACGCTTCTGGCTGAGGCGTCCGGCCCGGGCAGCGGGGACCCACAGCTGCAGCGGCCCCGCGATCGTGGGCTCCGCTTTAGGCCCAGGCAAGGGACCCCTAGCTCCTGGGACTGACAGCTTCAACCGTGCCCAGCTCCCATCGCTGGCTCCACCCCTACTTCCTGCTATCACTGGCCAGGGCAGCAAAGGCGCCTGATTCTCCGATCATGGCTGGGGGGCAGGGCAAAGGCGGCCCCAGGGCCGACTTTGCCCTGCCCCCCAGCTCTTAGCTCCGCCCTGGGTTTCTGATCACTGTCAGTGGCAGGGGGCTTCTTCCTGCTTTCCCTTTCACCTCCCTGCATTGTGCCTACATATGCAAATTAACCGCCATCTTGTTGGCAGTTAACTGCCAATCTTAGTTGGCCGTTAACTGCCAATCTTAGTTGGCAGTTAATTTGCATATAGCCCTGATTAGCCAATGAAAAGGGTATCGTCGTACGCCAATTACCATTTTTCTCTTTTATTAGTGTAGATAAATAAATAAAAATAAGAATACCAAAAAAAGAAACTCATTTTGTTCTAATTTAGAGGTTATTTAAAGGTTATTTTAGACTAGAAAAAAAGAGGATAAAGGATAAGACCTAAATAGGTATAGAAAGTGAGGAAAAGAGAGAAAGAGAAAGGAAGGGAAACAAAAGGTGAGGAATTCTTATCTTGTGTGGTCAAGCTGGTGAAAACTGAGTTAATTTATTAAAAGGGTTGTTAAATAAGCTTTAATAATGATAGTGTGCCTGTGCAAAACTAGAATTTAATTTTCTCTCTCTGTTACAATAAAAGATTTCTCTGGACAACAGTGTGGTAATTGGGGCGGGGGAGGGCTATGCTGGAGGTGGAAGAGGGCATAGAGGGGATAAATGCTGCTGGAAATTTAAAATAAATAAAATAAAAAATTTAAAGAGAGAGTACTCTTTACCTGTTAACTAACTTGCCTGGGAAACAAGGATTCTGTGCCTCATCAGAATAATCACCTGAGTACTTCGTGTCCTTCCTTTATCGGGTCTTTGATTACTTAGGGAAAACCGAGTCTTTTCAATGTTCAAGGAGATTAGGCTTTTTCCTGGTGTGTTACTTCCTGTATTTGCCTTTGAAACTACACTTGTTCTTAGCCAAAAGGCAATTGTGTATGTGAAATCTTTTATTGTCACTTTGGTTGAATAAGTGACTTAAGTATTGTTTCATACTAACCTGTGATCCTGTTTAATCAGTGTTCACACCTTTCAACATTTTTTTACAGCTTCCCAAAATCAAATTCTAAAGACAGTTAATCTTGACCTTATATTGATTTTGAGATTTGTCAAATGGCCTCTGGGAAATCTCAAAGACTTTTTCTCTGTCCTTATGAACAGAGAAATATTAAGCTAATCAGGTTTATTTGATATGTTAAATTACATGGGAAGCATGTCAAATGAAAGTGATATTTATCAGTTCCTTGAGTTATATTTGTATGTGTATATGTTATTAATATGTGTTCCAGAAATTGTGTAAAATTTCTAGAAATCTGATATGTCTTGGTATAATGTTATCTGTCATAATTTCAGCTATCATCTGTATGTCAGAGAAATCACCAACTTTTTTTTTTTGCCAATTGCATTTAAATAAACTCTCATCAGATCTGTAACCCAACCTTTTTAAGTCTTTTGTCAACCACAGATAATTGTTTATTTTACTCTGAAGTTTTGTGAAAATCCTTGAAACTCCTAACCCCAAATCAAGCAGAATAAGAATTAATTATACAGGATTACATGAGCTTATGAATTTTTTTAGAACTTTTTAATGACTTTTTGTCTAATACATTACTGGAATATTTTAGAAAACAAAATTTTTTTTAAAAAAAAGGTTTTTTCCTCCCCTACACTATACAAACACATATTTCTACCTACACGTTACCTTTAAAAATGATCATCTGAGGATGCTGTGCAATTTTTTAAAATCTATGCTGGCAGAACTCAATAGAAATTGTGCTTCCAACCTGGCCGGTTCGGCTCAGTGGATAGAGCGTTGGCCTGCGGACTGAAGGGTCCCAGGTTCGATTCTGGTCAGGGGCACATACCTTGGTTGCAGGCTGGATCCTGGCCCTGGTCAGGGCATGTGCGGGAGGCAACCAATCAATGAGTGTCTCTCATATCAATCTTTCTCTCTCTCTCTCTGTCTCTTTCCCCCCCTCCCTTTCACTCTCTCTAAAAATCAATGGGAAAATATCCTCTGGTGAGGAGAGAGAGAGAGAGAGAGAGAGAGAGAGAGAGAGAGAGAGAGAGAGAAAGGAGGGAGTGAGGGAGGGAGTGAAGGAAGGAAGAAATTGTGCTTCTGTATCTGTTTATGAAGATAGATTCTGAACCACACAAATGTCATCCTTTTGTTGTTACCCTCATTTTTCAACTGCAGTCTCTTTCTGCTGGCTTCTAAGATTATTTAATAGTTTGACTTGAAGAGACTACTTGGTTCTTGTGATTTAATAAAAAATTAAGAACTCTTTTCATGCTAGGACTAATTTTAATTCTTTTTTATTTTTTTTAATATATGTTTTTTGATTTCAGAGAGGAAGGGAGAGGTAGAGAAATAGAAACATCAGAGAACCAAGATGGCAGCGTAAGGTAAAGACCTGTGCGTGCTGCGTCCCACAACAACATCGAGACTACCAACTATAAAACAAACAGTTGTCATTCAGAACCATGGGAAAGCTGGCCCAGTGGAAGCTCTACAACTGGAAGGAAAGAAAGAAGAGCATTGGACTGAGTAGGTTGTGCAGAGGCTCCAAGCACGGAGGTACGGAATCGCGCACCAGGCGGGCTGCAACTGGATGCGCGGTTTTTTTCAACCAGAAGGGGATGCAGACTCTCAAATCCACTGAGCATGTTTGGGGCGGGATCCTGAGGTCCCAAACCCCTACAGGGAGAAGTGGGATGGCCTTGCAACGGGCTGGAAAGCGAGAGTGGCTCTCTGGAGGAACTGCTCGCCGCCACTCGGGGACGCGAGTCACTGAGTCACGGAGAGGGGAGTAGACCCAGAGACGCCATTGCCCTTGGCCCCGCCCTGGTGATTCGCCAAGAGCAGAGGTGCAGAGTCACACGCCAGGCTGGCTGCAACTGGATGCGCGGTTTTTTTCAACCAGAAGGGGATGCAGACTCTCAAATCCACTGAGCTTGTTTAGAGCGGGATCCTGAGGTCCCAGATGCCTACCGGGAGAGGTGGGATGGCCTTGCAACAGAGTGGCTGTCTCACCGAGCTGCTTGCCAGCACTCAGGGATGTGAGAAGCGGAGTCGTGGAGAGGCAAGGAGTCGAGGAGATGCCATTGCCCCTTGCTCCGCCCTGGTGATTTTCGGGACCCCGCCCTACTCAAATTACATCACCACCCAAGCTGTGCTAGTGGCACAAAGAGAACCACCAGCGCTTTTGCAGCCCAGACCAGCAGAATGCAGATTTCAACTCCTCGCATACATAAGGGACACACTAAAGAAGCAGAATCAGGTCTGGAGGAAGCCAGAGCCAGACACGGCTGGTCCGGCGACATGGTGAGGTCAAAATGGCCCCAGTGAGGTTCAAATGGCCCTGGTGAGGTTGAATCGGCCCCCATGAGGTTGCAACGGCCCCAGTGAGGTTGCAACTGCCCTGGTGAGGTTGAAAAGGCCCTGGTGAGGTTGAAACAGCCCTGGTGATGTCGAGACGGCCCCTGTGCGGTCGAGATGGCACCTGTGAGGTTGAGACAGCCCTGGTGAGGTTGGAACAGCCCGGGTGAGGCTGAATTGGCCCCGCTGAAGTCGAGACGGCACTGGTGAGGACGAGATGGCCCCAGTGAGGTCAAAATGGCTCCAGTGAGGTTGAAACGGGCTCAGTGAGGTTGAGATAGCCCCGGTGAGGTTGCAACAGCCCCGGTGAGGTTGCAACTGCCCTGGTGAGGTCGAAACGGCCCCGGTGAGGTTGAAACAGCCCCAGTGATGTTGAGACGGTCCCTGTGAGGTTGAGATGGCCCCAGTGAGGTTGAATCGGCCCAGGTGAGGTTCAGACGGCACTGGTGAGGTCGAGACGGCACCAGTGAGGTCGAGATGGGCCCGGTGAGGTTGAGACAGTCCCAGTGTGGTTGAAATGGCCCCGGTGAGGTTGCATCGGCCCTGGTGAGGTCAAAATGGCCCCAGTGAGGCTGAAACAACCCCGTTGAGGTTGAAACGACCCCTGTGAGGTTTAGATGGCCCATGTGAGGTTTAGACGGCCCTGGTGAGGTTGAAATGGCCCCGGTGAGGTTGAATCGGACCTGGTGAGGCTGAAACAGCCCCGGTAAGGCTGAATTGGCCCTGGTGAGGTTGAGATGGCCCCGATGAGGTTGCAACAGCCCCGGTGAGGTTGCAACTGCCCTGGTGAGGTTGAAATGGCCCAGGTGAGGTTGATACGGCCCCGGTGAGCTTGCAACAGCCCCGGTGGGGTTGAAACGGCCCCAGTGAGGTTGAGATGGCCCCTGTGAGGCTGAAACAACCCCTGTGAGGCTGGGACGGCCCCTGTGAGGCTGAAACGACCCCCGTGAGGCTGGGACGGCCCCTGTGAGGCTGAAACAACCCCTGTGAGGCTGGGACGGCCCCTGTGAGGCTGAAACGACCCCCGTGAGGCTGGGATGGCTCCTGTGAGGCTGGGACAGCCCTTGTGAGGCGGGGACGACCCCTGTGAGGTGGGGACGGCCTCTGTGAGGCAGGGATGGCCCCTGTGAGGCTGAGATGGCCCCTCTGAGACTGAGACAGCCCCTGGGAAGCTGAGAAAAATACCACATGAACTCACTCATTTATGGATAATAAAAAACAATATAGACTGATGAACAAAAATGGATACAGAGGCAGAGCAGCATTGAGCAGAATGTAAAACTACAGTGAGAACCCTGGGAAGGGTTGGGGGGAGTAGGAGATCAACTGAAGGACTTATATGCATGCATAGGAGAATAAGTAATGGACACAAGACAATGGGGGGTGAGGGAAGCCAGGGGAATGTCAAGGGGGAGCAAAAAGGAGACATGTGTAATACTCTTTGTAATACTTTAAGAAATAAAAAAAGAGATAGAAACATCAAGGATGAGAGAGAATCAATGATCGGCCTCCTCCTGCACACCCCCCATTGGAGATTGAGCCCACAACCTGGGACAGTGGAACCATGACCTCCCGGTTCATAGGTCAGTGCTCAACCACCCAGCCATGTCAGCTGAACTTAATTCTTTAATAATAAGTAATGAGACAGATTTTCCGGACCCAAAGAGAGAGAAACCCATTACAATAAATAATCTTTGGTTCTCTTTATATTCTTTCCAAGTCAATCCTAAAGAACATCTAGAATACCTCAGAGAAATGACAAAATACCATATCCATGGAACAAGCAAGGATACTATAATAAAGAAATAATCAGAATAAAAAAGGAGCCCCTGATCTGAATAAAATGTTACTAGATGAGTTAAGAGACAAATTTGAGATATGTTCTCAGAAATAGCATAAAAAGACAGATTAAAAAAACAAAACAAAACAGGAGAGAAAAGATGAGAGAATAAGAGAATAAAGAGATCAAAGAGCCCAGCTGGTGTGGCTCAGTGGTTGATGGTCAACCTATGAATCAAGAGGTAATTGGTTCAATTCCCAGTCAGGGTACATGCCTTGTTTAGGGCTTGATCTCCAGTAGGGGGCATGCAGGAGGCAGTTGATCAATGACTCTTATCATTGATGTTTCTATGTCTCTTTCCTTCTTTATGAAATCAATAAAAACATTTTTTTTAAAAAAAAGAGATCAAACACCCAATTAATAGAAATTCTTAAAAGGAATTAAGAGAAAGCCCTATCCAGTTTGGCTCAGTGGATAGAGCATTGGCCTGTGAACTGAAAGGTCCCAGGTTCGAGAGAAACGAAGATGGTGGCACAGGTTAACGCCAGAGTTTGCTGCCTCGAACAACCACTTCAAAAATACAACTAAAAGACGGGACAGACATCATCCAGAACCACAGGAAGGCTGGCTGAGTGGAAGTTCTACTAATAGGAGGAAAGAGAAAAACATACCGAGACTCAGAGGAGGCGCACTGCTGAAGTAAAATACTAAGGTGAGGAGTGCATGCGGAGCGGGCTGGTGGCTGAGGGCACGGTTGTCTGTTTCAATTGGGAGGGAGTCTCAGACTCTGAGCTCCATATCTGGGCAAGTCTCTAGGGACCCAGACTCAAACGGGAGAAGCGGGACTGTCTGGCATCGGTCGGAACTCAAAGGCAGCTTTCTCTCCGAGGTTTGTAGTGGTTGCTGGGACTCTGAGAGGCAGAGCCCCTGGGGATGGGACTGAGAGCAGCCATAACTGCTCGCTCCACCCGCCCTGTAGATCCCCGGGGACCTGCCCTGCCCAAGCCCTGCATAGAGACATTTGCCGGATAGCCTCAGGCAAAGGCTAGATTAGCACCTCCCTATAGGACAGAAGTTCTTCTACTGCAGACACAGCTGATTCTCACAGCCAGTTGGCCTGGAGGTCAAATACCTCCCAGTATTACCTACAACAATCAAGGCTTAACTACGACAAGACTGCGCACAAAGACCACTAGGGGGTGCACCAAGAAAGCATAAAAAATGCGGAGACAAAGAAACAGGACACAAATGTCAGAATTGGAGGATATAGAGCTCAAAACCACACTTTTAATGTCTTTCAATAATTTTCTAGAAACTGCTGATAAACTTAATGAGATCTACAAGAAATCTAATGAGACCCTCGATGTTGTGATAAAAAACCAACTAGAAATTAAGCATACACTGACTGAAATAAAGAATATTATACAGACACCCAACAGCAGACCAGAAGAGCGCAAGAATCAAGTCAAAGATTTGAAATGCAAAGAAGCAAAAAACACCCAACCGGAAAAGCAAAATGAAAAAAGAATCTAAAAATATGAAGATAGTGTAAGGAGCCTCTGGGACAGCTTCAAGTGTACCAACATCCGAAATACAGAAGATGAGAGAGAGCAAGATATTGAAAACCTATTTGAAGAAATAATGACAGAAAACTTCTCCTACCTGGTGAAAGAAATAGACTTACAGGTCCAGTAAGCGCAGAGAACCCCAAACAAAAGGAATCCCAAGAGGACCACACCAAGACACATCATAATTAAAATGCCAAGAGCATAAGACAAAGAGAGAATCTGAGAAGCAGCAAGAGAAAGAAAGTCAGTTACCTACAAGAGAATACCCATACGACTGTCAGCTGATTTCTCAACAGAAACTTTGCAGGCCAGAAGGGAATGGCAAGAAATATTCAAAGTGATGAATGCCAAGAACCTACAACCAAGATTACTTTATCCAGCAAAGCTATCATTCAGAAGTGAAGGTCAGATAAAGAGCTTCACAGATAAGGAAAAGCTAAAGGAGTTCATCACCACCAAACCAGTATTATATGAAATGCTCAAAGGTATCCTTTAAGAAGAGGAAGAAGAAGAAAAAGGTAAAGATACAAATTATGAACAACAAATATGCATCTATCAACAAGTAAATCTAAGAATCAGGTGAACCAATAATCTGGTGATCATCATAATAGAATCAGGGACATAGAAAGGGAATGGACTGACTATTCTTGGGGGGGGGGGAAGGGGTGTGGGAGATGCGGGAAGAGACTGGACAAAAATCGTGCACCTATAGATGAGGACAGTGGGTGGGGAGTGAGAGCGGAGGGTGGGGTGGGAACTGGGAGGAGGGGAGTTATGGGGGGGGAAAGAGGAACAAATGTAATAATCTGAACAATAAAGATTTAATTTAAAAAAACAAAAAGAAGAAGAAGAACAGGAACACCAGCATCAGCTTATAGAACTGTTGTGAGGAACAGCATAGGGCAGTGATAGGGAACCCTTTGAGCTCGGCGTGCCAGCATTTTGAAAAACCCTAGCTTAACTCTGGTGCCGTGTCACATATAGAAATTTTTTGATATTTGCAACCATAGTAAAACAAAGATTTATATTTTTGATATTTGTTTTATATATTTAAATGCCATTTAACAAAGAAAATGAGTTCGCGTGTCACCTCTGACACGTGTGTCATAGGTTCACGATCACTGGCATAGGGCCAGGCACTCCCAAATACTATTCCTATGTAACCACTCTAAAGGGCATATTGCTTAAGTTGACAATAAGATAATAAGTGATTGATACCCTAACATATAATATATTCTCTACTTATTCTCTAAATTCAGAAAATTTGGGGAATGATTGGCAAAGTGGTGATTTCCTTTATGCTAATATACTACTTGCCTCCAGTGCTCCATTGCACTTCCTATTTCTTCCCTTGAAGTATCTGCCAGTGTGGTTACTATTTGCCATTTGAAAGGGGGAGAGGGTGTAAAGGAAAGACAGGAATAGATCAAATCCATTGACCCACAGTTGGAACACAAAATTATACCCCACCCCAAAGAATCAGTGTTAAGGGAATGAAGAGTTAAAAAAAAAAAAAAAAGAAAAAAAAAAAAAGAAAGGTCCCAGGTTCGATTCTGGTCAAGGGCACATGCCCTAGTTGTGGGCTTCATCCCCAGTGGGGGGCTTGCAGGAGGCAGCCAATCAATGCTTCTCTCTCATCATTGATGTTTCTATCTCTCTCTCCCTCTTCCTTCCCCTCTGAAATCAATAAAAATATATTTTTAAAAAAGGAATTAAGAGGAAAAGGAAATATAATATAAATTCACATAACTGAAGGACACAAGGTCTCCAGATCAAAGGTGCCCAGTACAATGGTATGGAGCTAAATCCATAGCAATACACATCATCATCAGGTTTCAGAAAACCAGGGAGAAAGAGAAAATTGAACATTTAAGGATAATGATGTTCAACTCACAATCCTATATCCAGTTAAACAGTCGATTGTGAGAGGAGGGAAGAAAAAGACATTCTCAGATATAGAAGGACAGAAAAACTTTGCCTCTTTGCACCCGTTACCAGAAGGCTCTGAAGGATATGTTCCATTTTTTTTTTTTTTTACAAAAAGAGCAAGTAAGAGAGGAAACAGGGTTCTAACACAGAAGGAAAGTAGAGGAAATTACCAAATGAAGAAAGCAGTGTTGTCCAACGTTGACAGCTGTGTTGCAGGTTAAAGAGAGGCCGATCCAGACTGGAGCAAGAGGGAGCGGGGCCCCGGGAGAGTGGACGAGTGTGGACTTCATGGAAAAACAGCAGAGAAGGCCTGGGATGTCCGAACCCACTGAAGGGGGGTTCACAGCTCTGGCTGACACCCTGGGTGATGAATCAGTACATGAATAAGCACGTGGAAAGCTAAACAAACAGAAAAACAATTACTAATACCAAGAAAAACTTAAGAATGGAAACACAACCAAATTATGCTATCATATTATACTCACCTGTGAGTGTGAATGCTTATAAAGAGGAACAGGTCAATGGGAGAAAAACGGGGACATATGTCATACTTTCAACAATAAAAGATTTTTAAAAATAAGAAAGAGGAACAGCAATGGCAGGGGTAAGAGAGAGAGAGAGAGAGAGAGAGAGAGAGAGAGAGAGAGAGAGAGAGAGAGAGAGCTAATTTTCATCTTCCTTGGTGGAGATAAATAGAAAATGTCTATGATTAAAAATCGAGAACTAGTAGTATCAACATGGTCTTGAGACATATGGCCGTAAATACTAAAAAAAAAATAGCTAGAAAAGTGAAAAAAGGCCCTAACCAGTTTTACTCAGTGGAGAGAGCTTCGGCCTGTGGACTGAAAGGTCCCAGGTTTGATTCCAGTCAAGGCCATGAACCTTGATTGTGGGCACGTCCCCAGTGGGGGGTGTGCAGGAGGCAGCTGATCAATGTATCTCTCTCATTGATGCTTCTAACTCTCTATTCCTCTCCCTTCCTCTCTGTAAAAATCAATAAAATATATTTTTTTAAAAAAGAAAGAAAAGTGAAAAAAGGATACCTCTAATGTTGGGCATTACATGAGAAAGATTAGGGCTATTTTTCACCATCAAATTCATAACACTTTACCTGAATTTTAAAAATACACATATGTATTTTGTGATAAACGGTTTAAAATGTGTTAGAGAAAGAACTAGAAAACATACACTGAAATGTTTGCAGTGGTTATTTACGAACACCTCTTGGATTTTTTATTTACTTTGTAGTTTTTAGCATTTTCTAAGCTTTCTTCTTTCAGCATATGTGACCTGCAATGACCAAAATACTAATGACATCCATACACAGGAATGTGCAGAATTCCTCAATAATGATTTGAAGTCTTCAGCATCCCTCTGTATGTATGAACTCAGTCATATATTTCAGGAACATTCTTGCATTTAAGTTTATACTCATCTTTCTTCTGTTCAGCTCATCTGAACACAGATCAATGGTTTCTAAGATTTCAATGGAAAGAAATTAGATTCCGGACTGCTGATACCTGAAGGAGAGAGGACTGCTGGAGTTGGGGCAGGGAACACAGGTTTCAGGGGGAAGATCAGGGCATGGATACTAAGTGATTTAATCCTCAGAATAATCCTATGAGATAGGATGCCTTTATGTGTTCTCATTTTAAAATTTAAGGAAACTGAGGCCCAGAGTGGACAAGGGATGTGTGTGGTCAGCAGCTGTTCAGGGATTTGACTCCTGTGTACATTTACCTTGCTGCGCTGCAGGGCTCCGGACATGGGAGAGGTCACGTGACACCCTCCCTCAGCCCAGTGCAGCCAGGGCATGGGTTCACTACTCCTCTGAGGAGGAGAGGACAGAGTGGGGAGGGACTGCTCCCTGTCTCCAGTCCCCTGAGTTGTGGCCTGAGATCACAGAGGCCCACTCAAGACTGTAGACTTCAACATTTCAACTCTAGAACATGTGGCTGACTGATGTGCCAGACCCTGGGCCCAGCCATGGAGGTTCTTGACTTTGCCCCCTTCTGTTGTGTGGCAACCTAGTCTATTCCTGCAGGACCAAGGAAAGTCACAGAAACTGCTGGAGGGACAAGAGGTGTGGGCTAAGCCCATCCCCTCGCCCCCCAAAAAGGAAAGAAGTTAAATGTTCATTTTCACTGAGCAGTAAATTGGCACATAAGCTATATAGAGAGTAACCTGAGAGACCATCTCAGTACAGCGCAATTTTGGTAGAATCATTTTATTGCATAATTACTTTTTTTAAAAGACTGAAGAAAGCTAGTACAAGAATAGCCTTTGTAGTTCTTGGAATAAAACACAAGTTGCCAAGCTCCTGCCACATTACGTCTCATGCAGGCTTTTGTTTGGGAGACTCAGTTCATTGAGGGGGAGGATAAAGTGGAGAGGAGAGCCACTGAGGCCAAGGGCATTGAGGAGGCCAGTTTGGCCAGATCAAAACCATAGGCCTTTGAACTTCCTGGTTCAAAGGGTGCCAGGGCCCTGCATCCCCACTTCCAAGTGGGGCCCAGAGGGAGCAATGGCAAGGAGCCTCTTGGATGGCAGGTAGCTGCTGGGGACATGGATCACAAATTGCCCTGCCTTGGGACTCGGTGAATCTCAGAGAAGGCGCTTCCTGCCTTCGAATGCGCCTGGCAGCGTGGGCACTAACCCCCGTGTGGACATCTCAGGCACGGCCTGAAGCTCCAAGGTCACCCAGGCTCTGCAGTTGCTGGACTTTGTAGTTTCTTGAGATGCCTGGAAGCTCCTGGGCAGCTCCAAGTGTTCAAACAGCAGCAGCCAAAGGAGCTAAACAGGACTCAGTGCCTCAGCACTTGGGGAAGTGGGACTTAGAGGTAAGTTTTGTTTGATTTAGAAAAATAAAGCAAAGTGATGCTTCTTGCACCCTCTTAGGGTAGACGGGTGTACACCCACTGCACCATTACCTAGACTATTGGATAGAGACTCGCTCTGGTTAGACTGTGACTGGAGAGTGGGAAGTGAGAGCCCTAGAGGTTAAATTGGTTTCCTGAACATGGCTGTTTGGTTCCATGATTCAGGTCTCCATTAACCCCGGAGGTAAGCCTCGGTGTTTGGTTTTCAGTGACTCAGACAATTGGGACAGACCCCTCTGTCTTCACAGTCTTTTTCACTATAATTTATGCCATCACTACTTTTTGTGACTGTTTCTGCAATCCTGTTTTCTCTGTTAGCATTCAATAATGGAAATTACTTTATGAGGAACATGGAAAACTGCATGGGGAGAGGGGGGAGGGAAAGCCTTCTAAAATGACGGGTACCCATCAATCAAAATTGTTTGTCTTAATGGAAGGAGGCATTGGCATGGGTTTCGTCAAAGAGCAGAAACAATCACTTGCCAGTGAAGCAGTCCGTTTCCTTGGAGCCGTTGAGCCCCTTGGGAGACCACGGCTGGGCAGCTGCGTGGCTCCCATCCCTGTGGAGTTCGGTTCAGGGAAGCAGAGAGCCTGGTCTCACCTCTGCTGAGGCAGCATCCCTCCTGGGAGATGCAGGGGTGGGCGAGTTGGGAGGGTGGGAGCCCAGGGTAGAGGAGGAACAACACTTTGCACCTTGCCAGGCTGAAAGGTTAAGGTGAAGCAATTCCTCAGTCAACTAGTGGAGCTGCTGGCCTTCGTCTGGCTGTAGAACAGCCTAGGGAACAGGCCCCGCACTCCCAGCATCGGCTCCCTGGGAGTCCAGCAGCCTGGCTGCAGGTCAGAGGGACATCCCTGGGAACATTTCCTGCCTTAGGGGCAGGGCTTGACCCCACCCAAAGGCTCAATTTTGTTGGGTCCTGGGGTGCATGGGACGCTGGCGAATGGTAAATAATTGGGTCTGCCTCATTCAGACCAGTGCTTTCCCCCAAGCATTAGTGATCACTTTCTGTTCTTTTAGCTCTCAATATCCCTGTCATTTAAACTCCCGCTCTTTGCAAAATAGCAAGTTCATTTTTTTCCTGAGTCTCCTGACATGATCCAAGTTCCAGAAACCAGTTAACTTGTGCACTTAATTTACTCCATGGTCTTGCTGTTGTGTGTTGAGTCAGGTTCAAACCAGGAGGAAATAATGAGATTTAACACACACCAGAGGAATTAATTCTACTGTAGCGCCAATCAATACTGTGCTGCAAGTTATTGTGTTTGAAGCCTACCAGGCAATCACTAAGCCTAATGCAGACCACTAGCCTAGGGAACTCTGCATGCGCTCTCCCACCAGTGACAGCGGTTTTACTCTTGCTGGCATCCGCCATGCACTCACCCTCTTCTCTGCCTTCACCCCTGCTCTTTCCTCCATCTGCCATGCAGACACTGAAAGATGTTCGAGGATGTCTGGTGAAAACTGGTGAAGAGAAATGAGGTTGGAGGGGTGAGCAGAGCACTGCGATTTGAGACGTAATCTCCAAGACAATGAGAAGCTATTCATAAGTATGAAACTGGAGAGTAACAGGATCAAAAGCTTTAAAAAAAATCACCCTAGATTGGATTCAGGGCCTGCTGCCAGAGAAATGACAAGTAGCCCAGGCTGGTGTGGCTCAGTTGGTTGGAGTGTCTTCCTATGCACCGACAGGTTGCCAGTTGGATCCTCGGTCAGTACACACACCAGGTTGCTGGTTCATTCACCTGTTAGGGTTCATATGGGAGGCGATCAATTGATGTTTCTCTCTCATATCAGTGTCTCTTTCTCTCTCCCTCCCTCCCTCCCTTTACCTTTATCCAACATATATATTTTAAGTCACAAGTAATTCAGATGGCAGATGATGATGTGTAGGGTTCAAGAGATATTTAGGAGGTTTGACTCATTAAGATTGGTGATTACCCAGAGAGAAAGGGAAAACGGAAAGATAAATGATACTAGCTTTTGTTTATGGAATGCTTGCCAAGTGTTATTTACTTAATAAACATGACGTGTCATTATTGCAGGGGCCTAGAGGTAGGCTTTATTTCCATTTACAGATGAATGTCTGTGTCCCAGAGGAGGGTTACTTGGCCACAGAAATATACCTACTAAGTGGCAAAGCTAGGATTCTGATTCAGTGCAGTCCAAGAGTCTTTTCAGTGATCCACGTTCACTTGTGAAAATTGAAGCAAAAAAGGAAGATATTTTATGGATGTACTATAACTTCTTTGCCTACCTCTTGTCTGATTTTAGTTCCTGCTTTAGTCAGGAATATGACATGGAATATGAATATCTGTTTGTTGTTGTTGTTGCTGTTTTACTTTTCATGGATGTATAACTTACTTTTTCCTAAGGAAAAAGTGACGAGTCACTCCAATGAAATAAATTTTAAGTTTCTAACTGAAGAAATTTTTACATATTTCTCTGTAGTCAACACAGAGATAGACATACAGAATATATCCAGCACCCCAGAAAGTCCACTATGCCTCCATCCACTCAACATTTCTCCAAAGGCAACCACACTTTTAATCTGTATTACCATGAGTTTTCCCTGTCCTGGGCTTCATAAAAATGGAATCAAAAAGCGTATTTTTCTTCATGTGTGGCTCATCTCTTACCATATTATGACTTTGAGATTCATTTATGTTTGTTTTTTCTGTGCAGTTATACTTCATATAAATATAGCACAATTTATCCATTCTGTTATTGATAAGAAGTAGTAAATCTGACACAACACAAGAAAAAAAGGAACATTCAGAGAACAATAACAACAACAAAAAAGCTGTTGGAAATTAAAAATATGAAAGCACAAATGAAAACACTGGATGATAATATCAAAGAAAATTCCCAGAAAGTAGAACAAAAGACAAAGAGATAGAAAATCCTATATAATAAAAGGGTAATATGCAAATTGACCCTAACAGCAGAATGACTGGGAATGACTGGTCACTATGACACACACTGGCCACCAGGGGGCAGACACTCAATGCAGAAACTGCCCCCTGGTGGTCAGTGTGCTCCCACATGGGGAGCTCTGCTCAGCCACATGCCAGGCTGACGGCTACCAGTACAACAGTGGTGGTTGGAGCCTCTCCCACCTCCTCAGCAGCGCTAAGGATGTCCAACTGCAGCTTAGGCCTGATCCCTGCTGGTAAGTGGACACCCCCTGTGGGCTGCCAGGCTGCCAGAGGGATGTCTGACTGCCAGCTTACGCCCAATCCCCCAGGGATCAAGCCTAAGCCAGCAGGTGGTCATCCCCCGAGGGGTCCTAGACTAGGAGAGGGCACAGGCCAGGCTGAAGGACCCGCCTGAGTGCACAAATTTTTGTGCACCGGGCCTCTAGTAGGAAATAAAAGATAAAAACATCTGTATGCAGCCCTAGATGGTTTGGCTCAGTGGATAGAGCATCAGCCTGCAGACTGAAAGGTCCCAGGTTCGGTTCTGGTTAAGAACATATGTCCGGGTTACAGGTTCGATGCCCACTAGGAGGCAGCCAATCAATGATTCTCTCTCATCATTGATGTTGGTATCTCTCTCTCCCCTCTCCCTTCCTCTCTGAAATCAATAAAAATATATTGGGGGGAAAAAGAGCATCTGTATGTTTGCTAAGTCTGCCATAGTGAAATACCACAGGTTGTGTGGCTCAAACAACAGACATTTATTTTCTCACAGTGTGGAAGCTAGAAGTCCAAATGAAGGTCAGATTTGGTTTCTTCTGAGGCCTCTCTCCTTGGCTTGCAGATGGCCGTCCTCTCACTGCATCCTCATGGTGTGGGGCCACAACATTAGTAACAAAGAAACAGAATTTCTAGAGGATGAGGCCCATAAATCAGGATTTTAAAGAGATTCCCAGGTGATTCTAATGTGCAGCCAAGGTTGAGAACCACTGTCCTAGTTCATAGATCAACGCTCAACCACTGAGCCATGCCTGCTGGGCGGGATATCTTGGCTGTGGAAAAAAATACATCAACGTGAGGAGCGAGGGGTGCTATCCCCACACCACCCTCAGCCCAGGGTTCCAATGACAGGAAGACATAGCAGCTCTACCTAATACATAGAAACAAACACAGGGAAACAGCAAAAATTCGGAGACAAAGAAACATGCCACAAAAGAAAGAACAGAAGAGATCTCCAGAAAAAGAACTAAATGGAATGGAAGCAAGCCAATGATCAGGAAGAGTTCAAAACAATGGTTATAAGGATGCTCAAGGAACTTAGTAACAACATCAAGAAACTTAGTGGCAAACTCAAGGAACTTTAAGAGAACATCAATGACTTAAAAAAGGACCAATCAAAATGAAGCATACGCTACCTGAAATGAAGAATAATTTCAGGGAATCAATAGTAGAGTAGAGCCCTAGCAGGTTCGGCTCAGTGGATAGAGCGTCGGCCTGCGGACTCAAGGGTGCCAGGTTCGATTCCGGTCAAGGGCATGTACCTTGGTTGCAGGTACATACCCAGTAGGGAGTGTGCAGGAGGTGGCCAATCAATGTTTCTCTTTCATTGATGTTTCTAACTCTCTATCCTTCTCCCTTCCTCTCTGTAAAAAAATCAATAAAATTTATTTTTTTTAAAAATAGTAGAGTGGAGAGGAGAAACTAAGATGGCAGCATAGATAAACACCGGGAAATTGCTGCCTCCCACAACAACTTCAAAAATACAACAAAAAGACAAAACGGACATCATCCAGAACTACAGGAAGCTGGCTGAGTGGAAATTCTACAAGTAGAAGGAAAGAAAAGCACACTGAGAGCCAGAGGAGCTGCGGAAGTAAAGTGCCGAGGTACGGAGGCTCATGCTCGCGGAAAGGGGCTGGCACCTGAGGACGAGGCTGTCTTTCTGAATCGCGAGGGAGTCACAAGCTCCCCACTGCTCTGAACTCTGGTTCCGGGTGAGTCTCTGGGGACCCAGGACTCATACGGGGAGAAACTGGACTGTCTGGCAGCAGGCAGAACTCAGAACTTGAGGGTGGCTTTCCCTCAGAGGTGCTTGCAGGAATTACCGGGACACTGAGACACAGGGCCCCTTAGGGCAGAGTTGAGAATCCCTATAGCTGCTTACTCTGCCTTTTGATTCCCTGAGACCCTGCCCCACCCAGGCTGCGGCAGAGGCTTTTGCATATGAATACCCCGGCCCTTTGCAACCTGAAAATTATGTAACTGCAGCTGGGCCAGACAGACTCAGAACTTCCAAGAGAAGGCCTAAGGCCCCACAGTGGCTTGCATTGCTCCACAGCTGGGCCTCATCAGGGTACCTCCAAACCCCAAACAAGGAAGGGGAATCTGCAGTTCTCTTCGTAGCTCCTGCTGTGTAACCTCAGGCAGAGGCTAAATTAGCACCTCCTTAGAGCCAGTGTACCCAGTGGTCAGAGGGGGACCATCCAGATTACAACTCCTCAGATCCATAAGGGACACACTCAGGGTGCAGACTCAGTGAGCACCAAAGCCCCACTGAAGCAAGTCTTGCCCCAGAAGGGTGTCTTCAGCACAGACGTTCTCTCACTGCAGACACAGCTGATTCTCACTGCCAATTGGCCTGGTGGTCAATTCCTCCGAGTGATCCAACAACAATCAAGGCATAACTACTATAAGACTGTGCACAAAGCCCACGAGGGGGTGCACCAAGAGTGTCCACCTCAGGTAACTGGGGAGGCTGAGCCACTGGGCCCTACAGGACACCTAGCACACAAAACCACTCCACCAACACAGGGAAGCATACAAAATGCGGAGACAAAGAAACAGGTCACAAATGACAGAAATGGAGCAAAGCAAATGACTGGATATAGAGTTCAAGGCCAGGTTTATAAGGTTTTTCAAGAATTTTATGGAAACCTCCAATAAATTTAGTGAGACCCTGGAGGATATGAAAAAAGACCACCTAGAAATTAAGCTTACACTGACTGAAATAAAGAATAATATACAGAGATCCAACAGCAGACAAGAGGATCCCAAGAATCAAGTCAAAGATTTGAAATACGAAGAAGCAAAAAACACCCAACTGAAAAAGGAAAAAGAAAAAAGATTCCAAAAATATGAAGATAGTGTAAGGAGCCTCTGGGACAACTTCAAGCGTACCAACATCAGAATTATAGGGGTGCCAGAAGAAGAGAGAGGGCAAGATATTGAAAATCTATTTGAAGAAATAATGACAGAAAACTTCCCCTACCTGGTCAAAAAAATAGACTTCCAAGTCCAGGAAGCGCAGAGAACACCAAACAAAAGGAACCCAAAGAGGACCACACCAAGACACATCATAATTATAATGCCACAAGCAAAAGACAAAGAGAGAATCTTAAAAGCAGCAAGAGAAAGACAGTCAGTTACCTACAAGGTAGTACCCATACGACTGTCATCTGATTTCTCAACAGAAACCACGCAGGCCAGAAAAGAGTGGCAAGAAATATTCAAAGTGATGAATGCCAAGAACCTACAACCAAGATTACTTTATCCAGCAAAGCTATCATTCAGAATAGAAGGTCAGATAAAGAGCTTCACAGATAAGGAAAAGCTAAAGGAGTCCATTACCACCAAACCAGCATTCTATGAAATGCTGAAAGGTATTCTTTAAGAAGAGGAAGAGAGAACCAAGATGGCGGCATAGGTTAACGACAGAGTTTGCTGCTTTGAACAACTACTTCAAAAGTGAAACCAAAAAACGGAAGGGACATCACCCAGAACCACAGGAACGCTGACTGAGTGGAAGTCCTACAACTAGGAGGAAAGAGAAACGCACACGGACACTCAGAGGAGGTGCAGTGCTGAAGTCAAATTCTGAGGTGCGGAGTGCGCGGAGCGGGCTGGCGGCGGAGGGTGCGGTTGTTGTTTTCAATCGGGAGGGAGTCGCAGACTCTGAGCTCCAGATACAGGCGAGTCTTTAGGGACCCAGACTCAAACGGGAGAAGCGGGACTGTCTGGCTTCGGTCAGAGCGAGTGCAGCTTTCTCTCTGAAGTTTGCAGCGGGTGCTGGGACTCAGAGAGGCAGAGCCCCTGGGGACAGGACTGAGAGCCGCCATAACTGCTCTCTCCGGCCCACCCTGTTGATCCTGTGCGACCCGCACCGCCCAAGCCCTGAACACAGGCATTTGCCGGATAGCCTCAGGCAAAGGCTAAATTAGCACCTCCCTAGAGGACAGAAGTTCTCTCACTGCTGACACAGCTGATTCTCATAGCCACTTGGCCTGGAGGTCAAACCCTCCCTGGAATTAGCTACAACAATCAAGGTTTAACTATAAGACTGCGAACAAAGACCACTAGGGGGTGCACCAAGGAAGCATAACAAAATGCGGAGACAAAGAAACAGGACAAAATTGTCAAAGGAAGATATAGAGTTCAGAACCACACTTTTAAGGTCTCTCAAGAACTGTTTAGAAGCTGCCGATAAACTTAATGAGATCTACACGAAAACTAATAAGACCCTCGATCTTATATTGGGGAACCAACTAGAAATTAAGCATACACGGACTGAAATAACGAATATTATACAGACTCCCGACAGCAGACCAGAGGAGCGCAAGAATCAAGTCAATGATTTGAAATGCGAGGAAGCAAAAAACACCCAACGGGAAAAGCAAAATGAAAAAAGAATCCAAAAATGCGAGGCTAGTGTAAGGAGCCTCTGGGACAGCTTCAAGCGTACCAACATCAGAATTATAGGGGTGCCAGAAGATGAGAGAGACCAAGATATTGAAAACCTATTTGAAGAAATAATGACAGAAAACTTCCCCCACCTGGTGAAAGAAATGGACTTACAGGTCCAAGAAGCGCGGAGAACCCCAAACAAAAGGAATCCAAAGAGGACCACACCAAGACACATCATAATTAAAATGCCAAGAGCAAAAGACAAAGAGAGAATCTTAAAAGCAGCAAGAGAAAGAAACCGAGTTACCTACAAGGGAATACCCATACGATTGTCAGCTGATTTCTCAACAGAAACTTTGCAGGCCAGAAGGGAATGGCAAGAAATATTCAAAGTGATGAATACCAAGAACCTACAACCAAGATTACTTTATCCAGCAAAGCTATCATTCAGAATTGAAGGTCAGATAAAGAGCTTCACAGATAAGGAAAAGCTAAAGGAGTTCAACACCACCAAACCAGGATTATATGAAATGCTGAAAGGTATCCTTTAAGAAGAGGAAGAGGAAGAAAAAGCTAAAGATACAAATTATGAACAACAAATATGCATCTATCAACAAGTGAATCTAAGAATCAAGTGAATAAATAATCTGATGAACAGAATGAACTGGTGATTATAATAGAATCAGGGACATAGAAAGGGAATGGACTGACTATTCTTTGGGGGGAAAAGGGTGTGGGAGATTCGGGAAGAGACTGGACAAAAATCGTGCACCTATGGATGAGGACAGTGGGTGGGGAGTGAGGGCAGAGGGTGGGGCGGGAACTGGGAGGAGGGGAGTTATGGGGGGGAAAAAAGAGGAACAAATGTAATAATCTGAACAATAAAGATTTAATTAAAAAAAATAAAATAAAAATAAAATAAAATTTGGCTCCCAAAAGAAATTTCAAAAAAAAAAAAAAAAGAAGAGGAAGAAGAAAAAGGAACTCTTACCATTTGCCACAGCATGGATGGAACTGGAGAGCGGATAAATACCACATGATCTCACTCATTTGTGGAATATAATGAACAACATAAACTGATGAACAAGGACTGATCCAGAGACAGAGAGGCATTGATTGGACTGTCGGGTCTTGGAGGGAAGGTAGGGGAGGGTGAGGGTAAGGGGGAAAGATCAACCAAAGGACTTATATGCAAGCATATAGGCCTAACCAGTGGACATGGACAACGGGGGGCGGGGGGGGGGGGTGAGGGCATGAGCGGGGTGGGGTGGGTAGAGGGTAACGTGGGGATAAGGACACATATGTAATATCTTAATCAATAAAAAATATATTAAAAAAAGAAAACAGTAGAGTAGAGCCCTAAGTGGTTTGGCTCAGTGGACAGAGCATCGGCCTCCGGAATGAAGGGTCCCAAAGGGTCCCAGGTTCGATTCCTGCCAAGGGCATGTACCTTGGTTGTGAGCACATCCCCAGTAGGGGTTGTGCAGAAGGCAGCTAATCTGATGTTTCTCTCCCATCGATGTTTCTAACTCTCTATTTCTCTCCTTTCCCCTCTGTAAATAATCAATAAAATATATATTTTTAAAAAATAGTAGAATAGAGGACACTGAGATTCAAATCATCAATTTGGCATATGAGGAAGCGAAAAGCATCCAATCAGAACAGCAAAAAGAGAATGGGAGGTGAGAAGTGGAACTAGTGAGTGTAGATATCTAACCTCAGACGTGTAGCTGTAAAAGGGAGCAGAGAATGATGCGGTAGTTGGAGGGCTATGTAGGCTCAATAGAGAGTCATTTGTAATGGAGGTTATGGGGCAGTTTGCACAATGATGGGGTAATTGCAAAGAGGGAGAGACCCAGGATGCAGGAAACAGCCTACCGTGGAGCAGTGAGCGGGATGAGACGGAGACTGCATGTGGCGACACTGCCATTGGCAGGAGCAGAGCAGGGCAAGAAGGACGAATGGGCCTAGGGGAAGAGTGGGCCCTGACAAGGGGAGAATTTATATGAGATTGTTTCTACTCTCTCAGTGTACTATGCGGCCAATACTGAGAGCAGAGATGGGTAGAAGGTGAGTGGTCAGGCACCTGTGCTATGGCTTTGAAGGAGGAGGAAGGGAAGTAAAACAGTAATAGTCATTTTGGAGAGTGGGGACACCAATCCAGAAGGATTGCAGACAGGTGACTAAGATGCCTGACAGATTTGAGGGCCCATATGAGATTTGTGGTAATTTAAATGTATTTAATTTAATTTAAATATTAAATACATTTATATTTAATTTAATTTAACTGTATTTTCATTCATTTCAGACAGGGGGAGAGGGAGAGAAACATCAACGATGAGATAGAATCATTGATTGGCTGCCTGCTGCATGCCCCCTACTGTGGATCAAGCCTGTAACCCCAGCATGAGCCCTGACAAGGAATTGAACCCTGACCTCCTGGCTCATGAGTTGATGCTTAATCACTGAGCCACACTGGCCAGGTGTGGTTATGAATTTAAAGTGAGATCTGTCAGCATGCCTGTGGGTTGTCTTTTTTCCCCAGCAATACAACTTGTTTGGGTACAGGTGAGGTATAAGGAAATGTTAAGAGGGCTAAGTCATTTTTTTCACACTAGAGAAAGACAAGGTATGAGTCCTTTAATGACAGTGTTTATTTTTTTAACAACATAATAAGTTCACACTTGTGGTTAATTAGCAATTGTTTCAATACTTTCAAACTCATTTGCCTCCAGTTTTAGTCATAATGCAGGAATCTAAGCTTATAAAATAAGAAACAGCAACAGCTAATCTAATCCTTCTTGGTATTCCTTCATGATCAGCAAGATGCATAAAAACGTTCTTTAAAGGGCTAAAGCAGGTGGATATATAAATTGTGAGTTCATTTTTAAAGCTGTATAAAAGTAACATTTCTAAGAAAGCATTTAAACCAAAGATCACACTTAATCAAAACAAGATTCTTAATCCAGGCCGTCTCCATTTTCAGCTATTTGGCATTCTGTTCTTTTGTAAATTTGATATTGCCCAACAAAGAATGGTTATCTTTTACTGTTTTGGGAGACGAATGAACAGATGAACACATCAAATGCCTACAGAGCTGAGATTTTGCCTGAGGTCAATGTGTTTTAAGATAATCTTTTGTTACATATATATCAAACATTGAGGAATACTGGTGTCATTCAAGATCAAGTCTTTGATTAAGAACTGAATGTACTGGAGACGTATTTGGTAATCAAGATTTAGGTAAATTTTCACCAGCAGTAGCTCTATCAGCACACTGAAACATGTTGTAGACTTACTACCCAATAATTAAAACATTAGACAACATTAGCCTCTTAGAAGAAAGACCATATTTTGCTCCTGCTTCAGTAAAAACATTATTTATTTGAAAAAAGTGTGAACTTTTACTCAACTGCTACTCCCTGAATAGGAAAATGAGAAAAAAGGAGTTGAAGAAGGAAAGCTGTCCAGTTACACTCCACAGCCCTTGGTATACTGAGTGAGATCTTGGTTTTGACAGTGATTTCTCCAGGCCAACCTGTAGGGAAAGGTGAAACACATGGTGATAAGGTTAAAGCATATCTTCACTGTGATAGACATACAGCAAATCCTTTGTGAGGACAAACTATTTTAACACTATATGAAATACAGGCTTTTGATAGATCCAGGTATTGCTAATTATTAAATGGAGATATGTACACCCAGTACTTCACTTCTCCCCAAAGCCCTGGCTACACCATAGTATGCTGACCACGAGAGTCACGTGCATTTCCTAACAGCCACTGCAAAGTGCATTCTACATTTACCTCCTTCCAAACATTTCAAAATCGGACAAGGAACTGGTAGAGTGTGGAGAATCTTAAAAATTCTAGAAATCCTCCCAAATTAATGGACGAATAAGACAAAAGATTCTGAACCCGTTAAAATGTTAAAATAGATTGCTTCTAAGTGATACTTTGTTTAGCATACACCTAAAGCTGCAACTTTCAGTTCTCAGGAGCATATGGTGGCCCTTGAAAATCTTCTCTCACCTCTCTCCTAACACAGGGCAAAAAAGCTTTCCCCTCTAAGCTTACACATACCATGCGTTGATGCCTTGTGGATCCTTGACAACCCTCTTGGCACAGGTTACAGCTTGAGTGATGTCATCTTGAAGCAAAACTGAAAAACAGGTGGTGAGGAATGAAGACAACTTTCACAGAAATTTCATTTTACGTTTAGGTTTAGCCCATTTTATTCTCTTAAGCTAAGGAATGGACACTACAATTCTTTTCCACAAGTTATGCATCTGTGAATGTTGGGAGGAATCTCAGATACCAAAGTCATTGGAAGTTCTGGAATTATCAACTACTGTGATGGACAGATAGTTCTCTTTGTAATAGGAACTATTAGAAGACAAGGAGGAACCCACCTAGTAATTTTCAATCAGCAATTCTACTACTAGAAATTTCTCCTAAACAAATAAGAGCCCTGGCCAGTTTTTTTCAGTGGTTAGAGCACTGGCCCACAGATCTGAAGGGTCGAGGGTTGGATTCACAGTCAAGGGCGTGTACCTCGGTTGCAGGCTCCATCCATGGCTCCAGTCTGGGCACACGTGGGAGGAAACCAATCAATGTGTCTCTCTCTCATTGATGTTTCTCTCTCTCTCTCTCCCCTCCCCTCTATCAAAAAAAAAAATGGAAAAAAGATCCATTTTTCTCAAAAATAAAATAAAATGAAATAATAAAAATAAAATAAAAAAATAATAAAATCAAGATTGGTATTTGTTAACATATAAATAATTTTGTGTGATAAAGAACATATTGTAAAGCAGTACATATAGTACAATTTCATTTTTGTTAAAACACACATTGTGCCTGGCCGGTGTGCTCAGTGGTTGAGCATCAATCCAAGAAACAGGAGATCATGGTTGGATTCCTGGTCAGGGTACATGCCCAGGTTTTGGGCTTAATCCCCAGTAGGGGGTGTGCAGGAGGCAGCCAATCCAAGTTTCTCACATGGGTGTTTCTCCCTCTCCCTTCCTCTCTCTCCAAAATCAGTAATAATAATAAAAAATAACCATAAAGAACACCACACATTAGTACATGTTTATATGTAGGTATATTTATACATGACATAGCTTTATGTTCACAGACATGATTGATATGTATTCTATCTAGAACAATATATACCAAAAGTTACTGGTAGTCATAAATCTCTTGGTAGTAAGAATTTTTATTCAGTGACCACAGATTATTATATAATACAAAATATTTTTTAAATAAATTAACTGGATACAAATGAATATTCTAAGAATAATCTTTCCTATTAGAATTTTCACATTTAGAAATTTAATGATATCAATTTTATAATACTTGTCCAATATTTTCATTTTTATGATTTTATTTTATTTTATTTTTTAAAGTCAGAGTCACCTTTTTTTTTTTAATCCTCACCTGAGGATATGTATTTTTTTTTAATTTTAAAGCAAGATGGAGAGGGAGAGGGAGAGGGATAGAGAGAGAGAGAGAGAGAGAGAGAGAGAGAGAGAAACATTAATTGGTTGCCTCCCATATGCACCCCAACAAGGGATTGAACCCCCAACCTAGGTATGTGCCCTGACAAGGACTCGAACCTGAAACCTTTTGTTGTACGGGATGATGCTCCAACCAACTGAGCCACCCAGCCAGGGCGAGATGGTGTTCTTTTAGGTCCCTGTTGAATTTTTCAAAACCTTTTCATTTCTTTTCCCCCGCCCACTCCCCGCCCACGCCCCCTTTCATTTGTATTGAATCTCTATTCTTGTAAGCATAAGCAGATGGGTCCTGTGCCATCACTTAAACGTTATTTTCTCTTACCGTTGCAGTTTATACCACAGCCGTTAACTGCTCCTGGGGTTTTGCCATCATTACACCAGTAGCGGCTATTGATCTGGAATATCCCATAGTCCGTGCCCTTTTCTCCACTATTGTTGCTTGTAGCTCGTGTGTTGTAACTACTTTCCCATTTGGCCAAACACACCCCTGAAAATAACATATTTTTAGTAATAAATAGCAATACCATATGACACATACTGCATACCATAATCAGTTCTATATAGCTAATTTTATTTTACTAGTGACTTACTTTATAAGTATAAAGATGTAGAAGAGGAAAGACTATTTCATAGTCCATCCATCCATATATCCATCAAACCATTCATTCATTCATTCATTCAAAAATAGTTATTAAGAGGAAGTGTTCGAATTCAACCTAAACATACATTGATAACATTGACAAAAATGGGCTAAAATACAAAGTAACTTTTACACAGGCACATCTTGGATTGCATAGAAGAAAATGAAAACAGTTAATCAACTAGAGCGAGAAAGAATAATACGATAGCATTTCAGGGATCCTGACATAAACAGTGATTGAGAGGAAATAGGTTCCTACTGCCCCTGTATTGAGATTTCAACATAATTTAAAAAAACAACAACAACAAAACTTTGCTATGAAAAGCCTCATGTCATGCAGGGGAATTAAAAAAGAGAAAAACACTGAATTATTCTAGGCTCACAGAGCCCCGGTTCCACACGGAAAAGAGCTGGAGTCAAGCACGTGCTCAAATGTACCAGTCAGCCTGCATGTGCCACTGAGTCTGTGGCAAGGGGCAGCTTGGTAGCACTCGGAGAGTACAACGGGTGGCGGTTTGCTTAGAATGGTGCACAATTTTGCACTCCCGGGCCCTCATTCCTTCCTCTGGCATTTCTGTTTATAAAGAAAGTAGTTGATATATTTTTTTAACCATTTTAAGTATAAAAATCCTCAAATAACTTTTTTTAAAGAAGTCCATTCACGCAAAGCCCCTTCTCAGTATTCATCCTCTATTAGTATCTGCTGCACACCTGGCTGGCTATTTGGAAGTAGGGAGAGGTCACTTACAGTCTGCCAGCTTCACTCCGCTGTGGCCATCCATTCCAAGTCTTTTCAAGGTTCTGGCCAGCTCACACCTCTCATAGACCTTGGCCTGGACGGCGACAGAGAGGAGGAGAAGCCCCAGAGTCAGGAGAGCCTTCATGTTGACTGCGAAGCCAGACCGCTCAGCTGGCCAGGGGAGGCTGGCCCCAGTATTTAAGCTCTTTTAACTTCCTTCTTCTCCTAGTGGTTTGGAGGCTCCACCCTTTGAGCTATGTGGAAAACAGGAACCATTTTGGGGCTCACTGACTTCAAAAGGTTACAAGAATGAATCCACACGAAATTGAGGTGGATTATTTATCACCTCAAGGAAAGTTCTGCCTCTGAACAATACGTCTTGCATGCAAGACTTTGTTCTGACAAGGCATGCTTGCAGGCTCCTGCCTTTCCCTGGCAGAACATTCTCTTCTAGTTTCGCCACTCTCCTGGCTTCTTCCTCCCACCAGGATTTAAATTGCAGATATTGCCATGGGCCAATACTGCCTTAGCTATAGCATTCCAATGATAAGGAATTAATTTATAATCTGCATAAATTAAGTCTGTATTAATATATAAAATTAATAACATATATAATTATATATAATCCTATCTAATAAAAGAGAAACATGGTAATTAGCGTACGACCATACCCTTCCCATTGGCTAATCAGGGCGATATGTAAATTAACTGCCAGCCAAGATGGCGGCCGGCAGCCAGGCAGCTGGAAGCGAACATGAGGCTTGCTTGCTTCAGTGACGGAGGACTCCAATGTTCCCTGCCTGCCGCTGCCGGCCTCTGAGCTGCAACTCTAATCAACTATGTTACAAATATAGAAGCTAAACAAAACCCCAGAAACCTGCTTTAGTCCCGGGCTTCAGCCAGCAGGATCGCAACATTGTTTCAAATACAGAAGGTAAACAAAGGCCAGATACCTGCTTTCAGCAGCAGGGGCCTCAGAGCTGCAGCCAGAGCTAAAGCTGGCCCAGAATTAAAAAAAAAGAAAAAAAGGAGCGGTTGGGAGCTTCAGTCACCCGCCAGCCTGAAAACAGCTCTCAGCCCCTCACCTGATCAGCCCTGCTCTGTGCCTGATAGGGGGGAGCTCCCCAACCCCCTGATTGCCCTGCAGCTCTGTGTGTGACAGGCTGCAGTGCCCCAACCCCCTGATCGGCCCTGCTCAGAGTGTTACAGGGTGTGGCGCCCCAACCCCCCCCCCCCCCGCCCCAACACACACACACACACACACACACACACACACGGGCCCTGCTCTGTGTGTGACAGGGTAGAGCCATAACCTCCCCATCGGCCCTGCCCAGAGTGTGACAGGGTGCGGCGCCCCAACCTCCTGATCCGCCCTGCTCTGTGTGTGACAGGGGGCGGTGCCCCAACTCCCCTATCGGCCCTACTCTGTGAGTGACAGGGGGGAGCTCCCCAACCACCTGATGGGCCCTGCTCTGTGCGTGACAGGGGGGAGCTCCCCAACCCCCTGATCGACCCTGCTCTGTGTGTGGCAGGGGGTGGCGCCGCAACCTCCCCATCAACCCTGCCTTGAGTGTGACAGGGGGCGGTGCCCCAACCCCCCAATCGGCCCTACCCTGAGCGTGACTGAGGGTGGCATCGCAAATTTTAATATTTATTATAATATTACTAGAGGCCTGGTGCACAAAAATTTGTGCACTCGGGGGGGAAAGGGGGGTCCCTCAGCCGGCCTGTGCCCTCTCGCAGTCTGGGACCCCTCAGGAGATAATGACCTGCTGGCTTAGGCCTGCTCCCGGGTGGCAGAGGGCAGGCCCAATCCGTAAGTGCAGCCCCTGGTCAGACTCAGAGCAGGGCCAATTTGGGAGTTGGGGCGCCGCCCCTGTCACGCACAGAGCACGGCGGATCAGGGGGTTGGGGCACCACACCCTGTAACACTCAGGGCAGGGCCGATGGGGAGGTTATGGCTCTACCCCGTCACACACAGAGCAGGGCCCATGGGGGGGGGAGGGGGTGTTGGGGCGCTGCCCCCTGTCACACACAGAGCTGCAGGGCAATCAGGGGGTTGGGGAGCTCCCCCCTATCAGGCACAGAGCAGGGCTGATCAGGGGGTTGGGGCGCCTTCCCCTGTCATGAACAGAGCAGGGCCGATAGGGAGGTTGTGGCCCCGCTCCCTGTAACACACAGAGCCGCAGGGTGATCAGGGGGTTTGGGTGCTGCCCCTGTCACACTGACCCCGGTGCCGGGAGGCCTCACAGCTCCGATGATCCCGGTGCTGGGAGGCATATTACCCTTTTATTATATAGGACAGAGGCCTGGTGCATGGGTGGGGGCCGGCTGGTTTGCTCTGAAGGGTGTCCTGGATCAGGGTGGCGGTCCCCACTGGGGTGCCTGGCACCCCTGGGTGAGGGGATGATGGCTGTTTGCAGCTGGTCCCATACCCTTTAGGGTGGGGGTCCCCACTGGGGTGCCTGGCCAGTCTGGGTGAGGAGCTGAGGGCTGTTTTCAGGCTGGTGGGTGACTGAAGCTCCCAACTGCTCCCTTTTTTCTTTTATTTTTATTCTGGGCCAGCTTTAGCTCTGAGTCTTCAGCTCTTTGGCCTCTGCTGCTGAAAGCAGGTTTCTGGCCTTTGTTTACCTTATGTATTTGTAACAATGTTGCGATCCTGCTGGCTGAAGCCCGGGACTAAAGCAGGTTTCTGGGGTTTTGTTTAGCTTCTATATTTGTTACAATGTTGATTACAGTGCAGCTGAGAGGCCGGCAAGGCATGTGGGGAAGCTTGGCTTCCTCCGTCACTGAAGCAAGCAAGCCTCCCTGTTCACGTCAGCTGCCTGGCTGCTCTCCGCCATCTTGGCTGGCAGTTAATTTGCATATCTCACTGATTAGCCAATGGGAAGGGTAGTGGTCATATGCCAATTACCATGTTTCTCTTTTATTAGATAGGATAATATATATAACCCTTGAAGGTATTGAGCATTAGCAGGTCTTTGTGTCCTCAGGTGAGTGGTGAAGGCTCAGCTGCTAACGCCTGATTAATGACTAGTGCTGCTTTACTTTCACTTTTCGGCGGCGGTGCAGCCAACTCCTGAGGACTTTTCTTTCTTTTTCTTACTACTGTAAGCAATAATTCTTTTAGACTCCCTAAAAGCGCCTTCATCTCTGTTTCCCTTCTCACCACTCTTTTCCTTAACTTGAGGGGCGAGGGCGGGGGGAACAATCCTCTTCTGAACCAGCAGAAGATGAATCCTCCAGCTCTGAATGGCTGGCTGAGGTTATTCTTTCATCACCTCCTAATTCATTTTTGCAGGTATTCTTCTGTCCTTTTCTTGACTCCCTCGGTTCAGTGACCTCTAACGGGAGCGGGTCAGGTGCTATCCTTCACTTTTACCTCTGAGCTCTTTAACAATGATTTCAAAACAGCTATATATTGACTCTGCATCGACGGGTTATTCCCCATGACTCTGACTCTATTTTGCCGAAAGTTCGGCATACTCTGCGCTGGGAAAACCCTTTCGGTCCTACCCGTTCCCAATTTCTTACCTTCGGGTCCCTGATCTGTCCAGGCAGCATTTGTTGATGTTCTTTTTTTTTTTTTTTAATAAAATCTTTATTGTTCAGATTATGACATTGGTTCCTCTTTTTTTCCACCATAACTCCCCTCCACCCAGTTCCCACCCCAGCCTCCGCCCTCATTCACCACCCACTGTCCTCATCCATAGGTGTACGATTATTGTCCAATGTCTTCCCGCACCCCCCATACCTGTTTCCCCCGCCCCCCAAGCATAGTCAGTCCATTCCCTTTCTATGTCCTGATTCTATTATAATTAAAAGTTCATACTGTTCATAAGATTATTTATTCACTTGATTTATAGATTCATTTGTTGATAGATGTATATTTGTTGTTCATAATTTGTATCTTTACCTTTTTCTTCTTCTTCCTCTTCTTAAAGGATACCTTTCAGCATTTCATATAATACTGGTTTGGTGGTGATGAACTCCTTTAGCTTTGTCTTATCTGTGAAGCTCTTTATCTGACCTTCACTTCTGAATGATACCTTTGCTGGGTAAAGTAATCTTGGTTGTAGGTTCTTGCTATTCATCACTTTGAATATTTCTTGCTACTCCCTTCTGGCCTGCAAAGTTTCTGTTGAGAAATCAGCTGACAGTCGTATGGGTATTCCCTTGTAGGTAACTGAGTTTGCTGCTTTTAAGATTCTCTGTCTTTTGCTCTTGGCATTTTAATTATGATGTGTCTTGGTGTGGTCCTCTTTGGATTCCTTTTGTTTGGGGTTCTCTGCACTTCCTCAACTTGTAAGTCTTCTTCTTTCACCAGGAAGGGGAAGGTTTCTGTCATTATTTCTTCAAATAGGTTTTCAATATCTTGCTCTCTCTCTTCTTCTGGTACCCCTGTAATTCTGATGTTGGTATGCTTGAAGCTGTCCCAGAGGCTCCTTACACTATCTTCATATTTTTGGATTCTTTTTTCTTTTTGCTTTTCTGGTTGGGTATTTTTTGTTTCTTCGTATTTCAAATCTTTGACTTGATTCTTGGGATCCTCTTGTCTGCTGTTGGATCTCTGTATATTATTCTTTATTTCAGTCAGTGTATACTTAATTTCTAGGTGGTCTTTTTTCATATCCTCCAGGGTCTCACTAAATTTATCAGCGGTTTCCAGAAAATTCTTGAAAAACCTTATAACCGTGGTTTTGAACTCTATGTCCAGGAGTTTGCTTTCCTCCATTTCTGTCATTTGTGACCTGTTTCTTTGTCTCTGCATTTTTTATGCTTCCCAGTGTTGGTAGAGTGGCTTTGTGTGCTAGGTATCCTATAGGACCCAGTGGCTCAGCCTCCCCAATTACCTGAGGTGGACACTCTTGGTGCACCCCCTTTTGGGCTTTGAGCACAGTCTTGTTATAGTTAAGCCTTGATTGTTGTAGGTATCACTGGGAGGAATTGACCTGCAGGCCAATTGGGTGTGAGAATCAGCTGTCTCTGCAGTCGGAGAACGTCTGTGCTGAAGACACCCTTCTCGGGCAAGACTTGCTTCAGTGGGGCTTTGGTGCTCACTGAGTTTGCCCCCTGAGTGTGTTCCTTATGGATCTGAGGAGTTGTAATCTGGATGGTCCCACTCTTACCACCGGGTACACTGGCTCTTGGTTCTAAGGAGGTGCTAATTTAGCCTCTGCCTGAGGTTACCCAGCAGGAGCTACGAAGAGAACTGCAGATTCCCCTTCCTTTTTTGGGGGTTTGGAGGTGCCCAGATGAGGCCCAGCTGTGAAGCAATGCAAGCTGCTGTGGGGCCTTGGGCCTTCTTTTGGAAGTTCTGGGTCTCTCTGGCCCAGCTGCAATTTGTTAGGTAATTTTCAGACTGCAAAGGGTCAGGGCATTCATATGCAAAAACCTCTGCCGAAGCCTGGGTGGAGCCGGGTCTTGGAATCAACAGGGCGGAGCAAGCAGCTATGGCTGGTCCTCAGCCCTGCCCTAAGGGGCCCCGTGTCTCAGTGTCCCGGTAACTGCTGCAAGCACCTCTGAGGGAAAGCCGCCCTCAAGTTCCGAGTTCTGCCTGCTGCCAGACAGTCCAGTTTCTCCCTGTATGAGTCCTGGGTCCCCAGAGACTTCCTGGAACTGGAGTTCAGAGCAGTCGGGAGCTTGTGACTCCCTCCCGATTCAAAAGGACAGCCTCGCCCTCAGGTGCCAGCCCCTTTCTTCGTGCGCTCGAGCCTCCTACCTCTGCACTTTACTTCCGCACCTCCTCTGAGTCTCAGTGTGCTTTTCTCTGACACAGGGTGTGGGACTGAGCCATGGAAAGGGTTGCAAAATGTTACAGAATGTGATAAGGGGAGGAAAGGAAACACCAGAAACTGTATGTACTGGGAGGGGGGACTGACGTATGGAGAGGGATTGTGTAGGATTGTGTCAGGGTCAGAGAGCATGGAAGAAAAATTGCTAGATTGTCTTAGAAAAACAATGTGTTATGATATGCTCCAGCCAGGTGTGACTCTGTTTACCTCCCCTGCGTTCTCATGAACTTTTTGTGAACTTCTAATGAAATGCTTTGTAGTTGTTTTGTTTTTTTCTAACACTATGTAATTTTGCTATAAAAATCATACTGCACACTTGCCCTTGGCCACATGCTGCGAGGCTTCCCAGAGGGGGAAGGTACGGGCTGTGGTCAGCTGGCCAGCTTAATAAAGGCTCTTAAATTTAAATTCTAAGTTGGTGGTCTATCTCGTTGAGCCAACCCATAACATTTGGAGGCCCGCATCGAGATTCCCGGCAGGGAAGAGAGGGACCCCTTATTTAGGGCTGGAGGCTCTCCCTCGGCAGGGAGGAGAGGGACCCCCTATTTAAGGCAGGAGGCTGTCCCCGACTCTCTGCGGGGCACTCAGCGAGATACCCCACACCTGTGGAAAATGACTACCAACGAGGCCTCCAGTCCACCCAAAACTTTCAATTTGGAAACTGAGCCACCTGGACTCTCGAATTGGGATTGGGATGTCCCACGGAAGGACCTATACGGAGGGCTAGATGCAGCGGTACTCCTGGTCCTGACCCGCGGCCACGACGGTGGCCGGGGTCCCTGGTTCCTGCGGCTGAAGGCTGCACAGGGTTTGTCTGTCTGATATTTGTTGTCTTGGTGTTTGTCAAAATGGGTCAAAGGTTGTCGTCGTCTGCTTCTGTGTGCACCCCGCTGCAATGTTTTCTGAACAATTTTCAGGACTTCAAGAAGCGAGCTGAAGGATATGGCCATAATGTTAATACTTTTGATTTGCAGAAATTCTGTGAAAGGGAGTGGCCCACTTTCCAGGTGGGATGGCCGGACGTAGGGACTTATGATTTAACCACTGCTTATTGGGTTCACCATGTTGTCTACGGTCGGCCGGGTCACCCTGACCAAATTCCCTATATTCAAGGGTGTGTCGATATTTTGACTGAAAAACCAAGGTGGTTACAGAGTTGTCAGAATTAAAAAGAGAAATTGGGACAGAGACAGACAGTCCTCTTGGCCTCAGCCAAGGAGGGCAAAACTCCCCTGTTCTGCAAGATACTGGAGAGGAGGCACTCCCCAGGGTCAGGCCCCCCCCGTATGCTCCTCCCCCCACCAGTCCCAAGGTGGCAAATGACCCCGGGTCCGAGCCCCTGCCTTCTCCCCATCCAGTTTCCTTTCCTCCGGAAACTCCAGTCCAGGGCTCGGCTCCTTTCTCCCCTTCTCTCACGAGGCAAGGGACAGCTTATGGAGAGAGAGAGGGGGAGGGAGAGAAGCTGCGGGACCCTGCGGCATCCGCCAGTCCTGCAGCTCCCATGTTGCCATTAAGGCAAGCAGGCCCTCTAGATTTAGGTCCAGATGGGCAGCCTTTCATGGTTTATGTCCCCTTTTCTACCAGTGACTTATATAATTGGAAGAACCAGAATCCTTCTTTCTCCCAGAACCCACAGGGGTTGATCTCTCTTTTAGAGTCTGTGTTTTTTACCCATCAACCTACCTGGGACGATTGTCAACAGTTGATGCAAACTCTTTTCTCTTCAGAGGAGAGAGAGAGAGAGTCAATCGGGAGGGGAGGAGATTTGTGCTGGGTCCGGATGGGCAGCCTACCTCTGACCAAGACAGATTAGAGGCTGTGTTTCCCTCCAGGCAACCCAACTGGAGCCCCAGTAGTGAGAGGGGAAAGGAGGCTCTCGGTCGGTATCGCCAGACGCTATTGGGGGCATCCGAGCTGCTGCTCAGAGACCCACAAACCTCTCTAAGGTGACAGAGACAGTCCAGGGGCCTAATGAGAGCCCAGCAGCTTTCCTTGAGAGGCTGTACGAGGCCTGTCGAGTGTATACCCCCATCGACCCTGATGCCCCGGAAAATCGGAGGGCTGTCATTGTTGCATTTGTTTCCCAGTCGGCCCCAGGTATTAGGAAAAACTTGCAGAAGTTAGAAGGCTTTGAGGGGAAATCAATCTCTGAGCTGGTTGAGGTGGCCCAGAAGGTTTTCCACAATCGGGAGGACCCGACGGCAGGTTTAAACACCCGGATGGCCAAGGTCCTCCTGGCATTAAACGAGGAAAAAGGCCCAAGGGGCCGGAGAGACAATAAGAACAAAGGAAAGCCCTCCGGGAAAAAAGAAGTCCGACCCCGGCTTGGGAAAAATCAGTGTGCACTTTGCAAAAAGGAAGGACACTGGAGAAGGGAGTGCCCTGAACGAGTGGGGGAACCGACTCCCATGCTGGTGGAGCAGGTAGGTTAGGGTTGTCAGGGCTCAGCTGGCCCCCAAGAGCCCAGGATAACTCTGACAGTGGGGGGCCAAAAGGTGGACTTCCTTGTGGACACAGGAGCCACCTTCTCTGTCCTGCAACAGCCAGTGGGTCCGGTCTCTAAGGCCAAAATCCCCATTAAAGGGGCAACTGGATAAGTAAAATCCTACCCATGGACTAAAGGTCGGATCAGTGACCTAGGAAACGGCTCAGTGACTCACTCATTTTTAGTAATGCCAGAGTGCCCGTACCCTTTGCTAGGCCGGGACTTGCTGAGTAAATTGCGGGCCACAATCTCTTTTGAAGGGCCAGGGCCAGAGGTCAAATGACAAGGCCCAGGGACTGCGGGGATATATCTCCTGAGATTGCCCTTACAGGAGGAATATTTACTACATGAGGAGGAGCCTGGGGAAGTCTCAGCAGATGCCTATCTCCAACAATTAAGGCAGGCTATCCCTGGAGTTTGGGCGGAGGACAATCAGCCAGGGTTAGCTAAACACCGGCCTCCAATTGTAGTCCAGCTGACCAGCAGTGCCACCCCAGTCAGAGTCCGGCAATATCCAATGAGCCAGAAGGCGAGAGTGGGAATCGCCAAGCACATTAAGAGGCTGAAAGGGGCTGGAATCTTGATTCCTTGCCAATCTGCTTGGAACACTCCCCTGTTGCCAGTACAGAAACCAGGGACTGAGGATTTCAGGCCGGTGCAGGACTTAAGGGAAGTAAACAAGAGGGTTGAGACTATCCATCCTACGGTTCCAAACCCTGACACTCTTCTCAGCCTCCTCAAGCCAGAACACCGGTTCTATACTGTTTTAGACCTAAAGGATACCTTTTTCTCCCTACCCCTGGCAAAGCAGAGTCAACCTATCTTCGCCTTCGAGTGGGTGGACCTGACAGAGGGAGAGTCCGGACAGTTAACTTGGACTAGGTTGCCACAAGGGTTTAAGAATTCACCCACTCTGTTCAATGAGGCCCTAAACCAAGACCTCCGGGAGTTCCGTCAGGACCATCCACGGGTGACTCTGCTCCAATATGTAGACGACCTCCTACTGGCCACGGAGGAGGAACAGGACTGTAGACAGGCCACTCGAGAGTTGCTGACCACTCTAGATCATTTGGGGTATCGGGTCTCAGCCAAGAAAGCTCAGCTATGCACTACCCGAGTGACATATTTGGGTTACAACATAGAAGGGAGTAGGCGAACTTTATCCAGTAGCAGAATAAAGGCCATCTTGTCAATCACAGGCCTACCACCAAAAGGCAAGTCCGGGAGTTCCTCGGGGCAGTGGGTTATTGCAGGCTATGGATACTAGGTTTTGCAGAGATTGCAAGGCCATTATACTCTGCAACGGGGGGAAGGAAGCCGCCCTGGTCTGGACAGAAAAGGAAGAAGAGGCTTATAAAAGACTGAAAGAAGCCCTGGTAAGCACCCCAGCATTCGCCCTGCCAGACTTAACCAAACCCTTCCAGCTATATGTAGCTGAGAACAAAGGGGTGGCAAAAGGGGGCCTCATGCAAGCCCTAGGACCATGGAAACATCCCGTAGCTTATCTGTCTTAGAGACTTGACCCAGTGGCCTCGGGATGGCCCAACTGCTTGAGAGCCATTGCAGCCACTGCCCTGCTGGGGTCCAACCCCAGCAGGTCCAGGGGTCCCCAAAGGTGTGGACGGAGTTGGCGAAGAAGGAATGACACAGAGACAGGGTTCAGTTGACCAGCAGCCTAGCCAGGATCTCTAGCCAAGTTCTGGTCAGGATCTCCAGCAAAGTTCTGGCGTTTATTGTCTTGTTACATCTGTATTTATACCAGTTGATTTTAATCCTGTCAATTTCTATTGCAAAGGTTAGGGCGTTTCTTATCTCCATTCCAGGGAGTAAAGATTATGTAGCTTAAGCATGATTGTTTGTAGTTAAAGTGATTGACTACCCACCTGGCACTTAGTTAAGGGGTTTTATTCCCTCCCTAACTTCAGGGAAAAATCCCTACCTGGGGAAACAACCTTTCTTGGAGAGGTGACCTTGGTTAAAACACATAGCGCTAAGGGGAGCAAACATATTAAGAACAGTATGCTATATACGCCAGGTCCCTTGAAACATATGCTGTGCAAATGCTTCTTTCCTGCAGCGACTGTGTCAAGCAGCAAGGATGGACCAGCTTCTGGCAAATTCCCGCTTTTTTATTGTTTAAATGATAGTGCATGCAAATCAGTGCCCACCAGTCAGATTGGGGTGTTTAAGACTCGGAAGAAGACTGGCAAGCAATGACAATAAGCATAGCTATAAACATAGTGGATGGAGCGCACAAGGAGCCCCGTTCATGTAGAAGGTTGCCGGCCTCTTCAGTCAAGGGATTTCAGCTGGCCTCAAGTTGTTGGTTTGATCGTCTTTGTTGGTCTGGCTAGCGGTCGGCGTCACTGGCGAAGGGCTTCCCGAAGCATCAGTGAGTTGAAGGGCTGCATCAAAGGGTCCATCAGGGCTGTGCTTTATGGTGGTGTCGGTGTCCGAGGAGGAGTAAGCTGTGCCCTCTGGGTCAGCTGATATGGAAGATGGAGGGTAGTAGAGAGAAAAAGAAGAAAAAGCAAAAGAACTACAAGGTATGGAAGTGTTTAGAAAAAAGAGGGAGAAGAAAGGGAAGAAGGCAGCATCCTGACACAGCCTTTACCTTCAGCTGCCCCTTTTCCTGTGGTCCAAGGTAGAAATGGGAAACAAGTCCTGTTGCAGGGAGAGGGCAGCTGCTGTCAGGCAGTCTCTATCTTTACCTGGGTCCCGATCTGAGCTGGGCCAAGTCTCTTTCTGTTATCTGGGTCCCGATCTGAGCTGGGCGTGGGAAGCAGGTAGCAGCCATGGGGGCAGGAGACCTCCCTCAGAAGGGGCGAGTGTTCAAGCCCCTGCATAGTTGGGGGGGGTGAGGATCTGTGCCCCACCTCTGTTGACTCCCAAGTTCTCTCCTACCGGCCCCTCTGCGGCTGTGCCTGTCTTAGGTCGTTCCTCCCTGAGGAATCTTAACCGTCTTTGACTAACTAGCCATCCTCCTGGGCCAAGCAGGGTGATGTGAGGTTCAGTTCTGTCTCCTTGGTAGCCTATGCCCCCGTGGGCTCCACGCCCAGCAACTGCCTTGGGATCCCCTCGCCTGCTGGCGGGGCCCCGGCATTGATCACATATCTTGGGGAACCCAGGTTTCTTCTCCAGGGAGGGCCCAGCTCACGCCATTGGGTGAGAGACAGATCCATGGTACCAGCCACCATGAGGCTTCCACCTCAGCATGAACAGAGAGCTCAGGCAACAGCTATGGGCAATTGGATTGTAAGAAGAGGGTCCCTCTTGACACAAGGGTAAGAGGGGCCAATACAGGACAATGGAGAGTCCCAGAACAGGGCTTTCTCAGCCCAGGATGTCAGGCTCTTGGCACAAGACAACTCCATGTATGGGACATATACCAGACACCCCCTAGTCATGGCAGAAAAGGGAGGTGCCCTTCCTGGAACAGTAGGGTAGGGAGATTCTAGAAAAGGCTATGTTCAGGAAAGAAAGAGAAAGGCCAAAGAACCAGCAAACAAGTAGTTAGATTTAAAAAAATGGAAAAAGGAAAGGAGATGTGGGGCAACGCTGGGACATGTGGAAAGACAAAAAGGAGGCACATGTGATCCTCCCAATGGACAGATTGTTCCAGCTCAGGGCTGCACATCTGCTGCCGACGGGCACTGGTCAGGTGTGCTATGGTGAGGTGGAGATGGAGGGCGGTGAGACATAAGGTTGGACTAGACGGTCTGGAATCCACACAGGTGAGTCTGCGTCCTGTGGAAATATACAAGCACATCCTCTCCCGCAGCTTAAATGTACATCAGGTCCCTTCCAGGCTCTTGTAAGCAGGTCTCTCCATTTGACAAGGGCTTTAGGTTTAGTTAGATCAGGGTTCCAATGCCTGTACATCGGGGAATTTCCCTCAGAATCTACATTTAGTATATTAATTACAAATAGAGTATGTTGTAGAACATGATGAGGAGAGGAATATTTAAACTCATTTTCTTGTAATTTTTTAATTTGTGTTTTTAAAGTTTGGTGAGCCCTTTCTACTATTGCTTGGCCTTGAGGATCGTAGGGTATTCCTGTAGTATGTGCGATGCCGAATGTAGAGCATAAGTTTTTAAAAGCTCTAGAGGTATAGGCAGGCCCATTGTCTGTTTTAAGTGCCCTTGGTATTCCTAGGTAGGAAAAACATTGGAATAAATGTTGACTTACATCTTTAAAGGCTTCTCCTGTACGTGCAGAAGCAAGGATAACATGAGAAAAGGTAAAAATACAAACATGCACATAGCAAAGTTTGCCAAAAGATGGGACATGAGTAATATCCATTTGCCATAAGTCACAGGGTCTAAGTCCTCTTGGATTAACTCCAGGAGCAGGGCTAGGAAAATGAGTAGGACAATGGCCGCGGTCACGCACAATACTTCGAGCAGCTTCTCTAGATATGCGATAGTATAGATGGAGAGCAGAAGCATTTTGATGGTGAATGGCATGAGACCGCCGGGCTTCTTCTAGAGCTGTACAAACTACTGGGCAAGTTAGTAAATCCGCCTGATAATTTCCTTCACTTAAGGGTCCTGGTAGGCAGGAATGAGCTCTAATATGTCCAATATAGAAAGCCTTCTCTCATTTATGAATGTAAGTTTGTAGCTGAGTTAACAAAGAGAAAATGGCTGTTCTTCCTTGTGGGAGAGAGGCGGTCTCAATATGAGGAAATAATTTAACTATATATTGAGAGTCAGTGTACAAGTTAAAGAGAACCTGTTGCAATTCTTCAAAAGCATAAATGACTGCCAAAAGCTCTGTTCTCTGGGCTGACGTCTCTAGGGTTTGTTGGACATGGGTTATTGAGTCAATGATTGTTACTGCCCTACCATTAGAGGAACCATCTGTGAATACAAAGGAGGCAGGAGGTGATAATGGCTCTTTTGAACATTTAATAGAAAATATAAACGGATGTAGGGAGAGAAATTGCAATATAGGTGATCTTGGCAAATGATGTAAAATTTGTCCTGGGAAGTTACCTATAGCTATTTACCACTCTTCTTCAAATTGTAATAGTGTGTCTAATTGTTCTCTTTGATAAGGTATTATTATCTCAGTAACTTCTCTTCCAAAGAGTTCGATACTGTGTCGTCTACCTTTGATAATGAGAGTGGCCACTAGGGAGGGATAGGATGGTACAATCTTCCTAGGAGTGACAGGTAAATGTATCCATTCTAATGGTCCTTCCTGCCATAAGCATCCTGGAGGAGTATATTTAGTGGCTAGAATAATTAAGGCCCAAGATTTGGAATAATCTAGATTCTATAGTTGCTGTTTATTGATGGCCTGTTCTATTTTTGCTATAGCTTTTTCTCCTTCTACAGTTTATTGTCAGGGAGACTTAGGGTTAGAATCTCCCTTTAAAATGTCAAATAGAGGTTTTAAGTCAAGAGTGGTTATTTTTAGATATGACCTGACCCAGTTGATATCACCTAATAGTTTCTGATAATCATTTAATGTGTTTAAATGATCTTTTCTTAATTGTAAAGGCTGATGGGTGATAGTAGAGGTATGTAATATTCTGCCTAAGTAGGAAAAAGAAGGTTCAGTCTGAATCTTTTCTGGGGCTATTTTTAGACCATGTTCTTCTAAAGCAAGGACGGTCTGAGTAAGAATTTCCTGTAAAGTAGCCCGATCTTTATGAGCTAGTAAAATATCATCCGTATAATGAATAAGATATAGATCTGAAAATTTCTTTCTAATAACTTGCAATGCCTTATTTACAAACTTTTGACATAATGTAGGAATATTTTTCAACCCTTGTGGGAGAACCTTCCATTGATATCTCTGATAAGGCTGTTTAAAGTTTTCTGATGGTGTGCTGAATGCAAATCTTTGACAATCAGCCGAGTGAAGAGGTATAGTGAAAAAATAATCCTGTAAGTCAATAACAACAACACAATACTCCTGTGGATTTGCCACTGGGGAGGGCAATCCAGGTTGTAAGGAGCCCATATCTTCCATGGTGGCATTTATGGCTCTTAGATCTTGCAAAAGTCTCCACTTGCCTGATTTCTTTCTTATTACAAATATGGGTGTGTTCCAGGGACTATTTGATGGCTCTATATGTCCCCCTGCTAATTGCTGATCAATTAATTGTCGGGCTGCTGATATTTTCTCAGATGTTAAGGGCCATTGCTCAACCCATACTGGTTGTGGTGATTTCCAGACCATGGGATCAGCAGTCTTAAGGGCAATGGCCCCAATTATAAATCCTGTCGAGGAGTGTGAGGTATTACTTTCTTTTCCTAATCCCTTTTCTGGATTAAATCCCATGTCTAGCATCTGTGATGTTACTCTATCACTGGGGCTATATAATAGAACTCCCATTTGAGATAAGATATCTCTTCCCCATAATGTAAAGGGGATAGTTGTAATTACATAGGGACAGAATGTTCCTGAATGTTGATCTTCATCAGCCCAAGTTAAAATCTGAGAACTCTTTTTTACATTAGATGCCTTGCCTAGTCCTACTAAGGAAGTGGAGGTGGTGTGCGTGGGCCATGAAGAGGGCCAATCCTTCCCTGCTATGCAGGAAACATCTGCTCCTGTATCCAATAGACCTTCAGTTGGTTTTCCCTGAATTTGTAAAATTTTTGTAGGTCTAGTAGCATGGATTTCTTATATCCAAAATGCTGCATCACTAGATCCAAAGCCTCCGGCCCCTCTGGCTTCCTGGGTAACAGCTGTCCCTATTTTATGTATTGGTAACAGGAGTAATTGGGCAATTCTCTGTTTGGGCTGAATCTGTATAGTTGTGGTGGGTGGGGAAAGTAAAATCTGTATTTCTCCTGTGTAGTCTGCATCAACAACTCCTGGGATGACTAAGATCCCCTGTGACGAGGGGAGCTCCGTCCTAATATTAAACCTCCAGTTCCCTCAGGCAGCGGCCCAGACACTCCTGTAGGAATGGCTGCTACTGAGTCTGGGGTTAGTATTGCCTGGGTGGTTGAATGGAGGTCCAATCCTGCACTGCCTGGGGTTGCCCAGAAGAGGTCACTGACTGATTGAAATTTGCAGAGGGGTTGAGGGTTGATGCCCCTATTATTGCAGGGGCCTGAGGCTGGCCCCCTCTCAAGTTTCCCAATTGAGGTGATGGGATATAACCTCCTTGGGAGCGGTTTGTAGAGTTTAAAGGCCGACCATTTTTATGGTATTTTGATCTACATTCCTTTGCCCAATGGAATCCTTTCTGACATCGGGGACAAATAGTTTTTGGAAGATTAATATTATTCCCTGATGTATTTCCAGGCTGTCGAGGAGCTTGCCATCTGGCTTGAGTATTATTATTTTTATTTGGGCATTCTCTGCTAAAGTGCCCAGATAAGCCACAAGAGTAGCAGTTCATATTTCTTTTATTACCTGTATTATTGCTGGCTTGTCCTATGCCCTGTACATATTGAGGGTATGTCTCCCCTTTGAGAGCTGCAGCTATAGCTACACCCTGTATAAATGCTGGACTTACATCAGCACACTGTTTTATAAAATCATTTATAGTTCGCGTTCTGCGAATCAGCCTTAATAAAGCCTGAAAGGTATTATTAGCATTTTCAAAAGCCAGTTGTTTAATTAGGATATCGGCTGCCTCTTCGTTATTGGTTACTCTCTTGACTGCCTGTATGAGGCGAGAAAGGAAATCCTGATATGGTTCCTTGACCTTCTGTTTAACCTCTGTAAGGGTGGTTGTTTTTCCTACTGTATAAGGTAGGGATTTCCAGGCATTTACTGCACAACTGGTTACTTTAATAAGTGCCTCTTTGGGCATATACATTTGCTCCTGAGCCGTGTTAAAATCACCTTCTCCTAATATCATGTCTAGGGTTATTCCTCCTCTGGAATTTTTGCTAGTGGCTACAGCTCTCTTAGCAAGATCATCATATTCAGTTTTCCATAATAAGTAATCGCCTCCTGAGAGACAGGCTTTACAAACCTGTGACCAATCATAAGGAGTCATCCATTTACTGGCTAGGGCTTCTACCAAGGTTTGTGTGTAAGGAGCTAGAGGCTCATATTCAGAGCAGGCCCATTTTAATTCTTTAAGTATTTTGTAAGGCATAGACTCCCAGGTGGGGTTTTCATCCTCACCAAACTCATTCTCATATGCAACTGGGAAGCAGAGTGAGAATTCAAGATCTCCATTAGCTTCAGCTTCTCTTATCGCCCTTTGAAATTTAGACATGGAACTCATAGGAGCCGCAGGACCTGGTTTAGGCTCTCTTTCTAATTTGGGGAGCCTTTTTTGAATGGGAGGGCTTCTCTCCTCTCTACTGACTGGAAAGGACCAATGGTCATGTTTATGATATTTATTCTCCTTCTGATCAGTAGGAATAGCTAAATTGCTCTTAGATTGGGCTGGAGACAATAATGATGTATCCTCTCTAGGTGGAGCCAAGGGACTATTTAAAGTTTGAGAAAGTTCAACCGTTTTTGCCTCTGGTGCCAAGGTGTCACAAATTGAATTCCAGAGGGAAAAGATATTTGCCAGGACCTTCTCAGATCCATGGTAGCTGTAATAGTTCTTTAATTGCTCTCCTACTTTAGTCCAAGTTTCTAAATTAACAGTTCCATCCTCAGGAAGCCATTGACATACGTCTTGTATAAAACTTTCTGTCTGACTGGGAGTAACCTTAACTCCTCTGCTAGCAAGCATATGCGTTAAAAGATTAATACAGAGTCTTTTTACTTTAGACTCAGTATGACCCATCTTGTCAATCTAAGTTCTGTACTAACCACACTCTTACCCTACTTATCCTCTAAAGGGGGGCCTACAACACCCTATGGTGCAGTCCTATCCATCCCAAGTATGGGGGGACTTACCTAAGGGTCCCTGTTTGGGCGCCAGATGCTGGGGTCCAACCCCAGCAGGTCCAGGAGTCCCCAAAGGTGTGGACAGAATTGACGAAGAAGGAATGACACAGAGACAGCATTCAGTTGATCAGCAGCCTAGCCAGGATCTCTAGCCGAGTTCTGGTCAGGATCTCCAGCGAAGTTCTGGCATTTATTGTCTTGTTACATCTGTATTTATACTAGTTGATTTTAATCCTGTCAATTTCTATTGCAAAGGTTAGGGCGTTTCTTATCTCCATTCCAGGGAGTAAAGATTATGTAGATTAAGCATGATTGTTTGTAGTTAAAGTGATTAACTACCCACCTGGCACTTAGTTAAGGGGTTTTATCCCCTCCCTAACTTCAGGGAAAAATCCCTACCTGGGGAAACAACCTTTCTTGGAGAGGTGACCTTGGTTAAAACACATAGTGCCAAGAAGGGGAGCAAACATATTAAGAACAGTATGCTATATACACCAGGTCCCTTGAAACATATGCTGTGCAGATGTTTCTTTCCTGCAGCGACTGTGTCAAGCAGCAAGGATGGACTGGCTTCCGGCACTGCCCTACTGGTAAAGGAAGCCTCAAAGCTAACCTTTGGCCAAAATCTCCAAGTAGTTGCCCCGCATGCAGGTGAGACCTTATTAAGAAGCCCCCCGGAGACATGGATGTCCAACGCCCGCGTTCCCAGCACCAGGTGTTGCTGCTAGACACACCGCGAGTCAGTTTCCTGAAAACGGCTGCCTTGAACCCGGCCACACTCCTCCCTGACGAGGAGGCAGAGGCCCCTTTGCATGACTGCGAGGAGACACTGACTGCCCTCACTTCCCTCCGAGAGGACCTCGTGGACCAGCCCCTGCAGAATCCGGATGAGACCCTCTACACGGAAGGGAGCAGCTTCGTAGAAGGAGGTACCCGGTATGCGGGGGCGGCAGTGGTGACACAAAAGGAGGTTCTCTGGGCACAGGCCTGAGGACGAGGCACCTCAGCCCAAAAGGCAGAACTCATAGCACTCACTCAGGCCCTCCGGTGGGGAAAAGGAAAAAGAGTGAACATTTTCACGGACAGTGGGTATGCTTTTGCCACAGTACATGTGCATGGGGCCCTATGTCAACAAAGAGGTCTCCTGACATTAGGAGGAAAGGACATTAAAAACGCTTCTGAAATCCTTAATCCCCTGGGAGCCATATGGGGGCCAAAGGAAGTGGCGGTAATTCATTGCCGGGGGCACCAGAAGGGAAATAGTCCTGAACCACAGGGAAATCGACTTGCAGACCAAACCACCAAGGAGGTGGCTAAAAGACCAGTAGGGCCCCTAGAAGTTCTCGTAGCCCTGCCAGCACGAAGGTTCCAGAGAAGACTACTTATTTACCAGAGGAGCAGAGGCTAGCTACGAAGCTAAGGGCCCAGGAAGGAGAGGATGGATGGCTAATTCTGCCAGATGGGAGGCCTATAGTACCAGAAGCCCTGGGGCGGACCATCGCTTCCCAGACCCACCAAAGCACCCACCTGGGGGAAACGAAGCTATCAGAACTACTGGGAAGAGAATTTTACATTCCAGGGCTCCAGAAAATATCCCAAGACTTGTCCAGAAGGTGCCAAGTATGTGCCCAGGTGAACCAAGGGCCCCCTCTGGTGGCCGCACCGGGGCAGCGATTCTGAAGTCAGAACCCCGGAGAACACTGGGAAGTGGACTTCACTGAGATACCAGGAGGAGGTGGAGGATATAAGTACCTGCTGGTTTTTGTTGATACCTTCTCTGGATGGCCTGAGGCATACCCAACCAAGGCAGAGACAGCACAGGTAGTAGTTAGGAAACTCCTCACTGAAATTGTCCGCCGGTTTGGCCTGCCACTATACATGGGGTCCGACAACGGTCCAGCGTTGTTCGCCAAAGTTACACAATCCATAGTTAAGGCCCTGAGAGTAACTTGGAAATTACATTGTGTTTGTAGACCACAGAGTTCTGGACAGGTAGAGAGGATGAATCGGACCTTAAAGGAAACATTAACTATGTTAAAATTAGAGACTGGTGAAAACTGGGTAAGTCTCCTTCCTTTAGCCCTCCTCAGAGCTAGGTGTATTCCGTATATAAAAGGACTCACCCCTTTTGAAATTATGTTTGGCAGGCCTCCACCTCTTCTTCCCCGCCTAAGCGAGGAAGAAATTGCCAGGCTGTCTACCCAAAATTTGCTTAAGTCCTTACAGGCTTTGCAGAGCAGCGCCAGGTCGGCACAACGGCTGGTGAGAGCCGTACGAGAGGAGGACACACCGAGAACCAGTCCAACGCAGCCTGCATTCTCTCCGGGTGATCTCGTCTGGGTAAAATGCCACGCCCCTGGCAGCCTGGAACCTACATGGGATGGACCCTACCAGGTGCTGCCGAGCACTCCAACCGCCATCAGAGTTGCAGGAAAGAGGCACTGGATCCATCGTACGCAGGTTAAGAAGGCAAACAACAGCATTGAGGGATGGCGGGTCCAGAGGACCAGAGACCCGCTAAAGGTCAGAGTCACTCGGTGTTCATCCTGACTCTTCTCATCTGCATGCAGCCAGGATTGGGAAATCCCCATTCAGCCAAGAATTACTCTTGGGAGGTCACACGGACTATTGATGGGATTGTTATAGGCTCTGTTGTAGGAGTAGGGGCACCTGTCATCCGGACAGATCTCTGCAAACTGTTTGGAAAAAACTGGGGAAATTCCCATAGCCAAACCGTGTCGACCAGGTATGGCTGGGGGACCAACCCTGGGCCACAGGAGTCAGGAGTTATGGGTGCGGAAGCTCGGACTTAGAGCAAGGATTATGGCACACTGGACATTATGTCTGCCCCCGGGAAGGGGTAGTGACTGTGGAGGAGAGGGCGACATCTATTGGCCCTCTTGGGGCTGTGAGACCCTAGCCCCATGGAAAAAACCTCCCACCGACAAGCTCCTCTGTCTGACCAGAGAGGTTCGGCCTGGGGCCCCAAAGAAAAACTGCACTATCGGAGATTGCAACGCCGTCATCCTCATGCCTCTTGCCCATGGACTGACCAATGGGAAGGGGGAAAGACGTGGGGGCTAAGACTCTATGTCAGTGGCCAAGACCCTGGCCAGCTTTTTACCATTCAGCGCCGGACTCTTCCCCAGGGGCTCAACCTGATTGGCCCCTTGCGTCCCCTAGAAAAACAGAAGAGGCCGAGCTTGCCACAGCACCCAGCCTCAGCAAAACCTCCTGGTTCCCCTGAGTCACAAAAGCCTGGGAACATTTAAGGACAATGATATTCAACTCAGAATCCTATAAGAGTTAAACAGTCGATTGTGAGAGGAAGGAAGAAAAAGACATTCTCAGATACAGAAGGACAGAAAAACTTTGCCTCTTTGCACCCATTACCAGGAAGGCTCTGAAGGATGTGTTCCATTTTAAAAAAGAGCAAATAAGAGAGGAAACAGAGTTCTAACACAGAAGGGAAGTAGAGGAAATTACCAAATGAAGAAAGCAGTGTTGTCCAATGTTGACAGCTGTGTTGCAGGTTAAAGAGAGGCTGATCCAGACTGGAGCAAGAGGGAGCGGGGCCCAGGGAGAGTGGACGAGTGTGGACTTCATGGAAAAACAGCAGAGAAGGCCTGGGATGTCCGAACCCACTGAAGGGGGGTTGACAGCTCAGGCTGACACTCTGGCTGATGAATCAGTACATGAATAAGCACGTGGAAAGCTAAACAAACAGAAAAACAATCACTACTACCAAGAAAAAACAAGAATGGAAACACAACCAAATTATGCTATCATATTATACTCACCTGTGAGTGTGAATGCTTATAAAGAGGAACAGGTCAATGGGAGAAAAAAGGGGACATATGTCATACATTCAACAATAAAGATTTTTAAAAAATAAGAAAGAGGAACAGCAATGGCAGGGGAAACTGAGAGAGAGAGAGAGAGAGAGAGAGAGAGAGAGAGAGAGAGCTAATTTTCATCTTCCTTGGTGGAGATAAATAGAAAATATCTATGACTGAAAATCGAGAACTAGTAGAATCAACATGATCTTGAGACACATGGCAGTAAATACTAAAAGAAATAGCTAGAAAAGTGAAAAAGAGATTACCTCTAATGTTGGGCATTACATGAGAAAGGTTAGGGCTATTTTTCACCATCAAATTCATAACACTTTACCTGAATTTTAAAAATACACATATGTATTTTGTGATAAACGGTTTAAAATGTGTTAGAGAAAGAACTAAAAAACATACACTGAAATGTTTGCAGTGGTTTTTTACGAACACCTCTTGGATTTTTTATTTACTTTGTAGTTTTTAGCATTTTCTAAGCTTTCTTCTTTCAGCATATGTGACTTGCAATGACCAAATTACTAATGACATCCATACACAGGAATGTGCAGAATTCCTCAATAATGATTATTTGAAATCTTCAGCATCCCTCTGTATGTATGAACTCAGTCATATTTTCCAGGAACATTCGTGCACTTCAATTTATACTCATCTTTCTCCTGTTCAGCTCATCTGAAGCCAGATCAGTGGTCTTTAAGATTTCAATGGAAAGAAATTAGATTCCGGACTGCTGATACCTGAAGGAGAGAGGACTGCTGGAGTTGGGGCAGGGAACACAGGTTTCAGGGGGAAGATCAGGGCATGGATACTAAGTGATTTAATCCTCAGAATAATCCTATGAGATAGGATGCCTTTATGTGTTCTCATTTTAAAATTTAAGGAAACTGAGGCCCAGAGTGGACAAGGGATGTGTGTGGTCAGCAGCTGTGCAGGGATTTGACTCCTGTGTACATTTACCTTGCTGCGCTGCAGGGCTCAGGACATGGGAGAGGTCACGTGACACCCTCCCTCAGCCCAGTGCAGCCAGGCCATGGGTTCACTACTCCTCTGAGGAGGAGGGGACAAAGTGGGGAGGGACTGCTCCCTGTCTCCAGTCCCCTGAGTTGTGGCCTGAGATCACAGAGGTCCACTCCGGACTGTAGACTTCAACATTTCAACTCTAGATCATGTGGTAGATGTGGTGCTGACTGATGTGGCCAGACCCCGGGCCCAGCCATGGAGGTTCTTGACTTTGTCCCCTTCTGTTGTGTGGCAACCTCATCTATTCCTGCAGGACCAAGGAAAGTCACAGAAACTGCTGGAGGGACAAGACGTGTGGGCTGAGCCCTTCCCCTCTCCCCCCAAAAAGGAAAGAAGTTAAATGTTCATTTTCACTGAGCAGTAAATTGGCACATAAGCTATATAGAGAGTAACCTGAGAGACCATCTCAGTACAGCGCAATTTTGGTAGAATCATTTTATTGCATAATTACTTTTTTTAAAAGACTGAAGAAAGCTAGTACAAGCATAGCCTTTGTAGTTCTTGGAATAAAACACAAGTTGCCAAGCTCCTGCCACATTACGTCTCATGCAGGCTTTTGTTTGGGAGACTCAGTTCATTGAGGGGGAGGATAAAGAGGAGAGGAGAGCCACTGAGGCCATGGGCATTGAGGAGACAGATTTGGCCAGATGTAAGACGATAGGCCTTTGAACTTCCTGGTTCAAAGGGTGCCAGGGCCCTGCATCCCCACTTCCAAGTGGGGCCCAGAGAGAGCAATGGCAAGGAGCCTCTTGGATGGCAGGTAGCTGCTGGGGACATGGATCACAAATTGCCCTGCCTTGGGACTCGGTGAATCTCAGAGAAGGTGCTTCCTGCCTTTGAATGCGCCTGGCAGCGTGGGCACTAACCCCCGTGTGGACATCTCAGGCACAGCCTGAAGCTCCAAGGTCACCCAGGCTCTGCAGTTGCTGGACTTTGTAGTTTCTTGAGATGCCTGGAAGCTCCTGGGCAGCTCCAAGTGTTCAAACAGCAGCAGCCAAAGGAGCTAAACAGGACTCAGTGCCTCAGCACTTGGGGAAGTGGGACTTAGAGGTAAGTTTTGTTTGATTCAGAAAAATAAAGCAAAGTGATGCTTCTTGCACCCTCTTAGGGTATACGGATGTCCACCCACTGCACCATTACCTAGACTATTGGATGGAGACTTGCTCTGGTTAGACTGTGACTGGAGAGTGGGAAGTGAGAGCCCTAGAGGTTAAATTGGTTTCCTGAACATGGCTGTTTAGTTCCATGATTCAGGTCTCCATTAACCCCCAGAGGTAAGCCTCGGTGTTTGGTTTTCAGTGACTCAGACAATTGGGACAGACCCCTCTGTCTTCACAGTCTTTTTCACTATAATTTATGGCATCACTACTTTTTGTGACTGTTTCTGCAATCCTGTTTTCTCTGTTAGCATTCAATAATGGCAATTACTTTATGAGGAACATGGAAAACTGCATGGGGGGAGGGAAAGCCTTCTTAAATGACGGGTACCCGTCAATCAAAATTATTTGTCTTAATGGAAGGAGGCATTGGCATGGGTTTCATCACAGAGCAGAAACAACCACTTGCCAGTGAAGTAGTCCGTTTCCTTGGAGCCGTTGAGCCCTTGGGAGACCGTGGCTGGGCAGCTGCGTGGCTCCCATCCCTGTGGAGTTCGGTTCAGGGAAGCAGAGAGCCTGGTCTCACCTCTGCTGAGGCAGCATCCCTCCTGGGAGATGCAGGGGTGGGTGAGTTGGGAGGGTGGGAGCCCAGGGTAGATGAGGAACAACACCTTGCACCTTACCAGGCTGAAAGGTTAAGGTGAAGCAATTCCTCACTCAACTAGTGGAGCTGCTGGCCTTCGTCTGGCTGTAGAACAGCCTAGGGAACAGGCCCCGCACTCCCAGCATCGGCTCCCTGGGAGTCCAGCAGCCTGGCTGCAGGTCAGAGGGACATCCCTGGGAACATTTCCTGCCTTAGGGGCAGGGCTTGGCCCCACCCAAAGGCTCAATTTTGTTGGGTCCTGGGGTGCATGGGACGCTGGCGAATGGTAAATAATCTGGGTCTGCCTCATTCAGACCAGTGCTTTCCCCCAAGCATTAGTGATCACTTTCTGTTCTTTTAGCTCTCAATATCCCTGTCATTTAAACTCCCGCTCTTTGCAAAATAGCAAGATCATTTCTCTCCCGAGTCTCCGGACATGATCCAAGTTCCAGTAACCATTTAACTTGTGCACTTAATTTACTCCATGGTCTTGCTGTTGTTGTGTGTTGAGTCAGGTTCAAACCAAGAGGAAATAATGAGATTTAACACACACCAGAGGAATTAATTCTACGGTAGCGCCAATTAATACTGTGCTACAAGTTATTGTGTTTGAAGCCTACCAGGCAATCACTAAGCCTAATGCAGACCACTAGCCTAGGGAACTCTGCATGCGCTCTCCCACCAGTGACAGCGGTTTTACCCTTGCTGGCATCCGCCATGCACTCACCCTCTTCTCTGCCTTCACCCCTGCTCTTTCCTCCATCTGCCATGCAGACACTGAAAGATGTTCGAGGATGTCTGGTGAAAACTGGTGAAGACAAATGAGGTTGGAGGGGTGAGCAGAGCACTGTGATTTGAGACATAATCTCCAAGACAATGAGAAGCTATTCATAAGTATGAAACTGGAGAGTAACAGGATCAAAAGCTTTAAAAAAATCACCCTAGATTGGATTCAGGGCCTGCTGGCAGAGAAATGACAAGTAGCCCAGGCTGGTGTGGCTCAGTTGGTTGGAGTGTCTTCCTATGCACCGAAAGGTTGCCAGTTGGATCCCTGGTCAGGACACACACCTAGGTTGCTGGTTCAGTCACCTGTTAGGGTTCATATGGGAGGCGATCAATCGATGTTTCTCTCTCACATTAGTCTTTCTTTACTTTTCTTTCTTTCTTTCTGTTTTCTTTCTTTCTTTCTTTCTTTCTTTCTTTCTTTCTTTCTTTCTTTCTTTCTTTCTTTCTTTCTTTCTTTCTTTCTTTCTCTCTCCTCTCTCTCTCTCCACTCTCTCCCTCCCTCCTCCCTTCCTCCTACCTCCCTTCTCCTCTCTCCAACATATATATTTTAAGTGACAAGTAATCCAGATGGCAGATGATGGTGGGGCAGGGTTCAAGAGATATTTAGGAAGTTTGACTCATCAAGATTGGTGATTACCCAGAGAGAAAGGAAAAAGGAAAGATAACTCGTACATGAATGTTTATGGCAGTTTATTCTTAATAGCCACAAACTGTAAACTGTCCAGATTTCTTTTAATGGATGACTGAGGTTAAACAAACCATGGTATGTCCACACCATGGGATACTTCTCAGCAATGAAAAAGGAACAAACTATTGATACACACATCTTGGCGGAACCTTAAGGAAAGTATGCCAAATGAAAAAAGCCAGTTTCAAAAGTATACATGCTGAATGATTCCACTTATTCAACATTTGTGGAATCTATATATATAAAAGGCTAATGTGCAAAGTGTCCCCTCAGGAGTTCAACCAGAAGAACAGGAGTTCGATTGCTCACTATGATGTGTGCTGACCAGCAGGGGGTGGCGCGGAAAAACATAGGAAATATATTTATGCACATAAAACTCCAATCCAAAACCACAGGGCTCATTCTAGTCTTCACCCTTTCTGTATTTGTAACTGTCTTCTCAGACAATGAGAAACCTACCTATTTTCAGTCTCCCATATGTAATTAACCTCTCATGTCCACTGCTCCCCTCTTACCCACCCAGACATCGCCTCTCCCTGCTTGGGCTCTGCCACCCCACACAAAGACACCCCCCCTTCGCATGGATGCCTTCCTCACCAGGCTGTGACAACCCCAGCTGGCTTCCTTCACCTTTCTCAGGCTCTGACTCCCGTGCCAGCATGCAGCCTTCAGGACCCCTTCCCTCATTCACCTTGGGTCGTAACACTCTACAAGGCTGTTCCTCCACACGGACACTGGGGACTCTCACCTCTCTCTCTCTCTCTCTCTCTCTCTCTCTCTCTCTACCTGTCCTCTCTCTCTTGATCTTTATCTCTGGGCTCTGACAGCCTATGTAAGGCTGCCCCCATGTGGGCAGCCTCATCACCTCCTATGGGCTCTTTACCGCACACTGGTTTGGGACTGGCATGGTTTCCCTCCTCACTCTGCTCAGGTGAGGCCAGATTACCCTTTTTTATTCTCTAAAAGGTTTTTTTTGTAATTGGTGTTACTTCTTCCTTGAACTTTTGTATGAATTCACCTCTTGTTTTCTTTGTGAGAATTATAAATTCAATTTCTTTAATAGACAGAGGACTACTTACTTTTCTTTCTATTTTTAAATATACTTTTATTGCTTTCAGAGAGGAAGAGAGAGGGGAGAGAGAGATAGAAACATCAATAATGAGAGAGAATCATTGATTAGCTGCCTCCTGCACATCCCCTACTTGGGGATCCAGTCCACAACCCAGGAATGTGCCCTTGACCAGAATCAAACCTGGGACCCTTCAGTCCACAGGCCCCTGCTCTATCCACTGAGCCAAACCAGCTAGGGTTTGTCACTTTTGGTAAGTTGGTGTTTGCCATGAGAATTTTTCAGATGAGCGGGATGGAGAGAGCCAATTGGGGGGATGGGGGGACCAGGGACATCTGTAAGACTTTTAACAGCAAAGATAGTTTTTCCAATGAACATAAATTTTTAAGTTTATTAGCTTAATTTGTTTGTTAAATGGTCTTCATTTTTTCAGTTATGCAAAATTTAGGTAAATTTCCCCCTTCAACTCCTCAGACTGGTTAGTTGTACCTTTGCCTCAGTCCCTGTCCCTCTCTTCATGAGCCTCATTAGGGTTTATCTATTTTATTATCTTTTCCAATTGTTGGCTATATTGATCCTCTGTTTACTATTCCACTATTACTGAAGTAGCTGCTTAGATAGGGGGGGTAATAAACTTTTTCTGTAAAGGGCCAGACAGTAAATACTTCAGGCTTTGGAGCTCAGGGTTCTTTTCCATCTTCCACAAACCTGTATATGGTCAGTTTCCTAGCAATTTTTAACATTTTATTTTATTCATTCGGTATTAGCTTAAAGAAGGACCTTAGATAGAAGCATGGATAGATAGGACTTATCTGATTATAATAGATAATATTTATTTAGCCTACATTGTTACTATGCTCTGAACAGTACAAAAGCAGCCACACACACACACACACACACACACACACACACACACACACATAAGGATGAGTGTGGCTGTGACTCAATGAGCCTTGATATACAAAAACAGGTGGAGGGCTGGATTTGGCCTGTGGGCCATGTTTGGCTGACCCCTGGCTTAGAGCATCAGATCCCGTACAGACCTGTTTCCATGGCCATTTCTCTTGGCTTTTGTCCAGATTTTGTCTCCTGGCAAGTCTGGCTAATTTGAACTGAGCCGCAGAATCACCCTTGACGAACTGTAGACAGTTCAGAGCTCTGGTCGATGTTGTGCTCCTATATAACTTACTTTTGCTTCTGCCGGGCAAGTAGACATTAGTCACTTGTAGTCCCTTTAATCCAAACAGGATTGAGATCATTGGAATCTGGATGAACTGTTTCGCATTTCAAATTAAAACCTGAGGTGTCTAATTTTTCCTTGCAGCCTTCAACTCTAATTTTTGTCCCTTCAGCCCCATGCGTCTGTTAAAAACTGTGTTTAGCTTCTAGACCTCTTGGCCTCTATTTTCAGAATTGGCAGAGGCGGTCCCCAATGCCAAATTCATCTCTCCTTTCCTATGGGCTCTTGGGACTCACACCCTCCCTCCCCATGAGTGCTCTCTAAAAGGCTCTGACAGCCTGTGAAAGGCTGCCCCCATGTGGGCAGCCTCATCACAGATTTTAACACCATAAATCCTTATGCATTGCTTTCTGATAGTTTCAAACAGATATACAGGGGTGGGCAAAAGTAGGTTAATAAGGAGGAAAACCAAGATGGTGGCATAGATTAACACAGGAGATTGCTGCCTCGAACAACCACTTCAGAGATATAACTAAAGGACAGAACAGACATCATCCAGAACCACAGGAAGGCTGGCTGAGTGGAAATTCTACAACTAGGAGGAAAGAGAATATCATACCCAGACTCAGAGGAGGTGCAGTGCTGAAGTGAAATACTCAGGTGCAGAGTGCGTGTGGAGTGGGCTGGCGGCAAGGGCGCTGTTGTTGCTTTCAATCGGGAGGGAGTTTCAGACTCTGAGCTCCAGATCCGGGCGAATCTTTAGGCACCCAGTCTCAAATAGGAGAAGCGGAACTGTCTGGCTTCGGTCGGAACTCGAAGGCAGCTTTCTCTCCGAGGTTTGCAGCAGTTGCTAGGACTCTGAGAGGCAGAGCCCCTAGGGATGGAACTGAGAGCAGCCATACCTGCTTGCTCCACCCGCCTTGTAGATCCCCAGGGACCCGCCCCGCCCAAGCAGTGCGCTGAGCCATTTGCCAGATAGCCTCAGGCAAACGCTAGATTAGCACCGCCCTAGAGATCCAGCACAGAAGCTCTCCCACTGCAGACACAGCTGACTCTCATAGCCAGTTAGCCTGGAGGTCAAATCACCCCTGGTATTGCCGACAATCAAGGCTGAACTACAACAAGACTGTGCACAAAGACCACTAGGGGGTGCACCAAGAAAAGATAAAAAAATGCAGAGACAAAGAAACAGGACACAAATGTCAGAAATGGAAGATATAGAGCTCAAAACCACACTTTTAAGGTCTCTCAAGAACTGTCTAGAAGCTGCCGATAAACTTAGTAAGGCCCTCAAAGAGACTGGTGAGACCGCCGATAAATGTAGTGAGATCCTCAAGAAATCTAATGAGACCCTCGATGTTGTGATAAAAAACCAACTAGAAATTAAGTATACACTGACTGAAATAAAGAATATTATACAGACACCCAACAGCAGACCAGAGGAGCGCAAGAATCAAGTCAAAGATTCAAAACGCGAAGAAGCAAAAAACACCCAATTGGAAAAGCAAAATGAAAAAAGAATCCAAAAATACGAAGATAGTGTAAGGAGCCTCTGGGACAGCTTCAAGCGTACCAACATCAGAATTATAGGGGTGCCAGAAGATGAGAGAGACCAAGATATTGAAAACCTATTTGAAGAAATAATGACAGAAAACTTCCCCCACCTGGTGAAAGAAATAGACTTACAGGTCCAGGAAGCGCAGAGAACCCCAAACAAAAGGAATCCAAAGAGGACCACACCAAGACACATCATAATTAAAATGCCAAGAGCAAAAGACGAAGAGAAAATCCTAACAGCAGCAAGAGACAGAAACCCAGTTACCTACAAGGGAATACCCATATGACTGTCAGCTGATTTCTCAACAGAAACTTTGTAGGCCAGAAGGGAATGGCAAGAAATATTCAAAGTGATGAATACCAAGAACCTACAACCAAGATTACTTTATCCAGCAAAGCTATCATTCAGAACGGAAGGTCAGATAAAGAGCTTCACAGATAAGGAAAAGCTAAAGGAGTTCATCACCACCAAACCAGTATTATATGAAATGCTCAAAGGTATCCTTTAAGAAGAGGAAGAAGAAGAAAAAGGTAAAGATACAAATTATGAACAACAAATATGCATCTATCAACAAGTGAATCTAAGAATCAAGTGAATAAATAATCTGGTGATCATAATAGAATCAGGGACATAGAAAGGGAATGGACTGACTATTCTTGGGGGGGGAAAGGGGTGTGGGAGATGCGGAAAGAGACTGGACAAAAATCGTGCACCTATGGATGAGGACAGTGGGTGGGGAGTGAGGGTGGAGGGTGGGGCGGGAACTGGGAGGAGGGGAGTTATGAGGGGAAAAAAGAGGAACAAATATAATAATCTGAACAATAAAGATTTAATTAAAAAAAATTACTGATTGAAATGTTAATTACACCTAAAAAACACAAAAAAGTAGGTTAATAGTAATAATAAATAATACAATAATTAATAAACAATACAGTAATAAACATTTCCCATACTCACAACTGTAAACCTACTTTTGCCCACTCCTGTATAATTTCTCCAGGTTTTATGGTTGTTTTCAATGAGAGAGCAGGCCCAAGTTATCTGCTCTGCCATTGCTACAAACAGAGCTCTGTTTGTTCTCATCATTCTGGGTCAATATTTCCTAGTCCAAATGTGCCTTTTCAATGTATAGATTTGAGTCTTGAGTTCAGAGAATTGTTGATTTTCTTTTTTTTTTTAAAGGAAGTTTTATTTAACAAGTTTCATTTAGTACAATATGTCTAATGGAAATCACAATACAAGGAAAGATTTAAATCAAAGCTTCAGAATTTTATACAAATGACATGACCCAATTCCTAAAGTATCAATTGGTATTACATCTCAAAATTGTCCCAGATCTTAATAAAAATAAGTGTACACTCACATGCCTTATAGGATAGTAAACCAAAAAGCTAGAATTAACAAACATGCCAAATGTTTTCACTTTGAATTATAGACAGAGTCCCTATATTTGAGTTTTACAGAAAAGCATGTTTCTCAACACACATCCAAAGTTTTCAATGTCTTGTGGTATAAGAGCAACATTTAACATAAGAGAATTGCTTTAACCTAAATATGCTTACTGCTTAGGTACACTCCTACAACATAAACTAACTTGAGGAAAGATGAAAATTGTTTTAACAGTTATGGTCAGTACTGAATATTTCAGTGTTCAAAATTACTGAGCTTGAAAACAATTCTGATTCCCATTTTACAGTAAGCTTAAATCACAAGCCCGTAATGCAAAAGTATTAAACATCACCTTTGTTTTCTTAAAAAAAGAAAGAGAAAGAAAAGTTGACCTAGAGTAATCAGAATCTATTTCCCATTAACCACACTGGATATGCTAGACAGCCCTCCCATTCTATTCAACCCCATAAATGCTCAGCTTTCATTTCTGTAGTAGCTGTTTAATGCTCCTTCTCTACCTACGCAAGGTTTGACTGATAGTCACTTGAGTTTTCCTGCAGCACTTGGTCATATCCACTCATACTGCTCTGAACACCATAACCACCTCCGTAACCACCACTCAGCTGCTGGCTAGCAGGACCCCCATAACTAGACTGGTTGGATGAGCCCATCCCTCCCATCATTTGGCTACCATAAGCACCGCTACTTGCCCCTGCTGTAGAATTCAAAAAGAGTTCTACATAGCTGTGATCATAAGCACCCCCACTTGTTCCTGCAGTAGAATTCAAGAAGAGCTCCACATATCTGTGTTGCATATTAGCCTTGTCTTTTGCCATAGCTGCCACAGCATCTTCATGAGTAGCAAATTCAACATCTGCCTCACCAGTAACTCTGCCATCGGGTCCAATTTCAATGTGTACTCTCATGGGTTTAAGAGGTGAGAAAAAATTGTAAATATCATTCTCAGTGGCTCTGTAAGGTAATCCCCTCATGTGTACACAGTGGCCTGTGGTGCTCTGGAAACTGGACACCCCATCTCCGTATCTATGATCAGACATTCCTGAAAAACAGTAGTTGAGGTCTCTTCCAAATCTATCAGACCCAAAGCCATACCCATCATTATAGCCACCATAATCATCATAGCCTCCATAGCCTCCACCATAGGCACCTCGCCTCATCCTTTCAAACCCAGCCCCTCTGCCAATGCTATTATAACCTCTGCCAGTCCCTGGCCTATCATAGGGACCGGGTCGCTGCATAGCCATGAGCTTTCGAGGAGGATCATAGTGGGTTCGGACTTCAGCTCGGCTACTCTTAAAGATTTCAATGTACCTGTGGCCTATTCTTTCCTTGTGCTTCTTTAAGGCCTTTTCAGCTATCTCCTGTGAAGCAAATTGCACAAAGGCCTCCCCTGTGCTCCGCCCTTGAAAGTCCACAGGCAGTGTCATCCCATTTGGCACAGTTTCCAACCCTGAAAAAAACTGAACAATCTCCTCCTTGCTACAGCCAAATGGGAGTCCTCTAAGGCGGACGAAGCCATCATTGGCAGCATCAGGACTATTTGGACCTGTATGCTTCAACACCCAGTCCATTTCAACACTGTTGGACTTGAATACTTCAACATATCTGTGTACCATGGTTTCTCTGTCCTTCTTCAAAGCCAATTTCACTTCATCTTCAGATTCAAGTTCGACAAATGCTTCACCACTTGGTCTGCCTTCTCTGGTGTAGATGAAATGAATACCTGACGTGCCATTTTGGATTTTGCAATCAGAGAAGAAGCGCATCACTTCATCAGCAGAGCAGGACCAGGGTAGGCCCCTGACCTTCACCACGAAACCCTCTCTGCCTTCCGTGCTCAGCATCATGGTGACTGTGAGGCTCTTGGTGGCAAGCTCGGATCAATGCAATTTCAGTGGAGCTCTAAGGATGCGGGACGATGTTCCTCCTGCCCTCAAACGGTTATAGCAAACCAGGTTCTGTGTTTTATTGTCTTGTTACATCTGTATTTATACCAGTTGATTTTAATCCTATCAATTTCTATTCCAAATGTTAGGGCGTTTCTTATCTCCATTCCAGGGAGTAAAGAAGATTATGTAGCTTAAGTGTGATTGCTAGTAGTTAAAGTGATTAACTACCTGCCTGGCACTTAGTGAGGGGGTTTTATTTCCTCCCTAACTTCAGGGAAAAATCCCTACCTGTGGAAACAACCTTTCTCCGAGAGGTGACCTTGGTTAAAACACATAGCGCTAAGAAGGGGAGCAAATATATTAAGAACAGTATGCCATATACGCCAGGTCCCTTGAAACATGCTATGCAGATGTTTCTTCCCTGCAGTGACTGTGTCAAGCAGTAAGGATGGAAAGGCTCCTGGCACATTTGGTCACCTTGGAAATCCTGCTCTGAGCCCCCTCACCAGTTGGCTGACTGTATATGGACTAGTGGTCCAGGGCATGGATTTGTGCACACTAAAGGAAGTTAAATTTGCAGCAATTCCTATAGACACTGTGGGTAAGACAGTACCACCATGACCTCTAATGTATTAAAACGTTATAAAGATATGTTTTTCCACTACTGCCTGGGCCATCTAAGAAAAAGCATTTGGGGTATACAGTTTGATCTTCGATGGCTGAAGTTATAGTGTGAAAGGCTGCCAATTGTTCACCGTTCAGAGAATTGATCAGTGTTTATTTTTAAATGGCCACTGTGTCATATGTGCCGGATGGACGGTCGGTCACTTAGCCTCTTATATATATAGATGTAGATGAGGGAGATGTTACACTGCAGCTTGCAGCTGCATGTGGCTATGGAAAAGGAAGGTTCAGTCCAGCCTTCAGGAGCTCAAAGTCCCATAACAAGATGGCTAAACCTCTATGATTTTTCAACAGCTCAGACCGTTCCTGGAACTGGAGAATGATCGGAGTTGCTGAGAAACTCCCCGAGGGAGTCAGCGTCTAGGCACAGCTACCAAATCAAAGCATATTCCTTTCTGAATAATAGACCTACTGAGGCATCTTGTCTTTTTACAGCCTTGTTTTACCCTCCAGTTTCCCCAGGTCTGTGGGGGTAAAAATAAAAACAACAACAACAACTACAACAACAAAACACCTTAGTTAGCAAGGTGAATAATTTTAGACACCTGTGGCTCTCTTCTCATTATGTCCCTTCCTCACTATCAGTGAGGGCTGAGCTACTGTTTGCAGTGGAGGTGGGAGTACCACTCTTGACGAGAGTCTCAATCTCTGATCCTTTATGTGGAAATCCTTTGTGTGGTATGTGACAGTGAGGATATGGGTTTGAACTCACCTGGGGAGTGTCCATGTCTGTTACTAACGAGCTTTGAAATCTTGGACAAGTACCTTATTTTAGAAACTTCAACAATGACATTTTGTGGCTAGATGACACTGGTTAGACCAGTGCCCATCACAGTATCTTCCCAGTAAGCATTAGCTATGACAGGTAGAGGACCCCCAGCCAGTGCAGAGCACGTGTGGTCCTGTGTCAATGGATTTTTAAATATTTTTTGCATAGCAGCAGTTCCACACTGCAGAAAAGTGTATCATTCATAAGTACCACTTGAACGTCAGTGCCTTATAACCTCCCTATAGCCTGGCAAGCTCTATGAACCCAGCTTGGTACCTCAAACTTGCATAGCTCCCTCACCTACCCAAGCAGACTCTGCAATTAGGATTGCATGAGCCTGTCCTGAGCAATGGCGTCAATGATGTGTTTTGATTGTAAGGCATGGATAAAGTTGCTTTTTAATTGCTCGGTTCAAAGTATGGTTGGTGACAATGGGTTTTATAAGATCAGAGCTGGGCCTGTAGTCTTGCATTAGCTGCCTTCATGAAAGTCTAAAACTAGGAGTATGGAGCAAGCCTTCAGAATCTGGTTGAGGGATACTTGTCCAACTTGTACTGTATTCTACAGGTGCCACTTGTGGCAACCTCTGAGTTCTTGACCTCAGTCTTTGTAGCCCCAGCTGCAACTTATCCAATTAAGGGCTGAAGATATCCAGAAACTCACACGGATGTTTAGCTTCAGCACTAAGCTTAGCAAGTGCCTGGGGGAAGGGAGAAGAGGGCTGAGGTGTGGCACGTGACTTAAACCCAAGTCCAGCATGTGCCTCAGCCCAAAAGAAACCAGGAATTGGCAGAAAGAACCACCTTGACTTGGAACATGAGGCTCTGCTCCAAGTCACAAGTCTGAAGTTCACATGAAGTTCATAGGGCATTCTAGTCCTAAAGGGGTCCCAGCCTACTTAGCTGTAGTCAGGTAGGAACTAAGTGATTTGCAGCCCTTATTTGGCTCCCATTTGCTGAGAATGGGCTGGGAAATCCAATCGCTTATGTTGGTCTTCCGTATTTTTTTTTTGTCTTTAAAGTTGCATGTTATTAAACTTTTGAATACAACAAAGCATCAGAATCCATGGCAAGAAACAGAACTGACATGAAAGGAAACAAGTATGGCCAGGGTGTTCTCAGTGAACCACTCTCCAAAGCCACACCACTGAGCTTTCTCAGCACAACCTTCTAATTTTCCTTCAGTTTTTACAGCATTTTTCTTGGCTCCTGGCTCTCTCTGCCTCCCTGGCCAACCTGTCTGCCTTCAAAGCCACAGCCAGCCTCTCTCTCTTTTTTTTCAATTGTTCACAGTATTACATCTCTTCTTTTACCCTGATTGACCCCCCACCCCACTCCCGTCCCCCAGGACAAGCCCCCACCACCCAGTGTCAATGTGCATTGCTTATGCAAATATGCCTGCATATAAGTCCTTTGGTTGATCTCTTACCCCTCCCCACTGCCTTCTCTCTGAGGTTGGATGGTCTGTTCAGTGTTCCTTAGTCTCTGGATCTATTTTTGTTCCTCAGTTTGTTGTTCATTGTATCCCACATATGAATGAAATCATGTGATATTTATCTTTGTCTGACTGGCTTATTTAGCTTAGCATAATGCTTTCCCAGATCCATCTATGCTGTTGCAAATGATAAAGAATCCTTTTATAGCAGCATAGAATCCCCTTGTATAGATGAACCACTCATCTGCTGGTGGGCACTTAGGCTATATCCAAATCTTAGCTATTATAAATTGTGCTGGTAGGAACATAGGGGTGCATATGTCCTTTCTGATTGATGTTTCTGGTTTCTTGGGATTGTCAAGTAAGACTCCCTCCACGTTCTGCGTGGAGTAGGGTTCGGTATCTGAAAGAGGAGCCGTACAACAAATGAGAGAAAAAGACACGAGATGATTTTGCAATATTGGGGGACCAGGCGGGCAAGTCCCGAACAACTTCCACCTAAGCTCAGGCCGCTCAGATCTTTCATTGAGGTCGGGGTAGCCTTAGGGTAAGGAGGTCTGTCTGGGGTAGCACGAAGGTAAGGTGGTTTGTTAGGGGTAGCCCGAGGTTAAGGAGGTTTCAATGACACACAGATTAGGTCATAACATCACCCCTAGGCAATTTACATGATTAAAGGTAGGGAGGTTGCTTCAGCCATCATTATCTAGATTAACTGGGTGGTGCACAGTTCTGACCTTTGCTAGAACTTCAAAGGTTACTAGCTTTTGGGGGGTCTCTGTCTAAACTCAGCTAGTGAAGACAATGAATGGTTTCCGGCAGGGATATAGTCCTAGAAGTGGGATTACTGGGTCAAATGGGAGTCCCATTTTTAACTTTTTAAGGAAATTCCATACTGTTTTCCACAGTGGCTGCACCAGTCTGCATTCCCACCAGCAGTGCAGGACTTGGAGACCTGGGGAAACCAGGTACTTTGTGTACCTCCTTTTTCTCCACATCCTCGCCAACACTTGTCCTTGTTGATTTGTTGATAGCCATTCTGACAGGTGTGAGATGGTACCTCCATTGTTTTGATTTGCATCTTACAGATTAGTGACTTTGAGCATGTTTTCACATCTCTCAGCCTTCTGCATGTCTGCTTTTGAAAAGTATTTAAGTCCTTTGCCAATTTCTTGGTTGGACTTTCAATCTTCATTTTAAGTTTTAAGAGTAACCTGTAAACTTTGGAGATTAAACCCTTATCTGAGGCAGCATTAGCAAATATGTTCTCCCATGCAGCGGGATTTCTTGTTGCAGTCTCTCTTTTGTCACTCGGTCTGTCTGTAGATATCTCCAAGGGTAACCAGTTGCCTGCAGAGAAGCTGTGGCCCACAGAGACCTGCTCTTGGGATCATCTCTGCCCAATTTAAAACTGGGCTGGGGGCGGTGTGTAGAGACGCAGGACCAGCACCGCCCAGGGGTTCACCCACACTTCCCGATGCAATTAGTTTCCTGGTGTTTGTGACATGGAAAGTACCTCAGTTCTCCTTCAGGGCCTCAGGCCTTGGGACCCTGCAGTCTCCTGTATGTACAGATTTGCTGGGGTTTCTCCCAGGTCCCCCCACCGTGCTGCCTGCCGCTGAGCACATTGTCAGGATGAGACGTTGTCTTTGTGACTGGAGTTTTGAAAATGCAGCCATGGAAAGTACCTCAGTTCTCCTTCAGGGCCTCAGGCCTGGGGACCCTGCAGTCTCCTGTATGTACAGATTTGCTGGGGTTTCTCCCAGGTCCCCCCACCGTGCTGCCTGCCGCTGAGCACATTGTCAGGATGAGACGTTGTCTTTGTGACTGGAGTTTTGAAAATGCAGCTGGTCAGCCTCCTAGGAAGTTGAGACCTTTCATGATGTCTCTGCTTGTTCTTGGATAAAATGTGTTGTCTCTTCTTGGCATCCTATTTCTCTGGAGCTTTCCCAGAAAACCCTGTTCTATATTCTAGATCAGTATAGGTTTCCCCATGGCTGCAGAGCTGTCTTGCTGACACACTCCTGAGATGCAGACAGCCTGTGGCTTACTGGAAGCTGCCTGCCCTATCCTTTACTCACACCAGAAGAACAAGGCCTGTCTAAGTGGGGAGGAGGATGGGGCCATAAAGAGGCAGAATATAGACCAGCCGTGGGCAAACTACGGCCCGTTTGAAATGAATAAAACTAAAAAAAAAAGACTGTACCCTTTATGTAATGATGTTTACTTTGAATTTATATTAGTTTACACAAACTCTCCATCCAAGCTTTTGTTCCAGCCCTCCGGTCCAGTTTAAGAACCCATTGTGGCCCTCGAGTCAAAAAGTTTGCCCACCCCTGATCTAGACTGTAGACTACCTGCAAAGAAGCTGCTTGTGACAAAGGTTGGCTCCCATGATTTTCAACTTAGAACTTCAATTATGAATGTTAGCCTTTTTGCCCACCTTTGTCTTATTTCTGTAATTATAAATCCTGCCCCCCAATGAGGGGAAAAAAAACATGAATATTAATAAAATGGCAATAACCATGTACCTATCAACAACCACTTTAAATGTAAAGACATAGGGTAGCAGAATGGCCATGCTTCCTACATTTGGGCTCATTTCTGAGATGTACATACATGTTTCTCATCACATCTGGTGCGTGTAAAGGCAGTGAGTGTTGACAGATTATGATGGAGGAGAAAAAATTTCAAGTGAAGAAAAAATGCTGAATGTTACACATGAATTTCAGATCAATTGTTCAATAGTAAGAATGTATCTGAAGGTCAAAGAGCAAGATATACACATGTGATAAGTGCTGTGCCAATGTAACCAATAAGAAATGAGGGAAAGCAGTGAACAAATGGAAAAACTATTAATTGTGGCTGAATAAGTAACATAAATTCAATACCTATTAGCTTAAGTTAGTCCAGAAGAAGGCAAGCTGTTTGTATAAGAACGTAAATAATCACAGTAAGTGCTACTGACACTTTTGTGGAACCACAGACGGGCCTCAGGTTCAAGGCCTGAATGAGTGAGTATAAGGAGAGCTGACTTGGTGAGTGGCTAATAGATCCCATGGCTGCTATGGTGTTGGTAGGAATTTGCAGAGTTCCTCAATGATAAAAACGGGCTCATCTGTCAACAGACTTTCTACCTGGATGAAATTTATGTAAATTGGAAAAGATGCCTACAAAACCACATAACAATGAGTGAGGAGAAATAAGTCTATACGTTTAAAGCAGCAATTTTCAACTGGCATGCTGCAAGAAATTTTAAAACATGCCATACCTAACTATTTAGCCAGGGCCACTGAACTATTTTCTCTTGATTATCAAATAAAAAAAAATGACAATTCCCAATACAACAAAAGCCATCCAGTGTGAATGAATCAAAATTATAACCCCCCCCCCCTTATTTTTTTGGTCAGATCAGCAAAATATATATTTTTGGTGCGCCACAGAATTTTAGTAATTAGTTTATGTGTGCTATGAGATGAAAAAGGTTGAAAATCACTGGTTTTAAGCTTTTCATGACTAACTCACGCCTATGTTTGTAGAAAAGCATTTGAGGGCTACAGGCCTAATGTCAAGTCCCTTGGGACTTAAACTTACAAACTTTCAGAACCTAACATGATTGATTACAAGTATTGAAAGTTCTGTGAGCTCTTCTCCAAAATCTATCTTAACACTTTGTTTGCTAGTACTTTCCTATCAGTCCAAAACCTTGCCCCAAAAGTCTGGGCAAAATGTGTATGTTTATCAATTTACCCGGCATCTCTTTCTGCTTACATTAAATTTCAGTAGCTTTTGAAATTTTCAAAGAACTCCCATTTTACATATGATATTAAAGCACTTTGTGTGATAGTTGTAAACACAGAATAGAGTTAAAATTATGTGAAAATAATAAGATGGATAAGAAATCTTTATTTTATTTTTTAAAAATTAAATCTTTATTGTTCAGATTATTACAGTTGTTCCTCTTTTCCCCCCCATAACTCTCCTCCACCCATTTCGCACCCCAACCTCCGCCCTTACCCCCCCCCACACACACACACACTGTCCTCATCCATAGGTGTACGATTTTTGTCCAATCTCTTCCCGCACCCCCCACATCCCTTCCCCCCCGCAAATAGTCAGTTCACTCCCTTTCTATGCACCTGATTCTATTATATTCACCAGTTTATTCTGTTCATCAGATTATTTATTCACTTGATTTTTAGATTCACTTGTTGATACATGTGTATTTGTTGTTCATAATTTGTATCTTTACCTTTTTCTTCTTCTTCCTCTTCTTAAAGGATAGCTTTCAGCATTTCATATAATGCTGGTTTGGTGGTGATGAACTCCTTTAGCTTTTTCTTATCTGTGAAGCTCTTTATCTGACCATCAATTCTGAATGATAGCTTTGCTGGGTAAAGTAATCTTGGTTGTAGGTTCTTGCTATTCATCACTTTGAATATTTCTTGCCACTCCCTTCTGGCCTGCATAGTTTCTATTGAGAAATCAGCTGACAATCATATGGGTACTACCTTGTAGGTAACTGACTTTTTTTCTCTTGCTGCTTTTAAGATTCTCTCTTTGTCTTTTGCTCTTGGCATTTTAATTATGATGTGTCTTGGTGTGGTCCTCTTTGGATTCCTTTTGTTTGGGGTTCTCTGTGCTTCCTGGACTTGTAAGTCTATATCTTTCACCAGGAAGGGCAAGTTTTCTGTCATGATTTCTTCAAATAGATTTTCAATATCTTGTTCTCTCTCTTCTTCTGGCATCCCCATAATTCGGATGTTTGTAGTATGCTTGAAGTTGTCCCAGAGGCTCCTTACACTATCTTCATATTTTTAGATTCTTTTTTCTTTTTGTTTTTCCGTTTGGATGTTTTTTGCTTCTTCGTATTTCAAATCTTTGACTTGATTCTTGCGATCCTCTAGTCTGCTGTTGGATCTCTGTATAATATTCTTTATTTCAGTCAGTGTATGCTTAATTTCTAGTTGGTCCTTTTTCATATCCTCAAGGGTCTCACTAGATTTCCTGAGGGTCTCACTAAATTTATTGGCGGTTTCTAGAAAGTTCTTGAAACACCTTAAAAGTGTGGTTTTGAACTCTACATCAAGTAGTTGGCTTTCCTTCATTTCTGTCATTTGCGACCTGTTTCTTTGTCTCCTCATATTTTATGCTTCCCTGTGTTGATAGAGTGGTTTTTCTGTGCTAGGTGTCCTATAGGGCCCAGTGGCTCAGCCTCCACAATTACCTGAGGTGGATACTCTTGGTGCACCCCTTTGTGGGCTTTGTGCACAGTCCTGTTATAGTTTAGTCTTGATTGTTGTAGGTATCATTGGGAGGAATTGACCTCCAGGCCAATTGGCTGTGAGAATCAGTTGTGTCTGCAGTGGGAGAACATCTGTGCTGGAGACACCCTTCTGGGGCAAGACTTGCTTCAGTGGGGATTTGGTGCTCACTGAGTCTGCCCCCTGAGTATGTCCCTTATGGATCTGAGGAGTTGTAATCTGGATGGTCCCACTCTGACCACTGGGTACACTGGCTCTTGGATCTTTAAGGAGGTGCTAATTTAGCCTCTGCCTGAGGCTACCCAGCAGGAGCTATGGATAGATCTGCAGATTTATCTTTTTGTTTGAGGTTTGGAGGTGCCCAGATGAGGCCCAGCTGTGAAGGAATGCAAACTGCTGTAGGGCCATGGGCCTTCTTTTGGAAGTGCTGGGACTCTGACCCAGCTGCAGTTTGTTAGGTAATTTTCAGATTGCAAAGGGCCAGGCCTTTCATATGCAAAAGCCTCTTTGCACAGCTTGGGTGGGGCAAGGTCTCAGGGGATCAACAGGGCGGAGCAAATAGCAATGGCTGCTCCTCAGTTCTACCCTAAGAGGCCTGCGTCTCAGTGTCCCAGTTATCGCCGCAAGCACTTCTGAGAAAAAGCGACCCTCCATTTCCGACCGATGCCAGACAGTCCAGTTTCTCCTAGTATGAGTCTGGGTCCTCAGAGACTCGCCCAGACCTGGAGTTCAGAGCAGTCTGGAGCTTGTGTCTTCCTCCCGATTGAAAAAGACAACCGTGTCCTCAGTTGCCATCCCTTTCCTCATGCACCTCCGAACCTCTGCACTTTACTTCCGCACCTCCTCTGAGTCTGTGTGCTTTTCTCTTTCCTTCTAGTTGTAGAATTTCCACTCAGGCAGCCTTCCTGTGGTTCTGGATGATGTCCGTTTTATCTTTAAGTTGTATTTTTGAAGTGGTTGTGCAAGGCAATTTCCGGTGTTTACCAATGTCGCCATCTTGGTTTCTCCAAGAACTCTTTAAGAGGAGAAGGAAGATGGCTCCCGGAGCAAATGGAGTAAGCAGCTGAAACTAATAACACCCACCCCAAATTGACGAAACTACTCAGCTGGTGAGACGGTCTGCAGCCGGGAAGGGCAGAGCTCCCCTGGAAAGGTAAAAAACCAGGGATCTGGGCAGGAAAGTTTGCCAGACCTCTGAGCCCAGAGGGATAGAGGCAGACCGTGCGGCAGACAGCCACGTCCCTTGGGACAGGCACAGCCCCTGACTGGGGAAAGGAGATCCGCGGGATTCCTGGTGCCGCTGGGGGATTTGAGAGCTGGGTTCTGTGATCACGGAGGACTGAGCCTAAAGGGGGCAGCCTGAAGAGCTGACCAGAGCATGCAGTGCCGGTAGTAGAAGAGCTTGTAAGAAAGTCAGCCTTCCCCGTTTCCGCGGCCAGCGTTTACTTATTTATTTTCACTGAATCCTGTTCATAAGACATCTCGGATACAGACACTCACCTGCGCTGAAGAGAGGGAGAAGGTGCAGACGAGTGGAATCTGGGGAGAGACTGAGGAGAGAGGGGGGCCGGGAGAGGTGGCAGTGAATTGAGTGCTGAGACACCCCTGGGCCCAGGATTGGGGCAGCCATTCTCTCCGGAGGGTGGGACTCCCCTACCTAGCCCCCAGGCAAGGAGCACAGCCACACCCAGATTCCACTGTGAACGAGATCAAGGATTAAAATAATCTGATCAGTCCCTGGGAGTTAACAGGATCTGGCCTATAGAGGGATTTTCAATCCCAGCGATAGAGAAGCCATATAGCCTCAGAGGCCAACCCCAGAACACTGCCACCCAGAGGCTGAGCCACAAACTGATTCTTTGCTAAACACAAGATAAGGCAGTCTGAGAAACAAATACGGCCTGCTTAAAATAAGGACTGTGGTTTACAACACAGAGAAACAGGGTATCGCAGGGAAATTCAACACTCTCCTGAATACCTGGCAGGACTAAGGCGAGCCAGACTGACGAGTAGAAGAACCGAAGGACCTTCACTACTGCAATTTTTTTTTCTTTTTTCACCTTTTAACTAAGCAACCAATTTTTTTTTCTTCTTTTTCCATCACCTGATTTTACCCTTTTAATTACTACATTCTTATTTCTTTTTAAATATATTTTATTGATTTTTTTTTTTTTTACAGAGAGGAAGGGAGAGAGATAGAGAGTTAGAAACATCGATGAGAGAGAAACATCGATCAGCTGCCTCCTGCACATCTCCTACCGGGGATGTGCTCGCAACCCGGGTACATGCCCTTGACCGGAATCAAACCTGGGACCTTTCAGTCCGCAGGCCGACGCTCTATCCACTGAGCCAAACCGGTTTTGGCTACATTCTTATTTTTAACCAGTATTATTACTGCTACCATTTGACCATTTTTTAAAGTGCCATTTTATTTTCTCTTTATTTTATTTTGGGATTAGTGTTCTCCATTCTATTTTCATCGTTCCTTTAGCAACAATTTTCCCTACCTCAATTTTACCTCTACGTTAAAACCCTCTCCCTCACTTTTCCCCTTTTGTTGTCCTGTTTCTCTTATCCTATTCCTGCTCTAGATTTTCCCTATTCCTTCTGTTTACCTCCTGTCAAAATTTCACCCTACTTATATATCCTATTTCCAATCCACTGCTCTAAATCTTTATACACATACCCCTTATCTTTCTTCACTATCCAAAAATTTTTTTCTTTTTTTCTTCTTTTATCTTTCTATTGTTTTGTTGCTGTTTGCTTGATTGTTGAGTATATTGTTTTTTTGTTGTTGTTGCTTGTTTTTTTGTGTGTGTCTGTGTGTGTGTGTGTGTGTGTGTGTGTGTGTGTGTGTGTGTTTTAGGACTTGTTGTGAGGCTGTTTTGCTTTTTCTTTTTATTTTTTTATGCTGGTTTTTCCCCTCCCTCCACCCATCCCCCCCGGTTATTTTTGTGCTTCTGTTTTCCCTTGCCTCTCTTGATATTATTGGTTGTTTCTAGTTGGCATTCATCTCCAGGAGCTGTTGCTGGAATTTGTTGGGATTAGTGGCGGTTCTATAGGAGTTTTCTCCTCATATTAATAGTCTCTTCCCCTCTTCCACTTCATTCTCTCTTTTCGCTCTTTTTTTTTCTTTTATTTTCTCTTTTTTATTTCCCCCCCTCCTTTTTCCCAATTTCATTTTTGCACTCCTTTTTTTTGGTTCCCTACTTTTCTTTTCTTTTTTCTCTTTTATCTTTTTCTCTTCTTTCTTCCTTATCCCCTAATTCTCTTAATTCGGGTGGTCACCTTTATTTGGGGTTATTAATATCGTGAATATATTTGTGTTTAGTGCCTGGTACGTGGTGCCTTGTTGTGTTGTATTTTGTGCCTTTAAATCAATGCAGCAGATCCAAGCAACAGCAGCCCCCTGAGCACACACCCTCTGTCTGAGGAACAGCAGCTGTACATGAAACCTCGCCCCACCAGCCAGAAGAGCCACCACAGCTGTGAACAGCGCCCACCAGAGGAGCTGCTGCCAACTGAGGAGCAGCTGCTACCGCAACCGCCCAAGGAGCAACCACAGCCCAAGGTGCCACTGCCACCCAGGGAGCAGCCACTGAATGACTCAACGTCTAGATATGTCAGTGAGATCAAACATGGGTAGACAAAGAAACCCCCAAAGGAAAGAAAAAGAGGACTCGCCAGAAAAGCAGCTAAATGATACAGAGGCATGCAACATGACAGAAAAAGAATTCAGATAAGGGTCCTAGAGTGCATAAACCGGACGGAGGAAAAAGTCAACAACTTATGCAAGAAGCTAGAAGAAACAGATGAAAAAGTCAACTACCTATGCAAGAAGCAAGAAGAAACAGATAAAAAAATCAATAACATATGGAAGAAGCTAGAAGAAACAGATGAAAAAATCAACAACTTAAGTAAGACCCAAGAAGAAATGAAGAGTGATATAGCTGCAATAAAAAACACCATTGAAAGTATCAACAGTAGACTAGGAGAAGCGGAGGACCGAATTAGTGAATTAGAAGACAAGGAAGCAAAACACACCCAAACTGTACTGAAATTGGAGAAAAAAATTAAAAGACAGGAAGAGAGCCTAAGGGAGCTTTGGGAAAACATGAAACGAAACAACATACGAATAATAGGGGTGCCAGAACAACAGAAGGATGAACATGGATTAGAAAACCTACTCGAAGAAATAATATCAGAAAACTTCCCTGAGGTGGGGAAGAAAAAAGTCTCACAAGCCCAGAGAGTCCCAAACAAGTTGAACCTGAAAAGACCCACACCAAGACACATCATAATTACCATGGCAAATATTCAGGACAAAGAGAGAATCTTACAGGCTACAAGAGAGAGACGGAAAGTTACATACAAGGGATCTCCCATTAGATTATCAAATGATTTCTCAACAGAAACACATCAGGCCAGAAAAGAATGGACGGAAATTTACAAAGTGATGCAAAGCAAAGGACTGAACCCAAGAATACTCTATCCAGCAAGGCTATCATTCAAAATTGAAGGGGAAATAAGAAGCTTCACAGACAAAAAAAGGCTAAGGGAGTTTATCACCACCAAGCCAGCAATGCAAGAAATGCTAAAGGGACTAGTGTAAAAAGAAGAACTAAAAAGCCCAGAAAGAAAATAGCCACACACAAAAAAATAGAAATGGCTACAAACAAGTACCTTTCAATAATAACTTTAAATGTAAATGGACTAAATGGTCCAATCAAAAGACATCGAGTGGCTGAATGGATAAAAATAACATGACCCATATTATTGCTGTCTACAAGAGACCCACCTCATTAGAAGGGACTCACACAGACTGAAAGTGAAGGGATGGAAAAATATCTTTCAGGCAAATGGAAATGAAAAAAAAGCTGGGGTAGCAATACTTATATTGGACAAAATAGACCTCAAAGTGAAGGCCATAACAAGAGATAAGGAAATCCACTTCATAATACTAAAGGGATCAATACAACAAGAGGATATAACCCTGATAAACATATATGCACCCAATGCAGGAGCAGCCAAATTCATAAAAAAACTCCTGGAAGATATCAAAGGAGAGATCGACAACAATACAATCATAGTAGGGGACTTTAATACACCACTGACATCACTGGATAAATCTCTAGACAAAAAATCGGCAAAGAAACAGCAATCCTAAATGACTCACTAGATCAGATGGACTTAATTGACGATGTGGGAAACGGTTTATTGCCTTCACTATCTGATAAGCATAGACAGAGAACTCCCTGAAACCCGCCGAAGGCTGGGTGCCTTTGAAGCCCTAGCAAAGGTCGGAGATAGGCGCCACCTCTGTTTGTCCAGACAGTGGTAGCTGAAACTACTCCCCCATTTATTATTATGTAAATCTTTGCTGATGGGCTAGTCTGCTTGTTACTAAGGAGTCACTGCCTAAGGGCTATGCTATGGGTGCATCCCAGATCAATAAAAGCTTGTTGAGGCCTGAGTACGGGGGAAGTCCTGCGGGACTTGCCGCCTGGTCCCCCAATATTGCAAAATTATCTCGTGTCTTTTTCTCTCATTTGTTGTGCGGCTCCTCTTTCACATACCGAACCCTACTCCATGAGGAACATGGAGGGAGTCTTACTCGACAGACATCTTCAAAACACTTCACCCCAAAGCCACAAAATATACGTTCACCTCAGGTGCTCATGGGACATCTTCAAAAATAGACCACATATTGGGTCACAAACAAAGTCTCCCCAAATTCAAGAAGATTGAAATCATAAAAAACATCTTCTCAGACCATGATGGCATAATATTAGAAATAAACTACAATAAAAACAACACCAAATAATCAAACACTTGGAAGCTGAATAGCATGTTATTAAATATTGATTGGGCTAACAATGAGATCAAAGAAGAAATCAAAAACATCCTGGAAACTAATGACAATGAAAACACTACAATCCAAAACCTATGGGACACAATGAAAGCAGTCCTGAGAGGGAAGTGTATAGCTCTACAGGCCTATCTCAAAAAACAAGAAAAAATGGTAGTAAATCATCTAACTCTACAACTCAAAGAATTAGAAAGACAGCAACAAGAAAACCCCAGAGTGAGCAGAAGGAAGGAGATAATAAAGATTACAGCAGAAATAAATGACATAGAGACCAAAAAAACAATACAGAAAATCAATGGAACCAAGAGATGGTTCTTTGAAAGGATAAACAAAATTGACAAACCTCTAGCCAGACTCACCAAGAAGCAAAGAGAGAGAACCCAAATAAACAAAATCAGAAACGATAGAGGCGAAATAACAACAGGCCCCACAGAAATACAAATGATTGTTAAAAAATACTATGGACAGCTCTACTCCAACAAACTAGACAACCTGGAGGAAATGGACGAATTCCTAGAAAAATACAACATTCCAAAACTCAATCAGGAAGAATCCAAAAATCTCAATAGGCCAATAACTATGGAAGAAATTGAAGCAGTCATCAAAAAGCTTCCAGCAAACAAAAGCCCAGGACCAGATGGCTTCACAGGGGAGTTTTACCAAACATTCAAGGAAGAACTAAAACCTATCCTCCTCAGACTACTACAAAAAATTCAAGAGGAAGGAACACTTCCAAGCTCATTCTATGAAGCCAGCATCACCCTAATACCAAAACCAGGTAAAGACAACACAATGAAAGAGAATTAAAGGCCAATATCCCTCATGAACATAGATGCCAAAATCCTCAACAAAATCTTAGCAAATCGGATCCAGCAGTACATCAGAAAGATCATACACCATGACCAAGTAGGATTTATCCCAGGGATGCAAGGATGGTACAATATCCGCAAATCAATAAACGTGATTCATCACATAAACAAATTGAAAGAAAAAAACCACATGGTCATATCAATTGATGCAGAAAAAGCATTTGACAAAATCCAACACCCATTTTTGATAAAAACTCTCAGCCAGGCAGGAGTAGAAGGATCATACCTCAACATAATAAAAGCCATATATGACAGGCCCACAGCCAACATCATACTCAGTGGACAAAAACTAACACCATTTCCCCTAAGAACAGGAACAAGACAGGGATGCCCCCTCTCACCACTCCTGTTCAACATAGTACTGGAAGTATTAGCCATTGCAATTAGGCAAGAAGAAGAAATAAAAGGCATCCAAATTGGAAAAGAGGAAGTAAAACTGTTCTTATTTGCAGACGACATGATATTATACATACAAAACCCTAGAGACTCCATCAAAAAGCTACTAGACTTAATACATGAATTTGGCAATGTAGCAGGATACAAAATTAACCCCAAGAAATCTGAGGCATTTCTATACACCAATAGTGAACTTTCAGAAAGACAGATTATAAAAACAATTCCATTCACCATTGCACCAAAAAAATTAAGATACCTAGGAATAAACTTAACTAAAGAGGTAAAAGACCTCTACTCAGAAAACTACAGGACGTTGAAAAAAGAGATAGAAGAAGACATAAACAGATGGAAGAACATACCGTGTTCATGGATTGGTAGAATCAACATCATTAGAATGTCTGTACTACCCAAAGCAATCTATAAATTCAATGCACTTCCCATTAAAATACCAACGGCATACTTCACAGATCTAGAACGAACTCTCCAAAAATTCATCTGGAATAAAAAAAGACCCCGAATAGCTGCAGTGATCCTGAAAAAGAACAAAGTAGGTGGGATCTCAATACCAGATATCAAGATGTACTACAAAGCCACTGTTCTCAAAACTGCCTGGTACTGGCACAAGAACAGGCATATAGATCAATGGAATAGAATAGAGAGCCCAGAAATCAGCCCGAACCAATATGCTCAATTGATATTTGACAAAGGAGGCAAGAACATACAATGGAGCCAAGATATTCTCTTCAATAAATGGTGTTGGGAAAATTGGACAGATATATGCAAGAAAATGAAACTGGATCACCAACTTACACCATACACAAAAATAAACTCAAAATGGATAAAGGACTTAAATGTAAGACAGGAAACCATAAAAATTCTAGAAGAAGCCAAAGGTAACAAAATCTCAGACATATGCCGAAGCAATTTCTTCACTGATACAGCTCCTAGGGCACTTGAAACTAAAGAGAAAATGAACAAATGGGACTACATCAAAATAAAAAGCTTCTGCACAGCAAAAGAAACCATCAACAAAACAACGAGAAAACCCACTGCGTGGGAAAACATATTTGCCAATGTCATATCTGATAAGGGCCTAATCTCCAAAATTTATAGGGAACTCATACAACTTAACAAAAGGAAGATAAACAATCCAATCAAAAAATGGGCAAAGGACCTAAATAGACACCTTTCAAAAGAGGACATTCAGAAAGCCAACAGACATATGGAAACATGCTCAAAGTTACTAATCATCTGAGAGATGCAAATCAAAACAACAATGAGGTACCATCTCACACCTGTCAGATTGGCTATCATCAACAAATCAACAAATGACAAGTGCTGGAGAGGATGTGGAGAAGAAGGAACACTCGTGCACTGCTGGTGGGAATGCAGACTGGTGCAGCCACTATGGAAGACAGTATGGAGTTTCCTCAAAAAACTAAAAATGGAACTCCCATTTGACCCTGTGATCCCACTTCTAGGAATATATCCCAAGAAACCAGAAACACCAATCAGAAAGGATATATGCTCCCATATGTTCATAGCAGCACAATTCACCATAGCTAGAATCTGGAAACAGCCTAAGTGCCCATCAGTAGATGAATGGATTAAAAACTGTGGTACATCTACACAATGGAATACTACGCTGCTGTAAAAAAGAAGGAACTCTTACCATTTGCAACGGCATGGATGGAACTGGAGAGCATTATGCTAAGTGAATTAAGCCAGTCAGTGAAGGAAAAATACCACATGATCTCACTCATTCATGGATAATAGAGACCATTATAAACTTTTGAACAATAATAGATACAGAGGCAGAGCAGCCTCAAACAGATTGTCAAACTGTAGCGGGAAGGCCGGGGAGGGGTGGGGGGCAGGATGGAGGGGTGTAAGAGATCAGCCAAAGGACTTGTATGCATGCATATAAGCATAACCAATGGACATAAGACACTGGGGGGTAGGGGAGGCCAGGGGATTGTCAAGGGCGGGGGGAAAAAAGGGACACATATGTAATACCCTTTGTAAGACTGTAAGCAATAACATAAAATTTTTAAAAAAAGAACACAGACAATGCTCAGAACAAAAAAAAAAAAAAGAACTCTAAAAACTTATACTAGCTAGATTGGTGCAAAAGTGGGTAATTTCTTTTTAAAGAAAAATTTGCTTTCCGGGATAACTAAAAATTCTAAGGGGTAGAAGCAGGTGTTATATTGGGAACCAGTTGGTCCTGCCTTACCAATGAACGTGTGCCTGAAGGGATGTAAGAAAGTGCAAGGGAAACGCGTCACTGTGTCAAACATTATGCTAGGCTCTATGATAACTTGAATTAAACACTGAAGCAGCTGGTGTCCATGTCCCTATGTGCCAGGCAATGCGCTTTGCATGCCCTGGTTAATATTCGGCCGCAGCTGTGGCAACACCATGAACCAGGGCAAGTTGTCTGTCCTTTCCAACTCCCAGCTCTGAGTTCTGGCAAATGCTCTGGGTAACCTGGCCTCTGTCAGGTTCCGTGGGGACCGCAGCGGAGAACCGGGAAAAGCTTTTGGCCACCGTTCTGGACAGGCGGAGGGCTCACCCAGTATCTGCTGCTGTTTCCACCCTCCCCAGCGGGTGGGCCGCACCCCGCCGACCGGGACCCCAGCGGACCAACCGAGGCGGGCTTTCCCCAGCCTCAGAGAGGCCATTTTCCTGGGGAACCCTGTCCGGTGTTCTGCCCCAGCCAGCATGAAGTCTGTCTTGTTGGCGGGGACGGAAGGAGGTGGTGACGCCGTGAGGTGGGGGCCCCGGGAAACACAGATGCTCCCTCCGGGATCGGACCCGCTCCCGCCTGGAAACCTCGGGGGGCACCCGCGGCCCTCCCCACGCTGCGCGGGGCGGACCAACGGGCGGGCACTGACCTTCACTCTCCCGCCGGAGTCAGGCCCAAATTCGGCCATTCTCTTGAACATATTGTCCCGGCGGAGGGTTTCTGGCCGAGGGAGGGCGAGTCGCCGGCGCTCGCGGAGACAGAAGAGCAACCGCCCGCCACTTGCCCACCGACGGTGCAGAACCCGAAGCCCATTCAGCCCGCGGACGGAGAGCGGAACCGGAGGGGCGCCGCGAGGGGCGGGGCCATTTGTCTCCAGGGGCCTCGGGGATGCCAGGGTCTCTGGTTTGCCTGTCACCCGCCCCGACACCTGAGCTGCGTGGTGGCTGAGAAAGGGCTTAGGGGGCAATTCTTTGTCATCGCCAAAGCGTTCCAATTCTGAAATCAAGTTCCTGAAATCTCGCCCACGCACAGCTTTTCTTTGTCTCCATTTAGAACTCCATGCTTGAACCGCTTATTTCTCATTTATCGCCTTCCTCCTTTTCTACTCGGTTTGCAATCCAAGGTGCATAACTGGACATTCACCCCAATGCCTTTCTGTGGCGCTAAATACTGTGCAGATGAGTGCAGTGCCCTTGACTGGGAATCGAACCTGTGATCCTCTGGTGCACAGGCTGACACTCTAACCCAGTGGTTTTCAACCTTCCTCATGCCGTGACCCTTTAATACAGTTCCTCATGTTGTGGTGACCCCCCAACCATAAAATTATTTTCGTTGCTACTTCAGAACTGTAATTTTGCTACTGTTATGAATCGTAATGTAAATATCTGATATGCAGGATGTATTTTCATTGTTACAAATTGAACATAATTAAAGCATAGGGATTAATCACAAAAGCAATATGTAATGATATATGTGTTTTCCGATGGTCTTAGGCGACCCCTGTGAAAGCGTCATTCAACCCCCAAAGGGGTCGCGACCCACAGGTTGAGAACCGCTGCTCTAACCACAGCACAGGGGCCAAGACCATTTGTACTTCTTTCTTGGTGGTTGTGGTTAATCCTCCCTGAGGACCCATTGATTTGTAGGGAGCATGGAAGAGAGAGGGAAAGACTGAAATGTCCATGTGAGTGAAACTCCTGCACCCGGGCTGGTGAGGAAGGAACCTGCAACCTGCCCTTGACCCAAACCAGAATCGAACTCAGGACCCTTTGGTCTGCATGTTGACGTCCTAGCCACTGAGCCAAACCGGATAGGGCTGTACTTCTCAATCAGAGGGAATCTTTTTCCAGTTTAAATCAGTCCTTTAGTCTGTGTTCTTCAGCTCATTCCTTTTTGCCTTTTCAAGGATTTTGCCCCAGCAACCACCCCCAATCTGCCCCATATTTTCAACCTTTCTTCTTTGGTTCTTTCCCGTGAGAAGAGTTAAAAAAGCTTGAATCTCACACCCGTCAAAAGGACTAGTATCAGAAATTCAACAAGTGTTGACAACGATGTGAAAAAAAGGCATCTTGTACACTGTTGGTAGAATTGTAAATTGTTGTAGTCATTATGGAAAACCTATGGAGATTCCTCAACAAAACAAAAATAGAACTACCATATGACCCAGCAATTACACTTCTGGGTGTTTATCTGAAGACAACAAAAACACTCATTCGAAAAGATATGTAACCACTATGTTCATTGCAGCATTATTTACAGATGAATGGATAAAGAAAATGTGATATATTACGTATGCATATATTACTCAGCCATAAAAAAGAATGAAATCTTCCAATTTGCAACATGGAAGACCTAGAGCAGGAGTGGGCAACCTTTTTGTGAGTGTGTGCCAAAACCAGCAAAATCTCTGACTCAAAATTCTTCTGCATGCCAACCCTAACTTTTTGAGAACATGTTACGCCTACTTGATATCTCTTAAGGTGTACGTATGTGAAGAACCTTGCAGAAATAATAAAGTTCATTCGAGCGACAAAAGCACAGTATATAATGATGAAAAATACATTTATTTTTTAATGTATACATGTTATGTAAAATTACTTATTTATCTAAGATGCACCTACACTGAATTTATCTGAAAAATAAAAAAGTCGATATTAAGGAAAAAATTGTAAATGGAAGCAAAAGTTACTGGCGTGCCATGTTTGTTTGGCAAGTGTGCCAGGGGTTGCCCACAACTGACCTAGAGGATATTATGCTAAGTGAAATAAGTCTAAAAGAGAATGACAAATACTGTATGATTTTACTTATAGGTGGAATCTGAAAAGATAAAACAAATTAACAAGACAAAACTGAAACAGACTCATAGATACAGAGAAAAACTGATGGTTGCCAGAGGGGAGGTGGATGAGAGGTGGAGGTTGGGTGAAGAAGGTGAAGGGAAACAAGAGATACAAACTTGCAGTTATAAAATTAATAAGTCATGGGGATGTCATGTATAGCATAGGGAATATAGTTAATATTTTAATAACAGTGCAGTAACTAGAATTATTGTGGTGATCACATCATAAGGCATATAAATGTTGAATCACTATGTTGTGCACCTGAACTAATATAATATTGTATGTCAACTATGCTTTAATAAAAATAAATTAACTAATTGAATTTTAAAATGGTAAAAAAAAAAGCAACCCATATATCTTTAAGCCTGCATATTTCTATCACTGTATTGCCCTTCAAAGTCCCTCTGACCTCCCGCAGAGGGAGGCCAGACTGCAGCTTACGCCTGCTCCCCACAGAGTAGGGCATCCTCTAAGGGCTCCCAGTCTGGGAGAGGGGGCAGGCTGGACTGAGGGACTCCCCTCCAGTGCATGAATTTCATGCACCAGGCCTCTAGTTATTACTATATTCAGATAAAACAAGAAGTAGTAAATCTGACACAACACAAGGAAAAAAGGAACATTCAGAGAACAACAACAACAACAAAAAAAGCTGTTGGAAATTAAAAATATGATAGCAGAAATGAAAACATTGAATGATAATATCAAAGAAAATTCCCAGAAATTAGAGCAAAAGACAAAGAGATAGAAAATAGGAAATATAAGATAAAAACATCTGTATGCAGCCCTAGCTGGTTTGGCTCAGTGGATAGAGCATCAGCCTGCAGACTGAAAGGTCCCAGGTTCGTTCTGGTTAAGAACACATGCCTGGGTTGCAGGCTCCATCTCCAGTAGGGGGCGTGCAGGAGGCAGCCGTCAATGATTCTCTTTCATCATTGATGTTGCTATCTCTCTCTCCCCTCTCCCTTTCTCTCTGAAATCAACAAATATATATTGGGGGGGGGGGGGGAAGAGCATCTGTATGTTTGCTGTCTGCCATAGTGAAATACCACAGGTTGTGTGGTTTCTTCTGAAGCCTCTCTCCTCGGCTTGCAGATGGCCGTCCTCTCGCTGCATCCTCACAGGGTCTTCTCTCTGTGCCAGGGCATCCATGGTGTCTCTTCCTCTGTTTAAAATTTGATTTGTTGATTTTAGAGAGAGGAAAGGAGAGAGGGAGGGAGAGAGAGAGAGATCGATTTGTTGTTTTACTTATGCATTCTTTGGTTGATTATGTGTGTGCCCTGACTGGGTATCAAACCTTAAACCTTAGCATATTGGGATGACACTCTAACCAACTGGGGCTCTTCCTCTTTTTATAAGAATACCAGTCATATTGAATTAGGACACCACTCTTATTACCTCATTTATTTTTTTAAAAATTAGATAGATGATAGATAGATAGATAGATAGATAGATAGATAGATAGATAGATAGATAGATTTCAGAGAGAAAAGGCGAGGGAGAGAGAGAGATAGAAACATCAATGATGAGCAAGAATCATTGATCAGGTGCCTCCTGCACACCCCACCTGGAGATTGAGCCTGCAACCCAGGCATGTGCCCTGACCAGGAATCGAACCATGATCTCCTAGTTCATCCTCCAGGAGGATGAGGCCCAGAAATCAGGATTTTCAAAAGATTCCCAGGTGATTCTAATGTGCAGCCAAGGTTAAGAACCACTGTCCTAGTTCATAGGTAAACGCTCAACCACTGAGCCATGCCTGCTGGGCAGGATATCTTGGTTGTGGAAAATGCATCAACGTGAGGACCAAGGAGTGCTAGCCCCACACCACCCTCAGCCCAGGGTTCCAATGACAGGAAGACATAGCAGCTCTACCTAATACATAGAAACAAACACAGGGAAACAGCAAAAATTCGGAGACAAAGAAACATGTCACAAAAGAAAGAACAGAAGAGATCTCCAGAAAAAGAACTAAATGGAATGGAAGCAAGCAAATGATCAGGAACAGAGTTCAAAAAACTTAGTGAAAATATCAAGGAACTTAGTGGCAACTTCAAGACACTTCAAGAGAACATTAATGACTTAAAAAAGGACCAATCAAAATGAAGCATACACTACCTGAAATGAAGAATAATTTCAGAGAATCAATAGTAGAGTAGAGCCCTAGGCGGTTTGGCTCGGTGGATAGAGCATCGGCCTGCGGACTGAAGGGTCCCAGGCTCGATTCCGGTCAAGGGCATGTACCTTTGTTGGGGGCACATCCCCAGCAGGGGTTGTGCAGAAGGCAGCTGATCTGATGTATCTCTCTCATCGACGTTTCTAACTCTCTATTTCTCTCCTTTCCTCTCTCTAAAAAAATCAATAAACTATATATTTTTAAAAAATAGTAGAGTAGAGGACACCGAGATTCAAATCAGCAATTTGGCATATGACGAAGCGAAAAGCATCCAATCAGAGCAGCAAAAAGAGAATGGGAGGTGAGAAGTGGAACTAGTGAGTGTAGATATCTTACCTCAGACGTGTAGCTGTAAAAGGGAGCAGAGAATGATGCGGTAGTTGGAGGGCTATGTAGGCTCAATAGAGAGTCATTTGTAATGGAGGTTATGGGGCAGTTTGCACAATGATGGGGTAATTGCAAGGAGGGAGAGACCCAGGATGCAGGAAACAGCCTACCGTGGAGCAGTGAGCGGGATGAGACGGAGACTGCATGTGGCGACACTGCCATTGGCAGGAGCAGAGCAGGGCAAGAAGGACGAATGGACCTAGGGGAAGAGTGGGCCCTGACAAGGGGAGAATTTATATGAGATTGTTTCTATGCTCTCAGTGTACTATGCGGCCAATACTGAGAGCAGAGACGGGTAGAAGGTGAGTGGTCAGGCACCTGTGCTACGGCTTTGAAGGAGGAGGAAGGGAAGTAAAATAGTAATAGTCATTTTGGAGAGTGGGGACACCAATCCAGAAGGATTGCAGACAGATGACTAAGATACCTGGCAGATTTGAGGGCCCATATGAGATTTGTGGTAATGAATTTAAATGTATTTTCATTCATTTCAGACAGGGGGAGAGGGAGAGAAACATCAACGATGAGATAGAATCATTCATTGGCTGCCTGCTGCATGCCCCCTACTGTGGATCAAGCCTGTAACCCAAGCATGAGCCCTGACAAGGAATTGAACCCTGACCTCCTGGCTCATGAGTTGATGCTTAATCACTGAGCCACACTGGCCAGGTGTGGTTATGAAATTAAAGTGAGATCTGTCAGCATGCCTGTGGGTTGTCTTTCATTCCCCAGCAATATAACCTGTTTGGGTACAGGTGAGGTATAAGGAAACGTTAAGAGGACTAAGTCATTTCTTTTCACACTAGAGAAAGACAAGGTATAAGTCCTTTAATGAAAATGTTTATTTTTTTAACAACATGGTAAGTTCACACTTGTGGTTAATTAGCAATTATTTCAATACTTTCAAACTCATTTGCCTCCAGTTTTAGTCATAATGCAGGAATCTAAGCTTTTAAAATTAAGAAACAGCAACAGCTAATCTAATCCATCTTGATATACCATCATGATCAGCAAGATGCACAGAAAAGTTCTTTAAAGGGCTAAAGTAGATTGATATATAAATTGTGAGTTCATTTCTAAAGCTGTATAAAAGTAACATTTCTAAGAAAGCATTTAAACCAAAGATCACTCTTAATAAAAACAATATTCTTAATCTAGGCCGTCTCCATTTTCAGCTATTTGGCATTCTGTTCTTTTGTAAATTTGATATTGCCCAACAAAGAATGGTTATCTTTTACTGTTTTGGGAGACGAATGAACAGATGAACACATCAAATGCCTACACAGCTGAGAGTTTGCCTAAGGTCAATGTGTTTTAAGATAGTCTTTTGTTACATATATATCAAACATTGAGGAATACTGGTGTCATTCAAGATGAAGTCTTTGATTAAGAACTGAATGTACTGGAGACGTATTTGGTAATCAAGATTTAGGTAAATTTTCACCAGCAGTAGCTCTATCAGCACACTGAAACATGTTCTAGACTTACTACCCAATAATTAACATATTAGACAACATTAACCTCTTAGAAGACCATATTTTGCTCCTGCTTCTGTAAAGACATTATTTATTTGAAAAAAAAATGTGACCTTTTACTCAACTGCTACTCCCTGAATAGAAAAACAAGACAAAAGGAGCTGAAGAAGGAAAGCTGTCCAGTTACAGTCTACAGCCCTGGATATACTGAGTGAGATCTTGGTTTTGACAGCGATTTTTCCAGGCTACCCTGTAGGGAAAGGTGAAACAAATGGTGATAAAGTTAAAGCATATCTTCACTGTGATAGGCATACATCAAATCCTTTGTGAGGACAAACTATTTTAACACTATTTGAAATACAGGCTTTTGATAGATCCAGGTATTGCTATTTATTAAATGGAGATATGTACAACCAGTACTTCACTTCTCCCCAAAGCCCTGGCTACACCATAGTATGCTGACCACGAGAGTCACGTGCATTTCCTAACAGCGACTGCAAAGTGCATTCTACATTTACCTCCTTCCAAACATTTCAAAATAGGACAAGGAACTGGTAGAGTGTGGAAAATCTTAGAAATTCTAGAAATCCCCTCAAATTAATGGAGGAGTAAGACAAAAAGATTCTGAACCCGTTAAAATGTTAAAATAGATTGCTTCTAAGTGATACTTTGTTTAGCATACACCTAAAGCTGCAACTTTCAGTTCTCAGGAGCATATGGTGGTCCTTGAAAATCTTCTCTCACCTCTCTACTAACACAGGGCAAAAAAACCTTTCCCCTTTAAGCTTACACATACCATGCCCTGATGCCTTGTGGATCCCTGACAACCCTCTTGGCACAGGTTACAGCTTGAGTGATGTCATCTTGAAGCAAAACTGAAAAACAGGTGGTGAGGAATGAAGACAATTTTCACAGAAATTTCATTTTACGTTTAGGTTTAGCCCATTTTATTCTCTTAGGCTAAGGAATGGACACTACAATTCTTTTCCACAAGTTATGCATCTGTGAATGTTGGGAGGAAACTCAGATACCAAAGTCATTGGAAGTTCTGGAATTATCAACTACTGTGATGGATAGATAGTTCTCTTTGTAATAGGAACTATTAGAAGAAAAGGAGGACCAACCTAGTAATTTTCAATCAGCAATTCTACTACTAGAAATTTCTCCTAAAGAAATAAGAGCCCTGGCCAGTTTTTCTCAGTGGTTAGAGCACTGGCCCACAGATCTGAAGGGTCGAGGGTTGGATTCACAGTCAAGGGTTGCAGGCTCCATCCATGGCTCCAGTCTGGGCACATGTGGGAGGCAACCAATCAATGTGTCTCTCTCTCATTGATGTTTCTCTCTCTCTCTCTCTTCTCCCCTCTATCTAAAAAAAAAAAAAAATGGAAAAAAGATCCATTTTTCCCAAAAATAAAATAAAAGAATAAAAATAAAACAAAAAATTAATAAAAATAAAATCAAGATAGGTATTTGTTAACATATAAATAATTTTGTGTGATAAAGAACAAATTGTAAAGGAGTACATATAGTACAATTTCATTTTTGTTAAAACACACATTGTGCCTGGCCGGTGTGCTCAGTGGTTGAGCATCAACCCATGAACCAGGAGATCACTGTTGGATTCCTAGTCAGGGTACATGCCCAGGTTGTGGGCTTAATCCCCAGTAGGGGGCGTGCAGAAGGCAGCCAATCCATGTTTCTCACATGGATGTTTCTCCCTCTCCCTTCCTCTCTCTCCAAAATCAGTAATAATAATAATAATAATAAATTACCATAAAGAACACCACACATTATTTACATGTTTATTTGTAGGTATATTTGTATATGACCTAGCTTTTATTCACATATAAGATTGATATATATTCTAGAATAATATACACCAAAAGTTACTGGTAGTCATAAATCTCTTGGTAGATTTTTTACTCAGTGACCACACAGATTATTATATAATGCAAAATATTTTTAAAATAAATTAACTGGATATAAAAGAATATTCTAAGAATATTTTTTCTATTTGAATTTTAACATTTAGAAGTTTAACGATATCAATTTTATAATACTTCTCCAATATTTTCATTTTTATGAATTGATTTTATCTCATTTTTTAAAGTCAGAGTCACCTCTCTTTTTTTAATCCTCACCTGAGGATATGTGGGTTTTTTTTTAATTTTAGAGAAACAAGGAGAGAGAGAGAGAGAGAGAGAGAAACATTAATTGGTTGCCTCCCATACGCACCCCAACTAGAGATTGAACCCGCAACCTAGGTATGTGCCCTGATGGGGACTTGAACCCGAAACCTTTTGTTGTACGGGATGATGCTCCAACCAACTGAGCCACCCAGCTAGGGCGAGACGGTGTTCTTCTAGGTCCCTGTTGAATTTTCAAAACCTTTTCATTTGTATTGAATCTCTATTCTTCTAAGCATAAGCAGATGGGTCCTGTGCCATCACTTAAATGTTATTTTCTCTTACCGTTGCAGTTTATACCACAGCCGTTAAATGTATTTGGGGTTTTGCCATCATTACACCACAAACGACTATTGATCTGGAATATCCCATAATCAGTGCTCTTCTTCTTATGATTGTAGTTTGTAGCTCGTGTGTTGTAACTACTTTCCCATTTGGCCAAACACATCCCTGAAAATAACATATTTTTAGTAATAAATAGCAATACCATATGACACATACTGCATACCATAATCAGTTCTATATAGCTAATTTTATTTTACTAATGACTTACTTTATAAGTATAAAGATGTAGAAGAGGAAAGACTATTTCATAGTCCATCCATCCATATATCAATTAAACCATTCATTCATTCAAAAATAGTTATTAAGAGGAAGTGTTCGAATTCAACCTAAACATACATTGATAACATTGACAAAAATGGGCTAAAATACAAAGTAACTTTTAGACAGGCACATCTAGGATTGCATAGAAGAAAATGAAAACAGTTAATCAATTAGAGCGAGAAAGAATAATACGATGGCATTTCATGCTGCATTTCAGCGATCCTGACATAAACAGTGATTGAGGGGGCAAAGGTTCCTACTGCCCATGTATTGAGATTTCAACATAAATAAAAACACAAAACTTTGCTATGAAAAGCCTCATGTCATGCAGGGGAATTAAAAAAGAGAAAAACACTGAATTATTCTAGGCTCACAGAGCCCCGGTTCCACACGGAAAAGAGCTGGAGTCAAGCACATGCTCAAATGTACCAGTCAGCCTGCATGTGCCACTGAGTCTGTGGCAAGGGGCAGCTTGGTAGCACTCGGAGAGTACAACGGGTGGTGGTTTGCTTAGAATGGTGCACAATTTTGCACTCCCGGGCCCTCATTCCTTCCTCTGGCATTTCTGTTTATAAAGGAACAAGTTGATATAATTTTTTAACCATTTTAAGTATAAAAATCCTCAAATAACTTTTTTTAAAGAAGTCCATTCACGCAAAGGCCCTTTCTCAGTATTCATCCTCTATTAGTATCTGTTGCACACCTGGCTGGCTATTTGGAAGTAGGGAGAGCTAACTTACAGTCTGCCAGGCTCACTCCCCAGTAGCCATCCATTCCAAGTCTTTTCAAGGTTCTGGCCAGCTCACACCTCTCATAGACCTTGGCCTGGACAGCGACAGAGAGGAGGAGAAGCCCCAGAGTCAGGAGAGCCTTCATGTTGACTGCGAAGCCAGACCGCTCAGCTGGCCAGGGGAGGCTGGCCCCAGTATTTAAGCTCTTTTAACTTCCTTCTTCTCCTAGTGGTTTGGAGGCTCCACCCTTTGAGCTATGTGGAAAACAGGAACCATTTTTTGGTTCTCTGACTTTAAAAGGTTAAAAGAATTAATCCACAGGAAATTGATGAAATGACAATGTTTATTTATTTATTTATTTTTAATATATTTTATTGATTTTTTTACAGAGAGGAAGGGAGAGGGATAGAGAGTTAGAAACATCAATGAGAGAGAAGCATCGATCAGCTGCCTCCTACACACCTCCTAAGGGAGATGTGCCCGCAACCAAGGTACATGCCCTTGACAGGAATCGAACCTGGGACCTTTCAGTTCGCAGGCCGACCCTCTATCTGCTGAGCCAAACCGTTTAGGACAATGAAATGACAATGTTTAAAGACCTGGCTCAGGAAGAATTGGTATTCACACTGTTTCCAAAACAGGAACTTTCTCTTATTTTTTTTTTAAAAATATATTTCTTTATTGATTTCAGAGAGGGACGGAGAAGGAGAGAGAGATAGAAACATCAAGGATGAGAGAGAATCATTGATGGGCTGCCTTCTGCATATGCTTCACACAAGGAACAGGGCCCGCAACCCGGGCATGTGCCCTTACAGGGAATCAAACTGTGACCTTCTGGTTCATAGGTCAACACTCAACCAGTGAGCCACTCCAGCCAAGCTAGAGAGTTTATCTTAATAAAGAGTCCCATTATATGAGGAACCATTGTCATATCTACCTTAGTTGCCTTGTTTGCGCTGGAAAAATTCCCATCCCAGTATCTCCTTTCCAGTAACATGGATGAATGGGTCTGTGATTTAAGGTGTCTCAATTTGTGGGAGATAGAAGTTTCTTTACTACCTGTGACAGTGAGGTCTTTGCTTTCTTAGGTTATCTTTGGAGTGGCTCTGCATCTTGAGAAATCTGCATCTTTTATACACTCTTTGGAGAAAGCTCTTGTGTCCATGGTTAAGCCATAAAAAGGCTTATTAGTATGTAGTGACAATTGAAATAGGTACATCTTTGAAGATCTGTCCTTTCACATCCAAAAGAATTTTCAAGAGAGCTCTTATCCTAAACAAATGTCCTACTGGAAGAAAAAGAGAGGAGACAGAGAAAAGGGAACACTCGTGCACTGCTTGTGGGAAATGCAGACTGGTGCAGCCACTATGGAGAACAGTATTGAATTTCCTTAAAAAGTTAAAATGGAACTCCCATTTGACCCAGTGATCCCACTTCTAGGAATATATCCCAAGAAACCAGAAACACCAATCAGAAAGGATATATATGCGCACCCCTATGTTCATAGCAGCACAATTCACCATAGCTAAGATCTTTGAACAGCCTAAGTGCCCATCAGTAGATGAATGGATTAGAAAACTGTGGTACATCTGCACAGTGGAACACTATGCTGCTGTAAAAAAGAAGGAACTCGCCGAAACCGGTTTGGCTCAGTGGATAGAACGTCGGCTTGCGGACTGAAGGGTCCCGGGTTCGATTCCGGTCAAGGGCATGTGCCTGGGTTGCGGGCACATCCCCAGTGGGAGATGTGCAGGAGGCAGCTGATCGATGTTTCTCTCTCATCGATGTTTCTAACTCTCTATCTCTCTCCTTTCCTCTCTGTAAAAAATCAATAAAATATATTTAAAAAAAAAAAAAAAGAAGGAACTCTTACCATTTGCAACGGCATGGATGGAACTGGAGAGCATTATGTTAAGTGAAATAAGCCAGTCAATGAAAGAAAAATACCACATGATCTCACTCATTTATGGATAATAAAGACCATTATAAACTGATGAACAAAAATATATACAGAGGCAGAGCAGCATTGAACAGACTCAAACTACAGTGGGAAGCCTGGGGAGGGTTGGGGGGCGGGGTAAGAGATCAACCGAAGAACTTGTATGCATGCATATAAGCATAACCAATGGACACAAGACACTGGGGGTAGGGGAGGCCGGGGAATGTCAAGGGGGGAAAAAAGAAGACATATGTAATACTCTTTTTAATACTTTAAGCAATAAAACAAAATTTAAAAAAAGAAAAAAAAAGAGAGGAGAGAGAGAGAGAGAAGAAAGGAAGGAAGGAAGGAAGGAAGGAAGGAAGGAAGGAAGGAGATAGATAGATATAGAAGAATGCCGTAGTGTGGGGGAGGGGAGAGGGGGGCCGGAATAGGAGAAGATATTTCCAAATAACACCTCTGACAAGGGATTTATATTCAAAATATTAAAGAACTCATACAACTCAACACCAAACAAACAAACAATCCTATCTAATAAAAGAGAAAAATGGTAATTGGCGTACGACGATACCCTTTTCATTGGCTAATCAGGGCTATATGCAAATTAACTGCCAACTAAGATTGGCAGTTAACTGCCAACAAGATGGTGGCTAATTTGCATATGTAGGCACAATGCAGGGAGGCGAAAGGGAAAGCAGGAAGAAGCCCCCTGCCACTGACAGTGATCAGAAACCCAGGGGGGAGCTAAGAGCTGGGGGGCAGGGCAAAGGCGGCCCTGGGGCTGCCTTTGACCTGCCCCCCAGCCATGATCAGAGAATCAGGCGCCTTTGCCACCCTGGCCAGTGATAGCAGGAAGTAGGGGTGGAGCCAGCGATGGGAGCTGGACACGGTCGAAGCTGGCAGTCCCAGGAGCTAGGGGTCCCTTGCCTGGGCCTAAAGCGAAGCCCACGATCATGGGGCCGCTGCAGCTGCGGGTCCCCGTTGCCCGGGCCGGACGCCTAGGCTAGAGGCGTTAGGCCTGGGCAGGGGCGGAGCCTGCAACCGCGGGGAGCTGGGGGTCCCCTGCCCAGGCCTGACACCTCTGCCGGAGGCCTCAGGCCTGGTCAAGGGGCCGATCCGGTGATTGGTGATTGAAGGGTGATGAGGGTCAACTCCTCTGGCCTAGGCATCAGGCCTGGGTGGGGGGCAGAGCCAGGGATTGGGGGGATATGAAGGTCCCCTTGCCCAGGACTGAAGCCTGGGTCAGAGGCATCAGGCTTGGGCGGGGGGTGGAGCAAGCGATCAGAGGGAGATGGGGGTCCCCTGCCCAGGCATGATTCCTGGGCCAGAGGCCTCAGGCCTGGGCGGGGGCCAGAGCCAGTGATCGGGGGAGATGGGGGTCCCCTGTCCAAGCCTGACACCTCTGGCGGAGGCGTCAGGCCTGGGCAAGGGGCCGATCAGGCGATCGGAGGGTGATGGGGTTCTACGCCTCTGGCCGAGGCATCAGGCCTGGGCAAGGGGCAGAGCCAGCAATCGAAGGGGTCTGGGTGTCCCCTGCCCAGGCCTGATGCCTGGGCCAGAGGCATCAGGCCTGGGCTGGGGGCAGAACCAGTGATGGGGGGAAATGAGATTGGAGGGTGATGGGGGTCAACGCCTGAGGGCTCACAGTATGTGAGAGGGGGCAGGCTGGGCTGAGGGACACTCCCCCCCCACACCCCCCCACACCCAGTGCACAAATTTCGTGCACCAGGCCCCTAGTCCAAATATAAAACAGGCAGAGGACCTGAACAGACACCTCTCCCAAGAAGACATACAAACGGCCAATAGCTATATGAAAAGATGTTCAACTTCACCGGCTGTTAGTGAAATGCAAATCAAAACTACAAGGAGATATCACTTTACACCTGTTAGAATGGCTGTTATCGACAAGACTAGTAAGAAGTTTTGAGAGGCTGTGGAGAAAAAAGAACCCTCATTCACTGCTGGTAGGAATGTAAACTCTACAGCCACTATGGAAACAGGTATGGAGTTTCCTCAAAAAAAATTAATAGAGTTACACATAACCCAACAACCCCTCTTCTGGGTATCTACCCCAAAATTTTGAAAACATTTATTCACAAAGATATATGCACCCTTATATTCATTGTAGTATTATTCACGGTGGCCAAGACACAGAAACAAACAAAGTGTCCTTCAGTAGATTCTTGGATAAAGATGTGATAACTGTATACAATGGAATACGACTCAGCTGTAAGAAAAGATGAAATACTGCCATTTGCAACAACATGGATAGATCTTGAGAATATCATGCTAAGTGAAATAACTCTGATAGAAAAAGTCAAGAACCATATGACTTCTCATATGTGGGAGATAAAACTGGAAGCAACAAGTGAACAAACAAGGCAAACAAAAACTCCTAGACACAGGCAACAGTAAGGTGGTTACCAGAGGGAAGGGGGATGGGAGGCTTAGCTAAGAGTAAAGGGGTCACATATGTGGTGACAGCCCAGCTGGTGTGGCTCACTGGTTGAGTTTCGACCCAGGAACTAAGAGGTCACTGGTTCAATTCCTGGTCAGGGCACATGCCTGAGTTTCAGACTCAATCCCCAGTAGGGGGCATGCAGGAGGCAGCCAATCAATGATGTGTCTCTCTCACCGATGTTTCTATCTCTATCGCTCTCCCTTCCCGTCTCCCTACAATTCAATAAAGGGGAAAATATATATATATATGATGACAGAAGATTTGACTTTGGGTGGTAAGTACACAATACAATATACAGATGATATATCATAGAACTGTACACTTGAAACCCATCTAATTTTATTAACCCAATCACCCCTATACATTTAATTTTTAAAAATGCAACAAACAAACAAAACCAAACAAAAACATGAAAACCCCAAAACACTTCCTTAACAATCTTAGGAGGTGGAGACCAAGCTTCACACAAATGTCAAAACTGCAAGTGATACTGAAGCGGGTGTGAAACTTACATAAGTACTGGTAGCCCGGAAATTGCTTTCAGGAAGACCCAGAAAATGCAACAAAGACTTCACTTATTGTTCCTTACTCTGTAAGCAGACCCCATAAGGTCCAGGACTTCCTATACAGGGTGTCCCCCCAAAATGTATACACACTTTAGCCCTAGCAGGGTTTGGCTCAGTGGATAGAGCGTTGGCCCACGGACTGAAGGGTCCCGGGTTTGACTCCAGTCAAGGGCATGTACCTTGGTTGCAGGCTTAATCCTAGCCCTGGTCGGGGGTGTGCAGGAGGCAACCAATAAATTGTCACTCTCCCATCAATGTTTCTATCACTGTGTCTCACCCACTCCCGTCCACTCTCTCTAAAATTCTGTGATAAAATATCCTCAGGTGAGGATTAACAACAATAAAAAATGTATACACACTTTAAAACCGATAGCTGCATATTCTATTACATTTTGAAAATGAGATGTATTCTGCCTTATAATCATTCACAGTGTGTATACATTTTGGGGGGACACCTGTATTTTGGGCCTTCACTGAAAAAAAAAAAATTCATTGGACTCACATCTTAAAAAGAAAAGCACCTTAAATAGTTAGTACCCTAGATTTCTGGTAACAGGTAACTGTGTCCCTGAGTTCCTTCTTAGATAAAACCTACTTCCTTTCTCAATCCTGTGGAAATATTAATCTTTTCATGTCTTTAAAATGTGAGCATCCTGATAGATAAGTGCTGGTTAAAGCAACCCCCTAGACAGGGGGTAGAGGGGAGTTTAAAAAACAAACTGCTGCTTGATATTCCCATAGGCTCCCTTGACCAAAATTTTAGTCAGGAGACTCCATAAGATTACCTATTAAAGACAAATAAAAATTTCCCAAGTCTTCTCCACGAATATTGGTAAAGAGCTTTAGTCATCTGAGTAGGTAAACTTAACTTGAACCATCTGCCAAAAACACCACTTAGATCCAATCATTCGTTTATAAGCTAGTTGAGTTTTGTATTTTTTTTTAAATATATTTTATTGATTTTCCACAGAGAGGAAGGGAGAGAGACAGAGAGTCAGAAACATCGATGAGAGAGAAACATCGATAAGCCGCCTCCCGCACACCCCCCAAGGGGGATGTGCCCGCAACCCAGGTTCATGCCCTTGACCGGAATCGAACCTGGGACCCTTCAGTCCGCAGGCCGACGCTCTATCCACTGAGCCAAACCGGTCTCGGCGAGTTTTGTATTATTGTACCTGTATTGTGGCTTTTAAAATAAAAGCTCAGAGGTCTCTGATTGCATCTGTCGGTGCTTGTATGTATGTCATTTATGTAATATTTTTCTCCCTCTAGATACTATTTCTAAAAACTAACCTGTAAAAGAGTTCTTTTTAATTGACTTAAAGAAAATATAAGCACTTATAATCTTTAAGGCTAGTCAAATAAGCTCATCTCTGCTAGATGTTTGAGATGATAAAATTGTAACTTCAACCTAAGAATGAAACATACAATAAAAATGATTTGCTTAATATACGTTAAGATGGCAGGGGGGGAAAAGCCACATGTTTAACTTTTTGAGCTTTTTGTTTCTGTAATTTTTGCAAGGAAACTAAGATTTGTTTTTGGTAGCAAAATGTTTGAAGTATGAGGATGCATTTTGTAAAAAAATATTTTTGTTGATTTCAGAGATGAAGGAAAGGGAGGCAGATAGAAATATTAATGATGAGAGAAACATTGATTGGCTGCCTCCTGTACGCCCCACACTGGGGATTGAACCTGCAACACAAGCATGTACGCTGATCAGAATCCAACCGTGACCTCCTGGTTCATAGGTCAACGCGCAACCAGTGAGCCACGCTGGCTGGGCTGAGGATACATTTTTGTTAAGCATATACACATATGCTATACATAAACCATTGATACAGACATTAGGGTGGTGAAGGATTGGGGTGAGAGTGGGGTGCGCAAGGGCAATATGGAAAAAAAAGGGACATATATAATACTTTCAACAATAAAGATTTATTAAAAATAAATAAAAATAAAAATACCAAAAAAAGAAACTCATTTTGTTCTAATTTAGAGGTTATTTAAAGGTTATTTTAGACTAGAAAAAAAAGAGGATAAAGGATAAGACCTAAATAGGTATAGAAAGTGAAAAAAAGAGAAAGAGAAAGGCAGGGAGAGAAAAAGGGAGGAATTCTTATCTTGTGTGGTCAAGCTGGTGAAAACTGAGTTAATTTATTAAAAGGTTTTTTTTTAAATTAAATCTTTATTGTTCAGATTATTACATTTGTTCCTCTTTTTTCCCCCCATAACTCCCCTCCTCCCAGTTCCCGCCCCACCCTCCGCCCTCACTCCCCACCCACTGTCCTCATCCATAGGTGCACGATTTTTGTCCAGCCCCTCCCCCATCTCCCAAACCCCTTCCCCCCCCCCAAGAATAGTCAGTCCATTCCCTTTCTATGTCCCTGATTCTATTATGATCACCAGATTATTTATTCACTTGATTCTTAGATTCACTTGTTGATAGATGCATGTTTGTTGTTCATAATTTGTATCTTTACCTTTTTCTTCTTCTTCCTCTTCTTAAAGGATACCTTTCAGCATTTCATATAATACTGGTTTGGTGGTGATGAACTCCTTTAGCTTTTCCTTATCTGTGAAGCTCTTTATCTGACCTTCAGTTCTGAATGATAGCTTTGCTGGATAAAGTAATCTTGGTTGTAGGTTCTTGGTATTCATCACTTTGAATATTTCTTGCCATTCCCTTCTGGCCTGCAAAGTTTCTGTTGAGAAATCAGCTGACAGTCGTATGGGTATTCCCTTGTAGGTAACTGAGTTTCTTTCTCTTGCTGCTGTTAGGATTTTCTCTTTGTCTTTTGCTCTTGGCATTTTAATTATGATGTGTCTTGGTGTGGTCCTCTTTGTATTCCTTTTGTTTGGGGTTCTCTGCGCTTCCTGGACCTGTAAGTCTATTTCTTTCACCAGGTGGGGGAAGTTTTCTGTCATTATTTCTTCAAATAGGTTTTCAATATCTTGCTCTCTCTCATCTTCTGGCACCCCTATAATTCTGATGTTGGTACGCTTGAAGCTGTCCCAGAGGCTCCTTACACTATCTTCGTATTTTTGGATTCTTTTTTCATTTTGCTTTTCTGGTTGGGTGTTTTTTGCTTGTTCGAATTTCAAATCTTTGCGTTGATTCTTGTGCTCCTCTGGTCTGCTGTTGGGAGTCTGTATAGTATTCGTTATTTCAGTCTGTGTATGCTTAATTTCTAGTTGGTTCTTTATCATAACATCGAGGGTCTCATTAGTTTTCTTGAGTCTCACTACATTTATTGGCAGCTTCTAGATAGTTCTTAAGAGACCTTAAAAGTGTGGTTCTGAACTCAATATCTTCCATTGACAGTTTTGTCCTGTTTCTTTGTCTCCGCATTTTTTATGCTTTCTTGGTACACCCCCTAGTGGTCTTTGTGCGCAGTCTTGTTGTAGTTAAGCCTTGATTGTTGTCGGGTGATTTGACCTCCAGGCTAACTGGCTATGAGAGTCCGCTGTGTCTGCAGTGGGAGAGCTTCTGTGCTGGATCTCTAGGGTGGTGCTAATCTAGCATTTGCCTGAGGCTATCCGGCAAATGGCTCTGTGCAGAGCTTGGGCGGGGCGAGTCCCCTGGGATCTACAGGGTGGGCAGGAGCGAGCAGTTATGGCTGCTCTCAGTTCCATCCCTAGGGGCTCTGCCTCACAGAGTCCCAGCAACCGCTGCAAACCTCGGAGAGAAAGCTGCCTTCGAGTTCCGACCGAAGCCAGACAGTCCCGCTTCTCCCGTTTGAGTCTGGGTCCCCAGAGACTTGCCTGGATCTGGAGCTCAGAGTCTGAAACTCCCTCCTGATTGAAAACAACAACCGTGCCCTCCGCCGCCAGCCCTCTCGCGCGCACTCCGCACCTGAGTATTTCACTTCAGCACTGTGCCTCCTCTGAGTCTGGGTATGATATTCTCTTTCCTCCTAGTTGTAGAATTTCCACTCAGCTAGCCTTCCTGTGGTTCTGGATGATGTCCGTTCCGTCTTTAGTTGTTTTTTTTGAAGTGGTTGTTCGAGGCAGCAATCTCCGGCATTAACCTATGCCGCCATCTTGGTTTCTCCTAAAGGTTTTTTAAATAAGCTTTAATAATGATAGTGTGCCTGTGCAAAACTAGAATTTAATTTTCTCTCTCTGTTACAATAAAAGAGTTCTCTGGACAACAGTGTGGTAATTGGGGAGGGCTGTGCTGGAGGTGGAAGAGGGCATAGAGGGGATAAATGCTGCTGGAAAATTAAAATAAATAAAATAAAAAAATTTAAAGAGAGTCCTCTTTACCTGTTAACTAACTTGCCTGTGAAACAAGGATTCTGTGCCTCCTCAGAATAACCACCTGAGTACTTCGTGTCCTTCCTTTATCAGGTCTTTGATTACTTAGGGAAAACCGAGTCTTTTCAATGTTCAAAGAGACTAGGTTTCTTCCTGGTGTGTTACTTGCTGTATTTGCCTTTGAAACTACACTTGTTCTTAGCCAAAAGGCAATTGTGTGTGTGAAATCTTTTATTGTCACTTTGGTTAAATAAGTGACTTAAGTATTGTTTCATACTAACCCGTGATCCTGTATAATCAGTGTTCAAACCTTTCAACAATTTTTTACAGCTTCCCAAAATCAAGTTCTAAAGAAAGTTATTCTTGACCTTAAACTGATTTTGTGATTTGCCAAATGGCCTCTGGGAAATCTCAAAGACTTGTTCTCTGTCCTTATAAACAGAGAAATATTAAGCTAATCAGGTTTATTTGATATGTTAAATTACATGGGAAGCATGTCAAATGAAAGTGATATTTAACAGTTCCTTGAGTTATATTTGTATGAGTATATGTTATTAATATAAGTGTTCCAGAAATTGTGTAAAATTTCTAGAAATCTGATATGTCTTGGGATAATGTTATCTGTCATAATTTCAGCTACCATCTTAAAATGCTGTATGACAGAGAAATCACCAACCTTTTTTTTGCCAATTGCATTTAAGTAAACTCTCATCAGATCTATAACCCAACCTTTTTAAGTCTTTTGTCAACCACAGATAATTTTTTATTTTACTCTGATGTTTTGTGAAAATGCTTGAAACTGCTAACGCCAAATCAAGCAGAATAAGAATTAATTACACGGGATTACATAAACTGATGAATTTTTTTATAACTATTTAATGACTTTTTGTCTAATACATTATGGGAATATTTTAGAAAACAAAATTTTTTTTAAAAAACAAAACGTTTTTTCCTCCCCTACACTATACAAACACATATTTCTACCTACATGTTATCTTTAAAAATGGTCATATGAGGATGCTGTGCAATTTTTTAAAATCTATGCTGGCAGAACTCAATAGAAATTGTGCTTCCAGCATGGCCAGTTCTGCTCAGTGGATAGAGCGTCAGCCTGTGGACTGAAGGGTCCTGGGTTTGATTCTTGTCAAGGGCACATACCTTGGTTGCAGGCTGGATCCTGGCCCTGGTCGGGGCATGTGCGGGAGGCAACCAATCAATGAGTGTCTCTCATATCAATGTTTCTCTTTCTCTTTCTCTTTCCCCTCTCCCTTTCACTCTCTCTAAAAATCAATGGGAAAATATCCTCTGGTGAGGAAAGAGAGAGAGAGAGAGAGAGAGAGAGAGAGAGAGAGAGAGAGAGAGAGAGAGAGAGAGAGAAAGAGAGAGAGAGAGAACAAGAACGGAGGGAGTGAAGGAAGGAAGAAATTATGCTTCTGTATCTGTTTATGAAGATGATTCTGAACCACACAAATGTCACCCTTTTGTTGTTCCCCTCATTTTTCAACTGCAGTCTCTTTCTGCTGGCTTCTAAGATTATTCACTAGTTTGACTCTAAGAGACTACTTGGTTCTTGTGATTTAATAAAAAATTAAGGACTTTTTTCATGCTAGTACTAATTTTCATTCTTTCTTATTTTTTTAATATATGTTTATTGATTTCAGAGAGGAAGGGAGAGGTAGAGAAAGATAGAAACATCAAGGATGAGAGAGAATCAATGATCGGCCTCCTCCTGCACACCACCCCATTGGGGATTGAGCCCACAACCCAAGCCTGTGGAACCGTGACCTCCCAGTTCATAGGTCAGTGCTCAACCACCCAGCCACGCCAGCTGAACTTAATTCTTTAATAATAAGTAATGAGACAGATTTTCCGGACCCAAAGAGAGAGAAACCCATTAACATAAATAATGTTTGCTTCTCTTTATATTCTTTCTGAGTCAATTCTAAAGAACATCTAGAATACCTCAGAGAAATGACAAAATACCATATCCATGGAACACGTAAGGATACGATAATAAAGAAATAATCAGAGAATAAAAAAGGAGCCCCTGATCTGAATAAAAAAGTTACTAGATGAGTTAAGAGATAAATTTGAGATATGTTCTCAGAAATAGCATAAAAAGACAGATTCGAAAACAAAACAAAACAGGAGAGAAAAGATGAGAGAATTAGAGAATAAAGAGATCAAACAGCCCAGCTGGTGTGGCTCAGTGGTTTATGGTAAACCTATGAATCAAGAGGTAATTGGTTCAATTCCCAGAGTACATGCCTTGTTTAGGGCTTGATCCCCAGTAAGGGGCATGCAGGAGGCAGTTGATCAATGACACTTATCATTGATGTTTCTATGTCTCTTTCCTTCCCTATGAAATCAATAAAAACAGTTTTTTTAAAAAAAGAGATCAAACAGCCAATTAATAGGAATTCTTAAAAGGAATTAAGTGGAAGGCCTATCCAGTTTGGCTTAGTGGATAGAGCATTAACCTGTGAACTAAAAGGTCCCAGGTTCAATTCTGTTCAAGGGCACATGCCTGAGTTGTGGGCTCGATCCCCGGTGGGGGGCTTGCAGGAGGCAGCCAATCAATGCTTCTCTCTCATCATTGATGTTTCTATCTCTCTATCCCTCTGTCTTCCTTCCTCTCTGAAATCAATACAAATATATTTTTTAAAAAAGGAATTAAGAGGAAAAGGAAATATAAAGTAAATTCACATAACTGAAGGACACAAGGTCTCCAGACCAAAAGTGCCCAGTACAATGGTATGGAGTAAAATCCATAGCAATACACATCATCATCAGGTTTCAGAAAACCAGGGACAAAGAGAAAATTGAACATTTAAAGACAATGATATTCAACTCAGAATCCTATATCCAGTTAAACAGTCGATTGTGAGAGGAAGGAAGAAAAAGACATCCTATCTAATAAAAGACAAACATGGTAATTAGCCGTACGTCCGCTACCCTTCCCATTGGCTAATCAGGGCGATATGCAAATTAACTGCCAGCCAAGATGGTGGCCGGCAGCCAGGCAGCTTGAAGCTAACATGAGGCTGGCTTGCTTCATGGACTGAAGAAACCAAAGTTCCCCGCCTGCCTTGCCAGCCTCTGAGCTTGCAGTTTGAAACATTGTTACAAATATAGAAGCTAAACAAAACCCCAGAAACCTGCTTTCAGCCTGCTGGGATCTCAGAGCTGGGGTTGATACAGTGTTTTGATTATAGAACCCAAACAAACCAGATATCTGCTTTCAGCAGCGGAGGCCTCAGAGGTGGATCCAGACCTAAAGCTGGCCCAGAATAAAAAAAAAGAAAAAAGGAGCAGTTTGGAGCTTCAGTCACCCGCCAGACTGAAAACAGCCCCCAGCCCCTCACCCAGACTGGCCAGGCACCCCAGTGGGACTCCCACCCTGAAGGGTGTGTGACCAGCTGCAAACAGCCATCATTCCCTCACCCAGGCTGGCCAGGCATCCCAGTGGGGACACCCACCCTGATCCAAGACACCCTTCAGGGCAAATCAGCCAGCCCCCACCCATGCACCAGGCCTCTATCTTATATAGTAAAAGGGTAATATGTCTCCCAGCACCAGGATCAGCGTGACAGGGGGCAGTGCCCAAACTCCCTGATCGCCCTGCGGCTCTGTGTGTGACAGGGGGTGGGGCCAAATAAATATATCAATTGGAAAGACCAATATTAAAAATTGATCACAGGCAGAAGAAGGGTTCAGGGGGGAATAAATGGTGATGGGAAAAAAATAAAATAACATAAAATAAAGTATTGATCACAGTAATTGATAGTAGTGTATTGAATGAGAGAAAGGACACATTGATCAATGGAATGGAATAGAGAGCCCAGAAATAGACAAAGAAATATGTCCAGTAATTTTTGACAAAAGTGAAAAACTAATTCAATGGAGGAGGAATAGGCTTTTCAAGCATTGGTGATGGAATAATTGGCAAAAAAATGAACCTCAACCTAAACCTCACATTTTATGCAAAAAAAACACTAAAAATGAATCACAAACTTAATTGTAAAACTTGTAGAAAAGAACACAGGAGAGAATCTTTGAGATCTAAGACTACGTAAAGAGTTCTTAGACTTCACACCAAAAACCTAATTTATAAGAGAGAAAACTAGATAAATTGGACCACATTAAAATAAAAAATGTTTGCTCTGCAAAAGGCCCTATTCAAAGGATGAAAAGACTAATTAGAGCTTGGCCAGTGTGGCTCGGTTGGAGTTTTGTCCCAAACACATTCTTCCTGTACACAAACAGGTGGTGGGTTTGATTTCTGGTCAGGGCTCATACCCAGGTTTGGGTTTGATCCTTGGTCAGGGTTCGAATGGGAGGCTATCTATCTATCTATCTATCTATCTATCATCAGTATCTCTATTTCTCTGTCTTTCTCTCCCTCCCTCTCTCAAATCAATAAAAACATGTCCTTGAATGAGGACTAAAAAAAGAAGACAAATTAGAGATTAGGAGAGAGTATTTTCAAATCACGTATCAGACAAAAACCTTAAACTAGCCCAGTAGTGTGGCTAAGTTGTTGATGCATCATCCCATGCATCAGAGGGTTGCTAGTTTGATTCCTGGTTAGAGCACAAACCCAGTTTTTGGGTTTGATCCCCAGTCGGGGCACGTGTGGCAGGAAACCGATTAATGTTTCTCTCTCATCAATATTTCCATCTCTCTCTCTCTCTCTCTCTCTCTCTCTCTCTCTCTCTCTCTCTCCTCTCTCTTTCTCTTCCTCTCTCTGAAATCAATAAAAACATATTTTAAAAAATGTTTATCTAGAATATATAAATAACGTTCAATACTCAATATCAAAAGATAATCTAGTTAGAAAACTAGACATGCCACAGGAAAGACACAGACAATTTCACCAAAGAGCATATACTGGTGGCAAATAAACACATGAAAGGATTTTGAACACTGTTAGCCATTAGAGAAATGTACATTAAAACTACAATGAGATATCATCACACACATATGAGAATGGCAAAAATTAGGGAGGGAAAATGGCGGAGGTATAAACGGACGTGTCCTGTGCCTTGTCCTGGAGCAGATAAGGGTGAGCAGCTGAAACGGGTAACATGCAGCCCGAATAGGCAGAGGATTTTCGGCTGGGAGACTGTCTGCAGCTAGGAAAGACCGAGAACCCCCAGGAAAAAAAGGACGGTTGGTGACTGCGGCTGAAGCCTCCCCTGGTGCGCCAGCTCAGCAGCAGAGACCGCGCCATCTTGGGTAGCTGTTGCTGGCATCCAGAGACCAGCTACTAACCTGGAAACAAGGGATCTCAAGCAGCGTGACTGCGTGAACTCAGGCGAGCACTGCTTCTTCTCACGGAAAGGTTGGACATCCCCTAAAGGTGCGGTTTGCAGTTCGGGTTGGAGGGAGGACCGAGCTCGCGTGCGCGGGGCAGAATCTGTGCCCCACAGAGTCCGCAGCCCTTGGGACCAGCGTGACCCGCGAGTGGGGAAGGGGCCCCACAGGGCTACTGGCAGAAGGGAACGCGAAAAATGAGCCCATAGCTGGACTGGATGTAAAGGAGCAGCCTTGGACTTTGCCAATCTGCTGGCTGCTTGGCGCCAGGGGCGAGTGGGCGCGCGGAGACTGTGCGCAGACCTGGAAGGTGGAGGCTTGCGAATTCGCACAACTATCAGGCTCTTGTTACAGTTCCCCTTAGATCTGTGCATTTGATTATTAAACCCAGTGCATGGGATTCCCCAGTTGGGGTCATTCGCAGAGCCTGTAGGGGAAAGTTCTTTTTGGGGAGCCTGGGAAACGGCGGGCAGTGGCAAGGAACCAGCTCTGGGCAGTGGTCTTTCCCAAACCAGTTCCAAATACCATAGAGGAAAAAACAAACAAACAAACAAAAAAAACCCTACTGATAGAGAGGACTTATAGCCTCGGAGGTCAATCCAGACACACTGCCACCCAGAGGCAGAGCCACGAACTGTCTCTTCTGTGATCACAAATAAAGGCAGTCTGGAAAACAAATACAACCTGCCTTAAAATCAGGTCTGTGGTTTACTGCACGGAGGGACAGTGTATCGCAGGGAAGTTCAACACTCCCCTGAATGCCTGGCAGGACTAAGGCGTGCCAAAAAGAAGAGTGGAAGATCTGAAGCACCTTCACTTCCGAATATTTTTATATATATATATTTTTTAATTCTTTTTTCACCATTTCATTAAGAACCTATTTTATTATTTTTTTATTTTTTATTTTTTTCATCACTTGATTTTTACCTTTTTAATTACTACATTTTTTTAACCAGTATTATTGCTATCCTTTTACCATTTTTTCAAGTGTCATTTTATTTTTATTTTTTTTTAATTTTTCTTTATTTCATTTTGGGATTAGTGTTCTACACTCTATTTTCATCGTTCCCTTAGCATCATTTCTCTCTATCTCACATTTACCCTTAAGCCAAAACTCTCTTCCTCACTTTTCCCCTTTTGTTGTCCTGTTTCTCTTACCCTATTCCTGCTTTGGATTTTCCCTATTCCTTCTTTCTACCCACTGTCTAAATTTCACCCTACTTATATATTTAATTTCCAATCCCTCGCTCTAAATCCATATAGACCTCTCTCTTATCTTTCTTCACCATCTAATTTTTTTCTCTCTCTCTCTCTGTCATTTTGCTAGTGTTTGCTTGATTTTGAGTATATTGGGGTTTTTTTATGCTTGTTTGGGAAATTGTTTTGTTTTTCATTTTCATTTTTCTGTTTTGCTTACTTTTTCTTTATCTGGTTATTTTTGTGCTTCTGTTTTCTCTTGCCTCACTTGATATTGGTGGTTGTTTGTAGTTTGCATTAGTCTCCAGGGATCTGCTGCTGGAGTTCATTGAGATTGGTTGCGGTTCTCTTGGAGTTTTCTCCCCATACAAATAGCCTCTTCCCCACCTCTATTTCATTCTCTTACTTTTTGTTTGTTTGTTTGTTTGTTTTTGTTTTTGTTTTTTGGGGTTTTATTTTGTTTGTTTGTTTTTGTTTTTGTTTTTTTGTTTTTTGTCTTTTTTTTTCTTCTCTCCCTTTTCCCAATCTCATTTCAGCAATCCTTTTTGTTTTTTATTTTTCTCTTTAATCTTTTTCTCTTTTTTCTTCTTTATCCCCTAATTCTCTTCGCTCGGGGGGGTCACCTTTATTTGGGGTTATTAATATCGTGAATGCATTTAGTTCGGTGCCTTGTACGTTGTGCCTTGTTGTGTTGTATTTTGTGCCTTTGAATCAGCGCAGCAGAGAGAGAACTACATAACCAAACACCTTGAGAAGAGAAATCATGGTGAAACAAAGAACCAACCCAAATATGAAAGAAAAACAGGCATCACCAGAAAAGGAAGTAAATGAAATGGAGGCAATGGAGGCAAGCAACCTGTCAGAGAAAGAATTCAAAGAAATGGCCATAAGGTGGATGAAAAGAATGGAAGACCAATTCAACAATATGTGTAGGAACCAAGAGGAAATGAAGAAGAACCAAGAGGAAATGAAGAGAAACCAAGAAGAAATGAAAAATGACATCACGGCCATAAAGAACTCAATAGAAAGCATCAACAGTAGACTAGAAGAAGCAGAGGACCGCATCAGCGAGCTAGAAGACAAGGTAGAAAAAAATACCCAAACAGAGCAGCTTCTAGAAAAAAAAATTAAAAAGCAGGAGGAGAGCCTAAGAGAACTCTGGGACAATGCTAAACGAAACAACATCCAAATAATAGGGGTGCCAGAAGGAGAGGAAACTGAGCAAGGAATAGAAAACCTGTTTGAAAAAATAGTAACAGAAAATTTCCCTGATATAGGGAGGAAAAAACTCATACAAATCCAAGAAGCTCACAGAGTCCCAAACAAAATGAACCCGAAAAGACCGACACCAAGGCACATAATAATTAAATTGGCAAACACCAACGACAAAGCAAGAATCTTAAAAGCAGCCAGAGAGAGACAGAAAGTTACCTACAAAGGATCCCCCATCAGACTAGCGACCGATTTCTCAACAGAAACACATCAGGCAAGAAGGTAATGGAATGAAATATACAAAGTCATGCAAAGGAAGGGTCTGAATCCAAGAATACTATACCCAGCGAGGCTATCAATCAAAATTGAGGGTCAAATCAGGAGCTTCACAGACAAAAACGGTCTACGGGAGTTTATTACAACCAAACCAGCAATGCAAGAAATGCTAAAGGGTCTGCTGTAAATAGAAAAAACAGGCAACAAAGAAGGAATGCAGCAGTAAAGAACAAAAATGGCGACTAAGAAGTTTCTATCAATAATAACTTTAAATGTAAATGGATTAAATTCCCCAGTCAAAAGGCATAGGGTAAATGAGTGGATAAGAAAACATGACCCATATATCTGCTGTCTACAGGAAACCCACCCCAGAAAAAAAGACTCACACAGACTGATGGTGAAGGGATGGAAAAAGGTTTTTCAGGCCAATGGAAGTGAAAAAAAAGCCGGGGTAGCAATACTTATATCTGACAAATTAGATCTCAAAGTGAAGGACATAAAAAGAGATCAAGAAGGCCACTTCATAATACTAAAGGGAGCGGTCCAACAAGAAGAAATAACTCTGGTAAGTATATATGCACCCAATATAGGAGCACCCAAATACGTAAGAAATCTTCTGGAGACGATCAAGGGAGAGATTGACAGCAATACAATCATAGTAGGGGACCTTAACACCCCATTATCTCCACTGGACAAATCCTCTAAACAGAAACTCAGCAAAGAAACATCAATCCTAAATGACTCACTAGATCAGATGGAATTAATTGACATCTTCAGAACATTTCACCCCAAAGCCACAGAATATACATTCTCCTCAGGTGCACATTTGTCATCTTCAAAGATAGACCATATATTGGGTCACAGACAAAGTCTCTTCAAATTCAAGAAAATTGAAATCATATCAAGCATCTTCTCAGACCACAAAGGCATAAAACTGGAAATCAACTACAACAAAAACAATCCAAAAAAATCAAACACATGGAGACTAAATAGCATGCTATTAAACAATGAATGGGTTACCAATGAGATCAAAGAAGAAATAAAAAACATCATGGCAACAAATGACAATGAAAACACAACAATCCAAAACCTATGGGACACAGCAAAAGCAGTCTTGAGAGGGAAGTTCATAGCTCTACAAGCCTACTGCAAGAAACAAGAAACAATGAGAATAAATGACCTAACTCTACAACTCGAAGAGTTAGAAAGAGAGCAACAAAAAAGGCCCACTGTAAGCAGAAGGAAGGAAATAACAAAGATCAGAGCAGAGATAAACGACATAGAGACCAAAAAAACAATACAAAAGATCAACAAAACCAAGAGCTGGTTCTTTGAAAGGATAAACAAGATTGATACACCTCTAGCCAGGCTCACCAAGAAACAAAGAGAGAGGACCCAAATAAACAAAATCAGAAATGAAAGAGGAGAAATAACAACAGACCCCATAGAAATACAAAGGATTGTTAGAAAATACTATGAACAACTCTACTCCAACACACTAGACAACCTGGAGGAAATGGACATATTCCTAGATAAATACAACCTTCCAAAACTTAACCAGGAAGAATCTAAAAATCTCAATAGGCCAATAACTATGGAGGAAATCGAAGCAGTAATCAAAAAGCTTCCAGCAAACAAAAGCCCGGGGCCAGATGGCTTCACAGGGGAGTTTTACCAAACATTCAAGGAAGACCTAAAACCTATCCTCCTCAGACTATGTCAAAAGATCCAAGAGGAAGGAACACTTCCCAGCTCATTCTATGAAGCCAACATCACCCTAATCCCAAAACCAGATAAAGACAATACAATGAAAGAGAATTATAGGCCAATATCCCTCATGAACATAGATGCCAAAATCCTCAACAAAAATTAAAAATAGCAGTAACACCAAATGCTGGCAAGGATGCAGGGAAAATGGATCACTTGTGCATTGCTAATAGAAATGTAAGATATTACAGTCTCTCTGGAAAACAGCCCAGAAATTTTTTTCAAAATTAAAAATGGACTAATCATACAACCCAGCAATCATATTTGGGTATTTATCCCAGAGAAATGTCTTATTTTCCACATCAGAACTTGTACATGAATGTTTATAGCAGCTTTATTCTTAATAGCCACAAACTGTAAACTGTCCAGATTTCTTTTAATGGGTGACTGAGGTTAAACAAACCATGGTATGTCCACACCACGGGATACTACTCAGCAATGAAAAAGGAACAAACTGTTGATACACACATTTTGGCAGAACCTTAAGGAAATTATGCCAAATGAAAAAAGCCAATCTCAAAAGTATACATGCTGAATGATTCCACGTATTTAACATTTGTGAAATCTATCCTATCTAATAATAGAGAAACATGGTAATTAACCATAACTTTGCTACCCTTCCCATTGGCTAATCAGCAGGATATGCAAATTAACTGCCATCCAAGATTGCAGCCGGCAGCCAGGCAGCTGAAGCAAACAGGAGGCTTGCTTGCTCCAGTGACGGAGGAAGCCAAGGTTCCCCGCCTGCCACCGCCCAGCTCTGAGCTGCTCTCTAAGAAACAATGTTGCAAATATAGAAGTGAAACAATCCCCAGAAACCTGCTTTCAGTCAGCCGGGATCTCAGAGCTAGAGTCGCAACAAAGTTTCAAATACAGAAGGTAAACAAAGCCCAGAAACCTGCTTTCAGCAGCCTAGGTCTCAGAGCTGGAGCCCAGCCTCAGAGCTAAAGCTGGCTCTCAGCTCCAGTGACAGCCATAGAAGGTAAATAAATCCCAGAATAAAAAAAAGAAAAAAAAAGGAGAGGCTGGAAGCTTCAGTCACCCGCCAGCCTGGAAACGGCCCTCAGCCCCTCACCCAGACTGGACAGGCACCCCAGTGAGGACCCCCACCCTGAAGGGGGTGTGACCAGCTGCAAACAGCCATCATCCCCTCATCCAGGCTGCCCAGGCACCCAAGCAGGACCCCCACCCTGATCCAGGACACCCTTCAGGGCAAACCAGCCAGCCCCCACCCATGCACCAGGCCTCTATCCTATATAGTAAAAGGGTAATATGCCTCCCAGCACCGGGATCAGCGGAGCCGCAAGGCCTCCTGGCACCAGGATCAGCGGAGAAGCGAGGCCTCCTAGCACCGGGATCAGGGGAGCCGCAAGGCCTTCTGGCCCCTGGAGCAGCATGACAGGGGGCAGCGCCCAAACCCCCTGATTGCCCTGCAGCTCTGTGTGTGACAGGGGGTGGGGCCACAACCTCCATATCCGCCCTGCTCTGTTCGTGACAGGGGAAGGTGCCCCAACCCCCTGATCGGCCCTGCTCTGTGTGTGACAGGGTGCGGTGCCCCAAGCCCCCCATGGGCCCTGCTCTATGTGTGACAGGGTGAAGCCGCAACCTCCCCATCGACCCTGCCTTGAGTGTGACAGGGGGCGGCGCCCCAAGCCCCAATTGGCCCTACCCTGAGTGTGACTGAGGGTGGCATCGCAACCTCCTGATCTGCCCTGCTCTGTGCATGACAGTGGGGAGCTCCCCAGCCCCCTGATTGGCCCTGCTCTGTTCGTGACAGGGGGGAGCTCCCTAACCCCCTGATCGGCCCTGCTCTGTGGGTGACAGGGGGCAGCGCCCCAACCCCCTGATCGGCCGGCTCTGTATGTGACAGGGGTGGCTCCACAACACCCTAATCCCCCCTGCTCTGTGCATGACAGGGGGCAATGCCCCAACTCCCCAATTGGCCCTGCTCTGAGCCCAACCAGGGGCTGCACCTAGGGATTGGACCTGCCCTCTGCCACCTGGGAGCGGGCCTAAGCCAGCAGGTCATTATCTCCTGAGGGGTCCCAGACTGTGAGAGGGCACAAGTGGGGCTGAGAGATACCCCCCAGCCAGTGCACAAATTTGTGTGCACCAGGCCTCTAGTATATATATAAAAGGCTAATATGCAAAGTGTCCCCTCAGGAGTTCAACCAGGAGACTGGGAGTTCGATCACTCGCTATGATGTGTGCTGACCAGCAGGGGGTGGCACAGAATGAAGGAAGGCCCTGGGCGGCAGCTGGAAGGCCCCAATCAGTCCTGATTGCTGGCCAGGCCTATGGACCCTACCCATGCATGAATTTTGTGCACCAAGCCTCTAGTAACATAATAATAGAGATGGAGAATAGAGTATTGGTTGCCAGGGGTTAGGGTTAGGATTAGGGATGGGAAGGAGAAGATGGTTGTGGCTATAAAGTGGTGGCAGAAAGGAGTCTTGTGGTGATGGGTACAGTTAAACATCTTGATTGCGGTGGTGATTATCCAAGGTTTCACATATGAAAAAATAGCACAGGGACACACATACTCACACATACACACACACACACACACACACACACACACTCACACACACACAAAGTAACTGGTGAAATTTAAATAAGCTCTATAGATTGTATCAATATCAATTTCTTGACTTTGGTGCTGTACTCTAGTTGTGCAAGATATTAACAATGGAGGACACTGGAGGAAAAGTTCACAGGAGTCCTTTGTACATTTTCCGTGAACTTCTATGAATTTATAATTATTTCAAAATAAAGAGTTAGAAAACTACTATGAACATAATTTATTTATGACAAATAGTTTTGCCAGATATACTGAAAAGACTTCTATATTTGCAATAAACTTTCCTGAAAGTAAAACCCTCTTCCTTCTCTTCTCTTTTATGGAAAAATCTTTCAATAGAATTATTTTGACAATTCGAAGCTGGTGTGGAAAACACAGGCAAATGAGGATTATATAATTGCCAGGTGTCCACAGATGAACTGGACAATCTGTCATTTTTAAAAAAAGATAACAATAAAGTGGGATGAAAATGTACCTATCATCTTTACATTTTCTCCTATATGCATTGTAGGTTGCTTAGAACTCGATTGTTTTTACTTTTGTTTTATTTATTTATTTTGTTGTATGGCCTTAGAAAAAGAACAAAATTGTAAACAATAGATAATTGTTTTGTTTTGTTTTTTTGTTTGTTTGTTTGTTTTTAAAGTGAGTCCCCCTGCTTACAAATCAAAATAGCTCCTAACAAGCCCTGGCTGGGTAGCTCAGTTGGTTAGAGCATCATCTGGATACACCAAGGTTGTAGGTTCAATCCCTGGTCAGGGCATGTACAATGCTTCTCTCTTGCATCGATGTTTCTCTTTCTCTGTCCCTCTCTCTCTTCCTCTCTCCTCCCCCCCCCCCTCTAAAATCAAAATAAAAGAACATCCTTGGGTGAGGATTAAGGCAAAAAATTTTTAAAGAAAAATTTAAAAACACAGCTTATCAAAATTTATGGGATGTAGCAAGAACAGGGCTTGGAGAGAAACTTATAGCATCAAATATATATATTAGTAGAGAAGATCTGAAATTTTTCAAAAATCTTAGCTTCCACCTTAGCAAACGAGAGAAAGAACATTTTAATCCTAACATAAGCAGAGGAAAGGAAATAATACAAATTCAGTGAAACTGAAAACAGGAAAATATAAAGTAAATCAATGAAACAAAAACCTGGTTCTTTGAAAAGACCAACAAAATTGATGAACCTCTGCTAGGCTAACCAAGTAAAAGAGAAGACACAAATGTGCTGATTAGTACATGTGCAAACCAGTGCAAGTACTGATACAAGGATGAATCTTGAAATATTATGCTAAGTGAGAGAGGTCAGCCACAAGGACCACATGTTATATGATTCCATTCACACAAAATGTCTGGACCAAGGCAATATAGAGAGAACAAAAGTAGATTAGTGGTTGCCTAAGACTGGGCCCAGAAAGGGGTAAGAGGATAGATGGGTGACAGCCAAAGGGTACCTGGTTTATTTTGAGAAGATGAAAATGTTCTGAAATTAACAACATTCATGGCAGATAAACATAGCTGTGACTATACAAAAAACCATTGAATCACACACTTTAAATGGACGAATTGTGTGGTATATGAACTATATCTCAGTAAAGGAATCTAAAAACAGCAAGGTGCAAGACATTGTATATAACAGGATAATATTTGTTTAAGAACAGACAGGGGAGGGTTGATCAAATATTTCAGCACCACATGCTTATCCATGCATAATATTTCAGGGAGGACACAGGTAACTGAACATATTTATTGCCTTCAGGGAAGAGAAGTGGTGGCTGAGGGACTTGTATGGAAGAAACTTTGCATTGTATTATCCTTCCGTACCTTTTGAATTTTTACCATGTGCAGATGGTATAAAATAGATTAAACATAAAGCTAACGAAGTTTAAGCTTTGGGGCCCCGCACTTGCATGGGCCTTTCATACGGCCCTAGGAGGGGCCCTAAGGATGTTTACATGGTCAAATGTTTTTGTAAAAACTGCAAAAATGAGATATGTTAACTTCAAAGAGCTAATCTTGCTGTTCCTTTGCACTCCAAATTCCCCTCCTTTCGCTTCTCCTTTTGTGTGATGTGTGGGGGAGGCAGAAGGGGAACCTGGTTGTCAGCATTTTGGGGGGGGGGGTATGGTTAAGGGAAAGCAGACTCCACAGAGTTATGTGGATGGCAATCCTTCCATGCAGTTAAATGACTGCTAGTCAACCTGGTGTTAGAAATGAATTCCAGGGATACCCTTATTATCCACTGTGCCACGCATCAGGCATCGTAGTAAGAAGGTGCAGGGATGGACGTTCTATTGCACAACATGTCCTACCACACTCAGCACCATAAGTACATGGGCACAGGAAGAAAAAAATATATAGTCACAAGACCCTTGGGGAAATTCTGTCCAGTTGTCGGGGGAATAAAACTGGAAGCAGAAGATTAGGTTCTCATCAATGCGTAGTCAAAACAGAAGCTCTTTCCTGTCAGAAATTTACTTACTGCTGCAATTATCATTTGTTACTTATAAAACATTTTTTAAAAAGTGGTTTCTGGCCCTGGCGTCAAAGTTTCTAGTTGCTTCTCATCTGTAAAAGTTGAAGAAACATTTGCCTATTTTCCTGTCAGTTTCATAAGTTTTCCATTTAATTATTTTTTGTCATTTTAAAGTATTACAGTATACCAAAAAAGCCATTTTGATTCCATTTCTGAGCCTCTCATCAGTATCGGTCCTTACACCATTCTTCACTGCTCCCATTCCCCAAAGTAGCACACATCAGAGATATTTGTTGTATTAAATGTTTGGTAACAAAAACTGTTTTAATATCGTGGCACAAGCATGTTAATGGAAGCAGCACAATGTAAAGACATGACGACTTTAAACAGTTGAATTCTTTTTATAAAGTGCAAGCAGTTTCCATGGATAGACTATGAATGCAAAGGGGGCACAGCCAGAGAAAACACTGGAAGTGTAGGAGGCTGAGATAATGAAGGGTTGAGCTAAGGAGTTTCTATTTTGTTGTTCTTAAAAAAAAATATATATATATATATATATGTGTGTGTGTGTGTGTGTGTGTGTGTGTGTGTGTGTGTGTGTGTGTGTATATATATATTATTGATTTCAGAGAGGGAGAGGGAGAGATAGAAACATCAATGATGAAAATTACTGATCTGTGGTGTCCTGCATGTGCCCCATCGGGGACGGAGCTCGCAACCTGGGGATGTGTCCTGGCTGGGGATTGAACCATGACCTCCTGGTTCATAGGTCGCTGCTCAACCACTGAACCACACCGGCCAGGCCAATTTTGTTGTTCTTAATTATGTATGTGTCAGGAGTTCCATGAACCACTTTGAAACTCTATACAAAATATTGTATATACATAATGTAATTTTTTCTAGGTAGAGAATCCATCATTTTCACTGCTTGTCTATGATTCCCCAAAGGACTGTTATGGCCCCTGCTGCCAGATATAACCATTGAAGAGGAAGTTACATTCACTCAAACACTTTTGTGTGGATTTACAATATGCCAGGTACTGTGCTTCTAAAGCATGGAGGGGGGTTTGGAAAAGAGGTAGGGCTGGGATGTAATCATGGGAGGGGAATTTATAGCCTGGTAATCAAGACAAGTGATAATAAGATGAAATAAGATCATAACAATAGGAATGCAAAGAGATACTAGAAACTTTTCTATCTGGATTCAAGATCTATCCTGTTCTTGAATGCATTCATAGTTCATTGTTTTTTATTGCTAAGCAATAATCCATCGTATGGATATACTATAATGTATCCATTCCCCTCTTGATGGACATTTGGATAGTTCCCATTTTTGAGTTATTGTGAATAAATCTGCTATGAAAATTCATGTTCAAGCCTGTGTATGTTTCCACCCCTCTAGGATCATTGCTCGGTCATGTGGGAGTGTATATAACTGAGACAGAGTGCTAAACTGTTCACCAAAGTGGTAGCACCATGTTAGACACCCAACGCGTTCCAGCTCCACCGCACAGTATTGTCAGATGTTACAATGTTAGCCGTTCTAGTGTGTATATTATTACACTGTGGTCTTAATTTGCATTTCCCCAGTAACTAATGATGTTAAACATCTTTTCATGTGCTTATGTGCCATCATATATATTTTTTGGGGAAGTGCACACTGTAAAATTTTGCCCACTGTAAAATTGGGGAAGTTACTACTTAATCCAGTTTTATAAAAACTAGAGGCCCAAGGCTTCCTTCTGCAAGGTCATCTGGATTTTCTGTTGTTCTAATTAGCATATTAGCTCTTTATTATATAGGATATTCTGGATAACAACTCTTTGCCAGCTATATGTATTGTGAATCTTTCACCCAGTCTGTGGCTTGCCTTTTTGTTTCTTTGAACATTCAATAACTTCCAAATAACAAACTTTCTTAATTTTTATAAAGTCCAATTTATTAATATTTCCTTTTATTGTTTGTGCTTTGTGTCCTATTTAAGAAATCTATGCGGCCCTGGCTAGTGTGGCTCAGTTGGTTGGGCATTGTCCTGGGTACTAAAGGGTTGCTGGTTCCATTCCTGGTCAGGGCACATGCCAGGGTTTCGGGCTCAATACTCAGTAGGGGGCATGCAGGAGGCAGCAGATGGATGTATGGCTCTCACACCAATGTTTCTATGACTCTGTCTCTTTCCCTTCTTCTCTCTCAGAATCAATTTTTAAATCTTTTTTAAAAAAGAAATCTCTGCTTATGCTAAAGTTGAAGGTTTTTCTTGTTTTCTCCTATTTTATAGTTGTAGCTTTTATATCTAGGTCTAGGATGTATTTCAAGTTAATTTTTATGTATGGCATGAAATGAGAGTAGATGTTCACTCTTTTTCCACAGTACCCTTGTTGAAAAGACTCTCTTTTCCTCTTTGAATTTCCTTAACACGTTTATTTAAATAAACAACTGGCTCTATCGGTATGAATCTATTTTTGACTTCTCTGTTCTGTCCCATTGATTTCCATGTTTACCTTTATGCCATTACCACAGCATCTGATCACAGTATGTCTTGAAATCAAGGTGTATGACAGTTTGTCTCGTACTAGTACATCTTGAAACCACGTAGTACAGCTCCCTGGTTGTTTGTTGGCCAGTCCCTTCCTTCACTCTACAATGTACAGCTTGATAGTCAGCAGAGACTCAAGGAGACCCCTACTCAGATTTCTGGACCTGTTTTTCTGGGTATCACCCTCTTCTCTGGAACGCTGCTCTGTTGCCTGCTGCCTCAGCCTCTGTACCGTTCAATCTGTTGCAACTCTGCTTGGGATCCATTACCTGCACTGCATCCAAAATGTTTCTCTAGACAAAAACTGGGGCCATTAGTGTTCACTTCTCCTGTTTCCCTCCACTCCGGAATCACAGTCCTGGGCTAGTTGTTATCCAATGTCTCAAAATAATCATTTAAAAATATTTGTCTAATTTTTTAGTTCTCTATAGAAGGAGAGCAAATCCTTATCCTGTTATTCTATGTACTATTCTTTTAAAAATTTTTATTTGTTACTTTTAGAGAAAGAGGGAGAGAAGGAAAAAACTTTGAATTGTTGTTCCACCTATTTCTGCATTCATTGCTTGATTCCTTTAATTTTTTCAATTTTTATTGCTTGATTCTTATATGTGCCCTGCCTGGGGACGGAACCCACAATCTTGGCATATCCAGGCAACACCCTAGTGAACTGAGCTATCCCGCCAGGGCCCTAGACCTTCTTCTTGACTTTGATGAGCTTGACAGAAACTTGTGGTACTTTAACTTATAGAAATGTCCCTTAATTTTGATTTGTCTGATTTTTCCTCATGTCTAGATTCAGGCTATGTTATCTTTGGCAGAAATTGTGAAGCCACAGCTGACATGCAAATTAAAACACAAGAAATATAAATTTGGAAATTATGGGGAAGCCAGTTGTGATCTTGGTACAAGGGACCAAGTTCCACTGAGTCTCCATTCCCATCTGCTTTTATTTACTAGAATACACAATTGCCTTTTAGGAATGCAAACAGACATATCACAGTGATGTTTGGTAAAGAGTAAGATTATCAGATTGGGGGAATTTGCTTTAGGCCATTGAGTCATCAGCAGTAGGTAATAAAATGCAGATATTCATCCCTGTGAGTGTCAAAAAGCCCCATTCAGCCTTCTGACCGGACTTCTTGCATTTTTATTAATTACTGTTTATCATGACTTCCAGCATTTCCCCCTTCTTTAATTTCTTAATAGATGTTGATATGCCACTTGCAGAGCTCAGATTCTTTTAAGATTTTTATTCCACATATGCAGACTAAAATTAAACATCAGAACAAGAATGAGACAGGGAACCATGGTTATGTTAAATTGCCTTTAAATTGCTGCCAGGTATCTAAGGAATTAGTTTGTAAGTTTGCCTGGGATAATTATACAATACTAGAGGCCCGGTGCACAAAATTTGTGTACTCGGGGAGGGGTCCCTCAACCTGGTCTGTGCCCTCTCGCAGTCTGGGACCCCTCGGGGGATGTCCACCTGCTGGCTTAGGCCCGCACCCTGGGGGATTGGGCCCAAGTTGGCAGTCAGACATCCCTTTGGCAGCCTGACAGCCCTTGGGGGATATCCACTTGCCAGCGGGGAGCAGGCCTAAGCTGCAGTTGGACGTCCTTAGCACTGCTGAGGAAGCAGGAGAGGCTCCCGCCACCACCACTGTGCTGGCAGCCGTTAGCTTGGCTTGTGGCTGAGTAGAGCTCCCCTGTGGGAGCGCACTGACCACCAGGGGGCAGCTCCTGCATTGAGCGCCTGCCCCCTGGTGGTCAGTGTGTGTCATAGTGACCAGTCATTCCCAGTCTTTCTGCTGTTAGGGTCAGTTTGCATATTACCCTTTTATTATATAGGATAGAGGCCTGGTGCATGGGTGGGGGCCGGCTGGTTTGCCCTGAAGGATGCCCTGGATCAGGGTGGGGGTCCCGCTTGGGTGCCTGGTCAGCCTGGGTGAGGGGCGGAGGGCTGTTTTCAGGCTGGCCACACCCCCTTCAGGGGGGTGGTCCCCACTGGGGTGTCTGGCCATTCTGGGTGAGGGGCTGATGGCTGTTTGCAGGCTGGCAAAGCCCTCCAGTGAGGACCCTCACCCCATGTGGGAGTGGCCAGCCTGGGTGACGGGCTGAGGGATGATCTTAGGCTGGCCACAACCCCTTCAGGGTGGAGGTCCTAACTGGGGTACCTGGCCAGCCTGGGTGAGGGGCTGAGGGATGTTTTCAGGCTGGCCACGCCCCCCAGTGACCCAAGCTCCCAGCCTCTCCTTTTTCTTTTCCCCAGCACCTCCTTGAGAGGAGGCCAGGGTGGGCTGGAAGCCAGTATCTGGGATTTATTTATCTTCTATAATTGAATCTTTGTAGCCTTAAGTGGAGTGCAGGGTCGGCCAGGGCAGGCGGGAAGCTTGGCTTCCTCCATCGCAGGGGGCAACCCAAGCCTCCTGCTTGCTCCAGCTCCATGGCTGCCGCCATCTTAGTTGGGTTAATTTGCATACTCGCTCCTGATTGGCTGGTGGGTGTAGCGGAGTAGTGGAATGATGGTTAATTTCCATCTTTCTCTTTTATTAGTGTAGATCAGCCGTGGGAAAACTACGGCCTGTTTGAAATGAATAAAACTAAAAAAAAAAAAAAAGACCGTACCCTTTTATGTAATGAGGTTTACTTTGAATTTATATTAGTTCACACAAACACTCCATCCATGCTTTTGTTCCGGCCCTCCGGTCCAGTTTAAGAACCCATTGTGGCCCTCGAGTCAAAAAGTTTGCCCACCCCTGGTGTAGATGCTGCTGTAATTCCAAAATATCAAGGTTGGTGTTATTTTTACTTTAAGCACCAAGAAGTTGATTTTTTCATTGACATAAGTGGTCGTAAATACTGGCTTGTTGGGAGTTCCCTATAAGGTATGAATGGAATTATTTAAACTATAGTTAAAACTATATCATTTTATTGGTGCAAGTACAGCAGCTGATTTCCATTGATTATTACTATGCGTAGACCCATAGGGTCTCCAATCCACAAAAGAAAAAACTGTTCTTAAGTTTGCTGCTGGGGTGCCATTTATAAGACTTTTTACATAATGGCTTAGTGGGGGGATGTCTTAGTAATGTTAAATTCTCTTTGCCTCTCCCAGGAGTAAGCAGTGATAGTAATTGTATTTAGGTTTTTGCTTCCCCCTCCTTTGGTGTTGATGCTAGCCAGAAAAACCTCTAATTCTACACACAAAGGAGCAGTAGTTTGCTTCTGTGTCATATAAAAAGGGAAGCTTTGCCCATATACTTACTATACTAGGCGGGGGATCAGCCCACACAAGGGATTTTACCCAGGGAGGACTTCCCCATTTGCCCTTGGTGATATTACTGCACAGCTGGTGACTGCCAGCATGGCAAGAAAGATGTTTTCAGGCATTCTTGGGGTTTTAGTCTCTTCACAAATTCGTTCAGCTTTCTGGACTGTTTTCTTTATTACTCCCCAAGTCATCTCTAAGCTGTTTATCGTCCACTGTGGTGTTCTTCCACTCCTTATCTTCAGTGTGTTGCCTGGGGCTGCTGCTATCTGTGGTCCGGGTAGCCAATTACCTACAGCTGCAAGGTGTGGCTCCAGGCGGCAAGGTCCTCATTAACCTGGCTAGTTCCTCTCTCCGATCCATGTTGCAGTTTAATATTTCTTGCGGGAATCCACACAGGTTTGGAGAAATTTTCTGGAAATATACAAGCATATCCTCGACCAAATATTAGCAATGGGTTAGGTCCCTTCCATAAACCAGACTCGGGATCTTTCCATTTAACTAGACTCGTGGTCGGCAAACTGCGGCTCGCGAGCCACATGCAGCTCTTTGGCCCCTTGATTGTGGCTCTTCCACAAAATACCACATGCGGGCGCACATGTACAGTGAGATTGAAACTTCGTGGCCCATGCGCAGAAGTCGGTTTTCGGCCTGGGTGAGTCTATTTTAAAGAAGTACTGTTGATATTTGGCTCTGTTGACTAATGAGTTTGCCAACCACTGAACTAGACCACTTTCCTTTGTTTTATTCTGACCCCATTGTAACTCCATGGGTGTCATGCCATCAGTATCACAAGTGAAAAAATTTAAAGTAATTAAGGCTTGGTGCAGCCTACCCACAGATGATTTCTCCATCATAATCTCCCCTTTTAGTTTTTCAAGTTAGAATTTTAGCCACTGATGTTGGCGCTCAATAATGGCCTGTCCCTGGGAATTATATGGTATTCCTGTAATGTGCTGAATTTTCTACTTTTTACAAAATTGCTGGAAATGACAGCTTGTGTAAGCAGGCCTATTATCAGTTTTAATAATTTTTGGAATTCCCATGACAGCAAAAGCAGCTAGGCCATGATTAATAACCTGTTTTGCCATTTCCCCTGTAGATGCAGTAGCTCATAGGACTTTTAAAAAGGTGTCTACAGAGACATGCAATGCCCCAAGGCGTCCAAAGGGAGTATATAATGTGTTACATCCATTTACCAGATGTGGTCCCTTAGCAAACCCTCTAGGGTTGATTCCTGTGTTAGGCCCTTAAGGTAGAAATAACATGCAAGTGGGACATTCTCTAATAATCTGTTTTGCCTGCTGTTGAGAGATTCAGAATTGTCTTGATAGCATTTTGACAGGCTGATGTAAAAGCTGATGAGATTCTGTGACCTGTTTTAATAAAGTAACCAATTGATCAGCATGTGCATTTCCTTTAGGTATGGGCCAGGTAATACACTGTGAGCCCTTATGTGAGTAATATAAAAAGGATATCGTCTCTGTTGTACAATCTGCTGAACTTGTTTGAATAGTAAAAATAAACTTTGGTCATTGAGCCATTTTAAACGAGCAGTTTCAATTCTATTTACTAAACCTGCAGCATAAGAAGTGTCAGAGATAATATTAAGAGGCTCTTAAAAATCCTGTAATGCAGCCTTAATAGCTTCTAATTTGATGACTTGGTCTAAATTCATTGTATGATAAGCAGCTTTGCCATTAGATGATCCATCAGTAAAAATAGTTAATAGGAATAGGATCCTGCATAGTATTTTTTGGTATAATAATAGGGGTATAATATAGAAATTGTAATAATTTGTCTTTTAGTAGGTGACAACTAAGTTCTCCTGAATAACCACTCAGTCCAATTTGCCAATTTAAATCAGTCTGAAATAATATTTCTAATTGCTTCCCAGTGAGGGGAAGGTAAATATATTTAGGTTCTTCTCCTCTAAGCTGTCTGCAGCACTCTCTAAGTTGAAATATTAACTGAGCTGTAAGTCCTACATATGTAACTGCAGTTTTAGAGGATTGATGTCTTAGATGGACCCATTCAATAATAGCAAGAGAGTTTTTATTTTGGAAGATGACTCCAGTGGGACTATTTGTAGTAGGATTAATCTGTCCCAATAAAGGCAATTCAGGCAGTACTCGTGCCACTTGGGCTAAGGAGACTGCCTGCTCAATTCTTTGTAACTCCTTTCTAGCTTCATCTGTCAATATTTGGGGTGAGGAAAGATTAGAGTCATCTTTAAGTATATTAAATAAGTTTGTCATCTTTCCTGTAGAGATTTTTAGAGAAGGTTTTAACTAATTAATGTCCCCTAATAATTTTTGAAAGTCATTTAAGGTTTCCAGGCAATCTTTTCGTGTTTCCATCTTTTGAGGCCTAATACATTGGTTTTCAATTATGGTTCCTAGATATTTGAAAGGCATTTCTTTCTGTACATTTTCTGGAACAATTTTTAAGCCCTATTTAGGAAGTTCCTTTTCTAATTGAGAAAACATTGCTAAAGTCTGTTCTTCCCGTGGACTCACTAGGAGCAAGTCGTCCAATGTAATGGACAATATAACACAAAATATTTGTCCCTTAAAGGCTGAATAGCTTGAGCTACATATTTTTGACATACAGTAGGGCTATTGGCCATTCCTTGAGGCAAAACTTTCCATTGATATATTTTCATAGGTTCTATATTAATAGAGGCCTGGTGCACAAAAATTTGTGCACTGAAGGGGGGGGTCCCTCAGCGCAGCCTGCCCCCATCACATACTGGGAGCCCTCAGGGATGTCCTACTGACGGCTTAGGCCCTCTCCCTGCTCCCCTTGGGGAGCGGGCCTAAGCCACAGTCTGGCCTCCTTCTGTGGGAGGCGACTGGGCTGGTCAGGGGAAGGCACCAGCCCCATCATCCCGCTGTTGCAGCCACTGCCAGTCACCGCAGCCACCAAGGTGTTTTCATCAACATGGACTCTAGGCCCTTTACCATGAAAAAATGACAACTTTCTTTAGGCATTTTCAAGATGTGTCTTTCATAGGATATGACATTTCTTTCTTTCTTTCTTTTTTTATCCTCACCTGAGGATATGTTTCCATTGATTTTTAGAGAATGTGGAAGAGAAAGGGAAGGACAGAGAGAAACATCAAAGTGAGAGGAACACTTTGATCGGTTGCCTCCTGCATGAGCCCTGACCTGGGCCTGGGCCAGGGAGGAGCCTGCAACCTAGGTACATGCCCTTGGTCAGAATTGAACCCAGACCCTGCGGTGGGCAGGCCGAGGCATTATCCAATGAGCAAAACCAGCTAGGGCAGGATATGACATTTCTTAGCCCTCCAAGAGTGGACATTCCTTTTCTTCTCCAAGAGTGTGGTGAAAAACCCTAGATAACCTTATTGGATTCTTATTACCCAAGTTACTAAGAATACTACCAGTGGCATACAGGGAGCTTAGCCAATGAGCAGCCAGAAAAGGTGTTTCCTTTGTAGTTCACACCAATTGCCGGCTTGGCCCCTGCCCAGGCCTAACGCCTCTGGCTGAGTCATTAGGCCTGGGCAGGGGACCCCCCAGCTCCTGCAATCATCGGATCCACCCCTGCTCCCCTTGGTCACTGGCTCTGCCCCTGCTCCCCGCCATCACCAGTTCCACCACTGCCCAGGCCTAATGCCCCTGATTGAGGCATTAGGCCTGGGCAGAGGACCCCCAGATCCCCATGATCGCCGACTCCACCCCTGTACCCTGCGATCGCTGGCTCCACCCCTGCCCCCACGATCGCCGACTCCACCTCTGCACCCCGCAATCGCTGGCTCCGCCCCTGCCCAGGCCTAACGCCTCTGGCCAAAGCATTAGGCCTGGGCAGGGAACCCCCAGCTCCCGCAATCGTTGGCTCCCTCCCTACTCCCTGCCATCACTGGCTTCCTCCCTGCTCCCAGCCATCGCCAGCTCCGCCCCTGCCCAGGCCTAATGCCTCTGACTGAGGCATTAGGCTTGAGCATGGGACCCCCAGTTCCCTACCATCGCCGGATCCACCCCTGCTCCCCGTGATTGCTGGCTCTGTCCCTGCCCAGGCCTAATGCCTGTGGCCAAGACGTTAGGCCTGGGCAGGGGACCCCTCAGCTCTGATTGCAGGCTCCGATTGCCGCTGGGGACCTACATATGCAAATTAACCACCATCTTTGTTTGGTTAATTTGCATACTCATCTGATTGGCTGGTGCGTGTAGCGAAGGTATGGTCAATTTGCATGTTTGTCTATTATTAGGTAAAAAATGGCACTGAAAAGGCAAATATTTGTTTATCTTGTGGTGCCAAGGGAATGGTGAAAAAACAATCCTTAAGATCTACTAGTATAAGAAGAGGGATTTGTGAAGGCACAGGGAGTCCAGGCTGTAAAGCTCCCATGGTATGCATAGTAGCGTTAATGGCTCTAAGATTGCCATTTTCCTATTGCCTTCTTAGGGATTGTAAATATAGGAGTATTCCAAGGACTACTGGAAGATTCTATATGACCAGCCTCTACTTGTTCCTGTATTAGTTCATGAATATGATTTAATTTCTCCTTGGTTAATGGCCACTGATCCACCCATATAGGTCTATCATCTTCCCATTGTATAGGCTCAGCATGGGGGTGAGGAGATTGAGCAGTGACCACTCCTCAAAAGGCTGATATCCTAATCCTTGTCTTCCTGTGTTTCCTTTGGCCTGAACAGGTTTTTTAATCTCCTGATTATCTTTTCCTAAACCTTGACCAGCTTGATATCCCATCTGAGTTATTAACTGTTGTCCTTTTGCCAATAATAATACAATCTTGTAAACCTTCTAAAACATCTTGGCCCTATAAGTTGACTGCAATTTCAGAGACTACATAGGGCTGAAACCATCCTATTTGTCCTTCCTCATCTTGCCATTTTTAACACTGCAGCACTGCGTTGCGTGTTATCAGGAATTCTAACTCCTGTGATAGAGCCTATAGCTTCTACCATGGACCAACTTGGAGGCCAGAATTCTTGACTGATAATACTAATATCTGCTCTAGTGTCTACTAAACCTTTAAACAGTTTTCCCTCTATTCTTAGATTGATCATAGAACGGGTCTTGCTAATTTCCTGTATCCAGTATATATCTGAGCTTCCAAATCCTTGTGTTCCTCTCTTCCTATTTATAACTTCACCTTGCTGAATATAAAGTAATAGTAGCTGAGTGATTCTTTGTCCTGGAGTAATTAGTATAATATGTTTGGATTCTAATATTACCTTGATTTCTCCCTCATAGTCTGAATCTATGACTCCAGGAAAAACAGTCAGTCCTCTTAGAGTATTTTCACTTCTTCCTAAGACTAAACCTGACATTCCTGTGGCAAAGGTCCCCAAATTCCTGTAGGAACAACTTGTCTGGCCATATCAGGGATCAGAGTGATTGTTATTGTACTATTGAGATCTAAACCAGCACTTCTTGGAGTGAGTTGAACGAGGGAATATACTTTGGGCCTGGCAGGGTGGAAATTCCCCTTATTTAACAACTAAGTGGGGGAGGGGGAGAACACCCCTCTGGCCGTTTCCCTGCAGCTGGCCATTTCCTATGTCTTGATTTGATGGCTAGCCATTTTTATGAAATTTAGATCTACATTGGTTGGTCCAATGATTCCTCTTCTGACATCTGGGACATAAGTCTGCATTATCTAAATTGGGAGGGGGGATGCTCACGCCTTCTCATAGAGCGCCACCTTGTGTCCTTTTTGGTTGTTTACACTCCTTTTTAAAATGTCCTTGCTGTCTACAGTTGAAACATGATTTATTTCTCGTTGTAATTGAGGCAGTTAATGAGCTTGCCTGAAAAAAGCCTGACCCCACATTCTGACATGCTCGAATTGTTTCTGTAATGGTACTATTTTTTCTTAGTGGCGTTAGACATTTCTTACAATCAGCATTGGCATTTTCATAAGCTAATTGCTGAGTCAAAATGTCTCTTGCTGTCTCATGTTGAATCTGCCGTCTCACTGCTCCAGTGAGGCGAGCTACAAAATCAGAGAATGATTCAGTGGGCCCCTGCATGCACTTACTGAAGGCTCCCTCAAGTTCCCCCTTTACTGGTAAAGTCCACCAGGCTTTTCTTCCACAAGGTCTAATTGCTCTTACGCCTGTTGGATGTATTGGAGCTGATTCACTAAATTGCTCCTGTCCTGTAAGCATCTCAAAGGTTATGAGAACATTCTGTCTGAGATCTAAAGAAGCTTGTTCTTGACATTTCTCTAAAAATTCTCCTTTCCATAGCAAATAATCTCCATTCAGAGTTGCATGGGCCAGAGAATACCAATCATAAGGAGCTAGGAATGCATCAGAAATGTTAGTTATAATTTCTCCAGTAAATGGAGCATTGGGGCCATTTTGTATTACACTATCATGCAAGGCCTTTATCATTTTAAAGTCAAATCTCTCATGCTGTCTTATTATTTGATTTGGGAATTGTGGATTACCTACCTATGTAATAGGAAAAGCAAGTCTATCCTCCACTGTCATGTCCTTTAATCCTTCTCGGATAGCTCTTTGCATAGGTGATTCTATTAGCGGCAATTTAAATGTTTCAGAATCAGGACATGAAGGTCACCCCTCCAATTTATCTTTCTGCTTCTCTTTAGGAGCAGAGGGTGCAAAGGGAGGAGGTCTTTCCTCTCTGAAAGGTTCTAGCAAATGCAATACCGTTTTCTGCAAGGAGAAACAATTTGGAGGCAAGCTTTTCCCTTGCTGCTGAGCTTCTTTCAAGTTTTGACCCATTCTTTCCCAACATTCAACATCTAATGTATCTTTGTCAGAAACCATGGACTATATTCCATAATAATCTGTAGAAACTCTAAAAAAAGATCTCTGACACTGCAATTCCCTTATCCCTGAGAATGCAAGCCAAAAGTCTACAAGAAAGTCTCTCCCCTTTCGACGAATTCTGCCCCATTATGATCTGGGTGAAACAAAAGAAATTTCTCAAGCACTTACAGATCTGTGGGCTGCCTCAGCTGACACGAGTTTTGCACGCAGTTAATCTTCCACCACCAATCAGGTGATTTCTTTTTCTGCTCTGGCGAATTCTTTTTCTCCAAGTCCCTGTTCAGGAGCCAAATGTGAAGCCACGGCCCACGTGGCCTCAGGGTCAAAGACTTGGAGAAAGAGCTGACATGCAAAATAAAACACAGGACAAGAAATATAAATTTGGAAATTATGGGGAAGCCAGTTGTGATCTTGATACAAGGGACCAAGTTCCACTGAGTCTCCATTCCTATCTGCTTTTATTTACTAGAATACACAATTGCCTTTTAGGAATGCAAACAGACATATCAAAGTGATGTTTGGTAAAGAGTAAGATTATCAGGTTGGGGGAATTTGCTTTAGGCCATTGAGTCATCAGCAGTAGGTAATAAAATGCAGATATTTATCCCTGTGAGTGTCAAAAAGCCCCATTCAGCCTTCTGACCGGACTTCTTGCATTTTTATTAATTACTGTTGACACTGGATTCCAGCAAGAAGTACTACAGAATCCTAAATCCTGCCTTCAATTCTTTTGAATATATACTCAACATGGGGTTGCTTGATCATTTGGTAATTCTATTTCCAATTTTTTTGAAAAACTTTCATGTTGATTTCCATAGTGACTGCAGCATTTTACATTCCCACCAGCAGTGTACAAGGGCTTCAATTTCTCTACATCACCATTTGTTTTTAAATTAAAGTGGGGAGAGGTGGATGAAGGTACAGGGGGTGGTGGAAGGAGACTTGACTTTGGGTGGTGAACTCACAATACATACTACAAATCATGTGTTGTGGAATTGTGACCCGGAACCTGTATAATTTTGTTAACCAGTGTCACCTCAATAAATTCAATAATAAGAAAAAGAAAGTAGTTAATCCTAATCCAAAAGTGGGTAATTTCTTTTTAAAGAAAAACTTGCTTTCTGGGATATATAAACGTCCTAAGGGGTAGAAACAGGTGTTATATTGGGAACCAGTTGGTCCTGCCATAAAATGAACGTTCGCCTGAGGGGATGTAAGAAAGTGGGAGGGAAACGTGTCTCTGTGTCAAACACTATGCTAGGCTCTAGGATAACTTGAACAAAACACTGAAGCAGCTGGTGTCCATGTCCCTATGTGCCAGGCAATGCGCTTTGCACGTGTGCTGGGCTGCATATCTGGTGCTTTGGCCAGACGGGTCATGCTGTGCTGTCTGTTCCTAAAACACCCAGCTAGGAAGGTACTGACATCAGTCCAGGCCTTGAGATATGGTCTCATGGCCCCTTCCCAGCACGCAGGCCTTCTTTCTCAGAAGGCCCAGAAGTTTCATTCCAAATTTGGGAGACAAAGGACTGGAAAAAGTATAAATAAAGAGAGTTTCCTCCATATTGGGCGGCCCAGAATTTGAAAGACACATTTTACTCTGGGCCTCCACAGAATTTAATAATAAAATGTAACTCCTGTAGTCTGGGCTGCAGTTCAGCCTTTACTTCGGGAGAGTGCTGTGACTGTGGTCAGCTGGCCAGCTTAATAAAGGCTCTTAAATTTAAATTCTAAGTCAGTGGTCTATCTCGCTGAGTGAACCCATAACATTTGGAGGCCCCCAGCGAGATCCCCGGCAGGGGTGAGAGGGACCCCCTATTTAGGGCAGGAGGCTCTCCCCCGATAGGGGTGAGAGGGACCCCCTATTTAGGGCAGGAGACTCTCCCCCGGCAGGGGTGAGAGGGACCCCCTATTTAAGGCAGGAGGCTCTCCCCCAGCAGGGGTGAGAGGGACCCCCTATTTAGGGCAGGAGGCTCTCCCCCGGCAGGGGTGAGAGGGACCCCTTATTTAAGGCAGGAGGCTCTCCCCCAGCAGGGGTGAGAGGGACCCCCTATTCAAGGCAGGAGGCTCTCCCCCACTTGTCACCGGGCACGCAGCAAGATACCCCACATCCCTGTGGGGAACGACTACCAAGGAGGCCTCCAGTCCACCCCAAACTTTCAAGTCGGAAACCACGCCACCTGGACTCTCGGGAGAGGTCAGGAAGACCGGTCGTTAATCTGGAATTGGGATGTCCCACGGAAGGACCTATACGGAGGGCTGGACGCAGCGGTACTCCTGGTCCTGACCCGCGGCCACAATGGTGGCCGGGGTCCCTGGTTTGTGCGGCTTTAGGCTGCACAGGGTTTGTTGTCTTTGTTGTTTCTTGTCTTTGTCTTTGTCAAAATGGGTCAGGGTCAGTCGTCTTCGTCGACACCCTACCAATCAGGCCCACTCCAAGTGAGTGGAAGGGGAGCTTGATCACCTCCCAGGAAGCCATAGAGCTCCCTTAGGCAATTAGTCAGGAATTAGTTGGATTGTTTAAACTCTGAGTAAACATTTGGTAGAAGTCAAAAACTTGGATTGTCTGGTGCATGAATGTAAGTGTGAAGCAAAAGCTACTTTGCGCTGTCTGGCTATACACATAAGGGTATTTGTTATCTCTGTCTGTTGTTTGTTTAAAGATAGAAAAAACCCTGCTTTAAGGGGAAGACAGTAGAGAACTTTTAATTTCTTTGCTCTGATGTATAATTTTGCTGTATTAGGTTAAAATTTTAGAAGTCTAGGGTTAATTTAAAGGTATAAGGTTACAACCCAAAGAAGTTTAAACAAAAGCTTGTTAGGTTAAGAGTAGTACATTTTCTCTTTACAGTAGGTCTCTGTTGGGGACAGCATCCGCTCTGACTGGGGGAGGAAGAGAGCTGAAAACTGCTCCGGAGCGGGTGTGAGATGGGGTAGTGGCAGTAGGATTCACTAGATAGGATGGTAGGCTATCAGCCTGCTGAGATGGAGGAGCCCTAGGCTCGGGGACAGGGGGATAATCAGAGAGGTCAAAAGTAGTATAAGAGGAGAAGGATTTGAGCCTCTGGGGCTTAGAGTAAAGAAGGAAAAATCTAGGAGGGAGAGCAGCTGAGGAAATGGTTAATACAGAAAAGAGAGGGGCCGTCGGCAGGGAAAGCAGACCAGAAGTTTTGTTGATTTTTACTTATCTGCTGGACTCAAGGCCGCAAGCTGCTAAGCTCAGTAAGTTTCTCTCTGCCCCGTTTTGTTCTCTTTAACCCTTCCAAGACTAAATTAGGCGAATACAGTATACTTGAAATTGCATAAGGATGGAAGCACCTGGTTTTAGTAATCTAAGAAATACTGGCTGTTTACTTTATGGTAATCATTAAAGGATTGAGGTTTCTAAGAATAAGGAATTACTGAGTAGAAGGTCTGAGGCATGGTTATGCATTTTTAAAAGACATAGAAAGAAGGTTTAAAGGCTAATTTGAAAGTATAAAATTTAGAAATGTTGTGTATGTGATAAGAAGGAGAAGAGAAATGTTGAAAGGAAATTAATCAAATAGTACAGGCCAATAAGCCAGGAAGAGTAAATAAATTACATTCTGCCTCCTAAACAGAGGGTAAATAGTTATGCCAAAGTACTTGGGGGGTGGGGGAATGATAAAAGAAATCTAACAGTTATTGTTTTGTTATAACTCTGGAGAGTCCATAAAAAGGACTGACAAGGAAAATCAGAAGATCTTAAGGCAGGTCAGTGGTTTTTTCTCCTCATGTAATTCCTCTGAAATTTGGCAATGCTAAATAAATCATGGCAATACATTTCTTTGCATAAATTCAATAAGACCAGTTTCCAATAGTGGTTTTATTGAATGAAAACTTTGATGAATATCATGTTTTAAGGAGCCCTGTCTGAGCTCTGAAGACTTGAAGACAATAAGAGTGCCACGGAGAAAGCCTGGTATCTTGCTTGGTAGCCCTGAGAATGGCTGGTGCTGGAGCGTCAGGCCCATGCCCTACCATCACTGGCGGTTCATCCGAGTAGAAGGGGAGCAAGGAACCTTCACACACTCTGGGCCGTGAGGAGTAGGAGGGCTGCTGAGAAGGGCCTTGAAGCAAGGACAATGGGCAGCAGATACTGCAGGCAGGCCTGATGGCGGCTGGATGGCTTGGCTTCCTGGCCCTATGGGGCACATTGGGATTCAATCATGAAATTCCAGCAAAGATAGTCAGTTGCCATTCTTGTTGTGTTTATGCAAACAATCAGGCCAAATTAAATACAGTAAATAAATTAGTATTTTAATAAACAGAGGGATAATTTTAAGGAGAAAACTCTATTTCAATAGAGGTTATTAAAACTGAAATGTTTTCTTTCCCTCCCACCAGACCATTTGTTACAGTTTGTCTCTACCGGTCACAAGCCCACCTCCTTCTGTGCCCAGGCCTCATCGTCCCTCTGACAGACAGCAAGGATCTCTTGGCTCTGAGAGAAACTTTTGTCCCTCCTCAGCACGAAGCAGTTACAGAAGAGAATTCAACGCCCATTTCCCCTGAAAGAATTCAGAGCCAGGATCCTTGAGGTGATAGTAGGCAGTTAGACAGACATGAGCAGAGCAAGGACGATGGGCCAACTGGCACTGACTCCCCAAAAGCAAGAGGGAACTAGGCTGCAGACGAAGCAGCCCAAGAGGCTGCCCTAAAACCAGTGGGGCCTTTACAGATTCTAGTGACTCTTCCAGACCCTCAACTACTCATCTCACCAGTTTACTCAAGTTCTTTCAGGCTTTACAGTCTACCCAGAGAGCAGACCAGAAGCACGTCTGAGATGATCTGCCTGTATCCAGTTCATCCCTTCCAACCTGGTGACTCTGTTTGGGTAAAGAAATTTGCCACCCAAGGACTGACTCCTGCCTGGAAAGGACCACCCCCATGGCAGTCAAGGTTGACGGGATCCTGATGTGGCCTCATCACACCCGGCTTAAGACAGCCCAGGCAAAATAGAGAGTCCAGGACTCTTTGGACCCTCTGAAGATTACTCCTGGCCCTCATTCCAGGCCCTTATCTTATAAACAGGCCCACTGACTTTATTCGGCAAAGAATTAATTCTATCAAGCTTATAGTCCTCAGGGGTCCCTCCCCAGCAATGACCCAAAAGAGTCAATGATTTGACTCATGTACATAAAACTAGTGGGGAATGTACTGGGCTGCATATCTGGTGCTTTGGCCAGAAGGGTCATGTTGTGCTGTCTGTTCCTAAAACACACAGCTAGGAAGGTACTGACATCAGGCCAGGCCTTGAGACACGGTCTCATGGCCCCTTCCCAGCACGCAGGCCTTCTTTCTCAGAAGGCCCGGAAGTCTCATTCCAAATTTGGGAGACAAAAGACTGGGAAAAGTATAAATAAAGAGAGTTTCCTCCATATTGGGGGGCCCATAATTTGAAAGACACATTTTCTCTGGGCCTCTGCAAAATTCAATAAAGTGTAACTCCTGTAGTCTGGGCTGCAGTTCAGCCTTTGCTTCAGCAGGGTGCTGTGATTATGGTCAGCTGGCCAGCTTAATAAAGGCCCTTAAATTTAAATTCGGAATTGGTGGTCTATCTCACTGTGTGAACCCATAACAACATCTTTAATCCTGCATATTTCTATCACTGTATTGCCCTTCAAAGTCCCTCTGACCTCCCGCAGAGGGAGGCCAGACTGCAGCTTCGGCCCACTCCCCATGGAGTAAGACATCCCCCAAGGGTTCCCAGTCTGGGAGAGGGTGTAGGCTGGGCTGAGGGACTCTCGCCCAGTGCCTGAATTTCATGCACCAGGCCTCTAGTTATTACTGTATTCAGATAAAATAAGAAGTAGTAAATCTGACACAACACAAGAAAAAAAGGAACATTCAGAGAACAACAACAACACAAATAAAGCTGTTAGAAATTAAAAATATGAAAGCAGAAATGAAAACACTGGATGATAATATCAAAGAAAATTCCCAGAAAGTAGAACAAAAGACAAAGAGATAGAAAATCCTATATAATAAAAGGGTAATATGCAAATTGACCCTAACAGCAGAATGACTGGGAATGACTGGTCACTATGACACACACTGGCCACCAGGGGGCAGACGCTCAATGCAGCAACTGCCCCCTGGTGGTCAGCGCGCTCCCACATGGGGAGCTCTGCTCAGCCACATGCCAGGCTGAAGGCTACCAGTACAGCAGTGGTGGTGGGAGCCTCTCCCGCCTCCTCAGCAGCGCTAAGGATGTCCAACTGCAGCTTAGGCCTGCTCCCTGCTGGCAAGTGGACATCCCCTGTGGGCTGCCGGGCTGCCAGAGGGATGTCTGACTGCCAGCTTATGCCCAATCCCCCAAGGAGCAGGCCTAAGCCGGCAGGTGGTCATCCCCCGAGGGGTCCTAGACTAGGAGAGGGCACAGGCCAGGCTGAGGGACCCACCTGAGTGCACAAATTTTTGTGCACCGGGCCTCTAGTAGGAAATAAAAGATAAAAACATCTGTATGCAGCCCTAGATGGTTTGGCTCAGTGGATAGAGCATCAGCCTGCAGACTGAAAGGTCCCAGGTTCGGTTCTGGTTAAGAACATATGTCCGGGTTGCAGGTTCGATGCCCAGTAGGAGGCAGCCAATCAATGATTCTCTCTCATCATTGATGTTGGTATCTCTCTCTCCCCTCTCCTTTCCTCTCTGAAATCAATAAAAATATATTGGGGGGAAAAAAGAGCATCTGTATGTTTGCTAAGTCTGCCATAGTGAAATACCACAGGTTGTGTGGCTCAAACAACGGACATTTATTTTCTCACAGTGTGGAAGCTAGAAGTCCAAATGAAGGTCAGATTTGGTTTCTTCTGAGGCCTCTCTCCTTGGCTTGCAGATGGCCGTCCTCTCACTGCATCCTCATGGGGTGGGGCCACAACATTAGTAACAAAGAAACAGAATTTCTAGAGGATGAGGCCCAGAAATCAGGATTTTAAAGAGATTCCCAGGTGATTCTAATGTGCAGCCAAGGTTGAGAACCACTGTCCTAGTTCATAGGTCAATGCTCAACCACTGAGCCATGCCTGCTGGGCAGGGATATCCTGGCTGTGGAAAAAAATGCATCAATGTGAGGAGCGAGGGGTCCTAGCCCCACACCACCCTCAGCCCAGGGTTCCAATGACAGGAAGACATAGCAGCTCTACCTAATACATAGAAACAAACACAGGGAAACAGCAAAAATTCGGAGACAAAGAAACATGTCACAAAAGAAAGAACAGAAGAGATCTCCAGAAAAAGAACTAAATGGAATGGAAGCAAGCAAATGATCAGGAACAGAGTTCAAAACAATGGTTATAAGGATGCTCAAGGAACTTAGTAACAACATCAAGGAACTTAGTGGCAAACTCAAGGAACTTTAAGAGAACATCAATGACTTAAAAAAGGACCAATCAAAATGAAGCATACGCTACCTGAAATGAAGAATAATTTCAGGGAATCAATAGTAGAGTAGAGCCCTAGCAGGTTTGGCTCAGTGGATAGAGCGTCGGCCTGCGGACTCAAGGGTGCCAGGTTCGATTCCAGTCAAGGGCATGTACCTTGGTTGCAGGTACATACCCAGTAGGGAGTGTGCAGGAGGTGGCCAATCAATGTTTCTCTCTCATTGATGTTTCTCACTCTCTATCCCTCTCCCTTCCTCTCTGTAAAAACATCAATAAAATTTATTCTTTAAAAAAAATAGTAGAGTGGAGAGGAAAAACTAAGATGGCGGCATAGATAAACACCAGGAAATTGCTGCCTCCCACAACAACTTCAAAAATACAACAAAAAGACAAAACGGACATCATCCAGAACTACAGGAAGGCTGGCTGAGTGGAAATTCTACAACTAGAAGGAAAGAAAAGCACACTGAGAGCCAGAGGAGCTGCGGAAGTAAAGTGCCGAGGTACGGAGGCTCGTGCTCGGGGAAAGGGGCTGGCACCTGAGGACGAGGCTGTCTTTCTGAATCGCGAGGGAGTCACAAGCTCCCCACTGCTCTGAACTCCGGTTCCGGGAAGTCTCTGGGGACCCAGGACTCATCCGGGGAGAAACTGGACTGTCTGGCAGCGGGCAGAACTCAGAACTTGAGGGTGGCTTTCCCTCAGAGGTGCTTGCAGGAATTACCGGGACACTGAGACGTGGGGCCCCTTAGGGCAGAGCTGAGAATCCCCATAGCTTCTTACTCTGCCTTTTGATTCCCTGAGACCCTGCCCCACCCAGGCTGCAGCAGAGGCTTTTGCATATGAATGCTCCGGCCCTTTGCAACCTGAAAATTATGTAACTGCAGCTGGGCCAGACAGACTCAGAACTTCCAAGAGAAGGCCCAAGGCCCCACAGCAGCTTGCATTGCTTCACAGCTGTGCCTCATCAGGGCACCTCCAAACTCCAAAAAAGGAAGGGGAATTTGCAGTTCTCTTCGTAGCTCCTGCTGTGTAACCTCAGGCAGAGGCTAAATTAGCACCTCCTTAGATCCAAGAGCCAGTGTACCCAGTGGTCAGAGGGGGACCATCCACATTACAACTCCTCAGATCCATAAGGGACACACTCAGGGTGCAGTCTCAGTGAGCACCAAAGCCCCACTGAAGCAATTCTTGCCCCAGAAGGGTGTCTTCAGCACAGAAGTTCTCCCACTGCAGACACAGCTGATTCTCACAGTCAATTGGCCTGGAGGTCAATTCCTTCCAGTGATCCTACAACAATCAAGGCATAACTACAATAAGACTGCACAAAGCCCACAAGGGGGTGCACCAAGAGTGTCCACCTCAGGTAACTGGGGAGGCTGAGCCAATGGGCCCTACAGGACACTTAGCACACAACACCACTCGACCAACACAGGGAAGCATACAAAATGCGGAGACAAAGAAACAGGTCACAAATGACAGAAATGGAGGAAAGCAAACTACTGGATATAGAGTTCAAGGCCAGGTTTATAAGGTTTTTCAAGAATTTTAAGGAAACCGCCGATAAATTTAGTGAGACCCTGGAGGATATGAAAAAGACCAACTAGAAATTAAGCATACACTGACTGAAATAAAGAATAATATACAGAGATCCAACAGCAGACAAGAGGATCCCAAGAATCAAGTCAAAGATTTGAAATATGAAGAAACAAAAAATACCCAACCGAAAAAGAAAAAATAAAAAAGATTCCAAAAATATGAAGATAGTGTAAGAAGCCTCTGGGACAACTTCAAGCATACCAACATCAGAATTATAGGGGTGCCAGAAGAAGAGAGAGGGCAAGATATTGAAAACCTATTTGAAGAAATAATGACAGAAAACTTCCCCTACCTGGTGAAAAAAATAGACTTACAAGTCCAGGAAGCACAGAGAACCCCAAACAAAAGGAATCCAAAGAGGACCACACCAAGACACATCATAATTAAAATGCCAAGAGCAAAAGACAAAGAGAGAATCTTAAAAGCAGCAAGAGAAAGACAGTCAGTTACCTACAAGGGAGTACCCATACGACTGTCAGCTGATTTCTCAACAGAAACCATGCAGGCCAGAAGGGAGTGGCAAGAAATATTCAAAGTGATGAATGCCAAGAACCTACAACCAAGATTATTTTATCCAGCAAAGCTATCATTCAGAATAGAAGGTCAGATAAAGAGCTTCACAGATAAGGAAAAGCTAAAGGAGTTCATCACCACCAAACCAGCATTATATGAAATGCTGAAAGGTATTCTTTAAGAAGAGGAAGAAGAAAAAGGAACTCTTACCATTTGCCACAGCATGGATGGCACTGGAGAGCAGATAAATACCACATGATCTCACTCATTTTTGGAATATAATGAACAACATAAACTGATGAACAAGGACTGATCCAGAGAGGGAGAGGCATTGATTGGACTGTCGGGCCTTGGAGGGAAGGTAGGGGAGGGTGGGGGTAAGGGGGAAAGATCAACCAAAGGACTTATATGCAAGCATATAGGCCTAACCAGTGGACATGGACAACGGGGGGCGGGGGGGGGGGTGAGGGCATGAGCGGGGTGGGGTGGGTAGAGGGTAACGTGGGGATAAGGACACATATGTAATATCTTAATCAATAAAAAATATATTAAAAAAAGAAAATAGTAGAGTAGAGCCCTAAGTGGTTTGGCTCAGTGGACAGAGCATCGGCCTCCGGAATGAAGGGTCCCAAAGGGTCCCAGGTTCGATTCCTGCCAAGGGCATGTACCTTGGTTGTGGGCACATCCCCAGTAGGGGTTGTGCAGAAGGCAGCTGATCTGATGTTTCTCTCCCATCGATGTTTCTAACTCTCTATTTCTCTCATTTCCCCTCTGTAAATAATCAATAAAATATATATTTTTTAAAAATAGTAGAGTAGAGGACACGGAGATTCAAATCAGCAATTTGGCATATGAGGAAGCAAAAAGCATCCAATCAGAACAGCAAAAAGAGAATGGGAGGTGAGAACTGGAACTAGTGAGTATAGATATCTTACCTCAGACATGTAGCTGTAAAAGGGAGCAGAGAATAATGCAGTAGTTGGATGGTTATGTAGGCTCAATAGAGAGTCATTTGTAATGGAGGTTATGGGGCAGTTTGCACAATGATGGAGTAATTGCAAAGAGGGAGAGACCCAGGATGCAGGAAACAGCCTACCGTGGAGCAGTGAGCGGGATGAGACGGAGACTGCATGTGGCGACACTGCCATTGGCAGGAGCAGAGCAGGGCAAGAAGGACGAATGGGCCTAGGGGAAGTGTGGGCCCTGAGAAGGGGAGAATTTATATGAGATTGTTTCTACGCTCTCAGTGTACTATGCGGCCAATACTGAGAGCAGAGACGGGTAGAAGGTGAGTGGTCAGGCACCTGTGCTATGGCTTTGAAGGAGGGGGTAGGGAAGTAAAATAGTAATAGTCATTTTGGAGAGTGGGGACACCAATCCAGAAGGATTGCAGACAGGTGACTAAGATGCCTGGCAGATTTGAGGGCCCATATGAGATTTGTGGTAATGAATTTAAACGTATTTTCATTCATTTCAGATAGGGGGAGAGGGAGAGAAACATCAACGATGACATAGAATCATTGATTGGCTGCCTGCTGCATGCCCCCTACTGTGGATCAAGCCTGTAACCCAAGCATGAGCCCTGACAAGGAATTGAACCCTGACCTCCTGGCTCATGAGTCGATGCTTAATCACTGAGCCACACTGGCCAGGTGTGGTTATGAATTTAAAGTGAGATCTGTCAGCATGCCTGTGGGTTGTCTTTTTTCCCCCAGCAATATAACCTGTTTGGGTATAGGTGAGGTATAAGGAAATGTGAAGAGGGCTAAGTCATTTTTTTTCACACTAGAGAAAGACAAGGTATGAGTCCTTTAATGAAAATGTTTATTTTTTTAACAACATGATAAGTTCACACTGATGGTTAATTAGCAATTATTTCAATACTTTCAAACTCATTTGCCTCCAGTTTTAGTCATAATGCAGGAATCTAAGCTTTTAAAATTAAGAAACAGCAACAGCTAATCTAATCCTTCTTGGTATTCCTTCATGATCAGCAAGATGCATAAAAACATTCTTTAAAGGGCTAAAGTAGATGGATATATAAATTGTGAGTTCATTTTTAAAGCTGTATAAAAGTAACATTTCTAAGAAAGCATTTAAACCCAAAATCACTCTTAATAAAAACAATATTCTTAATCCAGGCCATCTCCATTTTCAGCTATTTGGCATTCTGTTCTTTTGTAAATTTGATATTGCCCAACAAAGAATGGTTATCTTTTACTGTTTTGGGAGACGAATGAACAGATGAACACATCAAATGCCTACACAGCTGAGATTTTGCCTGAAGTCAATGTGTTTTAAGATAATCTTTTGTTACATATATATCAAACATTGAGGAATACTGGTGTCATTCAAGATCAAGTCTTTGATTAAGAACTGAATGTACTGGAGACGTATTTGGTAATCAAGATTTAGGTAAATTTTCACCAGCAGTAGCTCTATCAGCACACTGAAACATGTTGTAGACTTACTACCCAATAATTAACACATTAGACAACATTAGCCTCTTAGAAGAAAGACTGTATTTTGCTCCTGCTTCTGTAAAAACATTATTTATTTGAAAAAAGTGTGAACTTTTACTCAACTGCTACTTCCTGAATAGGAAAATGAGATAAAAGGAGCTGAAGAAGGAAATCTGTCCAGTTACACTCCACAGCCCTGGATATACTGAGTGAGATCTTGGTTTTGACAGTGATTTCTCCAGGCCACCCTGTAGGGAAAGGTGAAACACATGGTGATAAGGTTAAAGCATATCTTCACTGTGATAGCCATACAGCAAATCCTTTGTGAGGATAAACTACTTTAACACGATATGAAATACAGGCTTTTGATAGATCCAGGTATTGCTATTTATTAAATGGAGATATGTACACCCAGTACTTCACTTCTCCCCAAAGCCCTGGCTACAGCATAGTATGCTGACCACGAGAGTCACGTGCATTTCCTAACAGCCACTGCAAAGTGCATTCTACATTTACCTCATTCCAAACATTTCAAAATCGGACAAGGAACTGGTAGAGTGTGGAGAATCTTAAAAATTCTAGAAATCCTCCCAAATTAATGGACGAATAAGACAAAAGATTCTGAACCCGTTAAAATGTTAAAATAGATTGCTTCTAAGTGATACTTTGTTTAGCATACACCTAAAGCTGCAACTTTCAGTTCTCAGGAGCATATGGTGGCCCTTGAAAATCTTCTCTCACCTCTCTCCTAACACAGGGCAAAAAAGCTTTCCCCTCTAAGCTTACACATACCATGCGTTGATGCCTTGTGGATCCTCGACAACCCTCTTGGCACAGGTTACAGCTTGAGTGATGTCATCTTGAAGCAAAACTGAAAAACAGGTGGTGAGGAATGAAGACAACTTTCACAGAAATTTCATTTTACGTTTAGGTTTAGCCCATTTTATTCTCTTAGGCTAAGGAATGGACACTACAGTTCTTTTCCACAAGTTATGCATCTGTGAATGTTGGGAGGAATCTCAGATACCAAAGTCATTGGAAGTTCTGGAATTATCAACTAATGTGATGGATAGATAGTTCTCTTTGTAATAGGAACTATTAGAAGAAAAGGAGGGACCCACCTAATAATTTTCAATCAGCAATTCTACTACTAGAAATTTCCCCTAAAGAAATAAGAGCCCTGGCCAGTTTTTCTCAGTGGTTAGAGCGTCGGCCCGCAGACCTGAAGGGTCGAGGGTTGGATTCACAGTCAAGGGCATGTACCTCAGTTGCAGGCTCCATCCATGGCTCCAGTCTGGGCACATGTGGGAGGCAACCAATCAATGTGTCTCTCTCACATTGATGTTTCTCTCTCTCTCTCTCTCTCTCTCTCTCTCTCTCTCTCTCTCTCTCTCTCTCTCCCTCTCCCTCTCCCTCTCCCTCTCCCTCTCCTCCCCTCTATCTAAAAAAAAAGGGAAAAAGGATCCATTTTTCCCCAAAATAAAATAATAAAAATAAAATATAAAAATAAATCAAGATTGGTATTTGTTAACATATAAATAATTTCGTGTGATAAAGAACAAATTGTAAAGCAGTATATATAGTACAATTTCATTTTTGTTAAAACACACATTGTGCCTGGCCGGTGTGCTCAGTGGTTGAGCATCAACCCATGAACCAGGAGATCACGGTTGGATTCCTGGTCAGGGTACATGCCCTGGTTGTGGGCTTAATCCCCAGTAGGGCGCGTGCAGGAGGCAGCCAATCCATGTTTCTCACATGGATGTTTCTCCCTCTCCCTTCCTCTCTCTCCAAAATCAGTAATAATAATAAAAAATAACCATAAAGAACAGCACACATTATTACATGTTTATATGTAGGTATATTTATACATGACATAGCTTTATATTTACAGACATGATTGATATGTATTCTATCTAGAACAATATATACCTAAAGTTACTAGTAGTCATAAGTGTCTTGGTAGTAAGAATTTTTATTCAGTGACCAAAGATTATTATAGAATAAAAAATATTTTTAGCCGAAACCGGTTTGGCTCAGTGGATAGAGCGTCGGCCTGCGGACTGAGGGGTCCCAGGTTCGATTTCGGTCAAGGGCATGTACCTGGGTTGCGGGCACATCCCCAGTGGGAGATGTGCAGGAGGCAGCTGATCGATGTTTCTCTCCCATCGATGTTTCTAACTCTCTATCTCTCTCCCTTCCTCTCTGTAAAAAATCAATAAAATATATTTAAAATATATATATATTTTTAAAATAAATTAACTGGATACAAAAGAATATTCTAAGAATAATCTTTTCTACTAGAATTTTAACATTTAGAAATTTAACAATATCAATTTTATAATACTTATCCAATATTTTCATTTTTATGATTTGATTTGATTTGATTTTTTAAAGTCAGAGTCACCTTTTTTTTTTTAATCCTCACCTGGGGATATGTGTGTGTGTTTTTCAATTTTAGAGAAAGAAGGAGAGAGAGAGAGAGAGAGAGAGAGAGAGAGAGAAATATTAATTGGTTGCCTCCCATACGCACCCGAACTAGGGACTGAACTCGAAACCTAGGTATACCTCACCTTGTGCCCTGACAAGGACTCGAACCCGAAACCTTTTGTTGTACGGGATGATGCTCCAACCAACTGAGCCACCCAGCCAGAGCGAGATGGCATTCGTCTAGGTCCCTGTTGAACTTTTCAAAACCATTTCATTTGTATTGAATCTCTATTCTTGTAAGCATAACCAGATGGGTCCTGTGCCATCACTTAAACGTTATTTTCTCTTACCATCGCAGTTTATACCACAGGCATTAACTGTTCCTGGGGTTTTGCCATCATCACACCAGTAGTGGCTATTGATCTGGAATATCCCATAGTCCGTGCTGCTGTCTCCAGGATTGTAGTTTGTAGCTTGTGTGTTGTAACTACTTTCCCACTGGGCCAAACACACCCCTGAAAATAACATATTTTTAGTAATAAATAGCAATACCATATGATACATACTGCATACCATAATCAGTTCTATATAGCTAATTTTATTTTACTAATGACTCACTTTATAAGCATAAAGATGTAGAAGAGGGAAGACTATTTCATAGTCCATCCATCCATATATCCATCAAACTATTCATTCATTCATTCAAAAATAGTTATTAAGGGGAAGTGTTTGAATTCAACCTAAACATACATTGATAACATTGACAAAAATGGGCTAAAATACAAAGTAACTTTTACACAGGCACATCTAGGATTGCATACAAGAAAATGAAAACAGTTAACTGGAGCGAGAAAGAATAATAAGATGGCATTTCATGCTGCATTTCAGCTATCCTGACATAAACAGTGATTGAGAGGAAATAGGTTCCTACAGCCCCTGTATTGCAATATCAACGTAATTAAAAACAAACAAACAAAACACTTTGCTAAGAAAAGCCTCATGTCATGCAGGGGGATTAAAAAAGAGAAAAATGCTGCATTATTCTAGGCTCACAGAGCCCAGGTTCCACCAGGAAAGAGCTGGAGCTCAGCACCAAAGACGTGGCAGAGGTTTCTCAGGTGCTCAAATGTACCAGTCAGCCTGCATGTGCCACTGAGTCTGTGGCAAGGGGCAGCTTGGTAGCACTCGGAGAGTACAACGGGTGGTGGTTTGCTTAGAATGGTGCACAATTTTGCACTCCCGTGCTCTCATTCCTTCATCTGGCATTTCTGTTTATAAAGGAACAAGTTGATATAATTTTTTAACCATTTTAAGTATAAAAATCCTCAAATAACTTTTTTTAAAGAAGTCCATTCACGCAAAGCCCCTTTCTCAGTATTCATCCTCTATTAGTATCTGTTGCACACCTGGCTGGCTATTTGGAAGTAGGGAGAGGTAACTTACAGTCTGCCAGGCTCACTCCACTGTAGCCATCCATTCCAAGTGTTTTCAAGGTTCTGGCCAGCTCACACCTCTCATAGACCTTGGCCTGGACGGCGACAGAGAGGAGGAGAAGCCCCAGAGTCAGGAGAGCCTTCATGTTGACTGCGAAGCCAGACCGCTCAGCTGGCCAGGGGAGGCTGGCCCCAGTATTTAAGCTCTTTTAACTTCCTTCTTCTCCTAGTGGTTTGGAGGCTCCACCCTTTGAGCTATGTGGAAAACAGGAACCATTTTTTGGCTCACTGACTTCAAAAGGTTACAAGAATTAATCCACACGAAACTGATGAAATGACATTGTTTAAAGACCTGGCTCAGGAATAATTGGTATTAGCACTGTTTTCAAAACGGGAACTTTCTCTTATTTTTTTAAAAAATATATTTCTTTATTGATTTCAGAGCGAAAGGGAGAAGGAGAGAGAGATAGAAACATCAATGATGAGAGAGAATCATTGATTGTCTGTCTCCTGCACGCCCCGTACTGGGGATGGAGCCCACAACCCAGGCATGTGCCCTTGGCCGGAATCGAACCCGGGACCCTTCAGTCCACAGGCTGGCACCTATCCACTGAGCCAAGCCGGTCAGGGCTCTCTTATTTTTATGAATTTAAGCAACTCTAAAGGAAAAAAACAACCCACAAACGAACACTTTACACAAAATGAAAATGAGCTCTGATTTTTCATTAACATTCATTTCATTAAATTGTTTTGTGTACTCACAGAAAGAGAAACTAAAAAAAAAAAAATCCAATTTACCATTACAACAAAAAAAATTAAGCTACCTAGGAATAAACTTAACTAAGGAGGTAAAAGACCTGTTCTTCAAAAACTACAGGACGTTGAAAAAAGAGATAGAGGAAGACATAAACAAATGAAAGAATATACCTGTTTATGGATTGGTAGAATCAACATCATTAACATGTCCATACTACCCAAAGCAATCTATAGATCCAATGCAATCCCCATTAATATACCAATGGCATATTTCACAGACCTAGAACAAACTCTCCAATAATTTACATGCAGTTAAAAACAAAAACACTCCCAAAGGCCGCAGTAATCCTGAGAAAGAACAAAGTTGGAGGGATCACAATACCAGATATCAAGCTGTATTACAAAGCCACTGTTCTCAAAACTTCCTGATACTGGCACAAGAACAGACATATAGGCCAATGGAACAGAATGGAGAACCCAGAAATCGACCCAAGCCATTATGCTCAATTAATATTTGACAAAGGAGGAAAGAGCATACAGTGGGGTGAAGACAGTCTCTTCAATAAATGGTGCTGGGAAAACTGGACAGATACATGCAAAAAATGAAACTAGACCACCAACTTACACCATACACAAAAATAAACTCAAAATGGATAAAGGACTTAAACATAAGATGGGAAACCATAAAAATCTTAGAAGAATCCATAGGCAGCAAAATAGCAGACATATGTCAAAGCAGTATCTTTACCAATACAGCTCCGAGGACAATGGGAACTAAGGAAAAAGTAAAGAAATGGGACTATATCAAAATAAAAAGCTTGTGCATAGCAAAAAAAAAAAAAAAAATTGTTTTGTGTGTGTCCACATGCTGTTTTCATCTTTTCCAACTTAAAATTATTTTATGTACTCATTGCATAAAGAACGTGACACCTTGTCTGTCGTTTTAACAGGCATATAGCACCACATGATGTTGCCAAGCCCAGATCTGTACTTTAACTGTTTTGTAAAATTTTTTAAAAATATATTTTTATTGATTTTAGAGAGGGAGAGAGAAATAGAAACATCAATGATGAGAGAGAATCACGGATCTGCTGCCTCCTGCACACCTCACAGGATCAGCCCTTAACCCAGGCATGTGCCCTGACCAGGAATCGAACCGTGACCTCATAGGTCAACACTCAACCACTGAGCCACACCGGCTGGTCTACTTTAAATTTTTTTTATTACTATGATACGTGTGTTTTTTTAAATAAATAAGCCTCATGTGAATAACATCCCTAACACCTTTTCAACATGCCTTACCTCAAATTTCCATGTTAAAACATAGGGGTCATTATAAAGTTGGGGAACTTTATAATCAAACCTACAGAATAGCAGAATATGCCGCTTGAAAACCAGCCCCCTTGCCAGATTAATTATTTTAAGCCTTTGAGCTGAAGGCAATTATGTGCCTGAAGCAGAACATAAATTTGTACAGAAGTTAATAACCTACAATATTACGGAAGATGCTTGTCAGCCCTGAGGCAGCACATAACAAACTCTACTGACCAGCTATTATCTTCCATTAGTTCCGCATATATTCAGCTTCCCACGGTTCGCTGCCCTTGGAAGAATAAGGCTCTTTTCCTCTGTCTTGTCATTTCTCTAAAAATGTATTGTTCTTGGTGAAGATGCTATGAAAACGCAGGTGCTAGCCACCTCTTGGAGTTACTCAACCCTGCATTTCTCCCAAGCATATATGAGATGTGCATTTTATAAACATGTTTCTTTTTTCTTGTTAATCTGTCTTTTGTTACAAAGTCCCAGCTGAAACTCTAATAGGGTAGAAGGGAAGGGATTTTTTTCCCTCTTGTACTGTTTCTGGCAATGAGGATGGGACATTAAAAGACTGGGATAGTCCACTCTCCCCAGAGACTGCAGTTGAGTTATGGGATAAGTGACAACAGACAACAGAAGGTAAGAATTCTCACCAGGTCAGTGTCCCATATCGGACTAGTCAAAAGAGGAGGGTAACATTTTCTCCTTGTCTCTTCTTTCCAAATTTACAATGGCAGGAGAAAATCACTTGTAAAAATAGATCTTGAATTATGACTCTTATAAATTTGCTTTGGGGCACCCATAGGTTATTGATTCTGAGCTTGCCAGAAACAGTCAGGTTTTCTTTTGTCTCTGTCTTTTGTGTCATTTTTCATAAAAATGAAAATCATAAGTTGAGCATCTCCATTAGTCTTATTTTATGAACCAAAAACTTGGCTTTGTAACCAGTGAGAATGCTCTCTGGTTTCTGCCACTTGTGGGTGGGGAGGGACGTTCATTGTCAAGCTTGCATCAGGCAGCCAGCTGGCTAGGAACCTAAGACGTGAAAAGCAGCATTCTCTTCATCTAAATGTGCCAGCTTTCCGGAGAGTATGTAATATATATATATATTATTGATTTCAGAGAGGAAGGGAGAGGGAGAGAGAGATAGAAACATCAATGATGAGAGAGATTCATTGATCGGCTGCCTTCTGCATATGCTTCACACAAGGAACAGGGCCTGCAACCCGGGCATGTGCTGACAAGGAATCAAACCGTGACCTTCTGGTTCATAGGTCAACACTCAACCACTGAGCCACGGCAGCCAAGCTGGAGAGTTTACCTTAATAAAGAGTCCCAAAATATAAAGAACCATTGTCATATCTACCTTAGTTGCCTTGTTTGCGCTGGAAAAATTCCCATCCCAGTATCTCTTTTCCAGTAACATGGATGAATGGGTCTGTGATTTAAGGTGTCTCAATTTGTGGGAGATAGAAGTTTCTTTACTACCTGTGACAGTGAGGTCTTTGCTTTCTTAGGTTATCTTTGGAATGGCTCTGCATCTTGAGAAATCTGCATCTTTTATGCACTCTTTGGAGACAGCTCTTATGTCCATGGTTAAGCCATAAAAAGGCTTATTGGTATGTAGTGACAACTGAAATAGATACATCTTTGAAGATCTGGCCTTTCACATCTAAAAGAATTTTCAAGAGAGCTCTTATCCTAAACAAATGTCCTACTGGAAGGAAGGAAGGAAGGAACGAAGGAAGGAAGGAAGGAAGGAAGGAAGGAAGGAAGGAAGGAAGGAAGGAAGGAAGGAAGGAAGGAAGGAAAGAAAGAAGGAAGAAAGGGGAGAGATAGATAGATATAGAAGAATGCCTTAGTGTGTGTGTTGGGGGGGGGCGGTGACTGAATGGGAGATGATATTTGCAAACAACAGCTCTGACAAAAGGTTAATATTCAAAACATTAAAGAACTCATACAACTCAACACCAAACAAACAAACAATCCAAATAAAAAACAGGCAGAGGACCTGAAAAGATACCTCTCCCAAGAAGACATACAAACGGCCAATAGCTATATGAAAAGATGTTCAACTTCACCGGCTATTAGTGAAATGCAAATCAAAACTACAAGGAGATATCACTTTCTACCTATTAGAATGGCTGTTATCAACAAGACTAGTAAGAAGTTTTGAGAGGCTGTGGAGAAAAAAGAACCCTCATTCACTGCTAGTAGGAATGTAAACTCTATAGCCACTATGGAAACAAGTATGGAGTTTCCTCAAAAAAAATTAATAGAGTTACATATAACCCAACAACCCCTCTTCTGGGTATCTACCTAAACATTTTGAAAACATATATTCACAAAGATATATGCACCCTTATATTCATTGTAGTATTATTCATGGTGGCCAAGACACAGAAACAAAGTGTCCTTCAGTAGATTCTTGGATAAAGAAGTGATAAATGTATACAATGGAATACGACTCAGCTGTGAGAAAAGATGAAATACTGCCATTTGCAACAACATGGATAGATCTTGAGAATATCATGCTAAGTGAAATAAGTCTGACAGAAAAAGTCAAAAACCATATGGCTTCTCATATGTGGGAGATAAAACTGGAAGCAACAAGTGAACAAACAAGGCAAACAAAAACTCCTAGACACAGGCAACAGTAAGGTGGTTACCAGAGGGAAGGGGGATGGGAGGCTTAGCTAAGAGTAAAGGGGTCACATATGTGGTGACAGCCCAGCTGGTGTGGCTCAGCGGTTGAGTTTCGACCCAGGAACTAAGAGGTCACTGGTTCAATTCCTGGTCAGGACACATGCCTGAGTTTCAGACTCAATCCCCAGTAGGGGGCATGCAGGAGGCAGCCAATCAATGATGTGTTTCTCTTACCGATGTTTCTATCTCTATCGCTCTCCCTTCCTGTCTCCTTACAATTCAATAAAGGGGAAAATATATATATGATGACAGAAGATTTGACTTTGGGTGGTAAGCACACAATACAATATACAGATGATATATCATAGAACTGTACACTTGAAACCCATCTAATTTTATTAACCCAATCACCTCTATAAATTTAATTTTTAAAAATGCAACAAACACTAAACAAATAAAACCAAACAAAAAACCCCAAAACACTTCCTTCACAATTTTAGGAGGTGGAGACCAAGCTTCACACAAATGTCAAAACTGCAAGTGATACTGAAGCAGGTGTGAAACTTACATAAGTACTGGTAGCCCGGAAATTGCTTTCAGGAAGACCCAGAAAATGCAACAAAGACTTCACTTATTGTTCCTTACTCTGTAAGCAGACCCCATAAGGTCCAGGACTTCCTATACAGGGTGTCCCCCAAAAATGTATACACACTTTAGCCCTAGCAGGGTTTGGCTCAGTGGATAGAGCGTTGGCCCACGGACTGAAGGGTCCCGGGTTTGACTCCAGTCAAGGGCATGTACCTTGGTTGCAGGCTGGATCCTAGCCCTGGTCGGGGGTGTGCAGGAGGCAACCAATAAATTGTCTCTCTCACATCGATGTTTCTGTGGCTGTGTCTCACCCACTCCCGTCCACTCTCTCTAAAAATCTATGGGGAAATATCCTTGGATGAGGATTAACAACAATAAAAAATGTATACACACTTTAACAACCGATAGCTGCATAGTCTATTACATTTTGAAAATGAAATATATTCTGCCTCATCATTATTCACAGTGTGTATACATTTTTGGGGGGACACCTGTATTTTGGGCCTTCACTGAAAAAAAAAATTCATTGGACTCACATCTTAAAAAAAAAAAAAAGCACCTTAAATAGTACCTAGATTTCTGGTAATAAGCAACTATATCCCTGAGTTCCTTCTTAGATAAAACCTACTTCTTTTTTCAGTCCCATGGAAATATTAATCTTTTCATGTTTTTAAAATGTAAGCATCCTGATAGATAAGTGCTGGTTAAAGCAACCCCCAAGACAGGGGATAGAGGAGAGTTTAAAAAACAAACTGCTGCTTGCTATTTCCATAGGTTCCCTTGACCAAAATTTTAGTCCACAGACTCCATAAGATTACCTATTAAAGACAAATAAAAATTTCCCAAGTCTTCTCCACAAATATTGGTAAGGAGCTTTAGTCATCTGAGTAGGTAAACTTAACCTTTTCCTTCTGCCAAAAACACCACTTAGATCCAATCATTCATTTATAAGCTAGTTGAGTTTTGTACTATTGTACCTGTATTATTGTGGCTTTTAAAATAAAAGCTCAGAGGTCTCTGATTTCATCTGTCGGTGCTTGTATGTATGTTATTTATGTAATATTTTTCTCCCTCCAGGTATTATTTCTAAAAACTAACTTGTAAAAGAGTTCCTTTTAGTTGGCTTAAAGAAAATATAAGCACTTATAATCTTTAAGGCTAGTCAAATAAGCTTATCTCTGCTAGATGTTTGAGATGATAAAATTGTCACTTCAACCTAAGAACAAAACATACAATAAAAATGATTTGCTTAATGTATGTTAAGATGGCAGAAAAATAAAGCCACATGTTTAACTTTTTAAGTTGTTACTGTAATTTCTTTTTCAAAGTTTAAAATATTTAATGAAAAAGACCAAGAGCAAAGCATTATTTACAGGTGGGTAAGAAAAGAAGACAGACCCACAACCGCATCCTGGGCGGTTGCGAGGCACCGCTAGACTTGATTCCCGTTGCCAGAACCTTGTGTCCTTCCTACATTCTCCCCGTGAGCTGCAGGTGTTGTCACGCCCTGACAAAGTGGTCAGAGGGGTCAAGGTTCAATTCCCATGAACCTCCTTAAACAAACTGCCCTGGACAGTCCCGAGGGGACAGAGCTGGCCAGCTCGTCCCCAGCGCAGCAGACGCCTCAGATCAGGTCGGCCACGTCCACGGGCATCTCGGGCGTCTGCGTGGAGCAGTACTGCTCCCTGTCCCGCAGGATGCGGACGTCGTCCCTCTTCACGAAGTTGATGGCCACGCGCTTCCGGCCGTACCGTACGCCCCGACCGCCCGACTCTGTGGACGTAGAGCTCCCGGTGGTTGGGCAGGTCGTAGTTGATGACCAGGGACACCTGAGGGACGTCCAGGCCGCGGGCCCAGACGTCGGTGGAGATGAGCACCCGGCTGGCGCCGGGGCGGAACTCCTCATGATGGACTCCCGCTCCTTCTGCGGCACGTCCCCGTGCATCGACACCGTGAGGCTGGCTTCTCTCATTTTCTCCGTCAGCCAGTCCACCTTCCTCTTGCTGTTGCAGAAGATGACGGCTTGTGTGATGGTCAGCGTGTCGCAGAGGGCACACAGCGTGTCCAATTTCCACTCTCCTCCTTCCACCGCCACGAAAAACTGCTTGATGCCTTCCAGCGCCAAATCATCACGCTTCACCAGGGTGCGGCTGGGGTCCGTCATGAACTTGCTGGTCATCTCCAAGATCGCGTGGGGCAGCGTGGCGCTGAGCACCACCACCTGCGTGGCCGGGGGCAGGTGCGTGTAGACGTCGTTAATCTGCTCCTTGAAACCTTCATTCAACATCTCATCAGCCTCATCCAAAACCAACATCTTGATCGCACGTGTCCTCAGACTCCTGCGCCGAATCGTATCAAAGACACGCCCCGGCGTGCCGGCCACCGCGTGCTGCCCGTGGTCCAGCTTCCGGACGTCCTCGCCCACGTGGGTGCCCCCGATGCAGGTGTGGCACTGCACCTTCATGTCGTCGCCCAGCGCGAGCAGGCCCTTCTGGATCTGCACGGCCAGCTCTCTCGTGGGGGCCAAGATCAGAGCCTGGGTCTCACGGACCTGGCTGTCCAGACACTGGAGGACGGAAATGCTGAAGGGGGCGGTCCTGCCCGTGCCAGACTGAGCCTGCGCGATGACGTCTCTCCCTCTAATTATCTGCCTGATGGCTCGCTGCTGGATGGCGGATGGCTCTTCAAACCCATAGGCGTAGATGCCTCGCAGCAGGCCCCCCCGCAGGCCATGGTGTCGAAGGTGGGCATCACGTCCACTTCCTCGCTGGTCTCGAATTCCACTTTGTCACGTCTTCCTCTTTGAGCAGCCGCTTCTGCGCCGACCCTGAGTTCACCATCGTGGTGGTGGGTTCCCAAAGGTGGGGGCGGCGGCGAAGAATTGATGACACGGAGACTGGGTTCAGCTGATCAGGATGGTTAGGTTCTCTTCTCTTTCTGTTTCTGTAATTTTTGCAAGGAAACTAAGATTTGTTTTTGGTAGCAAAACGTTTCATGTATGAGGATGCATTTTGTAAAAAAATATTTTTGTTGATTTCAGAGATAGAGAGAGAGAGAAATATTAATGATGAGAGAGAAACATTGATTGGCTGCCTCCTGTACGCCCCACACTGGGGATCAAACCTGCAACACAAGCATGTGCCCTGACCAGAATCCAACCATTACCTCCTGGTTCATAGGTCAACGATCAACCACTGAGCCATGCTGGCTGGGCTGAGGATGCATTTTTGTTGAGCATATACGCATATGCTATGCATAACCCATAGATATAGACAATAGGGTGTTGAAGGATTGGGGTGAGAGGGGGGTGGGCAAGGGCAATGTGGAAAAAGGGGACATATGTAATATTTTCAACAATAAAGATTTATTAAAAATAAATAAAAATACCAAAAAAGAAGACTCATTTTGTCCTAATGTAGAGGTTATTTAAAGGCTATTTTAGACTAGAAAAAATGAGGATAAAGGATAAGACCTAAATAGGTATAGAAAGTGAGGAAAAGAGAGAAAAAGAAAGGAAGGGAGAGAAAAAGGGAGGAATTCTTATCTTGTGTGGTCAAGCTGGTGAAAACTGAGTTAATTTATTAAAAGGTTTTGTTTGTTTTTATAATCAAATTGCATCTTTACTGAACTATGGTGAATGCATGTAACATAATACAAACATGCTTGGTACTGGAGTTTATATTTCAAATTCAGAGTTGAAAAAATACAAATTGAAAAATAGATCTAATTATTAAAATTTTCTCTTTTGTAATTCTTTTGCTCCTTTGAGTTGAAGCCAGGAGGCTGACATCACCCCTTCCGCCCGAGAAGGAAGCATCAGGCCCGGGGGGGGGGGGCACGGTGGGATGGGCCGAGACCCTCGCAGGCTCCTGGACCAGCACCCTATTGCACTGTGGCTCCGTAACTACTCTGTGTGGCCTGCATTCACACGACCAGCATCGCCCAGCAAAGGCAACCTGACAGTATTAGTCCATTCTCACAGAGTCTGGATACAGAAAGCCTTCGGGGGAATTCAGTCTTTAACCCCACAATTTGGGTAAATACTGTCCGGGTCATGTCTTTCATTTCTGGAAACCAACTGCAGCAAAGGAAACGGAGGCAGAATAGCCCTTGCTCATGGCTTCCCGTTTTTGCCAGGACTGGGCAGACATGACCATACATTCAAGTCGCTGTTTGTGAATATTCTTGCGCAGAAAAAGTGTTCAGAAGGGTCATAACCTTGACCCAAAGTCTTTGACCTACTTTCACAGGGAAACCAAGGTGTGGCTTTTGCCTCATCGGAAATGAACCAAGTAGATTGGTTGCAACAGTTTTGCCTTCTCCCACACATCAAGTGACGACCAGGTCAGAGGGCTTCTGTGGAATACACTGGCTCAAGTTCACCATCAACCTGCCTGTGATGAACATACAGAAGCACATCAGGGGCGACCGCGGTGTGCTCCACTGACTCTCTTTGCACAGTTCAGTTCCAGGTGACTGATACAATCACCTGACTGTCCTCACCAAACGTTGCCACCTTGGACTGTGGAGTCCCGGCCAGTTCCCCTGTGACATACACAGGTGATTACATCACCACAACTGTCTGTGGCTGTGCTTAGGAGTTCGGACCTGTCTACGTAAATCTTTTCATTTCTGCAAATACACAAAAATAAGCCTTTTCCCAGTGTTGGGCCTGCCCTGGCACCATGTCACAGACTTCTTCGGTCACATGAAAATTCTCAACTTCACAAATAAATAAAGCTAACTGGGTGGAAGTAGTTCATGCGCAGAAATAGAAAAGGCCACAATAGATTTGACTCTTTCGAGCAACTGGACTTGTCAATCTTCTGATTGCCCTTCGACACACCGTACAACGCAAATCAACGCCTGTTTGACTTAAATAATGGCCCAAACAGATGTGTTTTCTGTCCAGGACATGTCATCTGCTCCTTTATAAACTCGCCGTGTGTCGGTTTTAATGTCCAGGTAATTCTCTTCACATCACTGTGAGACTGCATTTGGCAGCCACGTCATTTCCATGGTTGGCTTTCCAAACCCTACTGACACTTGAGGCCCTTTTTCAGTTCACTGAGCATCGCATCTCGTGTCTGGTCTGTATACTGGTCGAAGTTCTTACTGTGCTTTGATTCATAATGACATTTCAGGTTGTACTCTTTCAACACAGACGTGATTTTTTTGCATATTAAACACGTAGGCATATTCTTCACTTCCACAAAGAAATAGTCTCGCTCCCATTTTTGAAACACGGGGCCCTCTCATTCTCTCTTTGGTTTTGACACTGTCAGTGGAGCCCACGGGAGAAGCTGTGCAGGCCAGGACTGGGCAGGTGGCGGGTGCAGGAGGGGGGATCCCAGCTGGGGCTGCCCCGGGCCCTGGTGCGGTGGGGGCAGCAGCGCAGGGGCCCTGGGTGGCTGGAGGTGGTGAAGGGAAGCCTGCTGTGGGGGCACCCCATCTGGGGCACCGGTGGGTTAAGGAGGAGGCTCCGCAGTTGGGGATTGGCCCCAGGGGTCTGGGGCCGAAGGATAGGTCCAGGAGGGAGCAGGCCAGGAGCTGCTCCGGGAGGGCCTTGGGCAGCGCCTGGGGCAGCCTGGGCAGCACTCTGGGGCTGGGGCTGCCCTACAGCTACAGAGACCCCCACAGTGCCCTGAGGCTGGGGCTGCGGTGGGCGGAGCTGGAGCAGATTCGGTGAGGGCCTGGCCTGGTCCTCCAGAATGGGACCCAGCCCGGGTGGTGCCTGTTGCGCCCCCATCCCGCGCTGCTGCTCCAGCTTCTGCTGCTGCACCTGCTTGTGGTTGGTGATAACCTGGCGGATGCCGTTGACAAAGCCGCTCTGGTCATAGAGGATGAGGCCATGAGGATCTTCTTCTTGGACGAATACAGGAGCATGAGCACGCGCACCTCACAGGGGGCCGTGTGGGGGAAGTGCACACAGCCCGCAAAGCCGTTGCCCATGATGTGGTAGAGGCCTTTGAGGGACTCCAGGTCCTTGTTGGTGAAATGGAACTGGACCATCCTTGAATTCTGGAACAAAGGGCCCAGTGTGGTCAGCAGTTGCTGGGGGATGAGCTGCATGATCAGTTTCTGGGGCCACTGCTCTGTTTTCAGGTTCTCGCCCTGATTGACGTAAACCTGGCAAGGCAGTGACCGCGTCAACTTGGTGTTGACCGCGTCAACACGGAGGCAGGTTTGGGTTTCTCCTGCCACTCGAGGACCCCGCTCCAGGCCAGGAGCTTGTTGGAGACGGACTGCTGCCCCCCCACCCCCAGGGCCGAGGCCCCTAGCTGGGCTGGGGAAGGCCACTCACCCCACCTGGGGCAACCGTGCCCCAGGCTGCGCAGTGGGGGCCAGGCCCTGAACAGGAGCCACCGTGGAGACCAGGTTGGGCTGGGAAGTGGGAGACGGCTTGGGGGCACCAGGTGGCGCCTGTGGCAGCGCAGGGGCCTGGGCTTGGCTCAAGGGGGGACCCACTCCTGGAGCCGCTTGCTGGAGAGGGTTGATGGGCGAGAAGCGAGGGCCCAGCCAGCCTTCTGGTTCTTGGCAGCCTCCACTGCATTCTGAGCAGCCACCTGAGCTGCACTCAAGTTCCCAGGAACCGGTTACTGCTGGGGGACGGAGGGCAGAGGCTGCTGGGGGGCTGCCGAGAGCACAGCACTCCAGGATGGAGCTGGAGGCAGGGAGACAGGCTGCTTTGGCTGGAGGGGGCCTGGGGCCACGCCACCCCCGACTGGCAGCAGGAGTCCCGGCACCAGCACCATGTGTCCTGCGTCCTGGCTCACATCTGCTGGCTGGGGAGGGTGGGGGGGGGCTTTTTGAACAGAGGCCATAGGGCAGGCAGCTTCCGAGGGGACACGATGGAGAAGTGCATCCCTCGATCTGCTCTAGCATCTTCTTGAAGTCATCGAACAGCTGCAGGGCCGTGCTGAGGCCTTCCACGATGAGACTGCAGCTCCGCCACCCCTGCCCATGAACTTAATGCCATCGAGCCAGGTGACGAACTCATAGGCGCTGCTGGTGGGAGCGTGACACTGTACGTAGCACTCGGGAGCGCAGTCCACCCTGTTGAACACCACGAGGCTGTACTGGGTCCCCCCATAGTCTCCCCCGAAGTCCGTCTCAGCGGGAGGACCACCATTAAAATACTCTATGGCCGGGAGCAGGTCGTGCGTGCGGAGCCCCTCGAAGTAGGGCCCCAGGTTGGCGGTGCCCACAATCACAACCACCACGTCAGCTACCAGGCGCCTGGCACGAGCCAGGCCCTCGGACCCAGGGACCATGCCCCACGAGCTAGTTGCCATCCCAGCAGAAGCCTCCTCGAGCAGAGCGCAAGTGCGCCTGCGCTGCGCGTGCACCCACACTGAAAGGCTGTGCCTAACCTTAGAAGGTTTTTTAAAATAAGCTTTAATAATGATAGTGCACCTGTGCAAAACTAGAATTTAATGTTCTCTCTCTGATAAAATAAAAGATTTCTCTGGACAACAGTGTGGTAATTGGGGCGGGGGAGGGCTGTGCTGGAGGTGGAAGAGGGCATAGAGGGGATAAATGGTGCTGGAAAATTAAAATAAATAAAATAAAAAACTTAAAAAGAGATTCCTCTTTACCTGTTAACTAACTTGCCTGGGAAACAAGGATTCTGTGCCTCATCAGAATAACCACCTGAGTACTTCGTGTCCTTCCTTTATCAGGTCGTTGATTACTTAGGGAAAACCGAGTCTTTTCAATGTTCAAAGAGACTAGGTTTCTTCCTGGTGTGTTACTTCCTGTATTTGCCTTGGAAACTACACTTGTTCTTAGCCAAAAGGCAATTGTGTATGTGAAATCTTTCATTGTCACTTTGGTTGAATAAGTGACTTAAGTATTGTTTCATACTAACCTATGACGCTGTGTCCATACTACCCAAAGCAATCTATAAATTCAACGCACTTCCCATTAAAATACCAACAGCATATTTCACAGACCTAGAACGAACTCTCCAAAAATTCATCTGGAATAAAAAAAGACCCCGAATAGCTGCAGCAATCCTGAGAAAGAACAAAGTAGGTGGGATCTCAATACCAGATATCAAGCTGTATTACAAAGCCACTGTTCTCAAAACTGCCTGGTACTGGCACAAGAACAGACATATAGATCAATGGAATAGAATAGAGAGCCCAGAAATTGGCCCGAACCAATATGCTCAATTGATATTTGACAAAGGAGGCAAGAACATACAATGGAGCCAAGATAGTCTCTTCAATAACTGGTGTTGGGAAAATTGGACAGATACATGCAAGAAAATGAAACTAGACCACCAACTTACACCATACACAAAAATAAACTCAAAATGGATAAAGGACTTAAATATATGATGGGAAACCATAAAAATACTAGAAGAATCCAAAGGCAAGAAAATCTCAGACCTATGCCGAAGCAATTTCTTCACTGATACAGCTCCTAGGGCATTGGAAACTAAAGAGAAAATAAACAAATGGGAATACATCAAAATAAAAAGCTTCTGCAAAGCAAAAGAAACCATCAACAAAACAACAAGAAAGCCCACTGCATCAGAGAACATATTTGCCAATGTTATCACGGATAAGGGTTTAATCTCCAACATTTATAGGGAACTCATACAACTTAACAAAAGGAAGATAAACAATCCAATCAAAAAATGGGCAAAGGACCTAAATAGACACCTTTCAAAAGAGGACACTCAGGAGAGAGAAACCAAGATGGCGGCACAGGTTAACGCCGGAGATTGCTGCCTCGAACAACCACTTCAAAAAACAACTAAAAGACGGAACAGACATCACCCAGAACCACAGGAAGGCTGGCTGAGTGGAAATTCTACAACTAGGAGGAAAGAGAATATCATACCCTGAAGCAGGGGATCCCTCGGGGGTGAGGACAACGGAGCCCCAACGCGCTAGGGCGTCTGCATGCACGACTCCGGGGACCAGGTTCATTGACGCAGATCCATTTAATTGAGGAACTGCAGGGGTATATATAGCATGAGGGGACCAATCAGAGGGAGACACGTTGCTATAGGCGACCAATCAGAGGGAGACATGTTGCTATAGGCGACCAATCAGAGGGAGACACGTTGCTATAGGTGACCAATGGCTGAAAGGCTGGGGTACTATGCATGTGGCTCTAGGAGTTAGTTCAGGCGGGCATTGCTACTTCCTGGTGTGCCGAGGAAGCATGTCATGGTGGAGTGTGCTCACACCATTGCAACAGCCACAGCGCTGAGACATACTTCCTGAGCTCTACTACATCTCCCCCTTCCTTTCTAATTAGCGCCAAAGCAAAGGAGTTGTCACTACTCAGAAGGAGATAGAAGGGCGGCCCTATAGATGGGTAAAAGGAGTAGCAGAGGTACGTGCCACTGGAAACTGGGAACACCAACTGGCATGAGAACGCCAGGGTGAGGTATCACAGTCCACAGTCCTTATCTGTGTGCACCCGTGCTACCAGCTGTGATGATAGCACACACCAACAAGAATAATGTTCCTGCCGACAGGTTCCCCTCTGGCGCCATGCGCAAGGCTTGGTCTTGTAGAGCCTTGATGTCACCCCAGGTGATGGGGTGAGCTCGTCGGTGTCTAGGTCGTCTCCGCCGTCGGGGCTGGTTCTCTTCTATGGTCAGGTCCTCCATTTCCTCCACGGGGGGGGATGGTGGTGATCTACGACTCATCGTTGATGGTGTAGGGTTTGACGTCACGAGCAGGGATCCACGCGGGACTTTTGTCGCCTTCTGGAAAAATACAAGCAAACCCTCTCCCCTGGGTTAAGAGCGGGTCGGGGCCTTTCCAGGCTCCGGTGAGTGGGTCTCTCCACCGGACCAAAGGAAGAGGTGTTGGTATGTCCCGGAGTCCTCCCCAATGTTTGTACATAGGGGTTAATCCATGCTTATCAGAATGAAAATAATTGAGGGTAGTTAAGGCTTGGGTTAGTAGTGTATGAGGATTTCTCCCTATCACTCCCCCTTTTTCTTTAATCAGTTGGGCCTTGAGTTCCCTGTGTAGTCTTTCAATAATTGCCTGTCCCTGAGGGTTATAGGGGATGCCCATGGTATGCTTGATGTCATGTGATTTTAAGAAGTCTTGAAATAGAGTGCTGGTGTAGCATGGTCCATTGTCAGTTTTTACCTCCCACGGGAATCCAAGGATGAGAAAGGCAGCCTTGAAGGTGGCAATGCTATGTTTGGCTTTTTCCCCTGTTTGGGCCTGGGCAAACGTAGCTCCTGAGCAAGTATCTATGACTGTGTGGACATATTTCGATTTGCCAAATGCTGGGACGTGTGTGACATCCGCTTGCCATATGGCATTGGGCTGTAGTCCTTGGGGATTGGCCCCTCTGGGTTGTAAAGGCCCGAAGGGTAGTAGAGGGCCGCAGGATCAGCAAGCACGTATGAGGTGCTTGCACTGAGCTAGGGGCAGATGGGGGAAGAGCTTATGGAGAGAGGAGGCTGACATATGAAATTTGGTGTGTAGGAGTCTGGCCTCTTCTATAGGTTGTAGGGTAAGAACTAGCTTGTCCGCTTCTGCGTTGCCTAGGGAAAGTGGGCCTGGTAGGCCAGTATGAGACCGTAAGTGTTGGATATACCAGGGCTGTTTACGGTTCTCTAGGATGTCCTTTAGGAGTTGGAGGCTCTGATCTAGCGGGGTATCTTTAACTCTTAAGGTGGAATACCCTATATTTTTTTGCCGTATGCACCGTGTAAGCACTATCTGAGAATAAGTTGACTGGACTATTTTGACAGTAGAGAAGGGCGTATATTATAGCTCTGAGTTCTCCTACTTGTGCTGAGCCTTGATAAGTATATCTAAGATAAGTGGGGTTGGTGGAAGTTTTAAGGGACTTTATTATTGCTGCACAGTAATGCTTCCTCGCGTCAGTGAAGGCACTGGGTGCCCTTTGAGGGAGCCGTTGACAGTTGGAGGTGGAATGCGGGAGTTGGTGCCCTTTGCAGCAGCTGTTGACAGTTGACGGTGGAATGGAGGAGTTGGTGGTGCCTTTTGCGAATCCCACCGACAGTAACAAAACCATGACGGTTTGGGAGCTGAGCCCAGGGTGGAGGGAGGGATGGAGACGCGGCTTCCGGGCGACGGGGCCGGAATGTCAGAGAAGGGGGTAACGGTTTTTCCTCGTGGACCTCAGCGGGTCGAATCCTTTTCAAGACCTTCTCCCGAGTGGAGGGGTTCCAAATGGGGGCCTCGATTAACCACAGATTGGACTGTAATAGATACTCCCAATGAGTTTGGAGTTCCTTTTCAGAGACCTTAATTCGCCTGCTCTGCAGTAAGGCGTGGAGCGCGCACGCTTGTGGCGCTCTCACCGAAGGGGGAAAGTTTCCCATTTAACTGTAGAGGGTCGCTCACCCATCCAGCCATTCCGGGGGCCCCACGTTCGGGCACCAGATGAAGCAGGGGGTCCCTCAGGGATGAGGACGACGGAGCCCCAACGCGCTAGGGCGTCTGCATGCACGACTCCGGGGACCAGGTTCATTGACGCAGATCCGTTTAATTGAGGAACTACAGGGGTATATGTAGCATGAGGGGACCAATCAGAGGGAGACACGTTGCTATAGGCGACCAATCAGAGGGAGACACATTGCTATAGGTGACCAATCAGAGGGAGACACATTGCTATAGGTGACCAATGGCTGAAAGGCTGGGGTACTATGCATGTGGCTCTAGGAGCTAGTTCAGGTGGGCATTGCTACTTCCTGGTGTGCCGAGGAAGCATGTCATGGTGGAGTGAGCTCACGCCATTGCAACAGCCACAGCGCTGAGACATACTTCCTGAGCTCTACTACAATACCCAGACTCAGAGGAGGCGCAGTGCTGAAGTGAAATACTGAGGTGCGGAGTGCACGCGAAGCGGGCTGGTGGTGGAGGGCGCGGTTGTTGTTTTCAATCGGGAGGGAGTTTCAGACTCTGAGCTCCAGATCCGGGCGAGTCTCTAGGGACCCAGGCTCAAACGGGAGAAGCAGGACTGTCTGGCTTCGGTCGGAACTCGAAGGCAGCTTTCTCACCGAGGTTTGCAGCAGTTGCTGGGACTCTGTGAGGCAGAGCCCCTAGGGACGGAACTGAGAGCAGCCATAACTGCTCGCTCCGGCCCGCCCTGTAGATCCCCGGGGACCCGCCCCGCCCAAGCCCTGTGCAGAGCCATTTGCCGGATAGCCTCAGGCAAATGCTAGATTAGCACCACCCTAGAGATCCAGCACAGAAGCTCTCCCACTGCAGACACAGCGGACTCTCATAACCAGTTAGCCTGGAGGTCAAATCACCCCCGGTATTGCCGACAACAATCAAAGCTTAACTACAACAAGACTGCGCACAAAGACCACTAGGGGGTGCACCAAGAAAACATAAAAAATGCGGAGACAAAGAAACAGGACAAAACTGTCAATGGAGGATATTGAGTTCAGAACCACACTTTTAAGGTCTCTTAAGAACTGTCTAGAAGCTGCCGATAAATGTAGTGAGATCCTCAAGAAATCTAATGAGACCCTCGATGTTATGATAAAGAACCAACAAGAAATTAAACATACACGGACTGAAATAATGAATACTATACAGACTCCCAACAGCAGTCCAGAGGAGCGCAAGAATCAAGGCAAAGATTTGAAATGAGAAGAAGCAAGAAACACCCAACCAGAAAAGCAAAATGAAAAAAGAATCCAAAAATACAAAGATAGTGTAAGGAGCCTCTGGGACAGCTTCAAGCATACCAACATCAGAATTATAGGAGTGCCAGAAGATGAGAGAGAGCAAGATATTGAAAAACCTATTTGAAGAAATAATGACAGAAAACTTCCCCCACCTGGTGAAAGAAATAGACTTACAGGTCCAGGAAGGGCAGAGAACCCCAAACAAAAGGAACCCAAAGAGGACCACACCAAGACACATCATAATTAAAATGCCAAGAGCAAAAGACAAAGAGAGAATCTTAAAAGCAGCAAGAGAAAGAAACTCAGTTACCTACAAGGGAATACCCATACGACTGTCAGCTGATTTCTCAACAGAAACTTTGCAGGCCAGAAGGGAATGGCAAGAAATATTCAAAGTGATGAATACCAAGAACCTACAACCAAGATTACTTTATCCAGCAAAGCTATCATTCAGAATTGAAGGTCAGATAAAGAGCTTCACAGATAAGGAAAAGCTAAAGGAATTCATCACCACCAAACCAGTATTATATGAAATGCTCAAAGGTATCCTTTAAGAAGAGGAAGAAGAAGAAAAAGGTAAAGATACAAATTATGAAAAACAAACATGCATCTATCAACAAGTGAATCTAAGAATCAAGTGAATAAATAATCTGATGATTATAATAGAATCAGGGACATAGAAAGGGAATGGACTGACTATTCTTGGGGGGGAAAGGGGTGTGGGAGATTCGGGAAGAGACTGGACAAAAATCGTGCACCTATGGATGAGGACAGTGGGTGGGGAGTGAGGGCGGAGGGTGGGGAGGGAACTGGGAGGAGGGGAGTAATGGGGGGGGGGAAAGAGGAACAAATGTAATAATCTGAACAATAAAGATTTAATTTAAAAAAAAAAGAGGACACTCAGAAAGTCAAGAGACATATGAAAACAGGCTCAAAGTCACTAATCAGCCAAGAGATGCAAATCAAAACAACAATTAGGTATACCATCTCACACCTGTCAGGCTGGCTATCATCAACAAATCAACAAACAACAAGTGCTCGAGAGGATGTGGAGAAAAAGGAACCCTCGTGCACTGCTGGTGGGAATGCAGACTAGTGCAGCCACTATGGAAGACAGTATGGAGTTTCTTCAAAAAACTAAAAATGGAACTCCCATTTGACCCTGTGATCCCACTTCTAGGAATATATCCCAAGAAACCAGAAACACCAATCAGAAAGGATATATGCACTCCTATGTTCATAGCAGCACAATTCACCATAGCTAAGATCTGGAAACAGCCTAAGTGCCCATCAGTAGATGAATGGATTAGAAAACAGTGGTACATCTACACGATGGAATACTACGCTGCTGTAAAAAAGAAGGAACTCTTACCATTTGCAACGGCATGGATGGAACTGGAGAGCATTATGCTAAGTGAAATAAGCCAGTCAATGAAGGAAAAATACCACATGATCTCACTCATTCATGGATAATAGAGACCATTATAAACTTATAAACAAAAATAGATACAGAGGCAGAGCTGCCTCTAACAAACTGTCAAACTACTGCAGGAAGGCCGGGGAGGGTTGGGGGACCAGAGAGGGGGTATGCATAACCAATGGACATAAGACACTGGGGGGTAGTGGAGGCCAGGGAATTGTCAAGGGCAGGGGAAAAAAGGAGACATATGTAATACTCTTTGTAATACTTCACAATAAAACAATTTAAAAAATAAAATAAAATAAGGAAAAGAGAGCTAGAGAAAGGGAGAGAAAAAGGGAGGAATTCGTTTGTTTGTTTTTTAATGTAAGTTGGGTTTTTTAAATCTATTTTTTATATATATTTTATTGATTTATTTACCGAGAGGAAGGGAGAGGGATAGGGAGTTAGAAACATCGATGAGAGAGAAACATCGATCAGCTGCCTCCTGCACGCCCCCCACTGGGGATGCGCCCACAACCAAGGTACATGCCCTTGACCAGAATCAAACCCTGGACCCTTCAGTCCCCAGGACGATGCTCTATCCACTGAGCCAAGCCGGTTAGGGCAAGGGAGGAATTCTTATCTTGTGTGGTCAAGCTGGGGAAAACTGAGTTAATTTATTACAAGGATTGTTAAATAAGCTTTAATAATGATAGTGTACCTGTGCAAAACTAGAATTTAATGTTCTCTCTCTGTTAAAATAAAAGATTTCTCTGGACAACAGTGTGGTAATTGGGGCGGGGGAGGGCTGTGCTGGAGGTGGAAGAGGGCATAGAGGGGATAAATGGTGCTAGAAAATTAAAATAAATAAAATAAAAAACTTAAAAAGAGATTCCTCTTTACCTGTTAACTAACTTGCCTGGGAAACAAGGATTCTGTGCCTCCTCAGAATAATCACCTGAGTACTTCGTGTCCTTCCTTTATCGGGTCTTTGATTACTTAGGGAAAACCGAGTCTTTTCAATGTTCAAAGAGACTAGGTTTCTTCCTGGTGTGTTACTTCCTGTATTTGCCTTGGAAACTACACTTGTTCTTAGCCAAAAGGCAATTGTGTGTGTGAAATCTTTTATTGTCACTTTGGTTGAGTAAGTGACAAGTATTGTTTCATACTAACCCGTGATCCTGTTTAATCAGTGTTCAAACCTTTCAACATTTTTTTACAGCTTCCCAAAATCAAATTCTAAAGACAGTTATTCTTGACCTTAAACTGACTTTGAGATTTGCTAAATGGCCTCTGGGAAATCTCAAAGATTTGTTCTCTGTTCTTATGAACAGAGAAATATTAAACTAATCAGGTTTATTTGATATGTTAAATTACATGGGAAGCATGGGAAATGAAAATGATATTTAATAGTTCCTTGAGTTACATTTGTATGGGTATATGTTATTAATATAAGTGTTCCAGAAATGGTGTAAAATTTCTAGAAATCTGATATGTCTTGGTATAATGTTATCTGTCATAATTTCAGCTACCATCTTAAAATGCTGTATGTCAGAGAAATCACTAACTTTTTTTTTTTGCCAATTGCATTTAAATAAACTCTCATCAGACCTATAACCACACCATTTTAAGTCTTTTGTCAACCACAGATAATTTTTTATTTTACTCTGATGTTTTGTGAAAACACTTGAAACTGCTAACCCCAAATCAAGCAGAATAAGAATTAATTACACGGGATTACATGAACTGATGAATTTTTTATAACTTTTTAATGACTTTTTGTCTAATACATTACTGGAATATTTTAGAAAACAAAAATTTTTTTATAAACAAAAGGTTTTTTTCTCCCCCTACACTATATAAACACATATTTCTGCCTACATGTTACCTTTAAAAATGGTCATATGAGGATGCTGTGCAATTTTTTAAAATCTATGCTGGCAGAACTCAATAGAAATTGTGCTTCCAACCTGGCCGGTTCGGCTCAGTGGATAGAGCGTCGGCCTGCGGACTGAAGGGTCCCATTTTGGTCAAGGGCACATACCTTGGTTGCAGGCTGGATCCTGGCCATGGTCAGGGCATGTGGGGGAGGCAACCAATCAATGAGTGTCTCTCATATCAATCTTTCTCTCTCTCTCTCTGTCTCTTTTCCCCCCTCCCTTTTACTCTCTCTAAAAATCAATTTGAAAATATCCTCTGGTGAGGAAAGAAAGAGAGAGAGAGAGAGAGAGAGAGAGGAGAAAGGAAGGAGGGAGAGAGAGAGGGAGTGAGGGAGAGAGAGAGGGAAGGAGGGAGGGAGGGAGGGAGGGAGGGAGGGAGGGAGGGAGGGAGGGAAGGAGGGAGGGAGGGAGGGAGGGAAGGAAGAAATTGTGCTTCTGTATCTGTTTATGAAGATAGATTCTGAGCCACACAAATGTCACCCTTTTGTTGTTCCCCTCATTTTTCAACTGCGGTCTCTTTCTGCTGGCTTCCAAGATTATTCACTGTTTTGACTCTAAGAGACTACTTGGTTCTTGTGATTTAATAAAATATTAAGAACTTTTTTCATGCTAGGACTAATTTTCATTCTTTTTTATTTTTTTAATATATGTTTATTGATTTCAGAGAGGAAGGGAGAGGTAGAGAAAGATAGAAACATCAAGGATGAGAGAATCAATGATTGGCTGCCTCCTGCACACCCCCCATTGGGGATTGAGCCCACAACCCAGGCCTGGAGAACTGTGACCTCCTGGTTCATAGGTCAGTGCTCAACCACCCAGCCACGCCAGCTGAACTTAATTCTTTAATAATAAGTAATGAGACAGATTTTCCGACCCAAAGAGAGAGAAGCCCATTAAAATAAATAATCTTTGGTTCTCTTTATATTCTTTCCAAGTCAATCCTAAAGAACATCTAGAATACCTCAGAGAAATGACAAAATACCATATCCATGGAACAAGTAAGGATACTATAATAAAGAAATAATCAGAGAATAAAAAAGGAGCCCCTGATCTGAATAAAAAAGTTACTAGATGAGTTAGAGATAAATTTGAGATATGTTCTCAGAAATAGCATAAAAAGACAGATTAAAAAAACAAAACAAAACAGGAGAGAAAAGATGAGAGAATTAGAGAATAAAGAGATCAAAGAGCCCAGCTGGTGTGGCTCAGTGGTTGATGGTCAACCCATGAATCAAGAGGTTATTGGTTCAATTCCCAGTCAGGGTACATGCCTTGTTTAGGGCTTGATCCCCAGTAGGGGGCATGCAGGAGGCAGTTGATCAATGACTCTTATCATTGATGTTTCTATCTCTCTTTCCTTCCCTATGAAATCAATAAAAAACATATTCTTAAAAAAAAGAGAGATCAAACGGCCAATTAATAGGAATTCTTAAAAGGAATTAAGTGGAAGCCCTATCCAGTTTGGCTCAGTGGATAGAGCGTTGGCCTGCGAACTGAAAGTGCCAGGTTCCATTCTGTTCAAGGGCACATGCTTGAGTTGTGGGCTCGATCCCCAGTGGGGGGCTTGCAGGAGGCAGCCAATCAATGATTCTATCTCATCACTGATGTTTCTATCACTCTCTCCCACTCTCTTCCTTCCTCTCTGAAATCAATAAAAATATATTTTTAAAAAAGGAATTTACAGGAAAAGGAAATATAAAATAAATTTACATAACTGAAGGACACAAGGTCTCCAGATCAAAGGTGCCCAGTACAATGGTATGGAGTTAAATCCAGAGCAATACACATCACATCATCATCAGGTTTCAGAAAAACAGGGACAAAGAGAAAATTGAACATTTAAGGACAATGATATTCAACTCAGAATCCTATATCCAGTTAAACAGTCGATTGTGAGAGGAAGAAGAAAAAGACATTCTCAGATACAGAAGGACAGAAAAACTTTGCCTCTTTGCACCTGTTACTAGGGTGGCTCTGAAGGATATGTTCCATTTTAAAAAAGAGCAAATAAGAGAGGAAACAGGGTTCTAACACAGAAGGGAAGTGGAGGAAATTACCAAATGAAGAAAGCAGTGTTGTCCAACGTTGACAGCTGTGTTGCAGATTAAAGAGAGCCCGATCCAGACTGGAGCAAGAGGGAGCGAGGCCCCAGGAGAGTGGACAAGTGTGGACTTCATGGGGAAAACAGCAGAGAAGGCCTGGGATGTCCGAACCCACTGAAGGGGGGTTCACAGCTCTGGCTGACACTCTGGCTGATGAATCAGTACATGAATAAGCACGTGGAAAGCTAAACAAACAGAAAAACAATTACTAATACCAAGAAAAAACAAGAATGGAAACACAACCAAATTATGCTATCATATTATACTCACCTGTGAGTGTGAATGCTTATAAAGAGGAACAAGTCAATGGGAGAAAAAAGAGGACAGATGTCATACATTCAACAATAAAGATTTTTAAAAAATAAGAAAGAGGAACAGCAATGGCAGGGGAAACTGAGAGAGAGAGAGGGGGGGGGCTAATTTTCATCTTCCTTGGTGGAGATAAATAAAAAAATCTATGATTGAAAATCGAGAACTAGTAGAATCAACATGATCTTGAGACACATGGCAGTAAATACTAAAAGAAATAGCTAGAAAAGTGAAAAAGAGATTACCTCTAATGTTGGGCATTACATGAGAAAGGTTAGGGCTATTTTTCACCATCAAATTTAAAACACTTCACTTGAATTTAAAAAATACACATACATAATTTGCGATAAAATGTTTTAAATGTGTTAGAGAAAGAACTAAAAAACATACACTGAAATGTTTGCAGTGGTTATTTACGAACACCTCTCAGATTTTTCATTTACTTTGTATTTTTTAGCATTTTCTAAGCTTTCTTCTTTCAGCATATGTGACCTGCAATGACCAAACTACTAATGACATCCATACACAGGAATGTGCAGAATTCCTCATTAATGATTATTTGAAGTCTTCAGCATCCTTCTGTATGTATGAACTCGGTGATATTTTTCAGGAACATTCTTGCATTTAATTTTATACTCATCTTTCTCCTGTTCAGCTCATCTGAACCCAGATCAATGGTCTCTATGATTTCAATGGAAAGAAATTAGGTTCGGGACTGCTGATACCTGAGGGAGAGAGGACTGCTGGAGTTGGGGCAGGGATCACAGGTTTCAGGGGGAAGACCAGGGCATGGATACTAAGTGATTTAATCCTCAGAATAATCCTATGAGATAGGATGCCTTTATGTGTTCTCATTTTAAAATTTAAGGAAACTGAGGCCCAGAGTGGACAAGGGATGTGTGTGGTCAGCAGCTGTGCAGGGATTTGACTCCTGTGTACATTTACCTTGCTGTGCTGCAGGGCTCCGGACATGGGAGAGGTCACGTGACACCCTCCCTCAGCCCAGTGCAGCCAGGCCATGGGTTCACTACTCCTCTGAGGAGGAGAGGACAGAGTGGGGAGGGACTGCTCCCTATCTCCAGTCCCCTGAGTTGTGGCCTGAGATCGCAGAGGCCAACTCCAGACTGTAGACTTCAACATTCTGACTCTATGACATGTGGCTGACTGATGCGCCAGACCCCGCGCCCAGCCATGGAGGTTCTTGACTTTGTCCCCTTCTGTTGTGTGGCAACCTCATCTATTCCTGCAGGACCAAGGAAAGTCACTGAACCTGCTGGAGGGACAAGAGGTGTGGGCTGAGCCCATCCCCCACACACCCCCCAAAAAGGAAAGAAGTTAAATGTTCATTTTCACTGAGCAGTAAATTGGCACATAAGCTATATAGAGAGTAACCTGAGAGACCATCTCAGTACAGTGCAATTTTGGTAGAATCATTTTATTGCATAATTACTTTTTTTAAAAGACTGAAGAAAGCTAGTACAAGAATAGCCTTTGTAGTTCTTGGAATAAAACACAAGTTGCCAAGCTCCTGTGACACTAAGTCTCATGCAGGCTTTTGTTTGGGAGACTCAGTTCATTTAGGGGGACGATAAAGAGGAGAGGAGAGCCACTGAGGCCAAGGGCATTGAGGAGGCCAGTTTGGCCAGATGTAAGACGATAGGCCTTTGAATTTCCTGGTTCAAAGGGTGTCAGGGCCCTGCATCCCCACTTTCAAGTGGGGCCCAGAGGGTGCAACGGCAAGGAGCCTCTTGGAGGCAGGTAGCTGCTGGGGACATGGATCACAAATTGCCCTGCCTTGGGACTCGGTGAATCTCAGAGAAGGCGCATCCTGCCTTCGAATTCGCCTGTCAGCGTGGGCACTAACCCCCGTGTGGACATCTCAGGCACGGCCTGAAGCTCCAAGGTCACCCAGGCTCTGCAGTTGCTGGACTTTGTAGTTTCTTGAGATGCCTGGAAGCTCCTGGGCAGCTCCAAGTGTTCAAACAGCAGCAGCCAAAGGAGCTAAAAAGGACTCAGTGCCTCAGCACTTGGGGAAGTGGGACTTAGAGGTAAGTTTTGTTTGATTCAGAAAAATAAAGCAAAGTGATGTTTCTTGCACCCTCTTAGGGTATACGGATGTCCACCCACTGCACCATTACCTAGACTACTGGATGGAGACTTGCTCTGGTTAGACTGTGACTGGAGAGTGGGAAGTGAGAGCCCTAGAGGTTAAATTGGTTTCCTGAACATGGCTCTTTGGTTCCATGATTCAGGTCTCCATTAACCCCGGAGGTAAGCAAGATCATTTCTTTCCTGAGTCTCCGGACATGATCCAAGTTCCAGAAACCATTTAACTTGTGCATTAATTTACTCCATGGTCTTGCTGTTGTTGTGTGTTGAGTCAGGTTCAAACCAAGAGGAAATAATGAGATTTAACACACACCAGAGGAATTAATTCTACTGTAGTGCCAATCAATACTGTGCTGCAAGTTATTGTGTTTGAAACCTACCACGCAATCACTAAGCCTAATGCAGAGCACTAGCCTAGGGAACTCTGCATGTGCTCTCCCACCAGTGACAGCGGTTTTACCCTTGCTGGCATCTGCCATGCACTCACCCTCTTCTCTGTCTTCACCCCTGCTCTTTCCTCCATCTGCCATGCAGACACTGAAAGATGTGCGAGGATGTCTGGTGAAAACTGGTGAAGAGAAATGAGGTTAGAGGGGTGAGCAGAGCAGTGCGATTTGAGACATAATCTCCAAGACAATGAGAAGCTATTCATAAGTATGAAACTGGAGAGTAACAGGATCAAAAGCTTTAAAAAAAAATCACCCTAGATTGGATTCAGGGCCTGCTGCCAGAGAAATGACAAGTAGCCCAGGCTGGTGTGGCTCAGTTGGTTGGAGTGTCTTCCTATGCACCGAAAGGTTGCCAGTTGGATCCCCGGTCAGGACACACACCTAGGCTGCTGGTTCAGTCACCTGTTAGGGTTCATATGGGAGGCGATCAATCGATGCTTCTCTCTCACATTAGTCTTTCTTTACTTTTCTTTCTTTCTTTCTTTCTTTCTTTCTTTCTTTCTTTCTTTCTTTCTTTCTTTCTTTCTTTCCTTTCTTTCTTTCTTCCTTCCTTTCTCTCTCTCTCTCTCTCTCTCTCTCTCTCTCTCTCTCTCTCTCTCTCTCTCTCTCTCTTTCTCTCTCCCTCCCTCCCTTCCCTCCCTCCCTCCCTCCCTGCCTCTCTCATACCGCCCTTCTCCTCTCTCCAACATATATATTTTAAGTGACAAGTAATCCAGATGGCACATGGTGGTGGAATAGGGTTCAAGAGATATTTAGGAGGTTTGACTCATCAAGATTGGTGATTACCCAGAGAGAAAGGAAAAAGGAAAGATAACTTGTACATGAATGTTTATGGCAGTTTATTCTTAATAGCCACAAACTGTAAACTGTCCAGATTTCTTTTAATGGGTGACTGAGGTTAAACAAACCATGGTATGTCCACACCATGGGATACTTCTCAGCAATGAAAAAGGAACAAACTGTTGATACACACATCTTGGCGGAACCTTAAGGGAAGTATGCCAAATGAAAAAAGCCAGTTTCAAAAGTATACATGCTGAATGATTCCACTTATTTAACATTTGTTAAATATATATATATATATATATATATATATATATATATATATATATATATATATATATATATATATATGGCTAATGTGCAAAGTGTCACCTCAGGAGTTCAACCAGAAGAACGGGAGTTCGATTGCTCACTATGATGTGTGTTGACCAGCAGGTGGTGGCACGGACAAACATAGGAAATATATTTATGCACATAAAACTCCAATCCAAAACCAAAGGGCTCATTCTAGACTTCACCCTTTCTGTATTTGGAACTGTCTTCTCAGACAATGAGAAACCTACCTATTTTCAGTCTCCCATGTAATTAACCTCTCATGTCCACTGCTCCCCTCTTACCCACCCAGACATCGCCTCTCCCTGCTTGGGCTCTGCCACCCCACACAAGGACACCCCCCTGCATGGATGCCCTCCTCACCAGGCTGTCACAACCCCCAGCTGGCTTCCTTCACCTTTCTCAGGCTCTGACTCCCGTGCCAGCATGCAGCCTTCAGGACCCCTTCCCTCATTCACCTTGGGTCCTAACACTCTACAAGGCTGTTCCTCCACATGGACACTGGGGACTCTCACCTCTCTCTCTCTCTCTCTCTCTCTCTCTCTCTCTCTCTCTCTCTCTCCCCACCTGTCCTCTCTCTCTTGATCTTTATCTCTGGGCTCTGACAGCCTATGTAAGGCTGCCCCCATGTGGGCAGCCTCATCACCTCCCGTGGGCTCTTTGCCACATACTGGTTTGGGACTGGCATGGGTTCCCTCCTCACCCTGCTCAGGTGAGGCCAGATTACCCTTTTTTATTCTCTAAAAGGTTTTTTGTAATTGGTGTTACTTCTTCCTTGAACTTTAGAATGAATTCACCTCTTGTTTTCTTTGTGGGAATTATGAAATTCAATTTCTTTAATAGACAGAGGACTGCTTACTTTTCTTTCTATTTTTAAATATACTTTTATTGCTTTCAGAGAGGAAGAGAGAGGGGAGAGAGAGATAGAAACATCAATAATGAGAGAGAATCATTGATTGGCTACCTCCTGCACATCCCCTACTTGGGGATCCAGTCCACAACCCAGGCATGTGCCCTTGACCAGAATCAAACCTGGGACCCTTCAGTCCATAGGTCGATGCTCTATCCACTGAGCCAAACCAGCTAGAGTTTGTCACTTTTGGTAAGTTGGTGTTTGCCATAAGAATTTTTCAGATGAGCGGGATGGAGAGGGCCAATTGGTCGGGGGGGTGGGGGGGGGGGAGGACCAGGTACATCTGTAAGACTTTTAACAGCAAAGATAGTTTTTCCAATGAACATAAATTTTTAAGTTTATTAGCATAATTTGTTTGTTAAATGCTCTTTATTTTTTTCATTTATGCAGAATTTATGTTAGTGTCCCCCTTCAACTCCTCAGACTGGTTAGTTGTACCTTCACCTCACTCCCTGTCCCTCTCTTCATGAGCCTCATTAGGGTTTATCTATTTTATTATCTTTTACAATTGTTGGCTATATTGATCCTCTGTTTACTATTCCACTATTACTGAAGTAGCTGCTTAGATTGGGGGGGTAATAAACTTTTTCTGTAAAGGGCCAGACAGTAAATACTTCAGGCTTTGGAGCTCAGGGTTCTTTTCCATCTTCCACAAACCTGTATATGGTCACTTTCCTAGCAATTTTTAACATTTTATTTTATTCATTAGGTATTAACTTAGAGAAGGACTTTAGATAGAAACATGGATAGATAGGACTTATCCTATCTAATAAAAGAGAAACATGGTAATTGGCGTACGAACGCTACCCTTCCCGTTGGCTAATCAGGGTGATATGCAAATTAACTGCCAGCCAAGATGGCGGCCGGCAGCCAGGCAGCTTGAAACTAACATGAGGCTTGCTTGCTTCAGTGACGGAGGAAACCAACGTTCCGAACCCGCCTGCCTTGTCGGCCTCTGAGCTTGCAGCTTAAGAAACATAGTTACAAATATAGAAGCTAAACAAAACCCTAGAAACAGCTTTCAGCTAGCCGGGATCTCAGAGCTGGAGTTGATACAGAGTTTCGATTATAGAACCGAAACAAACCAGATAGCTGCTTTCAGGAGCGGAGGCCTAAGAGCTGGAGCATCAGAGCTAAAGCTGGCCCAGAATAAAAACAGAAAAAAGAAAAAAAGGAGCAGTTGGGAGCTTCAGTCCCAGCCTGAAAACAGCCCTAAGCCCCTCACCCAGACTGGCCAGGCACCCCAGTGGGGAACCCCACCCTGACCCAGGACACCCTTCAGGGCAAACCAGCCAGCCCCCACCCATGCACCAGGCCTCTATTCTATATAGTAAAAGGGTAATATGCCTCCCAGCACCGGGATCAGCGTGACAGGGGGCAGCGCCCAAACCCCCTGATCGTCCTGCGGCTCTGTGTGTGACAGGGGGCGGGGCCACAACCTCTCTATTGGCCCTGCTCTGTTCCTGACAGGGGAAGGCGCCCCAACCCCCTGATCGGCCCTGCTCTGTGCCTGAGAGGGGGAGCTCCCCAACCCCCTGCGGTTCTGTGTGTGACAGGGTGTGGTGCCCCAATCCCCCCACCCCACGGGCCCTGCTCTGTGTGTGACGGGGTAGAACCATAACCTCCCCATCGGCCCTGCCCTGAGTGTGACAGTGGCGGCGCCCCAACCCCCTGATCCGCCCTACTCTGTGTGTGACAGGGGGCGGTGCCCAAACTCCCCTATCGGCCCTACTCTGTGAGTGACAGGGGGGAGCTCCTCAACCCCCTGATGGGCCCTGCTCTGTGCGTGACAGTGGGGAGCTCCCCAACCCCCTGATCGGCCCTGCTCTGTGCATGACAGGGTATGGAGCCCCAACCCCCCTGATGGGCCCTGCTCTGTGAGTGACAGGGGGCAGCGCCCCAACTTCCTGATTGGTCCTGCTCTTTGTGTGACAGGGGGTGGCGCCGCAATCTCCCCATCGACCCTGCCTTGAGTGTGACAGGGGGCGGTGCCCCAACCCCCCTAATCGGCCCTACCCTGAGCGTGACTGAGGGTGGCATCGCAACCTCCCAATCCGCCCTGGTCTGTGCATGAAGAAGGCGGCGCCCCAACTCCCCAGTCGGCCCTGATCTGAGCCCGACCAGGGGCTGCACCTAGGGGTTGGGCCTGTCCTCTGTCACCCGGGAGCAGGCCTAAGCCAGCAGGTCGTTATCTCCCAAGGGGTCCCAGAGTGCGAGAGGGCACAGGCCAGGCTGAGGGACCCTCCCACGCCTCCCACCACCCAGTGCACAAATTTTTGTGCACCGGGCCTCTAGTCTGATTATAATAGATAATACTTATTTAGCCTACATTGTTACTAGGCTCTTAACAGTACAAAAGCAGCCACACACACACATAAGGATGAGTGTGGCTGTGACTCAATGAGCCTTGATTTACAGAAACAGGTGGAGGGCTGGATTTGGCCTGTGGGCCATGTTCTGCTGACCCCTGGCTTAGAGCATCAGATCCCGTACAGACCTGTTTCCATGGCCATTTCTCTTGACTTTTGTCTATATCTTGACTCCTGGCAAGTCCGGTTATTTTGAACTGAGCCGCAGAATCACCTTCGACGAACTGTAGACAGTTCAAAGCTCTGGACGATGTTGTGCTCCTAGATAACTTACTTTTGCTTCTGCCAGGCAGGTAGACATTAGTCACTTGTAGTCCCTTTAATCCAAACAAGATTGAGATCATTGGAATCTGGATGAACTGTTTCGCATTTCAAATTAAAACCTGAGGTATCTAATTTTTCCTTGCAGCCTTCAACTCTAATTTTTGTCCCTTCAGCCCCATGCATCTGTTAAAAACTGTCTTTAGCTTCTAGACCTCTTGGCCTCTACTTTCAGAATTGGCAGAGGCTGTCCCCAGTGCCAAACTCATCTCTCCTTTCCTATGGACTCTTGGGACTCACACCCTCCTTCCCCCTGAGTGCTCTCTAAAAGGCTCTGACAGCCTGTGAAAGGCTGCCCCCATGTGGGCAGCCTCATCACAGATTTTAACCCCATAAATCCTTATGCATTGCTTCCTGATAGTTTCAAACAGATATACAGGGGTGGGCAAAAGTAGGTTAATAATAATAATAAATAATACAATAATTAATGAACAATACAGTAATAAACATTTCCCATACTCACAACTGTAAACCTACTTTTGCCCACTCCTGTATAATTTCTCCAGGTTTTTTGGTTGTTTTTAGTGAGAGAGCAGGCCCAAGTCATCTGCTCTGCCATTGCAGCAAACAGAACTCTGTTTGTTCTCATCATTCTGGGTCAATATTTCCTAGTCCAAATGTGCCTTTTCAATGTACAGATTTGAGTCTTGAGTTCAAAGAATTGTTGATTTTTTTTTAAGGAGGATTTATTTAACAAGTTTCATTTAGTACAATATGACTAATGGAAATCACAATACAAGGAAAGATTTAAATCAAAGCTTCAGAATTTTATACAAATGACATGACCCAACTCCTAAAGTATCAATTGGTATTACATCTCAAAATTGTCCAAGATCTTAATAAAAATAAGTGTACACTCACATGCCTTATAGGATAGTAAACCAAAAAGCTAGAATTAACAAACATGCCAAATGTTTTCACTTTGAATTATAGACAGAGTCCCTATATTTGAGTTTTACAGAAAAGCATGTTTCTCAACACACATCCAAAGTTTTCGATGTCTTGTGGTATAAAAGCAACATTTAACATAAGAGAATTGCTTTAACCTAAATATGCTTACTGCTTAGGTACACTCCTACAACATAAACTAACTTGAGGAAAGATGAAAATTGTTTTAACAGTTACGGTCAATACTGAATATTTCAGTGTTCAAAATTACTGAGCTTGAAAACAATTCTGACTCCCATTTTGCAGTACGCATAAATCACAAACCTGTAATGCAAAAGTATTAAACATAACCTTTGTTTTCTTAAAAGAGAGAGAGAGAGAGAGAGAGAGAGAGAGAGAGAGAGAGAGAGAGAGAAAAGTTGACCTAGAGTAATCAGAATCTATTTCCCATTAACCACATTGGATATGCTAGACAGCCCTCCCATTCTATTCAACCCCATAAATGCTCAGCTTTCATTTCTGTAGTAGCTGTTTAATGCTCTTTCTCTACCTACGCAAGGTTTGACTGATAGTCACTTGAGTTTTCCTGCAGCACTTGGTCATATCCACTCATACTGCTCTGAACACCATAACCACCTCCGTAACCACCACTCAGCTGCTGGCTAGCAGGACCCCCATAACTAGGCTGGTTGGATGAGCCCATCCCTCCCATCATTTGGCTACCATAAGCACTGCTACTTGCCCCTGCTGTAGAATTCAAAAAGAGTTCTACATAGCTGTGATCATAAGCACCCCCACTTGTTCCTGCAGTAGAATTCAAGAAGAGCTCCACATATCTGTGTTGCATATTAGCCTTGTCTTTTGCCATAGCTGCCACAGCATCTTCATGAGTAGCAAATTCAACATCTGCCTCACCAGTAACTCTGCCATCGGGTCCAATTTCAATGTGTACTCTCATGGGTTTAAGAGGTGAGAAAAAATTGTAAATATCATTCTCAGTGGCTCTGTAAGGTAATCCCCTCATGTGTACACAGTGGCCTGTGGTGCTCTGGAAACTGGACCCACCATCTCTGTATCTATGATCAGACATTCCTGAAAAACAGTAGTTGAGGTCTCTTCCAAATCTATCAGACCCAAAGCCATACCCATCATTATAGCCACCATAATCATCATAGCCTCCATACCCTCCACCATAGGCACCTCGCCTCATCCTTTCAAACCCAGCCCCTCTGCCAATGCTATTATAACCTCTGCCAGTCCCTGGCCTATCATAGGGACCGGGTCGCTGCATAGCCATGAGCTTTCCAGGAGGGTCATAATGGGTTCGGACTTCAGCTCGGCTACTCTTAAAGATTTCAATGTACCTGTGGCCTATTCTTTCCTTGTGCTTCTTTAAGGCCTTTTCAGCTATCTCCTGTGAAGCAAATTGCACAAAGGCCTCCCCTGTGCTCCGCCCTTGAAAGTCCACAGGCAGTGTCATCCCATTTGGCACAATTTCCAACCCTGAAAAAAACTGAACAATCTCCTCCTTGCTACAGCCAAATGGGAGTCCTCTAAGGCGGACGAAGCCATCATTGGCAGCATCAGGACTATTTGGACCTGTATGCTTCAACACCCAGTCCATTTCAACACTGTTGGACTTGAATACTTCAACATATCTGTGTCCCATGGTTTCTCTGTCCTTCTTCAAAGCCAATTTCACTTCATCTTCAGATTCAAGTTCGACAAATGCTTCACCACTTGGTCTGCCTTCTCTGGTGTAGATGAAATGAATACCTGATGTGCCATTTTGGATTTTGCAATCAGAGAAGAAGCGCATCACTTCATCAGCAGAGCAGGACCAGGGTAGGCCCCTGACCTTCACCACGAAACCCTCTCTGCCTTCCGTGCTCAGCATCATGGTGACTGTTAGGCTCTTGGTGGCAAGCTCAGATCAACCCAATTTCAGTGGAGCTCTAACGATGCCGGACGATGTTCCTCCTGCCCTCAAACCGTTATAGCAAACCAGGTTCTGTGTCTTATTGTCTTGTTACATCTGTATTTATACCAGTTGATTTTAATCCTATCAATTTCTATTCCAAAGGTTAGGGCGTTTCTTATCTCCATTCCAGGGAGTAAAGAAGATTATGTAGCTTAAGTGTGATTGCTAGTAGTTAAAGTGATTAACTATCTTCCTGGCACTTAGTTAAGGGGTTTTATTTCCTCCCTAATTTCAGGGAAAAATCCCTACCTGGGGAAATAACCTTTCTCGGAGAGGTGACCTTGGTTAAAACACATAGCACTAAGAAGGGGAGCAAACATATTAAGAACAATATGCCATATACGCCAGGTCCCTTGAAACATGCTGTGCAGATGTTTCTTCCCAGCAGCGACTGTGTCAAGCAGTAAGGATGGAAAGGCTCCCAGCACATTCCGTCACCTTGGAAATCCTGCTCTGAGCCCCCTCACCAGTTGGCTGATTATATATGGACTAGTGGTCCAGTGCATGGATTTGTGCACAGTGAAAGGAAGTTAAATTTGCAGCAATTCTTGTAGACACTGTGGGTAAAACAGTACCACCATGACCTCTAATGTATTAAAACGTTATGAAGATATGTTTTTCCACTACTGCCTGGGCCATCTAAGAAAAAGCATTTGGAGTATACAGTTTGATCTTCGATAGCTGAAGTTATAGTGTGAAAGGCTGCCAATTGTGCACCATTCAGAGAATAGATCAAAGTTTATTTTTTTATTTTTTTAATGCATCAAAGATTTATTTTTTTTAATTAAATCTTTATTGTTCATATTATTACATTTGTTCCTCTTTTTTCCCCCCATAACTCCCCTCCTCCCAGTTCCCGCCCCACCCTCCACCCTCACTCCCCACCCACTGTCCTCATCCATAGGTGCACGATTTTTGTCCAGTCTCTTCCCGAATCTCCCACACCCCTTTCCCCCCCAAGAATAGTCAGTCCATTCCCTTTCTATGTCCCTGATTCTATTATGATCACCAGATTATTTGTTCACTTGATTCTTAGATTCACTTGTTGATAGATGCATGTTTGTTGTTCATAATTTGTATCTTTACCTTTTTCTTCTTCTTCCTCTTCTTAAAGGATACCTTTGAGCATTTCATATAATACTGGTTTGGTGGTGATGAACTCCTTTAGCTTTTTCTTATCTGTGAAGCTCTTTATCTGACCTTCAATTCTGAATGATAGCTTTGCTGGATAAAGTAATCTTGGTTGTAGGTTCTTGGTATTCATCACTTTGAATATTTCTTGCCATTCCCTTCTGACCTACAAAGTTTCTGTTGAGAAATCAGCTGACAGTCGTATGGGTATTCCCTTGTAGGTAACTGAGTTTCTTTCTCTTGCTGCTTTAAGATTTTCTCTTTGTCTTTTGCTCTTGGCATTTTAATTATGATGTGTCTTGGTGTGGTCCTCTTTGGATTCCTTTTGTTTGGGGTTCTCTGCCCTTCCTGGACCTGTAAGTCTATTTCTTTCGCCAGGTGGGGGAAGTTTTCTGTCATTATTTCTTCAAATAGGTTTTCAATATCTTGCTTTCTCTCATCTTCTGGCACCCCTATAATTCTGATGTTGGTACGCTTGAAGCTGTCCCAGAGGCTCCTTACACTATCTTCGTATTTTCGGATTCTTTTTTCATTTTGCTTTTCCAGTTGGGTGTTTTTTGCTTCTTCGCATTTCGAATCTTTGCGTTGATTCTTGCGCTCCTCTGGTCTGCTGTTGGGAGTCTGTATAATATTCTTTATTTCAGTCAGTGTATGCTTAATTTCTAGTTGGTTCTTTATCACAACATCGAGGGTCTCATTAGATTTCTTGAGGATCTCACTACATTTATTGGCGGCTTCTAGACAGTTCTTGAGAGACCTTAAAATTGTGGTTCTGAACTCAATATCCTCCATGGACAATTTTGTCCTGTTTCTTTGTCTCCGCATTTTTTATGTTTTCTTGGTGTACCTCCTAGTGGTCTTTGTGGGCAGTCTTGTTGTAGTTAAGCCTTGATTGTTGTTGGCAATACCGGGGGTATTTTGACCTCCAGGCTAACTGGCTAAGAGAGTCCGCTGTGTCTGCAGTGGGAGAGCTTCTGTGCTGGATCTCTAGGGTGGTGCTAATCTAGCATTTGCCTGAGGTTATTTGGCAAAAGGCTCTGGGCAGGGCTTGGGCGGGGTGGGTCCCTGGGGATCTACAGGGCGGGCGGAGCAAGCAGTTATGGCTGCTCTCAGTTCCGTCCCTAGGGGCTCTGCCTCACAGAGTCCCAGCAACCACTGCAAACCTCGGAGAGAAAACTGCCTTTGAGTTTCGACCGAAGCCAGATAGTCCCGCTTCTCCCGTTTGAGTCTGGGTCCCTAGAGACTTGCCCGGATCTGGAGCTCAGAGTCTGAAACTCCCTCCCGATTGAAAACAACAACCGCACCCTCCGCCGCCAGCCCGCTCTGTGCGCACTCCGCACCTGAGTATTTCACTTTAGCACTGCGCCTCCTCTGAGTCTGGGTATGATATTCTCTTTCCTCCTAGTTGTAGAATTTCCACTCAGCCAGCCTTCCTGTGGTTCTGGATGATGTTCGTTCTGTCTTTAGTTGTTTTTTGAAGTGGTTGTTCGAGGCAGCAATCTCCGGTGTTAACCTATGCCGCCATCTTGTTTTCTCTCTCCCGCCCCCCCCCCCCCCCGATTGTTTGTAGTATGCTTGAAGCTGTCCCAGAGGCTCCTTACACTATCTTCATATTTTTGGATTCTTTTTTCTTTTTGTTTTTCTGATTGGGTGTTTTTTGCTTCTTCATATTTCAAATCTTTGACTTGATTCTTGCGATCCTTTACTCTGCTGTTGGATCGCTGTATAATATTCTTTATTTCAGTCAGTGTATGCTTAATTTCTAGTTGGTGCTTTTTCATATCCTCGAGGGTCTCACTAGATTTCTTGAGGGTCTCACTAAATTTATCAGCGATTTCTAGAAAGTTCTTGAAAACCCTTAAAAGTGTGGTTTTGAACTCTATATCCAGTGGTTTGCTTTCCTCCATTTCTGTCATTTGTGACCTGTTTCTTTGTCTCCGAATTTTTTATGCTTCCCTGTGTTGATAGAGTGGTTTTCTGTGCTAGGTGTCCTATAAGGCCCAGTGGCTCAGCCTCCGCAATTACCTGAGGTGGATACTCTTGGTGCACCCCTTTGTGGGCTTTGTGCACAATCCTGCTATAGTTTAGTCTTGATTGTTCTAGGTATCACTGTGAGGAATTGACCTCCAGGCCAATTGGCTGTGAGAATCAGCTGTGTCTGCAGTGGGAGAACTTCTGTGCTGGAGACACCCTTCTGGGGCAAGACTTGCTTCAATGGGCTTTAGTGCTCACTGAGTCTGCCCCCTGAGTGTGTCCCTTATGGATCTGAGGAATTGTAATGTGGATGGTCCCACTCTGACCACTGCGTACACTGGCTCTTGGATCTCTAAGGAGGTGTTAATTTAGCCTCTGCCTGAGGCTATCCAGCAGGAGCTATGGAGAGATCTGCAGATTTCTCTTCTTTGGTTGAGGTTTGGAGGTGCCCAGATGAGGCCCAGCTGTGAAGGAATGCAAACTGCTACGGGGCTATGGGCCTTCTTTTGGAAGTTCTGTGTCTCTCTGACCCAGCTGCAGTTTGTTAGGTAATTTTCAGATTGCAAAGGGCCAGGCCTTTCATGTGCAAAAGCCTCTTTGCAAAGCTTGGGTGGGGCGAGGTCTCAGGGCGGAGCATGCAGCTATGGCTGCTCCTCAGTCCTACCCTAAGAGGCCTGCGTCTGAGTGTCCCAATAATCGCCGAAAGCACTTCTGAGAAAAAGCCACCCTCCAGTTCCGACCGAAGCCAGACAGTCCAGTTTCTCCCAGTATGAGTCTGGGTCCTCAGAGACTCGCCCAGAACTGGACTTTAGAGCAGTCGGAGCTTGTCTCTTCCTCCCGATTGAAAAAGACAGCCGTGTCCTCAGTTGCCAGCCCTTTCCTTGTGCGCCTCCGAACCTCTGCACTTTACTTCCGGGCCTCCTCTGAGTCTGTGTGCTTTTCTCTTTCCTTCTAGTTGTAGAATATCCACTCAGCCAGCCTTCCTGTGGTTCTGGATGATGTCCGTTTTATCTTTAAGTTGTACTTTTGAAGTGGTTGTGTGAGGCAGCAATTTCCGGTGTTTACCTACACCGCCATCTTGGTTTCTCCAAGAACTCTTTAAAAACTTATACTAGCTAGATTGGTGCAAAAGTGGGTAATTTCTTTTTAAAGAAAAACTTGCTTTCTGGGATAAATAAACATCGTAAGGGGTAGAAACAGGTGTTATATTGGGAACCAGTTGGTCCTGCCTTAAAAATGAACGTGCGCCTGAGGGGATGTAAGAAAGTGCGAGGGAAACGTGTCACTGTGTCAAACATTATGCTAGGCTCTATGATAACTTGAACTAAACACTGAAGCAGCTGGTGTCCATGTCCCTATGTGCCAGGCAATGCGCTTTGCATGCCCTGGTTAATATCCAGGCATGGCTTTGGCAACACCATGAACCTGGGCAAGTTGTCTGTCCTTTCCACCTCCCAGCTCTGGCAAATGCTCTGGGTAACCCGGCCTCCGTCAGGCTCCCTGGGGACCGCAGTGGAGAACCGGGAAAAGCTTTTGGCCACCGTGCTCGGTAGCCGGAGGGCTCACCCAGCACCTGCTGCTGTTCCCACCCTCCCCAGCGGGTGGGTCGCACCCGCCGACCCGGACCCCAGCGGACCAACCGAGGCGGGCTTTCCCCAGCCTCAGAGAGGCTGGTTTCCTGGGCAACTGTGTCCGGCGTTCTGCCCCCCTCCCCCCCCCCCCGCCCCCTTCTTCCCCAGCCAGCACGAAGTCTGTTTTGTTGTGGGGGACGGAAGGAGATGGTGACGCCGTGAGGTGGGGGCCCCGGGAAACACAGATGCTCCCTCTGGGATCGGACTCGCTCCCGCCTGGAAACTTCGGGGGGCACCGCGGCCCTCCCCACGCCGTGCAGGGAGGACCGGGGCGGGGGGGGGGGGGGGGGCGGGCACTGACCTTCACTCTCTCGCCCGAGTCAGGCCCAAATTCGGCCATTCTCTTGAACATACTGTCCCACGGAAGAAGCCGCCGCCGCCGCCAGGGAAAGACACGAGGCCGGCGGGGTGGCCGCAGCCCTCAGAGGCGCCGCTCCTCCTGCGCCGGCCCCGGCGGAGGGTTTCTGGCCGAGGGAGGGCGAGTCACCGGCGCTCGCGGAGACAGAGGAGCAACCGCCCGCCACTCCCCGGCGGTGCAGAACCCAAAGCCCATTCAGCCCACGGACGGAGAGTGGAACCGGAACCGGAGGGGCGCGGGGCGCCGTGCGCAGGCTTGACCCGCACAGGCGCACTGCGCACGCGCGGGCTGCTGCCGCCCCGCGAGGGGCGGGGCCTTTTGTCTCCAGGGGCCGCGGGGATGCCAGGGTCTCTGGTTTGCCTGTCACGCGCCCGGACACCTGAGCTGCGTGGTGGCTGAGAAAGGACTTTCGGGGGCAATCCTTTGTCATCGCCGAAGCGTTCCAATTCTGAAATCAAGTTCCTGAAATCTCGCCCACCCACAGCTTTTCTTTGTCTCCATTCAGATCTCCATACTTGAACCGCTTATTTCTCATTTATCTCCTCCTTTTCTACTCGGTTTGCAATCCAAGGTGTATAACTGGAGATCCACCCCATTGGCTTTCTGTGGCGCTAAATACTGTACAGATGAGTGCAGTGCCCTTCACTGGGAATTGAACCTGCAATCCTCTGGTGCACAGGCTGACACTCTAACCCGGTGGTTCTCAACCTTCCTCATGAGGCGACCCTTTAATACAGTTCCTCATGTTGTGGTGACCCCCCAACCATAAAATTATTTTCGTTGCTACTTCAGAACTGTAATTTTGCTACTGTTATGAATCGTAATGTAAATATCTGATATGCAGAATGTATTTTCATTGTTACAAATTGAATATAATTAAAGCATAGTGATTAATCACAAAAGCAATATGTAATTACATATGTGTTTTCCGATGGTCTAGGCGACCCCTGTGAAAGCGTCATTCAACCCCCAAAGGGGTCGCGACCCACAGGTTGAGAACCGCTGCTCTAACCACAGCACAGGGGCCAAGGCCATCTGTACTTCTTTCTTGGTGGTTGTGGTTAATCCTCCCTGAGGATCCATTGATTTGTAGGGAGCATGGAAGAGAGAGGGAAAGACAGAAATGTCCATGTGAGTGAAACTCCTGCACCCGGGCTGTGGAAGAAGGAACCTGCAATCAAGGTACGTGCCCTTGATCTGAACCAGAATGGAACTCAGGACCCTTTGGTCTGCAGGCTGACCTCCTATCCTCTGAGCCAAACCGGATAGGGCTGTACTTCTCAATCAGAGGGAAGCTTTTTTCCAGTTTAAAATCAGTCCTTCAGTCTGTGTTCTTCAGCTCATTCCCTTTTGCCTTTTCAAGGATTTTGCCCCAGCAACCACCCCCAATTGCCCCATATTTTCAACCTTCCTTCTTTGGTTCTTTCCCGTGAGAAGAGTTAAACAAGCTTGAATCGCACACCCGTCAAAAGGACTAGTATCAGAAATTCAACAAACAAGTGTTGACGACGATGTGGAAAAAAGGCATCTTGTACACTGTTGATGGAATTGTAAATTGGTGTAGTCATTATGGAAAACACTATGGAGATTCCTCAACAATACAAAAATAGAACTACCATATGACCCAGCAATTCCACTTCTGGGTGTTTATCTGAAGACAACAAAAACACTCATTCGAAAAGATATGTAACCACTATGTTCATTGCAGCATTATTTACAGATGAATGGATAAAGAAAATGTGATATATTACATATGCATATATTACTCAGCCATAAAAAAGAATGAAATCTTCCAATTTGCAACAACATGGAAGACCTAGAGGATATTATGCTAAGTGAAATAAGTCTAACAGAAAAAGACAAATACTGTATGATTTTACTTATAGGTGGAATCCGAAAAGATAAAACAAATTAACAAAACCAAACTGAAACGGACTCATAGTTACAGAGAAAAACTGATGGTTGCCAGAGGGGAGGTGGATGAGAGGTGGAGGTTGGGTGAAGAAGGTGAAGGGAAACAAGAGATACAAACTTGCAGTTATAAAATTAATAAGTCATGGAGATGTTATGTATAGCATAAGGAATATAGTTAATAATATTTTAAAAACAGTGCAGTAACTAGAATTATTGTGGTGATCACATCATAAGGCAGTAATGGCGAACCTTTTGATCTCGGCGTGTCAGCATTTGGAAAAACCCTAACTTAACTCTGGTGCTGTTTCACATATAAAAATTTTTTGATATTTGCAACCATAGTAAAACAAAGACTCATATTTTTGATATTTATTTTATGTATTATATGCCATTTAACAAAGAAAAATCAACCAAATAAAATGAATTCGCGTGTCACCTCTGACACGCATGTCATAGGTTTGCCATCAATGTCATAATGTATATAAATGTTGAGTCACTATGTTGTGCACCTGAAACTAATATAATATTGTATGTCAACTATCCTATCTAGTAATAGACAAACATGGTAATTAACCGTAACTTCGCTACCCTTCCCATTGGCTAATCAGCGAGATATGCAAATTAACTACCAACAAAAATGGCGGCCGGCAGCCATGCAGCTGAAGCAAACATGAGGCTTGCTTGCTCTAGCGAAGGAGGAAGCCAAGGTTCCCCGCCTGCCACAGCCCAACTCTGAGCTCCAGATGCAACAATGTTGCAATTATAGAAGCCAAACAAACCCAGAAAGTTGCTTTCAGCCACCAGCAGGCTCAGAGCTTAGAGCGCCAGTGATGGCAACAGAGTTTCAATTATAGAAGCTAAACAAACCCAGATACCTGCTTTCAGCCAGCCACAGACTCAGAGCTGGAGCCAGCTCTCAGCTCCAGTGACAACTATAGAAGGTAAATAAATCCCAGAATTAAAAAAAGAAAGAAAAGAAAAAAGATAAGAGGCTGGGAGCTTCAGTCGCCCGCCAGCCTGAAAAAGACCCTCAGCCCCTCACCCAGACTGGCCAGGCACCTCAGTGGGGACCCCCACCCTGAAGGGGGTGTGACCAGCTGCAAACAGCCATCAGCCTGTCAACCAGGCTGGCCAGGCACCCAAGCGGAACCCCCACCCTGATCCAGGACACCCTTCAGGGCAAACCAGCCAGCCCCCACCCGTGCACCAGGCCTCTATCCTATATAGTAAAAGGGTAATATGCAAACTGACCCTAACAGCAGAGAGACTGGGAATGACTGGTCACTATGACACAGTCTGACCACAAGGGGGCAGACACTCAATGCAGGAGCTGCCCTCTGGTGGTCAGTTTGCTCTCACAGCGGGGAGTTCTGCTCAGCCACAAGCCAGGCTGATGGCTGCCAGTACAGCAGTGGTGGTGGGAGCCTCTCCTGCCTCCTCAGCAGAGCTAAGGATGTCTGACTGCAGCTTAGGTCTGCTCCCTGCTGGCAAGTGGGCATCCCCTGAGGGCTGCTGGGCTGCCAGAGGAATGTCTGACTGCCAGCTTAGGCCCAATCCTCCGGGGAGCAGGCCTAAGCCAGCAAGTGGTCACCTCTGATGGGTCCCAGACTGCAAGAGCACAGGCCGAGCTGAGGGACCCCATACTCCCAAGTGCAAAAATTTTTGTACACCAGGCCTCTAGTGCTTTAATAAAAATAAATTAACTAATTGAATTTTAAAATGGTAAAAAAAAATAGCAACCCATATATCTTTAATCCTGCATATTTCAATCACTGTATTGCCCTTCAAAGTCCCTCTGACCTCCCACAGAGGGAGGCCAGACTGCAGCTTAGGCCTGCTCCCCACGGAGTAGGACATCCCCTAAGGGTTCCCAGTCTGGGAGAGGGGGAAGGCTGGGCTGAAGGACTCCGCCCCCCCAGTGCATGAATTTCATGCACCAAGCCTCTAGTTATTACTATATTCAGATAAAATAAGAAGTAGTAAATCTGTCACAACACAAGAAATAAAGGAACATTCAGAGAACAACAACAACAAAATAAAACTGTTGGAAATTAAAAATATGATAGCAGAAATGAAAAACAATGAAAACATTGGATGATAATATCAAACGAAATTACCAGAAAGTAGAGCAAAAGACAAAGAGATAGAAAATCCTATCTAATAAAAGAGAAACATGGTAATTAGCCATAACTTCGATACCCTTCCCATTGGCTAATCAGGGTGATATGCAAATTAACTGCCAGCCAAGACAGCGGCCGGCAGCCAGGCAACTGACGCGAACAGGAGGCTTGCTTGCTCCAGTGACGGAGGAAGCCGACATTCCCCGCCTGCTGCTGCTGGGCTCTGAGCTGCTCTCTAAGAAACATTGTTACAAATATAGAAGCTAAACAAAACCCAGAAGCCTGCCTTCAGCCGGCTGGCCGGGATCTCAGAGCTGGAGTCGCAACAAAGTTTCAAATACAGAAGGTAAACAAAGCACAGAAACCTGCTTTCAGCAGCTGAGGTCTGAACTAAAGCCAGCTCTCAGCTCCAGTGACAGCCATAGAAGGTAAAAAAATCCCAGAATTTAAAAAGAAAGGAAAAAAGGAGAGATTGGGAGCTTCAGTCACCTGCCAGCTTGAAAACGGCCCTCAGCCCCTCACCCAGACTGGCCAGGCACCCCAGTGGGGACCCCCACCCTGAAGGGGGTGTGACCAGCTGCAAACAGCCATCAGCCCCTCATCCAGGCTGGCCAGGCACCCAAGCGGGACCCCCACCCTGATCCAGGACACCCTTCAGGGCAAACAAGCTGGCCCCCACCCGTGCACCATGCCTCTATCCTATATAGTAAAAGGGTAATATGCCTCCCAGCACCGGGATCAGCGGAGCCTCGAGGCCTCCCAGCACCAGGATCAGCAGAGCAGCGAGGCCTACCAGCACCGGGATCAGCGGAGCTGCAAGGCCTCCCAGCCTGGGATCAGTCAGGGCACAAGGCCTCCCGAACCCGGGATCAGCAGAGCCGCGAGGCCTCCTGGCACCAGGATAAGCAGAGCCGCAAGGCCTCTTAGCACTGGGATCAGCGGAGCAATGAGACCTCACTGACCCTGTGTCAAGCAGAGTCGGAGGCCTCCCAGCACCGGGATCAGCAGAGCAATGAGACCTCACTGCCCCTGTGTCAAGTGGAGCCGCGAGGCCTCCCAGCACCAGGATCAGCGGAGCAGCGAGGCCTCTTAGCACTGGGATCAGCTGAGCAGCGAGGTCTCACTGCCCCTGTGTCAAGCGGAGCCGCGAGGCCTCCCGGCCTGGGATCAGCGGAGCCATGACGCCTCCTGGCCCCTGTAGCAGCGTGACAGGGGACAGCGCCCAAACGCCCTGATCACCCTGCCGCTCTGTGTGTGACAGGGGAGCAGGGCCACAACGCCCCTGATGGGCCTGCTCTGTGTGTGACAGGGGGGGCAGCGCCCCAACCCCCTGATCGGCCAGCTCTGTATGTGACAGGGGTGGCGCCACAACCCCTGATCTGCCCTGCTCTGTGTGTGACAGGGGGTGGCGCTGCAACCTCCCCATCAACTCTGCCTTGACTGTGACAGGGGGAGGCACCCCAACCCCCCAATTGGCCCTACCCTGAGCGTGACTGAGGGTGGCATCACAACCTCCTGATCCACCCTGCTCTGTGCATGACAAGGGGCGGCACCCCAACTCCCCAATAGGCCTTGCTCTGAGTCCGACCAGGGGCTGCGGGTCAGGCACCTAGGGATTGGGCCTGCCCTCTGCCACCCGGGAGTGGGCCTAAGCCAGCAGGTTGTTATCTCTCGAGGGGTCCCAGACTGTGAGAGGGCACAAGTGGGGCTGAGGGATACCCGCCACACCCCCCCCCCACCGCCAGTGCACAAATTTTTGTGCACCGGGCCTCCAGTCCTATATAATAAAAGGGTAATATGCAAATTGACCCTAACAGCAGAATGACTGGGAATGACTGGTCACTATGACACACACTGGCCACCAGGGGGCAGACGCTCAATGCAGGAGCTGCCCCCTGGTGGTCAGTGCGCTCCCACAGGGGGAGCTCTGCTCAGCCACAAGCCAGGCTGACAGCTACCAGTACAGCAGTGGTGGTGGGATCCTCTCCCACCTCCTCAGCAGCGCTAAGGATGTCCAACTGCAGCTTAGGCCTGCTCCCTGCTGGCAAGTGGACATTCCCCAAGGGCTCCCGGGCTGCAAGAGGGATGTTTGTCTGCCAGCTTAGGCCCAATCCCCCAGGGAGCAGGCCTAAGCCAGCAGGTGGTCATCCCACGAGGGGTCCCAGACAGCGAGAGGGCACAGGCCAGGCTGAGGAACCCCCCAAGTGCACAAATTTTGTGCACCGGGCCTCTAGTAGGAAATAAATGATAAAAACATCTGTATGCAGCCCTAGCTGGTTTTGCTCAGTGGCTAGAGCATCAGCCTGCAGACTGAAAGGTCCCAGGTTCGGATCTGGTTAAGAACATATGCCCGGGCCCTAACTGGTTTGGCTCAGTGGATAGAGCGTCGGCCTGCAGATTGAGGGGTCCCAGGTTTGACTCCAGTCAAGGGCATGTACCTTAGTTGCGGGCACATCCCCAGTGGGGAGTGTGCAGGAGGCAGCTGATCGATGTTTCTCTCTCATCGATGTTTCTAACTCTCTATCCCTCTCCCTTCCTCTCTGTAAAAACGTCAATAAAATATATTAAAATATATATATATGCCCAGGTTGCAGGCTCCATCCCCAGTAGGGGGCGTGCAGGAGGCAGCCAATCAATGATTCTCTCTCATCATTGATGTTGTTATCTCTCTCTCCCCTCTCCCTTCCTCTCTGAAATCAATAAAAATATATTGGGGGGGGGGGGGGGAGAGCATCTGTATGTTTGCTGTCTGCCATAGTGAAATACCACAGGTTGTGTGGTTTCTTCTGAAGCCTCTCTCCTCGGCTTGCAGATGGCCGTCCTCTCGCTGCATCTTCACAGGGTCTTCTCTCTGTGCCGGGGCATCCGTGGTGTCTCTTCCTCTTTTTGAAATTTGATTTGTAGATTTGAGAGAGAGGTAAGGAGAGAGAGAGAGAGAGAGAGAGAGAGAGAGAGAGAGAGAGAGAGCGAGAGAGAAAGAGACATTGATTTGTTGTTTTACTTATGCATTCATTGGTTGATGATGTGTGTGCCCTGACTGGGTATCAAACCTTAAACCTTGGCATATCGGGATGACACTCTAACCAACTGGGGCTCTTCCTTTTTTTATAAGAATACCAGTCATATTGAATTAGGACACCACTCTTATTACCTCATTTTTTCTTTTTAAAATTATATATATAATTTTAAAAAGAGAGATTTCAGAGAGAAAGGGAGAGGAAGAGAGAGAGATAGAAACATCAATGATGAGCAAAAATCATTGATCAGGTGCCTCCTGCACACCCCACCCTGGAGATTGAGGCTGCAACCCAGGCATGTGCCTGGACCAGGAATCAAACCATGATCTCCTAGTTCAGTGGTTCTCAACCTTGGCTGCACATTAGAATCACCTGGGAATCTTTTTAAAATCCTGACTTCTGGGCCTCATCCTCCAGAAATTCTGTTTCTTTGTTATGGGGTGGGGCCACAACATTAGTAACAAAGAAACAATTTCCGGAGGATGAGACCCAGAAATCAGGATTTTCAAAAGATTCCCAGGTGATTCTAATGTGCAGCCAAGGTTGAGAACCACTGTCCTAGTTCATAGGTCAACGCTCAACCAGTGAGCCATGCCTGCTGAACGGGATATCTTGGCTGTGGAAAAAAATGCATCAACGTGAGGAGCGAGGGGTGCTAGCCCCACACCACCCTCAGCCCAGGGTTCCAATGACAGGAAGACATAGCAGCTCTACCTAATACATAGAAACAAACACAGGGAAACAGCAAAAATTCAGAGACAAAGAAACATGCCACAAAAGAAAGAACAGAAGAGATCTCCAGAAAAAGAACTAAATGGAATGGAAGCAAGCCAATGATCAGGAACAGAGTTCAAAACAATGGTTATAAGGATGCTCAAGGAACTTAGTAACATCATCAAGGAACTTAGTGGCAACTTAAGAAACTTCAAGAGAAGATCAATGACTTAAAAATGGACCAACCAAAATGAAGCATACGCTACCTGAAATGAAGAATAATTTCAGGGAATCAATAGTAGAGTAGAGCCCTAGCAGGTTTGGCTCACTGGATAGAGCATCGGCCTGCGGACTCAAGGGTCCCAGATCAAGGGCTTGTACCTTGGTTGCAGGCACATCCCCAGTAGGGGTTGTGCAGAAGGCAGCTGATCTGATGTTTCTCTCTCATCGATGTTTCTAACTCTCTATTTCTCTCCTTTCCCCTCTGTAAAAAATCAATACAATATATATTTTTTAAAAATAGTAGAGTAGAGGACACTGAGATTCAAATCAGCAATTTGGCATATGAACAGCAAAAAGAGAATGGGAGGTGAGAAGTGGAACTAGTGAGTGTAGATATCTTACCTCAGATGTGTAGCTGTAAAAGGGAGCAGAGAATGATGCGGTAGTTGGAGGGCTATGTAGGCTCAATAGAGAGTCATTTGTAATGGAGGTTATGGGGCAGTTTGCACAATGATGGGGTAATTGCAAAGAGGGAGAGACCCAGGATGCAGGAAACAGCCTACCGTGGAGCAGTGAGCGGGATGAGACGGAGACTGCATGTGGCGACACTGCCATTGGCAGGAGCAGAGCAAGGCAAGAAGGACGAATGGACCTAGGGGAAGAGTGGGCCCTGACAAGGGGAGAATTTATATGAGATTGTTTCTACTCTCTCAGTGTACTATGCGGCCAATACTGAGAGCAGAGATGGGTAGAAGGTGAGTGGTCAGGCACCTGTGCTATGGCTTTGAAGGAGGGGGTAGGGAAGTAAAATAGTAATAGTCATTTTGGAGAGTGGGGACACCAATCCAGAAGGATTGCAGACAGGTGACTAAGATGCCTGGCAGATTTGAGGGCCCATATGAGATTTGTGGTAATGAATTTAAATGTATTTTCATTCATTTCAGATAGGGGGAGAGGGAGAGAAACATCAACGATGACATAGAATCATTGATTGGCTGCCTGCTGCATGCCCCCTACTGTGGATCAAGCCTGTAACCCAAGCATGAGCCCTGACAAGGAATTGAACCCTGACCTCCTGGCTCATGAGTCGACACTCAATCACTGAGCCACACTGGCCAGGTGTGGTTATGAATTTAAAGTGAGCTCTGTCAGCATGCCTGTGGGTTGTCTTTTTTTCCCCAGCAATATAACCTGTTTCAGTACAGGTGAGGTATAAGGAAATGTGAAGAGGGCTAAGTCATTTTTTTTCACACTAGAGAAAGACAAGGTATGAGTCCTTTAATGAAAATGTTTATTTTTTTTAACAACATGGTAAGTTCACACTGGTGGTTAATTAGCAATTATTTCAATACTTTCAAACTCATTTGCCTCCAGTTTTAGTCATAATGCAGGAATCTAAGCTTATAAAATTAAGAAACAGCAACAGCTAATCTAATCCTTCTTGATATTCCTTCATGATCAGCAAGATGCATAAAAACATTCTTTAAAGGGCTAAAGTAGATGGATATATAAATTGTGAGTTCATTTTTAAAGCTGTATAAAAGTAACATTTCTAAGAAAGCATTTAAACCCAAAATCACTCTTAATAAAAACAATATTCTTAATCCAGGCCATCTCCATTTTCAGCTATTTGGCATTTTGTTCTTTTGTAAATTTGATATTGCCCAACAAAGAATGGTTATCTTTTACTGTTTTGGGAGACGAATGAACAGATGAACACATAAAATGCCTACACAGCTGAGATTTTGCCTGAGGTCAATGTGTTTTAAGATAGTCTTTTGTTACATATATATCAAACATTGAGGAATACTGGTGTCATTCAAGATGAAGTCTTTGATTAAGTACTGAACATACTGGAGACGTATTTGGTAATCAATATTTAGGTAAATTTTCACCAGCAGTAGCTCTATAAGCACACTGAAACATGTTGTAGACTTACTACCCAATAATTAACACATTAGACAACATTAGCCTCTTAGAAGAAAGACCATATTTTGCTCCTGCTTCTGTAAAAACATTATTTATTTGAAAAAAGTGTGAACTTTTACTCAACTGTTACTCCCTTAATGGGAAAACGAGAGAAAAGGAGCTGAAGAAGGAAAGCTGTCCAGTTACACTCCACAGCCGCGGGTATACTGAGTGACATCTTGGTTTTGACAACGATTTCTCCAGGCCACCCTGTAGGGAAAGGTGAAACACATGGTGATAAGGTTAAAGCATATCTTCACTGTGATAGACATACATCAAATCCTTTGTGAGGACAAACTATTTTAACACTATATGAAATACAGGCTTTTGATAGATCCAGGTATTGCTATTTATTAAATGGAGATATGTACACCCAATACTTCACTTCTCCCCAAAGCCCTGGCTACAGCATAGTATGCTGACCACGTGCATTTCCTAACAACCACTGCAAAGTGCATTCTACATTTACCTCATTCCAAACATTTCAAAATAGGACAAGGAACTGGTAGAGTGTGAAGAATCTTAAAAATTCTAGAAATCCTCCCAAATTAATGGAGAAGAGGAAAAGATTCTGAATCGGTTAAAATGTTAAAATAGATTGCTTCTAAGTTAGTGGTTCTCAACCTTCTGGCCCTTTAAATACAGTTCCTCATGTTGTGACCCAACCATAAAATTATTTTCGTTGCTACTTCATAACTGTAATGTTGCTACTGTTATGAATCCTAATGTAAATATCTGATATGCAGGATGGTCTTAGGCAACCCCTGTGAAAGGATCGTTCGACTGCCAAAGGTGTCGCGACCCACAGGTTGAGAACCGCTGTTCTAAGTGATACTTTGTTTAGCATAAATCTAAAGCTGCAACTTTCAGTTGTCAGGAGTATACGGTGGTCCTTGAAAATCTTCTCTCACCTCTCTCCTAACACAGGCCAAAAAAGCTTTCCCCTCTAAGCTTACACATACCATGCTCTGATGCCTTGTGGATCCCTGACAACCCTCTTGGCACAGGTTACAGCTTGAGTGATGTCATCTTGAAGCAAAACTGAAAAACAGGTGGTGAGGAATGAAGACAACTTTCACAGAAATTTCATTTTACATTTAGGTTTAGCCCATTTTATTCTCTTAAGCTAAGGAATGGACACTACAATTCTTTTCCACAAGTTATGCATCTGTGAATGTTGGGAGGAATCTCAGATACCAAAGTCATTGGAAGTTCTGGAATTATCAACTAATGTGATGGATAGATAGTTCTCTTTTTAATAGGCACGATTAGAAGACAAAGAGGAACCAACCTAGTAATTTTCAATCAGCAATTCTACTACTAGAAATTTCCCCTAAAGAAATAAGAGCCCTGGCCAGTTTTTCTCAGTGGTTAGAGCGTCGGCCCGCAGACCTGAAGGGTCGAGGGTTGGATTCACAATCAAGGGCGTGTACCTCGGTTGCAGGCTCCATCCATGGCTCCAGTCTGGGCACATGTGGGAGGCAACCAATCAATGTGTAACTCTCACATTGATGTTTCTCTCTCTCTCTCTCTCTCTCTCTCTCTCTCTCTCTCTCTCTCTCTCTCTCCATCTCTCTCTCTCTCCCCTCCCCTCTATCTAAAAAAAATGGAAAAAAGATCCATTTTTCCCAAAAATAAAATAAAATAATAAAAATAAAAAATTAATAAAAATAAATCAAGATTGGTATTTGTTAACATATAAATAATTTTGTGTGATAAAGAACAAATTGTAAAGCAGTATATATAGTACAATTTCATTTTTGTTAAAACACACATTGTGCCTGGCCGGTGTGCTCAGTGGTTGAGCATCAACCCATGAACCAGGAGATCACGGTTGGATTCCTGGTCAGGGTACATGCCCAGGTAGTGGGCTTAATCCCCAGTAGGGGGCATGCAGGAGGCAGCCAATCCATGTTTCTCACATGGATGTTTCACCCTCTCCCTTCCTCTCTTTCCAAAATCAGTAATAATAATAAAAAATAACCATAAAGAACACCACACATTATCACATGTTTATATGTAGGTATATTTATACATGACATAGCTTTATATTCACAGACAAGATTTATATGTATTCTATCTAGAACAATATATACCTAAAGTTACTAGTAGTCATAAGTCTCTTGGTAGTAAGAATTTTATTCAGTGACCACAGATTATTATAGAATAAAAAATATTTTTATAATGAATTAACTGGATACAAAAGAATATTCTAAGAATAATCTTTTCTATTAGAATTTTCACATTTAGAAATTTAATGATATCAATTTTATAATACTTCTCCAATATTTTCATTTTTATGATTTGATTTGATTTGATTTTTTAAAGTCAGAGTCACCTCTCTTTTTTTTAATCCTCACCTGGGGATATGTGTGTGTGTTTTTTTAATTTTAGAGAAAGAAGGAGAGAGAGAAAGAGAGAAAGAGAAACTTTAATTGGTTGCCTCCCATACGCACCCCAACTAGGGATTGAACCCGCAACCTAGGTATGTGCCCTGACAAGGACTCGAACCCGAAACCTTTTGTTGTACGGGATGATGCTCCAACCAACTGAGCCACCCAGCCAGGGCGAGATGGTGTTCTTCTAGGTTCCTGTTGAATTTTTCAAAACCTGTTAATTTGTATTGAATCTCTATTCTTGTAAGCATAACCAGATGGGTCCTGTGCCATCACTTAAACGTTATTTTCTCTTACCATCGCAGTTTATACCACAGGCGTTAACTGATCTTGGGGTTCTGCCATCATTACACCAGTAGCGGCTATTGATCTGGAATATCCCATAATCAGTGCTTCTGTCTCCAGGATTGTAGTTTGTAGCTCGTGTGTTGTAACTACTTTCCCATCTGGCCAAACACATCCCTGAAAATAACATTTTTAGTAATAAATAGCAATACCATATGACACATACTGCATACCATAATCAGTTCTATATAGCTAATTTTATTTTACTAGTGACTTACTTTATAAGTATAAAGATGTAGAAGAGGAAAGACTATTTCATAGTCCATCCATCCATATATCCATCAAACCATTCATTCATTCATTCAAAAATAGTTATTAAGGGGAAGTGTTAGAATTCAACCTAAACATACATTGATAACATTGACAAAAATGGGCTAAAATACAAAGTAACTTTTACACAGGCACATCTAGGATTGCATACAAGAAAATGAAAACAGTTAACTGGAGCGAGAAAGAATAATACGATGGCATTTCATGCTGCATTTCAGCGATCCTGACATAAACAGTGATTGAGAGGAAATAGGTTCCTACTGCCCCTGTATTGAGATTTCAACATAATTAAAAACAAACAAACAGCCGAAACCGGTTTGGCTCAGTGGATAGAGCATCAGCCTGCGGACTGAAAGGTCCCAGGTTCGATTCCGGTCAGGGGCATGTACCTGGGTTGTGGGCACATCCCCAGTAGGAGATGTGCAGGAGGCAGCTGATCGATGTTTCTCTCTCATCGATGTTTCTAACTCTCTATCTTTCTCCCTTCCTCTCTGTAAAAAATCAATAAAATATATTTTTAAAAACAAACAAACAAACAAACAAAACACTTTGCTATGAAAAGCCTCATGTCATGCAGGGGGATTAAAAAAGAGAAAAATGCTGCATTATTCTAGGCTCACAGGGCCCAGGTTCCACCAGGAAAGAGCTGGAGCTCAGCACCAAAGACGTGGCAGAGGTTTCTCAGGTGCTCAAATGTACCAGTCAGCCTGCATGTGCCACTGAGTCTGCGGCAAGGGGCAGCTTGGTAGCACTCGGAGAGTACAACGGGTGGTGGTTTGCTTAGAATGGTGCACAATTTTGCACTCTCCTGCCCTCATTCCTTCATCTGGCATTTCTGTTTATAAAGGAACAAGTTGATATATTTTTTTTAACCATTTAAAGTATAAAAATCCTCAAATAACTTTTTTTAAAGAAGTCCATTCATGCAAAGGCCCTTTCTCAGTATTCATCCTCTATTAGTATCTGTTGCACACCTGGCTGGCTATTTGGAAGTAGGGAGAGGTCACTTACAGTTTGCCAGGCTCACTCCCCTGTAGCCATCCATTCCAAGTCTTTTCAAGGTTCTGGCCAGCTCACACCTCTCATAGACCTTGGCCTGGACGGCAACAGAGAGGAGGAGAAGCCCCAGAGTCAGGAGAGCCTTCATGTTGACTGCGAAGCCAGACCGCTCAGCTGGCCAGGGGAGGCTGGCCTCAGTATTTAACCTCTTTTAACTTCCTTCTTCTCCTAGTGGTTTGGAGGCTCCACCCTTTGAGCTATGTGGAAAACAGGAACAATTTTTTGGTTTTCTGACTTCAAAAGGTTAAAAGAATTAATCCACAGGAAATTGATGAAATGACATTGTTTAAAGAACTGGCTCAGGAATAATTGGTATTAGCACTGTTTCCAAAACAGGAACTTTCTCTTATTTTTATGAATTTGAGCAACTCTAAAGAAAGAAAAAAAACCCCACAAACGAACACTTTATGCAAACTGAAAATGAGCTCTGATTTTTCATTAACATTCATTTCATTAAATTGTTTTGTGTGCATTCACCATGCTGTTTCATCTTTTTCAACTTAAAATTATTTTATGTACTCATTGCATAAAGAACGTGACGCCTTGTCTGTCGTTTTAACAGGCATATAGCACCACATGATGTTGCCCAGCCAGATTTCTACTTTAACTTTTTTGTAAAATTTTTAAAAAATATATTTTTTCCAGGGGATTGTCAAGGGAGGGGGGGCGGAAAGGACACATATGTAATACCCTTTGTAGTTCTTTAAGCAATAAAAATTATATATATATATATATATATATATATATATATATATATATATATTATTGATTTCAGAGAGGCAGAGAGAAATAGAAACATCAATGATGAGAGAGAGTCACTGATCAGCATGTGCCCTGACCAGGAATCGAACCGTGACCTCATAGGTCGAGGCTCAACCATTGTGTAACACTGGCCAGTTTAATTTTTTTTGTTACTATGATATGTGTTGCTGTTGTTTTTAAATATATTTTATTGATTTTTTTACAGAGAGGAAGGGAGAGGGATAGAGAGTTAGAAAGATCTATCAGCTGCCTCCTGCACACCCCCTACTGGGGATGTGCCGGCAACCAAGGCACATGCCCTTGACAGGAATTGAACCTGGGACCATTCAGTCTGCAGGCTGACACTCTATCCACTGAGCCAAACCGGTCAGGGCATGTTTTGTTTATAAATAAGCCTCATGTGAATAACATCCCTAACACCTTTTCAACAATGCCTTACCTCAGATTTCCATGTTAAAACGTAGGGGTCATTATAAAGTTGAAGAACTTTATAATCAAACCTACAGAATAGCAGAATATGCCGCTTGAAAACCTGTACCTTTGCCAGAAGGATTATTTTGAGCTGAAGGCAATTAAGAAGAAACAGACCCACAAAAAGCTCTCTATACTATGTGCCTGAAGCAGAACATAAATTTGTACAGAAGTTAATAACCTACAATATTACGGAAGATGCTTGTCAGCCCTGAGGCAGCACATAACAAACTCTACTGACCAGCTATTATCTTCCATTAGTTCCCCATATATTCAGCTTCCCACGGTTCGCTGCCCTTGGAAGAATAAGGCTCTTTTCCTCTGTCTTGTCATTTCTCTAAAAATGTATTGTTCTTGGTGAAGATGCTATGAAAACGCAGGTGCTAGCCACCTCTTGGAGTTACTCAACCCTGCATTTCTCCCAAGCATATATGAGATGTGCATTTTATAAACATGTTTCTTTTTTCTTGTTAATCTGTCTTTTGTTACAAAGTCCCAGCTGAAACTCTAATAGGGTAGAAGGGAAGGGATTTTTTCCCCTCTTGTACTGTTTCTGGCAATGAGGATGGGACATTAAAAGACTGGGATAGTCCACTCTCCCCAGAGACTGCAGTTGAGTTATGGGATAAGTGACAACAGACAACAGAAGGTAAGAATTCTCACCAGGTCAGTGTCCCATATCGGACTAGTCAAAAGAGGAGGGTAACATTTTCTCCTTGTCTCTTCTTTCCAAATTTACAATGGCAGGAGAAAATCACTTGTAAAAATAGATCTTGAATTATGACTCTTATAAATTTGCTTTGGGGCACCCATAGGTTATTGATTCTGAGCTTGCCAGAAACAGTCAGGTTTTCTTTTGTCTCTGTCTTTTGTGTCATTTTTCATAAAAATGAAAATCATAAGATGAGCATCTCCATTTGTCTTATTTTATGAACCAAAAACTTGGCTTTGTAACCAGTGAGAATGCTCTCTGGTTTCTGCCACTTGCGGGTGGGGAAGGATGTTCATTGTCAAGCTTGCATCAGGCAGCCAGCTGGCTAGGAACCTAAGACGTGAAAAGCAGCATTCTCTTTGTCTAAATGTGCCAGTTTTCCGGAGAGTATGTTTTTTATAAATATATATTATTGATTTCAGAGAGGAAGGGAGAGGGAGAGGGAGAGAGAGAGAGAAACATCAATGATGAGAGAGAATCATTGATCGGCTGCCTTCTGCATATGCTTCACACTGGGAACAGGGCCCGCAACCCGGGCATGTGCCGACAAGGAAACAAACCGTGACCTTCTGGTTCATAGGTCAACACTCAACCACTGAGTCACGCCAGCCAAGCTGGAGAGTTTATCTTAACAAAGAGTCCCCGTATATAAAGAACCATAGTCATATCTACCTTAGTTGCCTTGTTTGCGCTGGAAAAATTCCCATCCCAGTATCTCCTTTCCAGTAACATGGATGAATGGGTCTGTGATTTAAGGTGTCTCAACTTGTGGGAGATAGAAGTTTCTTTACTACCTGTGACAGTGAGGTCTTTGCTTTCTTAGGTTATCTTTGGAATGGCTCTGCATCTTGAGAAATCTGCATCTTTTATACACTCTTTGGAGACAGCTCTTGTGTCCATGGTTAGGCCATAAAAAGGCTTATTGGTATGTAGTGACAATTGAAATAGGTACATCTTTGAAGATCTGGCCTTTCACATCTAAAAGAATTTTCAAGAGAGCTCTTATCCTAAACAAATATTCTATTGGAAGTAAGAGAGAGGAGAGAGGGAGAGAGAGAGAGAGAGAGAGAGAGAGAGAGAGAGAGAGAGAGAGAAGGAAAGAAAGGAGGGATGGAGAAAGGAAGATAGATATAGAAGAATGCCTTAGTGTATGTGTGAGGGGTCGGGGGAGGGGACCCGAATGGAAGAAGATATTTGCAAACAACGGCTCTGACAAGGGGTTATTATTCAAAATATTAAAGAACGCATACAACTCAACACCAAACAAACAAACAATCCAAATAAAAAACAGGCAGAGGACCTGAACAGACACCTCTCCCAAGAAGACATTCAAAAGGCCAATAGCTATATGAAAAGATGTTCAACTTCACTGGCTGTTAGTGAAATGCAAATCAAAACTACAAGGAGATATCACTTCACACCTGTTGGAATGGCTGTTATCAACAAGACTAGTAAGAAGTTTTGAGAGGCTGTGGAGAAAAAAGAACCCTCATTCACTGCTGGTAGGAATGTAAACTCTACAGCCACTATGGAAACAGGTATGGAGTTTCCTCAAAAAAAATTAATAGAGTTACATATAACCCAACAACCCCTCTTCTGGGTATCTACCTAAACATTTTGAAAACATGTATCCACAAAGATATATGCACCCTTATATTCATTGTAGTATTAGTCACGGTGGCCAAGACACAGAAACAAACAAAGTGTCCTTCAGTAGATTCTTGGATAAAGATGTGATAACTGTATACAATGGAATACGACTCAGCCGTGAGAAAAAATGAAATACTGCCATTTGCAACAACATGGATAGATCTTGAGAATATCATGCTAAGTGAAATAAGTCTGACAGAAAAAGTCAAGAACCATATGACTTCTCATATGTGGGAGATAAAACTGGAAGCAACAAGTGAACAAACAAGGCAAACAAAAACTCCTAGACACAGGCAACAGTAAGGTGGTTACCAGAGGGAAGGGGGATGGGAGGATTAGCTAAGAGTAAAGGGGTCACAGCCCAGCTGGTGTGGCTCAGCGGTTGAGCTTCAACCCAGGAACTAAGAGGTCACTGTTTCAATTCCTGGTCAGGGCCACATGCCTGAGTTTCAGACTCAATCCCCAGTAGGGGGCATGCAGGAGGCAGTCGATCAATGATGTGTCTCTCTCACCGATATTTCTATCTCTATCCCTCTCCCTTCCTGTCACCTTACAATTCAATAAAGGGAAATATATATATGATGACAGAAGATTTGACTTTGAGTGGTAAGTACACAATACAATATGCAGATGATATATCATAGAACTGTACACTTAAAACCTATCTAATTTTATTAACCCAATCACCCCTATACATTTAATTTTTAAAAATGCAACAAACAAACACAAAACAAACAAAACCAAACAAAAACATGAAAACCCCAAAACACTTCCTTAACAATCTTAGGAGGTGGAGACAAGCTTCACACAAATGTCAAAACTGCAAGTGATACTGAAGCAGGTGTGAAACTTACATAAGTACTGGTAGCCCGGAAATTGCTTTCAGGAAGACCCAGAAAATGCAACAAAGACTTCACTTATTGTTCCTTACTCTCTAAGCAGACCCCATAAGGTCCAGGACTTCCTATACAGGGTGTCCCCCCAAAATGTATACACACTTTAGACCTATCAGGGTTTGGCTCAGTGGATAGAGCGTTGGCCCACAGACTGAAGGGTCCCGGGTTTGACTCCAGTCAAGGGCATGTACCTTGGTTACAGGCTTGATCCTAGCCCTGGTCGGGTATGTGCAGGAGGCAACCAATAAATTCTCTCTCTCACATCGATGTTTCTGTCGCTGTGCCTGACCCACTCCCGTCCACTCTCTCTAAAAATCTATGGTAAAATATCCTTGGATGAGGATTAACAACAATAAAAAATGTATACACACTTTAACAACTGATAGCTGCATATTCTTTATATATATATATATATATATTATTGATTTTTTACAGAGAGGAAGGGAGAGAGATAGTCAGAAACATCGATGAGAGAGAAACATTGATCAGCCGCCTCCTGCACATCTCCCTCCAGGGATGTTCCCGCAACCAAGGTACATGCCCTTGACCGGAATCGAACCTGGGACCTTTCAGTCCGCAGGCCGACGCTCTATCCACTGAGCCAAACCGGTTATGGCTTGCTGCATATTCTATTACATTTTGAAAAAGGAGATGTATTCTGTCTTATAATCATTCACAGTGTGTATACATTTTTTGGGGGACACCTGTATTTTGGGCCTTCACTGAAAAAAAAAATTCATTGGACTCACATCTTAAAAAAAGAAAGCACCTTAAATACTTAGTACCCTAGATTTCTGGTAACAGGTAACTAAGACAGTGAGTTCCTTCTTAGATAAAACCTACTTCCTTCCTCATTCCTGTGGGAATATTAATCTTTTAATGTCTTTAAAATGTGAGCATCCTGATAGATAAGCGCTGGTTAAAGTAACCCCCAAGACAGGGGGTTGAGGGGAGTTAAAAAAAAACAAAACTGCTACTTGATATTCCCATAGGCTCCCTTGCCCAAAATTTTAGTCCACAGACTCCATAAGATTATCCTATTAAAGACAAGTAAAAATTTCCCAAGTCTTCTCCACAAATATTGGTAAGGAGCTTTAGTCATCTGAGTAGGTAAACTTGTTCCATCTGCCAAAAACACCACTTAGATCCAATCATTCATTTATAAGCTAGTTGAGTTTTGTACTATTGTACCTGTATTATTGTGGCTTTCAAAATAAAAGCTCAGAGGTCTCTGATTGCATCTGTCGGTGCTTGTATGTATGTTATTTATGTAATATTTTTCTCCCTCCAGGTATTATTTCTAAAAACTAACCTGTAAAAGAGTTCTTTTTAATTGGCTAAAGAAAATATAAGCACTTATAATATTTAAGGCTATTAAATATTAATTTAATATTTAAATTAAACTTATCTCTGCTAGATGTTTGAGATGATAAAATTGTAACTTCAACCTAAGAACGAAACATACAATAAAAATGATTTGCTTAATATATGTTAAGATGGCAGGGGGGGAAAGCCACATGTTTAACTTTTTAAGTTCTTTGTTGCTGTAATTTTTGCAAGGAAACTAAGATTTGTCTTTGGTAGCAAAGTGTTTGAAGTATGAGGATGCATTTTGTAAAAAAATATTTTTATTGATTTCAGAGATGAAGGAGAGGGAGAGAGAAAGATAGAAAGATAGAAATATTAATGATGAGAGAGAAACATTGATTCGCTGCCTTCTGTACGTCCCACACTGGGGATCGAATCTGCAACGTGAGCATGTACCCTGACCAGAATCGAACCATGACCTCCTGGTTCATAGGTCAAAGCTCAACCACTGAGACATGCTGGCTGGGCTGAGGATACATTTTTGTTGAGCATATACGCATATGCTATGCATAACCCATAGATATAGACAATAGGGTGGTGAAGGATTGGAGTGCGAGGGGGGTGGGCGAGGGCAATGTGGAAAAAAAGGGACATATATAATACTTTCAACAATAAAGATTTATTAGAGATAAATAAATAAAAATACCCCAAAAAAGAAGAGTCATTTTTCCTTATTTAGAAGTTATTTAAAGATTATTTTAGACTAGAAAAAAAGAGGATAAAACCTAAATAGGTATAGAAAATGAAGAACAGAGAGAGAGAAAGAGAAATGAAGGGAGGAATTCTTATCTTGTGTGGTCAAGCTGGTGAAAACTGAGTTAATTTATTAAAAGGGTTTTTTTAAATAAGCTTTAATAATGATAGTGTGCCTGTGCAAAACTAGAATTTAATTTTCTCTCTCTGTTACAATAAAAGATTTCTCTAGACAACAGTGTGGTAATTGGGGCGGGGGAGGGCTGTGCTGGAGGTGGAAGAGGGCATAGAGGGGATAAATGGTGCTGGAAAATTAAAATAAATAAAATAAAAAACTTAAAAAGAGAGTCCTCACCTGTTAACTAACTTGCCTGGGAAACAAGGATTCTGTGCCTCCTCAGAATAATCACCTGAGTACTTCGTGTCCTTCCTTTATCGGGTCTTTGATTACTTAGGGAAAACCGAGTCTTTTCAATGTTCAAGGAGATTAGGCTTTTTCCTGGTGTGTTACTTCCTGTATTTGCCTTTGATACTACATTTGTTCTTAGCCAAAGGCAATTGTGTATGTGAAATCTTTTATTGTCACTTTGGTTGAATAAGTGACTTAAGTATTGTTTCATACTAACCTGTGATCCTGTTTAATCAGTGTTCAAACCTTTCAACATTTTTTTACAGCTTCCCAAAATCAAATTCTAAAGACAGTTATTCTTGACCTTAAACTGACTTTGAGATTTGCCAAATGGCCTCTGAGAAATCTCAAAGACTTGTTCTCTGTCCTTATAAACAGAGAAATATTAAGCTAATCAGGCTTAGTTGATATGTTAAATTACATGGGGAGCATGTCAAATGAAAATGATATTTAATAGTTCCTTGAGTTATATTTGTATGGGTATATGTTATTAATATAAGTGTTCCAGAAATGGTGTAAAATTTCTAGAAATCTGATACGTCTTGGTATAATGTTATCTGTCATAATTTCAGCTACCATCTTAAAATGCTGTATGTCAGAGAAATCACTAACTTTTTTTTTTTTGCCAATTGCATTTAAATAAACTCTCATCAGACCTGTAACCACACATTTTAAGTCTTTTGTCAACCACAGATAATTTTTTATTTTACTCTGATGTTTTGTGAAAATGCTTGAAACTGCTAACCCCAAATCAAGCAGAATAAGAATTACACAGGATTACATGAACTGATGAATTTTTTATAACTTTTTAATGACTTTTTGTCTAATATATTATTGGAATATTTTAGAAAATAAAATTTTTTTATAAACAAAAGGTTTTTTCTTCCCCTACACTATACAAACACATATTTCTACCTACATGTTACCTTTAAAAATGGTCATCTGAGGATGCTGGGCAATTTTTTAAAATCTATGCTGGCAGAACTCAATAGAAATTGTGCTTCCACCCTGGTCAGTTTTGCTCAGTGGATAGAGCATCGGCCTGCGGACTGAAGGATCCCAGGTTTGATTCTGGTCAAGGGCACATACCTTGGTTGCAGGATGGATCCTGGCCCTGGTCAGGGCATGTGCGGGAGGCAACCAATCAGTGAGTGTTTCTCACATCGGTAATGTTTCTCTCTCTCTCTCTCTCTCTCTCTCTCTCTCTCTCTCTCTCTCTCTCTCTCTCTCTCTTCCCCCCTCCCTTCCACTCTCTCTAGAAATCAATGGAAAATACCCTTGGGTGAGGATTAATGAAAGGAAGAAAGAGAGAGAGAGAGAGAGAGAGAGAGAGAGAGAGAGAGAGGAAGAAATTGTGCTTCTGTATCTGTGGTTCAGAAAGATTCTGAGCCACACAAATGTCATCCTTTTGTTGTTACCCTCATTTTTCAACTGCAGTCTCTTTCTGCTGGCTTCTAAGATTATTCACTAATTTGACTCTAAGAGACTACTTGCTTCTTGTGATTTAATAAAAAATTAAGAACTTTTTCATGCTAGGAATAATATTAATTTTTTTTATTTTTTAAATATATGATTATTGATTTCAGAGAGGAAGGGAGAGGTAGAGAAAGATAGAAACATCAAGGATGAGAGAATCAATGATTGGCTGCCTCCTGCACACCCCCCATTGGGGTTTGAACCCACAACCCAGGACTGTGGAAACGTGACCTTCTTGTTCATAGGTCACTGCTCAACCATCCAGCCACACCAGCTGAATTTAATTCTTTAGTAATAAGTAATGAGACAGATTTTCCGGACCCAAAGAGAGAGAAACCCATTAAAATAAATAATCTTTGGTTCTCTTTATATTCTTTCCAAGTCAATCCTAAAGAACATCTAGAATATCTCAGAGAAATGACAAAATACCATATCCATGGAACATGTAAGGATACTATAATAAAGAAATAATCAGAGAATAAAAAAGGAGCCCCTGTTCTGAATAAAAAAGTTACTAGAGAAACCAAGATGGCGGCATAGGTTAACGCAGGAGATTGCTGCCTCGAACAACCACTTCAAAAAACAACTAAAAGACGGAACGGACATCATCCAGAACCACAGGAAGGCTGGCTGAGTGGAAATTCTACAACTAGGAGGAAAGAGAATATCATACCCAGACTCAGAGGAGGCGCAGTGCTGAAGTGAAATACTCAGGTGCGGAGTGCGCGCGGAGCAGGCTGGTGGTGGAGGGCACGGTTGTTGTTTTCAATCGGGAGGGAGTTTCAGACTCTGAGCTCCAGATCTGGGTGGGTCTCTAGGGACCCAGACACAAACGGGAGAAGCGGGACTGTCTGGCTTCAGTCGGAACTCCAAGGCAGCTTTCTCTCCGAGGTTTGCAGCAGTTGCTGGGACTCTGTGAGGCAGAACCCCTAGGGACGGAACTGAGAGCAGCCATAACTGCTCGCTCCGGCCTGCCCTTTAGATCCCCGGGGACCTGCCCCGCCCAAGTCCCGCACAGAGCCATTTGCCGGATAGCCTCAGGCAAACGCTAGATTAGCACCGCCCTAGAGATCCAGCACAGAAGCTCTCCCACTGCAGACACAGTGGACTCTCATAACCAGTTGGCTTGGAGGTCAAATCACCCCTGGTATTGCCGACAACAATCAAGACTTAACTACAACAAGACTGCGCACAAAGACCACTAGGGGGTGCACCAAGAAAGCATAAAAAATGCGGAGACAAAGAAACAGGACAAAACTGTCAATGGAGGATATTGAGTTCAGAACCACACTTTTAAGGTCTCTTAAGAACTGTCTAGAAGCTGCCGATAAATGTAGTGAGATCCTCAAGAAATCTAATGAGACCCTCGATGTTATGATAAAGAACCAACTAGAAATTAAGCATACATGGACTGAAATAACGAATACTATACAGACTCCCAACAGCAGACCAGAGGAGCGCAAGAATCAAGGCAAAGATTTGAAATGCGAAGAAGCAACAAACACCCAACCAGAAAAGCAAAATGAAAAAAGAATCCGAATATACAAAGATAGTGTAAGGAGCCTCTGGGACAGCTTCAAGCGTACCAACATCAGAATTATAGGGGTGCCAGAAGATGAGAGAGACCAAGATATTGAAAACCTATTTGAAGAAATAATGACAGAAAACTTCCCCCACCTGTGAAAGAAATAGACTTACAGGTCCAGGAAGCGCAGAGAACCCCAAACAAAAGGAATCCAAAGAGGACCACACCAAGACACATCATAATTAAAATGCCAAGAGCAAAAGACAAAGAGAGAATCTTAAAAGCAGCAAGAGAAAGAAACTCAGTTACCTACAAGGGAATACCCATACGACTGTCAGCTGATTTCTCAACAGAAACTTTGCAGGCCAGAAGGGAGTGGCAAGAAATATTCAAAGTGATGAATACCAAGAACCTACAACCAAGATTACTTTACCCAGCAAAGCTATCATTCAGAAGTGAAGGCCAGATAAAGAGCTTCACAGATAAGGAAAAGCTAAAGGAGTTCATCACCACCAAACCAGGATTATATGAAATGCTGAAAGGTATCCTTTAAGAAGAGGAGGAAGAAGAAAAAGGTAAAGATACAAATTATGAACAACAAACATGCATCTATCAACAAGTGAATCTAGGAATCAAGTGAATAAATAATCTGGTGATCATAATAGTATCAGGGACATAGAAAGGGAATGGACTGACTATTCTTGGGGGGGGGAAGGGGTGTGGGAGATGCGGGAAGAGACTGGACAAAAATCGTGCACCTATGGATGAGGACAGTGGGTGGGGAGTAAGGGCGGAGGGTGGGGCGGGAACTGGGAGGAGGGGAGTTATGGGGGGGGAAAAGAGGAACAAATGTAATAATCTGAACAATAAAGATTTAATTAAAAAAAAAAGTTACTAGATGAGTTAAGAGATAATTTTGAGATATGTTCTCAGAAATAGCCTAAAAAGACAGATTAGAAAACAAAACAAAACAGGAGAGAAAAGATGAGAGAATTAGAGAATAAAGAGATCAAAGAGCCCAGCTGGTGTGGCTCAGTGGTTGATGGTCAACCCATGAATCAAGAGGTGACTGGTTCAATTCCCAGTCAGGGTACATGCCTTGTTTAGGGCTTGATCCCCAGTAGGGGGCATGTAGGAGGCAGTTGATCAATGACTCTCTTATCATTAATGTTTCTATGTCTCTTTCCTTCCCTATGAAATCAATAAAAACATATTTTTTAAAAAAGAGATCAAACAGCCAATTAATAGGAATTCTTAAAAGGAATTAAGAGGAAGCCCTAGCCAGTTTGGCTCAGTGGAAAGAGCATTGACCTGCGAAATAAAAGGTCCCAGGTTCCATTCTGGTCAAGGGCACATGCCTGAGTTGTGGGCTCGATCCCCAGTGGGGGGCTTGCAGGAGTCAGCCAATCAATTCTTCTCTCTCATCATTGATGTTTCTATCTCTCTCTCCCTCTTCCTTCCTCTCTGAAATCAATAAAAATATATTTTTTTAAAAAAGAATTAAGAGGGCCGAAACCGGTTTGGCTCAGTGGATAGAGCGTCAGCCTGCGGACTGAAAGGTCCCAGGTTCGATTCCGGTCAAGGGCATTTACCTGGGTTGCGGGCACATCCCCAGTAGGTGATGTGCAGGAGGCAGCTGATCGGTGTATCTCTCACATCGATGTTTCTAACTCTCTATCTCTCTCCCTTCCTCTCTGTAAAAAATCAATAAAATATATTTAAAAAAAAAAGAATTAAGAGGAAAAGGAAATATAAAATAAATTCACATAACTGAAGGACACAAGGTCTCCAGATCAAAAGTGCCCAGTACAATGGTATGGAGTAAAATCCAGAGCAATACACATCATCATCAGGTTTCAGAAAAACTGGGACAAAGAGAAAATTGAACATTTAAGGACAATGATATTCAACTTAGAATCCTATGTCCAGTTAAACAATCGATTGTGAGAGGAAGGAAGAAAAAGACATTCTCAGATACAGAAGGACAGAAAAACTTTGCCTCTTTGCACCCATTACCAGGAAGGCTCTGAAGGATATGTTCCATTTTTAAAAAAGAGCAAATACGAGAGGAAAAAGGGTTCTAACACAGAAGGGAGGTGGAGGAAATTGCCAAATGAAGAAAGCAGTATTGTCCAACGTTGACAGCTGTGTTGCAGGTTAAAGAGAGGCCGATCCAGACTGGAGCAATAGGGATCGAGGACCTGAGAGAGTGGACGAGTGTGGACTTCATGGGGAAAAGAGCAGAGAAGGCCTGGGATGTCCGAACCCACTGAAGGGGGGTTGACAGCTCTGGCTGACACTCTGGCTGATGAATCAGTACATGAATAAGCACGTGGAAAGCTAAACAAACAGAAAAAAGATGACTAATACCAAGAAAAACTTAAGAATGGAAACATAATAATCTGAACAATAAAGATTTAATTTTAAAAAAATGAAAGAATTGAAACACTACCAAATTATGCTATCATATTATACTCACCTGTGAGTGTGAATGCTTATAAAGAGGAACAGGTCAATGGGAGAAAAAAGGGGACAGATGTCATACTTTCAACAATAAAGATTTTTTTAAAATAAGAAAGAGGAACAGCAATGGCAGGGGGAATTGAGAGAGAGCTAATTTTCATCTTCCTTGGTGGAGATAAATAGAAAATATCTATGATTGAAAATCGAGAAATAGTAGAATCAACATGGTCTTGAGACACATGGCAGTAGATACTAAAAAAAGTAGCTAGAAAAGTGAAAAGGGGATTACCTCTAATGTTGGGCATTACATGAGAAAGATTAGGGCTATTTTTCACCATCAAATTTATAACACTTTTACTTGAATTTTAAAAATACACATATGTATTTTGTGATAAAAGTTTAGAATGTGTTAGAGAAAGAACTAAAAAACATACACTGAAATGTTTGCAGTGGTTATTTAAAACACCTCTCATATTTTTTATTTACTTTGTATTTTTTAGCATTTTCTAAGCTTTCTTCTTTCAGCATATGTGACTTGCAATGACCAAAATACTAAATAATGACATCCATACACAGGAATGTGCAGAATTCCTCAATAATGATTATTTGAAGTCTTCAGCATCCCTCTCTATGTATGAACTCAGTCATATTTTTCAGGAACATTCTTGCATTTAATTTTATACTCATTTTTCTCCAGAACCCAGATCAGTGGTCTCTAAGACTTCAATGGAAAGAAGTTAGGTTCCGGACTGCTGCTACCTGAGGGAGAGGGGACTGCTGGAGTTGGGGCAGGGAACACAGGTTTCAGGGGGAAGATCAGGGCACGGATACTAAGTGATTTAATCCTCAGAATAATCCTATGAGATAGGATGCCTTTATGTGTTCTCATTTTAAAATTTAAGGAAACTGAGGCCCAGAGTGGACAAGGGATGTGTGTGGTCAGCAGCTGTGCAGGGATTTGACTCCTGTGTACATTTACCTTGCTGTGCTGCAGGGCTCCGGACATGGGAGAGGTCACGTGACACCCTCCCTCAGCCAAGTGCAGCCAGGGCATGGGTTCACTACTCCTCTGAGGAGGAGGGGACAAAGTGGGGAGGGACTGCTCCCTGTCTCCAGTCCCCTGAGTTGTGGCCTGAGATCACAGAGGTCCACTCCGGACTGTAGACTTCAACATTCCGACTCTAGATCATGTGGCAGATGTGGTGCTGACTGATGTGGCCAGACCCCGCGCCCAGCATGGAGGTTCTTGACTTTGCCCCCTTCTGTTGTATGGCAACCTCATCTGTTCCTGCAGGACCAAGGAAAGTCACAGAAACTGCTGGAGGGACAAGAGGTGTGGGCTGAGCCCATCCCCTCAACCGCCCCCCCCCCCAAAAAAGGAAAGAAGTTAAATGTTAATTTTCACTGAGCAGTAAATTGGCACATAAGCTATATAGAGAGTAACCTGAGAGACTATCTCAGTACAGCGCAATTTTGGTAGAATCATTTTATTGCATAATTACTTTTTTTAAAAGACTGAAGAAAGCTCTTATAAGAATAGCCTTTGTAGTTCTTGGAATAAAACACAAGTTGCCAAGCTCCTGTGACACTAAGTCTCATGCAGGCTTTTGTTTGGGAGACTCAGTTCATTGAGGGGGAGGATAAAGAGGAGAGGAGAGCCACTGAGGCCATGGGCATTGAGGAAGCCAATTTGGCCAGATGTAAGACGATAGGCCTTTGAACTTCCTGGTTCAAAGGGTGTCAGGGCCCTGCATCCCCACTTCCAAGTGGGGCCCAGAGGGAGCAATGGCAAGGAGCCTCTTGGAGGCAGGTAGCTGCTGGGGACATGGATCACAAATTGCCCTGCCTTGGGACTCGGTGAATCTCAGAAAAGGCGCTTCCTGCCTTCGAATGCGCCTGGCAGCGTGGGCACTAACCCCCGTGTGGACATCTCAGGCACGGCCTGAAGCTCCAAGGTCACCCAGGCTCTGCAGTTGCTGGACTTTGTAGTTTCTTGAGATGCCTGGAAGCTCCTGGGCAGCTCCAAGTGTTCAAACAGCAGCAGCTAAAGGAGCTAAAAAGGACTCAGTGCCTCAGCACTTGGGGAAGTGGGACTTAGAGGTAAGTTTTGTTTGATTTAGAAAAATAAAGCAAAGTGATGTTTCTTGCACCCTCTTAGGGTATACGGATGTACACCCACTGCACTATTATCTAGACCAGCCGTGGGCAAACTACAGCCCGCGGCGTTTGAAATGAATAAAACTAAAAAAAAAAGAGACCGTACCCTTTTATGTAATGATGTTTACTTTGAATTTATATTAGTTCACACAAACACTCCATCCATGCTTTTGTTCCAGCCCTCCGGTCCAGTTTAAGAACCCATTGTGGCCCTCGAGTAAAAAAGTTTGCCTACCCCTGTAGACTATTGGATGTAGACTTGCTCTTCCAGGGGTGGGCAAACTTTTTGACTCGAGGGCCACAATGGGTTCTTAAACTGGACGGGAGGGCCGGAACAAAAGCATGGATGGAGTGTTTGTGTGAACTAATATAAATTCAAAGTAAACATCATTACATAAAAGGGTACGGTCTTTTTTTTTTTTTTTTTTTTAGTTTTATTCATTTCAAATGGGCCGGATTCGGCTCGCAGGCCATAGTTTGCCCACGGCTGGACTGTGACTGGAGAGTGGGAAGTAAGAGCCCTAGAGGTTAAATTGGTTTCCTGAACATGGCTCTTTGGTTCCATGATTCAGGTCTCCATTAACCCCGGAGGTAAGCCTCGGTGTTTGGTTTTCAGTGACTCAGACAATTGGGACAGACCCCTCTGTCTTCATAGCCTTTTTCACTATAATTTATGCCATCACTACTTTTTTTTCTTTAAACAATTTTAAGGAGAAAAAACACAAGATCATATCAACAGATGCAGAAAAAGCATTTGAGAAGATTCAACATCAATTCATGATAAAAAGACTCTTAACATTCAGGTTTAGAATGAAGGTTCTTCAACCCTATAAGGGGCACCTACACGTTTCCGACAAATACCATACTCAATGATGAAAGACTAATGGTTTCCCCCTCAGTTCAGGAGCAGGACAAGCATACCTAGTCTCACAACTCACATTAACATGGTACTGTAAGTCTTAGCCAAGCCAATAGACAAGAAAAAGGAATTAAAAGCATAGAAATTGAAAGCATAGAAATAAAACTGCTCCTATTCACAAATGACATGATTTTCCATGTAGAAAATTCCAGCACTATACAAAACACCTCCTAGAATTAATAAGGGCACTTCAGTCAATAAATTAAGGCTATAAAATATAATGCTAACACACAAAAATGAGTTACATTTCTATATCAATCAACATTCAACTCCAAAAATTAAAACTAAATATTTCAAATATCACAGAAGGCCTATATAAACAGAGAAAAATACCATGGAAAACTAAATATGGCAAAGATGTCAGTTCTTCCTAAACTGATTTTAGACTTTATGCAATACATATGCAACTATTAGCAGGATGTCTTTTTCAGATATATACAAACAGAATCGAAAACAAAGGAACTACACTTGCATGATAACTTTGAAAAAGAACAATGAAGTGGCATACTACCCAATTTTAAGAATATTTCACAATAAAGCTACAGTAATAAAAATAGTGTGGTACTGGCATCTGGATAAGAACAGAGATGAAAGGAACAGAATAGAGTTTGAAAATAGACCAACACAATTATGGCCATTTGTTCTTTGACAAAAGTTCAAGTTTGGGAAAGTCTTAGTGCACTTGGCATAGCACTTCACTTGCTCACACAGCACTGCGGGGTGAAGCAAGCCTTCCATGTTGCCCAGCTTATCACGGAACACAAGATCTCCATCGGCACGTCTCTAGATGATGTTTCTAGAGATGGTCCTGAGTAGTGATTCTATGGTTTCAACAGACTGTACTTAACTCAATTGATCCAGAAGTTTCTGTGTTCTCCATAAAGGCAACTCAAAAGTACAGTGAGAATTTTCATTATTTTCATTGGAATAGCTGAGGTTGATTAGATGGGATTTGATGATGGGCAATGGAAAATAGCAGTGAGCTAATGGAGCATCAAAGAGGCTGTCCATTTTTCCAGCATAGGCGAGAGTGGGATGATCACTCAGTACAACATTCGACGTGAAGAGGGTTGATTAATTTACAGAGAATTTCCCCAGCCGACGCACCAATACCGAATTTTTGGACTGGAACCCGGGTTCTTTGTCCCCTGAAATCAAAGAATGAATCCATGGACAGAAAGTGGTATAGCAAAGATGGAGATTTATTGAAGAACAAGTACAGACTCCCACATGAGGAGAGGGAAAGAGTCCCACAGAACTGACTCCCATGTAGTGGCGGGGGGAAGGGTCCCCCAGAATGGATTCCCAAGTAGGGAGGGGGGAAAGGGTTCCCCCATCACTACTTTTTGTGACTGTTTCTGCAATCCTGTTTTCTCTGTTAGCATTCAATCATTGAAATTGCCTTATGAGGAACATGGAAAACTGCATGGGGAGAGGGGGGAGGGAAAGCCTTCTAAAATGACAGGCACCCGTCAATCAAAATTGTCTTAATGGAAGGAGGCATTGGCACGGGTTTCGTCAAAGAACAGAAACAATCACTTGCCAGTGAAGCAGTCCGTTTCCTTGGAGCCCTTGAGCCCCTTGGGAGACCATGGCTGGGCAGCTGCATGGCTCCCATCCCTGTGGAGTTCAGTTCAGGGAAGCAGAGAGCCTGGTCTCACCTCTGCTGAGGCAGCATCCCTCCTGGGAGATGCAGTTGTGGGCGAGTTGGGAGGATGGGAGCCCAGGGTAGATGAGGAACAACACCTTGCACCTTGCCAGGCAGAAAGGTTAAGGTGAAACAATTCCTCACTCAACTAGTGGAGCTGCTGGCCTTCGTCTGGCTGTAGAACAGCCTAGGGAACAGGCCCCGCACTCCCAGCATCGGCTCCCTGGGAGTCCAGCAGCCTGGCTGCAGGTCAGAGGGACATCCCTGGGAACATTTCCTGCCTTAGGGGCAGGGCTTGACCCCACCCAAAGGCTCAATTTTGTTGGGTCCTGGGGTGCATGGGACGCTGGCGAATGGTAAATAATTGGGTCTGCCTCATTCAGACCAGTGCTTTCCCCCAAGCATTAGTGATCACTTTCTGTTCTTTTAGCTCTCAATATCCCTGTCATTTAAACTCCCGCTCTTTACAAAATAGCAAGTTCATTTCTGTCCTGAGTCTCCTGACATGATCCAAGTTCCAGAAACCATTTAACTTGTGCATTTAATTTACTCCATGGTCTTGCTGCTGTTGTGTGCTGAGTCAGGTTCAAACCAAGAGGAAATAATGAGATTTAACACACACCAGAGGAATTAATTCTACTGTAACGCCAATCAATACTGTGCTGCAAGTTATTGTGTTTGAAACCTACCACGCAATCACCAAGCCTAATGCAGAGCACTAGCCTAGGGAACTCTGCATGCGCTCTCCCACCAGTGACAGCGGTTTTACCCTTGCTGGCATCTGCCATGCACTCACCCTCTTCTCTGCCTTCACCCCTGCTCTTTCCTCCATCTGCCATGCAGACACTGAAAGATGTTCGAGGATGTCTGGTGAAAACTGGTGAAGAGAAATGAGGTTGGAGGGGTGAGCAGAGCACTGCGATTTGAGACGTAATCTCCAAGACAATGAGAAGCTATTCATAAGTATGAAACTGGAGAGTAACAGGATCAAAAGCTTTAAAAAAAATCACCCTAGATTGGATTCAGGGCCTGCTGCCAGAGAAATGACAAGTAGCCCAGGCTGGTGTGGCTCAGTTGGTTGGAGTGTCTTCCTATGCACCGAAAGGTTGCCAGTTGGATCCCCGGTCAGGACACACACCTGTTAGGGTTCATATGGAAGACGATCAATTGATGTTTCTCCCTCACATCAGTGTCTCTCTTTCTTTCTCTCTCTCTCTCTCTCTCTCTCTCTCTCTCTCTCTCTCTCTTCCTCCTCCTCCTCACTCCAACATATAGTATATATTTTAAGTGACAAGTAATCCAGATGGCACATGATGGTGGAATAGGGTTCAAGAGATATTTAGGAGGTTTGACTCATCAAGATTGGTGATTACCCAGAGAGAAAGGAAAAAGGAAAGATAAATGATACTAGCTTTTGTTTATGGAATGCTTGCCAAGTGTTAGTTACTTAATAAACATGACCTGTCATTCTTGCAGGGGCCTTGAGGTAGGCTTTATTTCCATTTACAGATGAATGTCTGTGTCCCAGAGGAGGGTTACTTGGCCACAGAAATATACCTACTAAGTGGCAGAGCGGGAATTTCGATTCAGGGCCGTCCCAGAGTCTTTTCAGTGAACCACGTTTGCTTGTAAAAATTGAAGTGAAAAGGGAAGATATTCTATGGACATACTATAACTTCTTTGCCTGTCTCTTGTCTGATCTTAGTTCCTGCTAGAGTCGTGCAACCCCTTTTTTATATATTTATTTTAAAAGTGAGTTTTCTCTAAGAAGTAGGTGGAATACCAGGCAATGCCATTGAGCAATTAGAGGCTATTTAAAAAATCAATATGCTTGGTGTGTGAGCAACTGATAACTCTGGTTGGCTTTTGATTTCTTTGTGAATACTTTCTGCACACTCTATTATTTCTGTTATCTTTAAGCCTCCAGGTCAATGCAAATAGAACTTTGGCTGGGTCTCACTTCCCCTTTTCAAGTGATAAACAAATGTTTTCCTTCCCACTTTGGTCAAGTTACAAAAATCCTTTCTGAATTTACACAATAACTGGGCATTCAACATTGAGACATTATAATGAAATAGCTAACTGATTTTTCAAACATGTGGCAATGTAATTTTGTTTGCAAAGAGATGGAAATGTTCCTACTTTCATTTCCTCTTTTCAGAAGAGTTTTCTGATTTCACTTCTTTATTAAGTAAGATGTTCAGGTGTAAGGTTCTCTATGCTCTTTACATTTGTGCCAATGCAACTGCATATTCTTTAAATTTTCATTCATTGAATTAGAAATTAGTGATTTCAATATTTTTTTAAAAATATATTTTTATTGATTTCAGAGAGAAAGAGAGAGATAGAAACATAAATGATGAGAGAGAATCATTGATCGGCTGCCTCCTGCACGCCCCCAACTAGGGACCGAGCCCACAACCCAGGCATGTGCCCTTGACCAGAATGGAACTCGGAACCCTTCAGTCTGCAGGCTGATGCTCTCCACTGAGCAAAACCAGCTAGGGCGTGATTTCAATCTTTAAATTAGCTTGATAACATTACAAAATGTTGGAGAGAAAAAATTGTTGAAAATAGGGGAATAAGATCATAAGCTTAGGTTGTATTTTCTCCCTTTTGACAAACAGAAACTTTATTTCTACCCTTAGCCAGCAAATAAGAAAATATGCTTAACTTTAAAAAAAAAGAAAAGATTTTTCATTGATTTTTAGAGAGAAAGGGAGGAGAGAGAAAAAAACATCGATGTGAGAAAGATACATTGGTTGGCTGCTTCCTGCACACTCCACATCGGGAATCCAGCCCACAACCTGGGTATGTACCCTAACTGGGAATCGACCCGGCAACCTCTTGGTGCATGGGACAATGCCCAACCAACTGAGCCATACCAGCCCGGGCATATGCTTAACTCGTTATTAGCAATAATTTATATGTACACATTTCATTGAAGATAATGTTATTCTCTCTTTTGTCTTCAAGTTGTTTTGGATGCAACCACACGACTTCTCACCTCTCACCCTTGGGTCAATATGAGACCTTTGTGAGGTAACTGATTGCTGGCACAGGAATCAGCTCAGTCAGATAGGAACTGAACTCACAAACATGGCGCCGTTTACACACAGGTCTCACCGTGAGCTGACCCAAAGGTGATAGGATCCAGTGCCAGTTTCTCACACATTTATTTTGGAAAATAGTTTCCTTGACAGCTGGCTCAAAATGATTTTCAATTAAAGAGTAACTTAGTAAGTTAGAAGTGTTATAAAAGTATAGGCTGGTTAACTGCTTTAAAATGAATGAATGTTTCAACATTTAGCAAGTAAAAATATTTTAAAATTGTTGTTTTTAATGTGTTATATTCTGAAATAGAAAAGCTAACACACATACACACATGAGTACTAATTTTGGAAATAAAATGAACCTAAAAATACAAAAACTACACTTAACATACCTTCCGTGTGTAAGAAATTCAATCACATTGCAAGTTAGGTACTGTGTACTGTGGTGTATGGATTTGGTTGACCTGAATTTCCTGATGGGACTACTGACATGACTTTCCAGGTAGCCTCTGTACCTCCAGTTTCTCTCCCCCAACCTACTCTGCACCTGGAGCATGCCAGCCCTGAACTCAGGGGATGCAGTGCTTAGAACACACATGTTAATCACATGCCATCTATGACTTTATTGTCAATCACTGTGGTTCACTGTCATAATGGCCTTATATTCATCATTATGAGCTCTCTGAGGCTTACATTCTTTATAGGCGATTCCTCTGCTTTCCCAGTGAGAAGCACACTCAGATATACACTGTAGACATTTAGTAAAATTGCCAAATTCATGGTGTAAAAAAAATGCATTTCACCTACAATTAAGGTGTTGCTCTCCTCTCTTGACCACTTGTGTTAAAATAGGATTCCGACATTACAAATGATGCAAGAAAGTAATGCAAAGTTACCACAAATTGTGGAAGGGCGGGCCTCTCCAACATCGGAAAGCAATTACACAAGATAGCCTAGAATTTTAAAAAGAGAGAGGATAATTTTTTAATCCAAGTTAACTCAGCCCTCTGGAATAAATTAGAAATAAGACCACCTGTTTGAGACACAGGATTCCTTATGCCAGTAGAGGTAAAACATTTTTGAAGGTATAATTCGACACTTCATTTAAAGTTAGTAAGGGGGAAATTTTTTTTACTTCAATTGCCAAGAAATTATAATATGAGCAATTGAATTATGGAAGAAGGTCTTGTGGAACACCTGGCTATACTAGTAAAGTTTAGTAATTTGTCCATTAATTAGCTCAATAAATGATAAAAGCTGACTGGATAGCTTCTATGTAAGAGACACTGTATTAATGCTGAGGATGATCCCACGGTGGAAAAGCATGATTGTTTTCCCTACAAGACACGCAAACCAACAGTGACATCCAGTGTAACAGCTGCCTTAACGCTGGTCTGTACAAGGTGCCCAGGAGCATGGAGGGAACCCAGGTCTGTGGGTAGGAGACAGCGAAGGCTTCACAGCACTTCAGCTGAAGGAGACCTGGAGGGAGATGGGATGTTGCTTCCTGGGCAGGGGGTCAGGAGACTGTGGTGGAAACCTCAGGGCTCCCTCCTGCCTGGTTGCCCTCCTTTCAGGCTCAGGGAGGATTAGATCCCCCACCCCCTGTCGTGGCGGAGCTATGGGTGGAAATGACTCGTGTCACCTCTAAGCTGAAGTACTAACTGCTGGTGCAAACCCCTCCAGTGCCCTTCGTCTGCCTTGGCAACTGGGACAAGTTGGATGTGTCAGAAGGCATAGCTACCCCAGTGGGGGACCCGCTATAGCCTGGGTGCCTGAGAGACTAAGGAAACAGACAGACCACTGGCTGAACCGTGATAGATGTGATGACATGGACAGGAAATTATGAGTTAAGCCATTGACATGTTGGGGTTGTTCTGTTATTCCAGCATTTCAGAGAGAGGTAAAACATATTTAAAAATAGAAGACAGGGAGAATAGACAAATATCCCATGTAAATGGATTCCAAGTAATTTATGTGGTACTTTGCCCTCAAGGAAGTGGAGTATAACTTCCCGCTCCTTAACTGTGGGCTGTGCATAGGGACCTCCTTCCAAACAGCACAGCGCGGGGAAGGTGGGGAGGAGCAGTTTTCCAGTGGGAAAATGTAATCACCATCACCTCAGCCATGTGTCCAAGGTCAATGGCAGCAGTGATGAGATGATGGTATGTGTTCCAAATATGATGTGATAAAATGTGTGTGACCTCTATTGTCTTCTTCCCCAAAACACATAACCCTAGCCAGTCATGAGAAAAAACATGAGGAAAATCCTAATTAAGGGTTATTCTACAAAGTACTTGATCAGTACTCCTCAAAACTGTCAAAGTCATCAGAAACAAGGAGAGTATGAAATACTGTTGTAGCCAAGATGAACTAAAATAAAAAGGACATGGTAACTAAGTGTAATATAGTACCCTGGATAGGATCCTGGAAAAGAAAAAGGACATTTGGGCCCTGGCTGGTTTGGCTCAGAGGATAGAGCATCAGCGCGCAGACTGAAGGGTCATGGGTTGGACTCCAGTCAAGGGCAGGCACCTCGTTTGCAGGCTTGGTCCCTGATCCTGGCGGGGGTGTGTGCGGGAGGCAACCAATCAATGTGTCTCTTTCACATCGATGTTTCTCTCTCTCTCCCTCCTTTCCACTCTCTCTAAAAATTAATGGGAAAAATATCCTCGGTCAAGATTTTTAAAAAAGAACATTTGGTAAAAACTAAGGAAATCTGAATAAAGCACAAACTTTAATAATAACATATCAATATTGACTCATTACGTTTAACAATGTACCATACTGATGTAAGATGTTAATATAGGGGAAAGTGGGTATGGGTGTACAGAAACTATCTGTACTATCTTTGCAATTTTATGTAAGTCTCAAACTATTACAAAATTTAAAAATAAATTAAAAAGGAGGAATAAGAGAGAACATGGTGTGTTCTGAAGATTCAAAGTAGGGAGTGGGAATTAAGAGTTTGGCTAAGTAGGCAAAACATCTTTTATGCTATTCAAAGGAGATTCACTTTTTATTTATTTATTTTATTATTATTATCTTACTTTTGTTAATCCAAGGATATGTTCCCATTGATTTTTAGAGAGAGTGGAAGGGAGGGGGAGAGACAGAGAGAGAGAGACATCGCTGTGAGAGAGACACATTATTTGGTTGCCTCCCACATGTGCCGGGGATCGAGCTGTAACCGAAGTACGTTCCCTTGACTGGAATCAAACCCAAGATCCTTCAGTCCGTGGGCCGACACTCTATCCACTGAGCCAAACTGGCTAGGGCTAAGATTCACTTTTTAAAATTATATAAGCTGAGTGAGGAATCCTTAGATCTATGGATGGGCTTTAGGAGTGTTGCAAAACCTCTGAATTATGTAAAATTATATTGTGTATAGGTGTACATGGATGTTTTTCTGTGAAGGAGGTCAAAAGCTTTATTTATTATTCACTTGTTCTTAAAAGGCAAAGTACGTAAAATCTACACTAATAAAAGAGAAAAATGGTAATTGGCGTACGACGATACCCTTTTCATTGGCTAATCAGGGCTATATGCAAATGGACTGCCAACTAAGATTGGCAGTTAACTGCCAACAAGATGGCGGTTAATTTGCATATGTAGGCACAATGCAGGGAGGCGAAAGGGAAAGCAGGAAGAAGCCCCCTGCCACTGACAGTGATCAGAAACCCAGGGGGGAGCTAAGAGCTGGGGGGCAGGGCAAAGGCGGCCCTGGGGCCGCCTTTGCCCTGCCCCCCAGCCATGATCGGAGAATCAGGCGCCTTTTCCGCCCTGGCCAGTGATAGCAGGAAGTAGGGGTGGAGCCAGCGATGAGAGCTGGGCACGGTCGAAGCTGGCAGTCCCGGGAGCTAGGGGTCCCTTGCCTGGGCCTAAAGCGGAGCCCACGATCACGGGGCCGCTGCAGCTGCGGGTCCCCGCTGCCCGAGCCGGACGCCTAGGCCAGAGGCCTCAGGCCTGGTCAAGGGGCCGATCCGGTGATTGGTGATCGGAGGGTGATGAGGGTCAACTCCTCTGGCCGAGGCATCAGGCCTGGGCGGGGGGCTGAGCCGGGGATTGGGGGGATATGATGGTCCCCTTGCCCAGGCCTGAAGCCTGGGTCAGAGGCGTCAGGCTTGGGCGGGGGGTGGAGCAAGTGATCAGAGGGAGATGGGGGTCCCCTGCCCAGGCATGATTCCTGGGCCAGAGGCCTCAGGCCTGGGCGGGGGCCAGAGCCAGTGACTGGGGGGAGATGGGGGTCCCCTGTCCAAGCCTGACACCTCTGGCTGAGGCGTCAGGCCTGGGCAAGGGGCAGAGCCAGCAATCGGAGGGGTCTGGGGGCACAACCAGTGATGGGGGGAAATGAGGGTCCCCTGCCCAGGCCTGACGCCTCTGTCAGAGGCGTCAGGCCTGGGCAAGGAGCCGATCCTGCAATTGGAGGGTGATGGGTGTCAACGCCTGAGGGCTCCCAGTATGTGAGAGGGGGCAGGCTGGGCTGAGGGACACTCCCCCCCACACACACCCAGTGCACGAATTTCGTGCACCGGGCCCCTAGTATGTTAATAATAAATGCTGAAGGCAATGTAGAAACTCTGGAATAGTCTCAGCAAGAGGAATAACACAATTATATTTTTATATTTGGGGGTAAAAAAGTTCACCTACCCTTTGGTATTACAGTCTCAAGTGACTCTGTGTGTGTGTGTGTGCGCGCGCGCGCACGCAGAAAGAAGGAAGAATTAAAGGCAAGACGATAGTAAAGAAGTGATCTTCTAACTCTTTTGATTGTGGTCCACCTTGCGGGGGTAAGAAATGATCCCATAACTACCTTTATCCTACCTTTGTCACGTTCCTGAGGAAAAAGTGCTGAGTCATTCCAATGAAACATCATTTTCTTAAACCAAAATTTGGTGGGATTTTATATACATCTACTTTAGCATTAGAATTGTGTGTGGTTACTATTTAAATCAAAATGTATATAGATCCTTAAGAATAACTATAAACCTCGAGCACTGTGGTACAAATCTACATTTATGGGAAGTTAGAATTAAAAAGCAATAAAAAGCAGGAACTGAAAATCATGACACTGATAACAGGCATCCTTTCTGAAGATTAGGGTAATTCCAACGACTTATGTACAGTAACATTGCATTCAGCCAGATTTCTTTGTAGAATGGAGTTTAACCAGTAAACCCTATTACTGTCTAATCTTAATTTATTAATGTAAAATTTCAGTAATCCTTAGCAACTCACTTATGTGGTTAATAATTAAATCTTGGTTGCATATGCAAATGAAAATATATGGTATTGTACATCAGTAGTCCTTAAAAAGGAAAATAAGCTTTCATTTTTTATAATTTCATGGTCTCTTAGGAGTATTGTGGACTACAAACCATGCTTTGAGAAACTGCTATTACAATCTACAAGATAAATGATGAAAAGGCTGAGCGAGAAGAATGCAGGATGCACAAGAGGAGATAAAAGATACGAAGGGATCAGAATCAGCAGAACTTTTTTATTGCTTGGATGGGGAGATATAAGGTAGAGGGAAACAGCTAGCTTGATTTTGGGGTTTCTGATGGGCCAATTCTGAGGAATACAGGATGGTGGATAAACCTGGAGGAAGGTAGGGTAGGTAGGAGATAGATGATAAGTCCAATTTGGAATATGTTGCGCTTGAGATCCCAGATAAGTATGCCATGTAGACAGATGGATCCTGAGATCCTTCAGCTCAGAAAAAAGGGTTAGGGATGGAGCAGTAAGCTCCTAACTTAGGAAAGTGAGGCATTAATGTCATAGTTTGATTTCGCTAACATTTACAACAATAAATTGAAATTCCAATTTTAAAAATTCCATCATATCCCTTGAAATAAATATACTAGTAGACAACCAGGATTAGGGAAGGGAGAAGTCAGACCAATTAAGAATCCCTGAGAGCCCCGGCCGGGTAGCTCATTTGGTTAGAGCCCCGGCCGGGTAGCTCATTTGGTTAGAGCATCGTCCGGATACACCAAGGTTGCATCTGTATATAGGTCTTTAAGAATAACTTGTTGGCGCGGTCGGGGGCCTGGTCTGCACAGCGCATCGGCATGGCGAACCACATCGTGCTCTCCAGCGGCGCCAAGATGCCCCTCGTGGGGCTGGGCACTTGGAAGTCCTCTCCGGGCAGAGTGGCGGAGGCTGTGAAGGTGGCCATTGACGTTGGGTACCGCCACATTGACTGTGCCCACGTGTACCAGAACAAGAACGAGGTGGGGATGGCCCTTCAGGAGAAGATCAAGGAGCAGGTGGTGAAGCGTGAGGGCCTCTTCATCGTCAGCAAGCTGTGGTCCACGTACCACGAGAAGAACCTGGTGAAAGGAGCCTGCAAGAAGACGCTCAGTGACTTGAAGCTGGACTACCTGGACCTCTACCTTATCCACTGGCCCATCAGTTTCAAGCCCGGGAACGAATTTTTCCCGTTGGATGCGAAAGGCAACGTGATTCCCTCTGACGCCGATTTTGTGGACACATGGGAGGCCCTGGAAGAGCTGGTGGAAGAGGGGCTGGTGAAATCTCTTGGGATCTCCAACTTCAACCATCTCCAGATCGAGAAGCTCTTAAACAAACCTGGCTTAAAGCATAAGCCAGTGGTTAACCAGACCGAGTGCCACCCGTACCTCACTCAGGAGAAGCTGATCCAGTACTGCCAGTCCAGAGGCATTGCGGTGACGGCCTACAGCCCCCTCGGCTCTCCGGACAGGCCCTGGGCCAAGCCCGAGGACCCTTCCCTGCTGGATGACCCCAGGATCAAAGCCATAGCTGACAAGTACAATAAAACCACAGCCCAGGTTCTGATCCGGTTCCCCATGCAGAGGAATTTGGTCGTGATCCCCAAGTCTGTGACCCCTGAACGCATCACGGAGAACTTTCAGGTCTTTGACTTTGAGCTGAGCAGCGAGGATATGGCCACCTTACTGAGCTACAACAGGAACTGGAGGGTCTGTGCCTTGGTGAGCTGTGCCTCCCACCAGAATTATCCCTTCCATGAAGAGTTTTGAAGCTGTGGGTGCCTGCTCTTCCCCAGGCCACCTGCCACCGTTTCCTGCCTTGTTCTTCCTTCTTCGTGTACGTAGTGTAGTGTGGCCATGTCCCTCACCACAGGGCAGTCACCTGTAGTTGCCCAGCCAGGGTGTGGCCAGCCTGGCATTGGGGCCAACAAGCAGTCTCAGTAGATTGGAGTCTCTTCCCGTTTTCTTTGCCCTTCGTGTCCAGGGAAGATGCAACCTCCATACCCTTTCCTGACTAAGTTGAATCTACAAAGTGAAAATTAGTGCCACTAACAATGGGATTTTGGTTGCTTGGAACTGTAGTCCTTTCAGCCAGACTTCTTCTTGCTCAAATAAAAAGTACTTTTGTGAGCTTGAAAAAAAAAAAAAAAAAAAGAATAACTTGTTGATCTCTGGTCAGGGCATATACAAGAATCAACCAATGAATGCACAAATAAGTGGAACAACAAATCTCTCTCTCTCTCTCTCTCTCTCTCTCTCTCTCTCAAAAAATCAATCAATCAATCAATCAAAAAAATAATAAGCTCTCTCAGGTCCTTGTTTCCAAGATGGCCAAGAAAAGAAGGAATAACAGTTGTGCCAAAAAAGGCCGAGGCATGTGCAGCCTATTTGTTGCACCAACTGCGCCCGGTGCGTGCCCAAGGACAAGGCCATCAAGAAGTCTGTCATTCGAAACATAGTAGAGGCCGCAGCGCTTAGGGACACCTCCAGAGCGAGTGTCTTCGACGCCTATGTGCTTCCCAAGCTGTGTGTGAAGCTCATTACTGTGCGAGCTGCGCCATTCACAGCAAGGTGGTCAAGGATCGTTTTCTTGAAGCCTGGAAGGACGAACACCCCCACCCCGATTTAGACCTGCGGGTGCTGCCCCACGACCTCCACCCAAGCCCATGCAAGGAGCTAAGTCCCTAAGGAGTGAAGAAAAGTTCTCTGGGGAGAAAATAAATGGAAATTGTACTTAAAAACATAAATAAATAAAATAAAAAAGAATCCCCGAGATCCAGCCAATGCAACCACCTATGTGTGATTAGAAATTCTTGGTGAATGAAGTTTCCACTGCCTGATTTCTTGAAATTATGTTCTTCACATCTGTCTTTCTCCTTACCAGTCTCTCCCTCTTCAAACCATGGAATTTGAATATCTGTTTATTTGTTGCTGTTTTACTTTTCATGGATGTATAACTTAATTTTTCCTGCGGAAAAAGTGCTGAGTCACTCCAATGAAACAAAGTTTAAGTTTCTAACTGAAGAAATTTTTACTTATTTCTCTGTAGTCAACACAGAGATAGACATACAGAATATATCCAGCACCCCAGAAAGTTCACTATGCCTCTTTCCTCTCAACATTTCTCCAAAGGCAGCCACACTTTTAATCTGTATTACCATGAGTTTTTCCTGTTCTGGGCTTCATAAAAATGTAATCAAAGGGCATATTTTTCTTCATGTGTGGCTCATCTCATACCATATTATGTCTTTGAGATTCATTTATGTGTTGCCACTTTGTAATACTAGTTTATTTTTTCTGTGTAGTAGTACTTTGTATAAATATACCACAATTTATCCATTCTATTATTGATGAATTTTTCCATTTTTGTAAATATGAGTCAAGTTGTTATGAACATTCTTGCACATGTTTTTGGTAAACATATGCACTCTCTTCTCTTGAGTATTATCCAAGAAATGGAGTTGTTGGGTCACATAGGGTAAGTGTTTATCTAGCTTTGTTAAATTCTGTTCGTTTTCCAAAAGAGTTGTGCATAACTAGACTCCACCAGCAATGATAAAAGTTTCCACTTCTCCACACTCTTGGTATTAGCAGAACTTTTCATTGTGGCCTAGGGTAGGAAGTGGTATCTCATTGTTTTTTAAAAACACCTTTCTTGAGCTAGAATATGGATAAAATAAACTTCACATACTTAAAGAGTACAAATTGACTGACATATGTCTACACCCCTGGGACATTCACCACCAAGTCAGTGAACATATCATCTCCCAAAGTTCCTGTGCCCCTTTGTAATCTCTCCCTCCCCACATCCTCACCTTCCTATTTCCAAACAACCACTGGTTTGGTTTCTGTCACTGTGAGTTTGCATGTTCTGGAGGTTTACATTAATGGAATCACACAGTATCTACTCCTTGTTGGCTAGCTTCTTCTTTAACTCATCATAATTATTCTGAGACTCATCCATATCTTTGCATGTGTCAGCAGCCTATTATTTTTATTGCTGGGCACTGTGCCATTGTATAGCTTTGCCACAATGTGTTAGATCCACTCACCTGTTGACGGATATTTGGGTTGCTTCCAGTTTGGGGCTATAACAAATAAAGCTGATGCGAACACTTGTGCTGAGGTGTTTGTATAGACACATGCTTTCTTTCTCTTGGGTAAATACCTAGGGCTAGAATGCCTAGATCACATGATAAATGCATGTTTAACTTCTTCAGAAACTGTCAAACTTTTTTCCACAGCAGTTTTTCCATTTTAGGTTCCCACCGCCAGCGTATGACACTTGCAGTTGTACCACAATTCTTGGCAACACCTGGATGGTACGGTCTGTCTTTCAAATTTTAGCCATTCTAATAGGTACGTAGTGGTACCTGATTTTGCTTCTAATTTGCATTTCCCTAATGATGGGTGATATTGCACCTTTCTTTATGTGCTCATTTGCCATTTGTGTTTGCTGAAATCTTTGCCCATTTTTAAAAATAGGCTGTTTGCTTTCTTCTTGCTCAGTTTTAAGAGTTCTTTATATTCTCTAGAATAGATACAAGTCCTTTATCACATATTTGCTTTGTAAATATTGCGTTCTACTCTTTGATCTGTGGCTTGTCTTCTAACATCTTCTGAAGAATAGCAGTTTTTAATTTTGATGAAGTCCAAGTTATCAATTTGTTATGTTATTTATTTTTTAAATTTTATCTTATTTTATTTTCGTTACTCCTCACCTGAGAACCCACAAGACCCTAGAGACCCACCGGGGCTTCACAGCCACGCCACCAGTTTTTGGAACTGTGTGGGGCTCCTCTGCTTTACGGACAAGCTGCCGGGTTATTTGGTTTCTGGGGAGTTTTCTTTGTTCTCCAGTGCGGCCTCCTTCTGTGCCTGGAGATCTCTGTCAGCCTTGCCGCCCACCCTCTGGCCTTTGCAGGGCAGCGGCCTTCTCTCTGTGAAGGTCCCGGATGCCTCAGAGGCCATGCCTTCTCTCCTCCCAACTCTCCGCTGCTACCCCTCAGCAAGGCCCACCGGAGAGAGTGGTGGACAGGTGCAGACGTGCTCTGTGGCTGAAAGTCCTTGGAATTTTAGTCTGTCACTCTGGCCCACGTGTGGCCATTAAATGTTGGCTCAGATTTAGCCAGTTTTTCTTACACCGTCTTCAGGGGGTTCTTCTTGCTGTTGCTCCAGCGACGAGAGCAGCTGTGGTCTCTCCTCTCCTAGAAAGGGCTCATCACTTTGTGGAGTTCCTTGCATTTCTCTGCTTTCCATGGTTCCTTGTGTCTTCTGCCCTCTAAAATGGTGTCTGATTTACCTTGAGATCGTCTTTTGTGGCTTTCTGAAACAACATCAGAAGCAGAACTGAGATCTGTTCTTGATTTGAGAATTGTGGCTTTACAGATAAAACCACTGATGGTTAAGCTGGTAACGGAAGTTCAGAGAGGAGAAGTGATTGCCAAGGTGAAAACATGAGGTAGGTGCTGCTTAGCTCGCGCTGGGCTAACAAAATACCATACACTGAATGGCCTGAACGAAAGAAGATTAGTTTCTTACAGTTCTGTGGGTGGGAATTCCACGCTCGGGGTGTCAGCATGGTCCCGGTCTGGGGAGGGCTCTCTTCCTGGCTTACATGTGCCCTCCCGTGGCACAGAAAGGGCTGATGTCTGCTACTCTTCTGGAGGGGAAACCCGTTTTACTGGATCAGGACGGCACCCTTAGGATCTTAGTTAACCTCTACCACCTCCTTAAGGCCCAATATCCAAATACAGTCACACTGACTCCAACATGTGGATTTGGGGAAGATACAATTCAGTCCATTGCAGGAGCCCAAATTAATTATAACTGAGAGCAATCTTTCTAGAGCAGCGGCTCTCAACCTGTGGGCCGCGACCCCTTTGGGGGTCGAACAACCCTTTCACAGGGGTCGCCTAAGACCATTGAAAAACACATACATAATTGCATATTGTTTTTGTGATTAATCACTATGCTTTAATTATGTTCAATTTGTAACAATGAAATTGGGGGTCACCACAACATGAGGAACTGTATTAAAGGGTCGCAACATTAGGAAGGTTGAGAACCACTGTTCCAGAGCGAAGACTGAGAAGGTCAAGATAGGGTCAAGGGACTCCGGGTCAGGTCATATTTTTAAAAAGCTGGGCTTTGAAGTTGGAAAATTTTGAGGCTTTTTTCTGGCTCTGCATTAAAACTATGTGATTTTGTGAAGGGTCTTGGCTCCACTGAGCTGTTTCCTGAAGATGGGATTTCAGTGGCATGACTTATGAAAAGCGCCATCTCTCTTGGTTGTACCTGGGGGGTTTTAATCTACGGAGGTGACTGCATGACAACACAGAGAAGCTAATGTCATGGAAAGAAGATTGTATTGTTGGAGTTCTGAAGAGGACGAGCCCATCACACCATGTAGGGCCACATAGGGGAGTCAGGAGGCAGAAGTGAGGGAAAGCATGGACCCCAGACTTCATTGTAATTTCCAGGGGGGAAGGGGTGGAGTGGCTCCTCTGAATAATTTCAGTGGGCTCTGGGCCATCGGGGTGGTCTCCAGGTGTTTGGTGCCTGGCCCTGCGGTGACTTAGGGCAGGAATGATACTGGCATGGTGTGTGAGTTAGATGAAGGAGGTGGCTGGGAGTCTGGGCTCTGGATTGGTCGGCTTGCATATAACAGGCATGTTATTTTCGCCCGTCTCCAAGTATTACCTAGCCCCAGGAGGAACACTCTCTCCTCCGCCAGCAGGGAACCAAGATGTCAAACTGGCATAAAATACAGAAAGGAGAAAGCATGATAATTACATTATCCTAGTTTGGGCATATTACTACGGGTCTTACGAGTGCTGGTCACTTTCATAGTCCCTCCTGTCCTGGCCAACCCCTCTCACCTCAGCAGCTTCTGAAAAATGATTCCATTTCTTTTTATTTCCTCTTGGTGATTTAGGCCTTGGCCTCTCTCTATCACAGCCACATTAAAAAAAAACATATTGTTATTAATTTCAGATAAGAAGGGGGAGGGAGAGAGAGAAGTAGAAATATCAATGATGAGAGAGAATCATTGATCGGCTGCCTCCTGCACACCCACCCACTGGGGACCAAGCCCACAACCCAGGCATGTACCCCTGACTGGGAATCGAACCCTGACACCCTGGTTCATAGGTCGACGCTCAACCACTGAGCCACGCTGGCTGGGTCACAGTCACATTTTGATGCTTCCTGCCTGAGTAAGCCTGAGAGCCTCATTAAGAAGGGGCCCTTCTGCCGAAACCGGTTTGGCTCGGTGGATAGAGCGTCAGCCTGCGGACTGAGAGGTCCCGGGTTCGGTTCCGGTCAGGGGCGTGTGCCTTGGTTGCGGGCACATCCCCAGTGGGGGATGTGCAGGAGGCGGCTGATTGATGTTTCTCTCTCAACGATGTTTCTGACTCTCTGTCTCTCTCCCTTCCTCTCTGTAAAAAATCAATAAAATATATTTAAAAAAAAAAAAGAAGGGGCCCTTCTAAACTCGGTGGAGGGTGAGGGGCAAGGCTAGGAAATAAGACTAGGCTGGAGCCCGACTGGTGTGGCTCAGTGGTTGAGCATCGGTCTATGAACCAGGAGGTCTCGGTTCGATTCCCAGTCAGGGCATATGCTCATGTTGCTGGCTCCACCTCAGTGATTCTCTCCCATCATTGTTGTTTACAGCTCTCTCCCTCTCCCTACCTCTCTGAAATCAATAATAAAAATATATTGCAAAAAAGAGTAGGCTGGAAGGAGCCAGCACTGTTGGGGGAAAGACATGGCTGTTCTGGGGCTAAAAGAGAGGGAGCCCCAGTCTGAAGCCCCAAGAGAGGTCAGCCATGAGTCACCACGCATCCGCACCCCGGTGACGGAGGAGACAAACAGAAAACCTGTTCTCCCGACTGGGCCTCCACGTGCCTCAGCAACTGCCTCCGGGTTGGTGGAAGGGACTATTGGCCCCTCCTTAAGAGGAACTGAGGCTCAGCAACCGTGCCAGCGGCTAAGACAGCGGTTCTCAACCTGTGGGTCGCGACCCCTTTGGGGGTCGAACAACCCTTTCACAGGGGTCGCCTAAGACCATCCGAAAACACATATATAATTACATATTGTTTTTGTGATTAATCACTATGCTTTAATTACGTTCAATTTGTAACAATGAAAATACATCCTGCATATCAGACATTTACATTACGATTCATAACAGCAGCAACATTACAGTTATGAAGTAGCAATGAAAATAATTTTATGGTTGGGGTCACCACAGCATGAGGAACTGTATTAAAGGGCCGTGGCATTAGGAAGGTTGAGAACCGCTGGGCTAAGGCAAACAGCTCCTTTTCCTGAGTTGTTTGGCTGTCCAGATTAGGATGAAGTGAGAGTAAACAGGACAGGAACTCTGGACCGAGTGAGTATCCTTGGACCCTTTGAACTTCAAAGAAAGCGGGACTTATAGAAGAGAGAACAGGATTTTCCGTTAACATGACCAAGAGGGACCTTAATCGGGAAAGCACCTCTGAGTGGCACAGCAGGAAGGACACATGGATAAATATTTCTCCTTTACAACCTCATTCTACCATAAAAAAGTTACGCATGGATGAATTAGCCCCATCAGGGTCCACAGTTCCTGGGAACGATATAAACTTGGCTCTAGGGGCCTCATACTTATCTGCCTAAATCACCTCTCCACACACCCTTCCCCAAATAAAAGAAACGGCACTAATCTCTGGAACCCTGGCCAGTTATTCACTCTCCAAGCAGCTCAGGGCCCTCCTCTCTAAAATGAGTAATGCACTAATGTTTACTGTGCAGCTTTGTTAAGATTCTGGCAAATTTTAATAGTCGAGAGATGAGAACTTCTCCTCTTTCCCTCCCCAGTTCGTTCTCCTCTCGAAGTAACAAAAACAAGTTATTATAAAGCAACCAGCACAAGTCAACTGATATAGATTGAGCACTTACATTGTGGTACAGATGATCCTAAGTGCTTCCGTGAATGATCTCATGATTCTATGAAGTCAGTGGACTTGAGAAATATCCCAGACTGTTAATACATCACATGCCATTAGCACTTACAAGAAGAACCCTCTTGATTGTCTGGATAAGCCACGAATCCAGATGGACAAGATAAGATGAGATTTTATCACAGTTGACTCAGTCTCCTACTAGAATAAGAATGAGAGAAATCAGAGAATTAGTTACCTTCATGGCATCTAATTATCAGTTAATTTTAGAAGTTTTTGAGGAAAAAAATAAACAAAAAAAGATACCAATTGGAAAGACCAATATTAAAAACTGATCACAGGCAGAAGGGTACGGGGGAGGAGGGATAAATGGTGATGGGAAAAAATAAAATAAAGAAAAGTATTGATCACAATAATCGATAGTAATGTATTGAATGAGAGAAAGGACACATAGATCAATGGAATGAAATAGAAAGCCCAGAAATAGGCCCACAGATATGCCCAGTAATTTTTGACAAAAGTGCAAAAGTAATTCAATGGAGGAGGAATAGCCTTTTCAAGCGGTGGTGCTGGAATAATTGGCAAAAACAAACAAACAAACAAAAACAACAAAAAACCTCAACCTAAACCTCACACTTTATGCAAAAAAAAAAAAAAAAAGAGAGGGAGAGAAAAAAAAAACACTAAAAATGGATCACAAACTTAAGTGTAAAACAAAAAATGTTTGTTCTGCAAAAGGCACTATTCAAAGGATGAAAAGACAAATTAGAGCCCTGGCCAGTGTGGCTCGGTTGGAGTTTTGTCCCAAACACGTTCTTCCTGTACACAAACAGGTGGTGGGTTTGATTTCCGGTCAGGGCTCATACCCAGGTTTTGGGTTCGATCCTTGGTCAGGGTTCAAATAGGAGGCAACCAATCAATCGATGTTTCTCTCTCTCTTCCTTTCTTTCTATCTTTCTCTCTCTTTCTCCCTCCCTCCCTCCCTCCCTCCCTCCCTCTCTCAAATAAATAAAAACATGTCCTTGAATGAGGACTAAAAAAAGAAGACAAATTAGAGATTAGGAGAGAGTATTTTCAAATCACTTATCAGACAAAAGCCTTAATCTAGCCCAGTAGTGTGGCTCAGTTGTTGATGCATCGTCCCATGCATCAGAAGGTTGTTAGTATGATTCCTGGTTAGAGCACAAACCCAGATTTTGGGTTTGATCCCCAGTCGGGGCACGTGTGGGAGAAAACTGATTGATGTTTCTCTCTTATCAGTATTTCCATCTCTCTCTCTCTCAAACATCTCTCTTTCTATTCCTCTCTCTGAAATCAATAAGAACATATTTTAAAAAAACATTTATCTAGAATCCTATCTAATAAAGAGGGAATATGCTAATTGACCCTCACGACATTGCAAAGATGGCGACACCCACAGCCAATAAGGAGAAAATATGCTAATTGACTGCCCCGCCCTCAAAGATGGCAGTGCCCATAGCCACAGGATGGTGGTGCCCAGTTCCCTCAGCCCCGCCGGGGACTCTGTATGCCTGCCTCAGTAGGCACCCAATCCCCTCAGTCCCCCAGCCGCCCAGGGCTGGCCCGAGGCATAGGCAAGCCTCAGATGGTGGCTGCCCAGCTGCCCAGGGCCGAGGCTTGCGCTGCTGGCAGTGGCAGCAGCAGAGGTGTGATGGGGCGTCGCCTTCCCGATTGCTGGGTTGACTCCCGCCCCTGAGGGCTCCCAGACTGTGAGATGGGGCAGGCTGGGCTGAGGGACCGCCCCCCCTCCAGTGCATGAATTTTCATGCACTGGGCCTCTAGTATATAAATAACCTTCTATACTCAACATCAAAAGATAATCTAGTTAGAAAACTGGACATGACACAGAAAAGACACAGACAATTTCACCAAAGAGGGTATACTGGTGGTAAATAAACACATGAAAGGATTTTGAACATTGTTCATATGAGAATGGCAAAAATTAAAAATAGCAATAACACCAAATGCAGGCAAGGATGCAGGGAAAATGGGTCACTCATGCATTGCTGATAGAAATGTAAGATATTACAGTCTCTCTGGAAAACAGCCCAGCAATTTTTTTCAAAATTAAAAGTGGACTAATCATACAACTCAGCAATCCACACTTGGGTATTTATCCCAGAGAAATGTCTTATTTCCACATAAGAACTTGTACATGAATGTTTATAGCAGCTTTATTCTTAATAGCCACAAACTGTAAACTGCCCAGATTTCTTTTAATGAATGACTGGGGTTAAACAAACCATGGTATGCCCACACCATGAGATACTACTCAGCAATGAAAAAGGAACAAACTGTTGATACACACATCTTGGCGGAACCTTAAGGAAAGTATGCCAAATGAAAAAAGCCAGTTTCAAAAGTATACACGCTGAATGGTTCCACTTATTTAACATTTGTGAAATCTATATATATAAAAGGCTAATGTGCAAAGTGTCCCCTCAGGAGTTCAACCAGAAGACGGGGAGTTCAATTGCTCGCTATGATGTGTGCTGACCAGCAGGGGGTTGCACGAAACGAAGGCAGGCCCCGGCTGCAGCCAGAAGACCCTGATCGGCCCTGATCGCTGGCCAGGCCTAGGGACCCGTACCCGTGCATGAATTTCGTGCACCAGGCCTCTAATAACATAGTAATAGAGGTGGAGAATAAAGTATTGGTTGTCAGGGGTTAGGGTTAGGGATGGGAGGAAGAAGATGGTTGTGGCTATAAAGTGGTGGCAGAAAGGAGTCTTGTGGTGATGGGTACAGTTAAACATCTTGATTGTGGTGGTGATTATCCAAGGTTCCACATATGAAAAAATAGCACAGGGACACACATACTCACACACTCACACACACACACTCACACACAAAGTAACTGGTGAAATTTAAATAAGCTCTATAGATTGTATCAATATCAATTTCTTGACTTGGGTGCTGTACTGCAGTTGTGCAAGATATTAACATTGGAGGACACTGAAGGAAGAGTTCACAGGAGTCCTTTGCACATTTTCCGTGAACTTCTATGAATTTATAATTATTTCAAAATAAAGAGTTAGAAAACTACTATGAACATAATTTATTTATGACAAATAGTTTTGCCAGATATACTGAAAAGACTTCTATGTTTGTTAAACTTTCCTGAAAGTAAAACCCTCTTCCTTCTCTTCCCTTTTATGGGAAAATCTTTCAATAGAATTATTTTGACAATTTGAAGCAGGTGTGGAAAACACAGGCAAATGAGGATTATATAATTGCCAGGTGTCCACAGATGAACTGGACAATCTGTCATTTTAAGAAAAAGATAACAATAAGGTGGGATGAAAATGTACCTATCATCTTTACATTTTCTCCTGTATGCATTGTAGGTTGCTTAGAACTCAAGATTGTTTTTACTTTTGTTTGTTTTATTTATTTGTTTGTTTGTTTGTTTATTTATTTTGTTGTATGACCTTAAAAAAAGAACACAGATGTTGCAAAATTGTAAACAATAGATAATTTTTTTTAAAAAAAGTGAGTCCCCTTGCTTACAAATCAAGATAGCTCCTAACGAGCCCTGGCAGGTAGCTCAGTTGGTTAGAGCATCATCTGAATACACCAAGATTGCAGGTTCAATCCCTGATCAGGGCATGTACAATGTTTCTCCCTTGCATTGATGTTTCTCTATCTCTGTCTCTCTTTCTCCCTTCCTCTCTCCCCCCCTTTTTTTCCCTCTAAAATCAAAATTAAAAAACATCCTTGGGTGAGGATTAAGGCCAAAAAAATTTTAAAGAAAAATTTAAAAATACAGCTTATCAAAATTTATGGGATGTAGCAAGAAGGGCTTGGAGAGAAATTTATAGTGTCAAATGCATATATTAGTAGAGAAGATCCAAAATTTTTCAAAAATCTAAGTTTGTACCTTAGCAAATTAGAGAAAGAAGAACATTTTAATCATAAAGTAAGCAGAGGAAAGGAAATAATACAAATTCAAGCAGAAATCAGTGAAATTGAAAACAGGAAAATATAGAGTAAATCAATGAAACAAAAACCTGGTTCTTTGAAAAGACCAACAAAATTGATGAACCTCTGCTAGGCTAACCAAGTAAAAGAGAAGACACAAATGTGCTGATTAGTACATGTGCAAACCAGTGCAAGTACTGATACAAGGATGAACCTTGAAATATTATGCTAAGTGAGAGAGGTCAGCCACAAGGACCACATGTTATATGATTCCATTCACACAAAATGTCTGGACCAAGGCAATATAGAGAGAACAAAAGTAGATTAGTGGTTGCCTAAGACTGGGCCCAGAAAGGGGTAAGAGGATAGATGGGTGACAGCCAAAGGGTACCTGGTTTATTTTGAGAAGATGAAAATGTTCTGAAATTAACATTCATGGCAGATAAACATAGCTGTGACTATACAAAAAACCATTGAATCACACACTTTAAATGGACGAATTGTGTGGTATATGAACTATATCTCAGTAAAGGAATCTAAAAACAACAAGGTGCAAGGCATCGTATATAACAGGCTAATGTTTGTTTAAGAACAGACAGGGGAGGGTTGATCAAATATTTCAGCACCACATGCTTATCCATGCATAATATTTCAGGGAGGACACAGGAAACTGAACACATTCATTGCCTTCAGGGAAGAGAAGTGGTGGCTGAGGGACTTGTATGGAAGAAACTTTGCATTGTATTATCCTTCCGTACCTTTTGAATTTTTACCATGTGCAGATGGTATAAAATAGATTAAACATAAAGCTAATGAAATTTAAGCTTTGGGGCCCCGCACTTGCATGGGCCTTTCATACGGCCCTAGGAGGGGCCCTAAGGATGTTTACATGGTCAAATGCTTTTGTGAAAACTGCAAAAATGAGATATGTTAACTTCAAACAGCTAATCTTGCTGTTCCTTTGCACTCCAAATTCCCCTCCTTTCGCTTCTCCTTTTGTGTGATGTGTGGGGGAGGCAGAAGGGGAACCTGGTTGTCAGCATTTTGGGGGGTATGGTTAAGGGAAAGCAGACTCCACAGAGTTATGTGGATGGCAATCCTTCCATGCAGTTAAATGACTGCTAGTCAACCTGGTGTTAGAAATGAATTCCAGGGATACCCTTATTATCCACTGTGCCACGCATCAGGCATCGTAGTAAGAAGGTGCAGGGATGGACGTTCTATTGCACAACATGTCCTACCACACTCAGCACCATAAGTACATGGGCACAGGAAGAAAAAAATATATAGTCACAAGACCCTCGGGGAAATTCTGTCCAGTTGTCGGGGGAATAAAACTGGAAGCAGAAGATTAGGTTCTCATCAATGCGTAGTCAAAACAGAAGCTCTTTCCTGTCAGAAATTTACTTACTGCTGCAATTATCATTTGTTACTTATAAAACATTTTTTAAAAAGTGGTTTCTGGCCAAAACCGGTTTGGCTCAGTGGATGGAGCGTCGGCCTGCGGACTGGAGGGTCCCGGGTTCGATTCCGGTCAGGGGCATGTGCCTGGGTTGCGGGCACATCCCCAGTGGGAGATGTGCAGGAGGCGGCTGATCAATGTTTCTCTCTCATCGATGTTTCTGACTCTCTATCTCTCTCCCTTCCTCTCTGTAAAAAATCAATAAAATATGTTTAAAAAAAAAAAGTGGTTTCTGGCCCTGGCGTCAAAGTTTCTAGTTGCTTCTCATCTGTAAAAGTTGAAGAAACATTTGCCTGTTTTCCTGTCAGTTTCATAAGTTTTCCATTTAATTATTTTTTGTCATTTTAAAGTAATACAGTATACAAAAAAAGCCATTTTGATTCCATTTCTGAGCCTCTCATCAGTATCGGTCCTCACGCCATTCTTCACTGCTCCCATTCCCCAAAGTAGCACACATCAGAGATATTTGTTGTATTAAATGTTTGGTAACAAAAACTGTTCTAATATCGTGGCACAAGCATGTTAATGGAAGCAGCACAATGTAAAGACATGACGACTTTATACAGTTGAATTCTTTTCATAAAATGCAAGCAGTTTCCATGGACAAACTATGAATGCAAAGGGGGCACAGCCAGAGAAAACACTGGAAGTGTAGGAGTCTGAGATGATGAAGGGTTGAGCTAAGGAGTTTCTATTTTGTTGTTCTTTATAAAATAGCTATACTAATAAAAGGGTAATATGGTAATTAGGCCAGAGATCTTCTGGACGTCCTTCAGACAAAGCCACGGTGGCGGGGCCAAGGCAGAGGCGGTTAGGGGTGATTAGGCCGGCAAGGGAGAGCAGTTAGGGGGATCAGGCCAGCAGGTGAGAGCAGTTAGGGGGATCAAACCAGCAGGCAGATGAGCAATTAGGAGCCAGGGGTCCCGGATTGAGAGAGGGTGCAGGCCGGGCTGAGGGACCACCCTCCCCCCAATGCACGGATTTCGTGCACCAGGCCTCTAGAGTGTGTGTGTGTGTGTGTGTGTGTGTGTGTGTGTTATTGATTTCAGAGAAGAAGGGAGAGGGAGAGAGAGATAGAAACATCAATGATGAAAATCACTGATCCATTGTGTCCTGCATGTGCCCCACCGGGGATGGAGCTCGCAACCTGGGGATGTGTCCTGCCTGGGAACCAAACCATGACTTCCTGGTTCATAGGTCACCGCTCAACCACTGAACCACACCAGCTAGGCCAATTTTGTTGTTCTTAATTATGTATGAGCATCAGGAGTTCCACGAACCACTTTGAAACTCTATACAAAATATTGTATATACATAATGTAATTTTTTCTAGGGAGAGAATCCATAATTTTCACTGATTATCTATGATTCCCAAAAGATTGGTATGGCCCCTGCTGCCACACATAACCATTGAAGAGGAAGTTACATTCACTCAAACACTTTTGTGTGGATTTACAATATGCCAGGTACTGTGCTTCTAAAGCATGGAGGGGGGTTTGGAAAAGAGGTAGGGCTGGGATGTAATCACGGGAGGGCAATTTATAACCTGGTAATCAAGACAAGTGATAATAAGATGAAATAAGATCATAACAATGGGAATGCAAAGAGATACAGAAACTCTTGTATCTGGATTCAAGATCTATCCCTCCCTGTTCCTGAAATGCATTCATAGTTCATTGTTTTTTATTGCTAAGCAATAATCCATCGTATGGATATACTATAATGTATCCATTCCCCTCTTGATGGACATTTGGATAGTTTCCATTTTTGAGTTATTGTGAATAAATCTGCTATGAAAATTCATGTTCAAGCCTGTGTATGTTTCCACTAGGATCATTGCTTGGTCATGTGGGAGTGTATATAACTGAGACAGAGTGCTAAACTGTTTATCAAAGTGGTAGCGCCATGTTACACACCCAACACCAGTTCCAGCTCCACAGCGCAGTATTTCAGATGTTACAATGTTATTAGCTATTCTAGTCTGTATATTATTACTCTGTGGTTTTAATTTGCATTGCCCCAGTAACTAATGATGTTAAACATCTTTTCATGTGCTTACGTGCCATTCATATATATTCTTTTGGGAAGTGCAAACTGTAAAATTTTGCCCACTGTAAAACTGGGGAAGTTACTCCTGAATCCAGTCTTATAAAAACTAGAGGCCCACTGCAGGCAGATTCCTGCAAGAATAGCGCTTCCTGTGGCTGGAGTGAAGCAGAGAAGGCAGTGAAGCCTGCTGGGCTCCCTCCCTTCTCCGCTGCTTCGCTCCCTTCTGAAGCGCTTGGCTTCCTTCTATGCCAGCGGTTCTCAACCTGTGGGTCGAGACCCCTTTTGTGGTTGAACGACCCTTTCACAGGGGTCGCCTAAGACCACCCTGCATATCAGATATTTACATTACGATTCATAACAGTAGCAACATTACAGTTATGAAGTAGCAACGAAAATAATTTTATGGTTGGGTCACAACATGAGGAACTGTATTTAAAGGGCCAGAAGGTTGAGAACCACTGCTCTAAGGAGCCCTGATTCCTTTTAGTGAATATGACATGCAGAAGCCAAGATCTAGATGCTAGGTATCCCTCTTGATATTCAAGTGTCACTGTTCCCAGACCTCTCAGTGGACAAACATAGGAAATATATTTATGCACATAGAACTCCAATCCAAAACCACAGGGCTCATTCTAGTCTTCACCCTTTCTGTATTTTGAACTGTCTTCTCAGACAATGAGAAACCTACCTATTTTCAGTCTCCCATGTAATTAACCTCTCATGTCCACTGCTCCCCTCTTACCCACCCAGACATCGCCTCTCCCTGCTTGGGCTCTGCCACCCCACACAAAGACACCCCCCTGCATGGATGCCCTCCTCACCAGGCTGTGACAACCCCCAGCTGGCTTCCTTCACCTTTCTCAGGCTCTGACTCCCGTGCCAGCATGCAGCCATCAGGACCCCTTCCCTCATTCACCTTGGGTCCTAACACTCTACAAGGCTGTTCCTCCACATGGACAGTGGGGACTCTCACCTCTCTCTCTCTCTCTCTCTCTCTCTCTCTCTCTCTCTCTCTCTACCTGTCCTCTCTCTCTTGATCTTTATCTCTGGGCTCTGACAGCCTATGTAAGGCTGCCCCCATGTGGGCAGCCTCATCACCTCCCGTGGGCTCTTTGCCACACACTGGGTTGGGACTGGCATGGATTCCCTCCTCACCCTGCTCAGGTGAGGCCAGATTACCCTTTTTTATTCTCTAAAAGGGTTTTTGTAATTGGTGTTACTTCTTCCTTGAACATTTGAAAGAATTCACCTCTTGTTTTCTTTGTGAGAATTATAAATTCAATTTCTTTAATAGACAGAGGACTACTCACTTTTCCTTTCTTTTCTTTTTAAATATACTTTTATTGATTTCAGAGAGGAAGGGAGAAGGGAGAGATAGAAACATCAATATTGAGAGAGAATCATTGATCGGCTGCTTCCTGCACATCCCCTACTGGGGATCCAGCCCATAACCCAGGCATGTGCCCTTGACCGGAATCAAATCCGGGACCCTTCAGTATGGCTCTATCTACTGAGCCAAACCAGCTAGGGCTTGTCACTTTTGGTAAGTTGGTATTGGCCCTAAGAATTTTTCAGATGAGTGGGATGGAGAGGGCCAGGGCCAGTGGGGGACAAACCAGGGACATCTGTAAGACTTTCAACAGCAAAGATAAATAGTTTTTTCAATGAACATAAATTTTTAAGTTTATTAGCATAATTTGTTTGTTAAGTGCTCTTTATTTTTCAGTTATACAGAATTTAGGTTAATTTCCCCCTTCAACTCCTCAGACTGGTTAGTTGTACCTTTGCCTCAGTCCCTGTCCCTCTCTTCATGAGCCTCATTAGGGTTTATCTATTTTATTATCTTTTCCAATTGTTGGCTATATTGATCCTCTGTTTACTATTCCACTATTACTGAAGTAGCTGCTTAGATAGGGGGGGTAATAAACTTTTTCTGTAAAGGGCCAGACAGTAAATACTTCAGGCTTTGGAGCTCAGGGTTCTTTTCCATCTTCCACAAACCTGTATATGGTCACTTTCCTAGCAACTTTTAACATTTTATTTTATTCATTAGGTATTAGCTTAAAGAAGGACTTTAGATAGAAGCATGGATAGATAGGACTTATCTGATTATAATAGATAATATTTATTTAGCCTACATTGTTACTATGCTCTGAACAGTACAAAAGCAGCCACACACACACACATAAGGATGAGTGTGGCTGTGACTCAATGAGCCTTGATATACAAAAACAGGTGGAGGGCTGGATTTGGCCTGTGGGCCATGTTTGCCTGACCCCTGGCTTAGAGCATCAGATCCCGTACAGACCTGTTTCCATGGCCATTTCTCTTGGCTTTTGTCCATATCTTGTCTCCTGGCAAGTCTGGTTATTTTGAACTGAGCCGCAGAATCACCCTTGACGAACTGTAGACAGTTCAAAGCTCTGGACGATGTTGTGCTCCTAGATAACTTACTTTGGCTTCTGCCAGGCAGGTAGACATTAGTCACTTGTAGTCCCTTTAATCCAAACAGGATTGAGATCATTGGAATCTGGATGAACTGTTTCGCATTTCAAATTAAAACCTGAGGTGTCTAATTTTTCCTTGCAGCCTTCAACTCTAATTTTTGTCCCTTCAGCCCCATGCGTCTGTTAAAAACTGTGTTTAGCTTCTAGACCTCTTAACCTCTACTTTCAGAATTGGCAGAGGGGGTCCCCAGTGCCAAACTCATCTCTCCTTTCCTATGGGCTCTTGGGACTCACACCCTCCTTCCCCCTGAGCGCTCTCTAAAAGGCTCTGACAGCCTGTGAAAGGCTGCCCCCATGTGGGCAGCCTCATCACAGATTTTAACCCCATAAATCCTTACACATTGCTTGCTTTCTTATGCTTTCAAACAGATTTACAGGGCTGGGCAAAAGTAGGTTAATAATAATAAATAATACAATAATTAATAGGTAAACAATACAGTAATAAACATTTCACATACTCACAACTGTAAACCTACTTTTGCCCACCTTTATATAATTTCTCCAGGTTTTTTGGTTGTTTTCAATGAGAGAGCAGGCCCAAGACATCTGCTCTGCCATTGCTGCAAGCAGAGCTCTCTTTATTCTCATCATTCTGGGTCAGTATTTCCTAGTCCAAATGTGCCTTTTCAATGTATAGATTTGAGTCTTCGGTTCAAGAAATTGTTGATTTTCTACTTCGAACTTCAATTATGAATGTTAGCTTTTTTGCCCACCTTTCTCTTATTTCTGTAATTATTAATCTTGCCCCCCAATGAGGAAAAGAAACATAAGTATGAATAAAATGGCAATAACCATGTACCTATCAATAACCACTTTAAACGTAAATAGATTAAATGGTTCTCCAATCAAAAGGCATAGGGTAGCTGAATGGATAAGGAAACAAGACCCATATGTATGCTGCCTACAAGAGACCCACCTCAAAATGAAAGACACACAGATTGAAAGGATGGGAAAGGATATAGCATGCAAATGGAAAGAAACAAATAACAAGAACAACAATACAAAACGAAAATGGAGTAGCAATACTTACCTCAGACAAAACAAACTTCAAAAGAGAGATTACTTAGGTGAACCTGACCTAATCCTCTTTACCGGCGGATTTAGAGGCTGACTATGAAAGAAGTCAGAGATTCTCTTGCTGTCCCCACAGAAACAAACTACAATAGGAACTACTTATACAGAGAGTCGTGTGTCAGGCTACTGCAGGTGTCCTATTGCGACTGGGTTCAGTCCTATAACCACAAAGAGTGAACTAATCAGCATAAGGATTCACTGAACTCTAGGAAATTGCCATTATTTTGCATGTCAAAGATAGTCAAACATGAAAAGTTTCCTATGGCACAACCTCTATATACAATGTATTCTAAATAACACGGTTGGTGATCTGTATTAGTCCTTTGTTGCTGTATAGTAAGATACAACGTTCTTAGTGGCTTAATCTAGAACCCATGGATTATCTTGTTTCTGTAGGTCAGAAGATGAGGCACATCCTAGATGGGTTTTCCACTCAGGGTCTCACAGGCTGAAATCAAGGTATTGAGGGGGCCCGAGTTCCTCACCTGGAGCTCAGGGTTCTCTTCCATCCCCCATGAATTTGTAGATGATTACTATCCCAATGATTTTTTAAAATATATTTTTTATTGATTTCAGAGAGAAAGAAAGAGGGAGAGAGAGATAGGAACATCAATGATGAGAGAGAATCACTGATCAGCTGTCTTTTGCATGCCCCACATTGGGGATTAAGACCACAACCCAGGCGTATGCCCTGACCAGAAATCGAACTGTGACCTCCTGATTCCACTGAGCCCCACTGGCTGGGCTATTCCAACTATTTTTAACATTTTTTCATTACGTATTAACTTAAAGGTCTTCATATGATTATAATAGATAATATCTTATTTAGTCTACATAGGCCAGATAAATAGCATTCAGTAATGAAAGATGCCTTAAGATGTATTCCAGGAGAAGCAAATTTTATTTGTCACTTAATAACATTGGATATGTAATAAAAATATTAAACTAAGATTAAACTAAGATTAAAATAAAATAAAAATATTAAAATTCCCCAACCATTGTCATTGTCATGGTTCAGTGATCCAGGATCACCAGAAGCAGATGATCCTCTTTCTGATGATCATCAGGTCAATAATAGCCTAACACTAAGTCACATGCCTGTCATTCACCTCCCTTCCTCTCATCATGTAGGCATTTTATCATCCCACATCATCACAAAAGGGTGAGTGCAGTGTAGGATTTGAGACCACATTCACATAACTTTTATTACAGGATATTGTTATAACTGTTCTATTTTATTATTGTTATTGTTAATCCCTTATTGTGCCTAATGTATAAATCAAACTTTATCATAGATATGTGTGTATAGGAAAAAACATAGTACATGGTTCGGTACTGAGGTTTCAGGCGTCAACTGGGAGTCTTGGAATGTATCTCCCATGGAAAAGGAGAGACGACTATAATTACTTCTTTGTCTGTTGATTTTTAATTCATGTCAACTGTTTGGCAGGCCAACTCCTTACATATGCAGGGCCCTCCCTGCACCTAGACTTCTAGGCCCCAGAACTGTGAGTCAATACATTTGTTGTGTTTGTGGTTCTTTGTTACAGCAGCACTAGGAAACATACAGAGGGTGTGCCCCCTGTACCCCCACACCCCCCATCCCGTGCCCTCCTTGCTTCCCATTGCTCTGGTTGGTTTCTAGGAAAAGGTGGAAGGAACTTTGCATCTAAGTTGTTGCCAAGTTAACTGGGCACTATTCTCTACTTGTACAAAAGAACTCAGTCACTAGAATTGCCTACACGGTGGCCCCCCAAAAAGAATGGGTTCCTATTCCATATGCCAACCACAAATGATTCAGAATGAAAGGAGTATCTTCATACATGTTGATGAATGAACTTTCCCACAGTGTAAGTGTGACTGCAATATGTCAGGCCTTCGAGTTATTGTTTGTGTCCTTGCTAAGTACTCGCAGTTACAAACGCTCTCTGGAAGTAGTTACACACCAAGTTCTGGTAAAAGTCCATTAAGCCCTCCGAGCCCCATATGAGAACACAGCCTTACTATGTGAGAAAAATTGGGAGTTCTACTGTCAGGGCTGTGGAAACCTCAATGAGGTCACTATCTCCGTGCCCTGGCCTATGTAGTTCAGCTGGTTGGAGCATTGTTTCCTACAGCAATGGGGAGCACATCCCTGGGTTATGGGTTTGATCCCTTGTCAGGGCCCATGTGGGAGGCAATCATTTGATGTTCTTCTCTCTCTCTCTCTCTCTCTCTCTCTCTCTCTCTCTCTCTCTCTCTCTCTCCTCTCTCTCTTTCTCTCTCTCCTCTCTCTCTCTCTCTTTTTCAAATCAGTAAAAATAAAATTTTTAAATTAAAAAATATTCTTCTTTCCTTCCATTCCATCCTGAACTCATTCCAATCATCCTTTATCCTCACCATTCCATTAAAATCATACTACTCAAAGTCACCAATGAATTCCAGATTGTCAAGTCCAGTGGTCAGTTCAGTCATCTTGACTCCCTTTTGTGAACCTTGGCTTCTGAGACACCCTCCTTCCTCCCCTTCCTTTCTTTCCTTCTCTGCTGCTGTCCCTCTCTTTCCTTCCTCCCTTCCTTTTCTCTTTCTCTCTTACCTAACAGGCTGCCTCCTCTCAGTCTTCTTTGTTGCATCATTCTATTTTCCTTATTTCTAGGCAGAGGAGCACCCTATGATTCAGTCTGCTGACCATTTCTCTTTAACCATCATCACTCTCTCTGGAATCTCACCTGGTCCTACTGCTTTAAATACTATTTAGACAGTGATTCCTCCCACAGTTATATCTCTGACATTGACACTGTCCCTGAATTCCAGGTAAGTATATCCAAAGGATGACTTGATATCTCTACTTGGTCTACTAGTTTTCCAAAACTCAACATACCCAGTATAAAACTTTTGATTTCCACTCCCACCAAAATATGTTCTCACCCCTCTCTCCTGTCTTCATTTGTCTCAGTAAAAGACAACTCCATTTGCTTGTTTCTTAGGTCAAAAACTTTAGAAATACCCTTGACTTCTTTCTCTCATTTTCACCTCTTGTCCCTCAACAAATGACGTTGGCTCGATCTTAAAAATATACTCAAAATCTTACTGCTTCTTCACAGCTATTTAATAATTTAATTTAAACCACTATAATTTCTTACCTACACTAATGCAAAATCATTCTAATGGGTCTGCCTGCTTCCACAATTGCTCCCTAACAGCCTATTCTTCGGATACCAACCAGATGAAATGTAAAATGATGCTACTTCTTGGCTTATACCCTTCCAAGTTTCCTGTCACACCACGAGTAAAAGCTAAAACTGTTACCATCTACACTAATAAAAGAGAAACATGGTAATTGGCGTACGACCGCTACCCTTCCCATTGGCTAATCAGGGCAAATGCAAATTAACTGTCAGCCAAGGTGGCGGCCGGCAGCCAGGCAGCTTGAAACTAACATGAGGCTTGGTTGCTTCAGTGACGGAGGAAACCAACGTTCCCCGCCAGTTGCTGCAGGCCTCTGAGCCTGCAGTTTCAAACATTGTAACAAACACAGACGCTAAACAAAACCTCAGCCAGCTGGGATCTCAGAGCTGGAGTTGATACAGAGTTTCGAGAACCGAAACAAACCAGATACCTGCTTTCAGGAGCGGAGGCCTAAGAGATGGAGCCTCAGAGCTAAAGCTGGCCCAGAATAAAAAAAAAAAAAAAAAGGAGCGGTTGGGAGCTTCAGTCCCAGCCTGAAAACAGCCCTCAGCCCCTCACCCAGACTGGCCAAGCACCCCAGTGGGGACCTCCACCCTGAAGGGTGTGCGACCAGCTGCAAACAGCCATCATCCCCTCATCCAGGCTGGCCAGGCACCCCAGTGGGGACCCCCACCCTGATCCAGGACACCCTTCAGGGCAAACCAGCCGGCCCCCACCCATGCACCAGGCCTCTATTCTATATAGTAAAAGGGTAATATGCCTCCAGCACCAGGATCAGGGGAGCCACGAGGCCTCCCGGCACCAGGATCAGTGTGACAGGGGGCAACGCCTAAACCCCCTGATTGCCCTGCGGCTCTGTGTGTGACAGGGGGTGGGGCCACAACCTCCCTATCCGCCCTGCTCTGTTCGTGACAGGGGAAGGCACCCCAACCCCCTGATCAGCCCTGCTCTGTGGGTGATAGAGGGTGGCGCCCCAACCCCCCCCCCCCACGGGCCCTGCTCTGTGTGTGATGGGGTAGAGCCATAACCTCCCCATCAGCCCTGCTCTGTGGGTGATAGAGGGCGGCGCCCCAACCCCCTGATCCGCCCTGCTCTGTGTGTGACGGGGGAGCTCCCCAACCCCTGATCGACCCTGCTCTGTGCGTGACAGGGTACAGAGCCCAACCCCCCTGATGGGCCCTGCTCTGTGACAGGGGGCAGCACCCCAACCCCTTGATTGGCCCTGCTCTGTGCATTACAGGGGGTGGCGCCACAACCTCCCCATCGACCCTGCCTCAAGTGTGACAGGGGACGGTGCCCCAACCCCCCAATTGGCCCTACCCTGGGCGTGACAGGGTGGCATCGCAACCTCCGATCCGCCCTGCTCTGTGAATGACAGGGGCGGCGCCCCAACTCCCCAATCGGCCTTGCTCTGAGCCCGACCAGGGGCTGCACCTAGGGATTGGGCCTGCCCTCTGCCACCCGGGAGCAGGCCTAAGCCAGCAGGTCGTTATCTCCCAAGGGGTCCCAGACTGCAAGAGGGCACAGGCCGGGCTAAGGGACCCCCCTCCCCCCCGAGTGCACAAATTTTTGTGCACCAGGCCTCTAGTTTGCTAGAAAGCCCTACATAATCATGTCCCCAAATGCCTTCCTAAATCCATTTCTGACCCTTCTCTTCCCTCATCCTGCCAGCCTTTGCTGCTACACTTACCCTTTAGGGCATTTGCACTTGACTATTCCCTCTACTAGAATGGTCTTCTTAATATCAACATGGCTGACTCCCTCGCTGTCTTTAGATCTGTCTAAACTGCACATTACAAAGGCCTTCCCTGATCAACGTAATAGAAAAATACCCTGCCCAGCGGGTCTCACCCCAGTGGGCACGGCAGAGATGGCCGACCAGGACAGGTTTATTTGTATATACCCTGCTTATTTAAATAACAAGACGGCCATCGCAGAAGGCAGGCGAATCCCCATAAGTAAGGCTGTTGAAAATCCTACAGCTACAGAGATTCAAGATGAGTGCTCAGCATTTGGACTTAATGCAGTTCTTGAGAAAAACAAAATGTACTCCAGAGAATGGAATCCTGATGCTCAGTATAGGGGCAGAGTCTGGGTTCAACTCAAACAGGAAGATGGCAGCCTCTGTCTTGCACAATTCCCATCACATAAATCAGTAATGTTGTATGCAGTGGAAATGATTCCTAAGCTAAAAACAAGGACACAAAAAACAGGAGGCAGTGACCAAACTCTTCAGCAAGGAGAGGGAGGTAAAAAAGGGAAAGGAAAGAAGTGACCTGGCAAGACAATCAAGTCTGACACACTACTGTAAGAGATGTGGATGGAGGTTTCTGATTTGTATCTGAGAGAAACTGAAGTTTTTTGTTTGTATCATTTAACTGAACTATGAACATTTGTGCCTCCCAGCTTTAGCATGAGAGTTGACAATGAAATAAATTTACATCAGAAGTTTGCATCTAACTCTTACGCAGTATAAAAGAAATTTTTTCTTTTTGCCTTTCAATGCAGTTTTTGTGGAAGAAAGAAGCTTATTTTTAAATGGACAATGGCCTCTACCATAAGTTACTTGAAATCCTGTATCTGTGCTCTATGTAAACATATTCAGATAAATGAGTTTAGTAAGATTTGAAACACATATTGTTCACCTTTTAAGCTAATGAAATAAAATCAAAACTGACTGTGTAGCTTTTGCTTATGAACTAATCAATGCCAGTGGAAGAGATAATTTAAAAGAATAAAATGGGAAGCCTGACTGGTGTGGCCCAGTGGTTGAGTGTCAATCTATGAACCAGGAGGCCACAGTTCGATTCCTGGTCAGGACACATACCTGGATTGTGGGCTTGATCCCCAGTGTGCGTCATGCAGGAGGCAGTCAATCAATGATTCTTTCTCATCAGTGATGTTTCTATCTCCCTCTCCCTTCCTCTCTAAAATCAATAAAAATACATTTTAGGACTAAAAGAAAAAAGAATAAAATGGGTAATGGATGTTTAGTATGACCCTGAAAGTAGAAGAAAGTAGTTAAATCCTCTTGGAGATCTATGAACAGCCAGTCTAGATCATATTCTTTTTTTTTCTTTTTTTTTTAAATTGATTTTCTTTTTAGAGAGGAGGAAGGGAAAGAGAAATATTGATGTGGCAAACATCAATCTGCCGCCTCCCGTATGCACCTCAACTGGGGATCTAACCCGCAACCTAGGTGTGTGCCCTGACCAGGAATCAATCACACAACCTTTTGGTGTATGAGATGATGCTCCAACGAACTGAGCCACCCAACCAGGGCTAGCTCATATTCTTTTTTTTTTTTTTAATATTTTATTGATTTTTTACAGAGAGGAAGGGAGAGAGAGAGAGAGTCAGAAACATCGATGAGAGAGAAACATCGATCAGCTGCCTCCTGCACATCTCCTACTGGGGATGTGCCAGCAACCCAGGTACATGCCCTTGACCGGAATCGAACCTGGGACCTTTCAGTCCGCAGGCTGACGCTCTATCCACTGAGCCAAACCGGTTTTGGCTAGCTCATATTCTTTTAGTTAGTTATTGTAATTAAGTAGTTCAGTTACTAGTTTTTGACATGGAAAGTCCTGGAGTTTAAGCTTTAGATTTGCTTATTTTGTAGGCTTAAGGACACTGTTTCATTGGAGTTCTAAAATTACCTCTGCTTTAGCACCTTGAGATACAACTTTTTCAATAAATTAAATTGGATTGCTGATTCTACCTTTATTACAAAGCAGTTTCTGAAAGTGGGAATTTTTTGTAAAATTGAAGAGAATCCCTATCTAGCCATATGTTTTTGTCCACTGAGAGTTTCTTGGGCAACTGCCTTCTCTGACTCATCATGCTTCTGGAAGGGCTGTTGGTCATGCGCTGCGTAACAGTTTCAGTCAGTAATGGCCACATATACAACTGTGATCCCATAAGATTATAATGGAGCTGAAAAATTCCTATCCCCTAGTAACGTCGTAGCTGTTGTAAATTCGGAGCACAACATGCATTACTTGTGTTTGTTGATGCTGATGTAAACAAACTTGTACTGACAGACACATAAAAGTATTGCACATACAATTATATACAATACATAATACTTGATGATAACAAATGACTGTTACTGGTTTATGTATTTACTATACTAAACTTTATTACTATTTTAGAATGTACTTTCTACTTATAAAATAAGTTTGCTATAAAACCATTGCCATGTTATACCATCAAAAAAAAAAAAATACCCTGCTCACCCTAGCTGGTTTGGCTCAGTGAATAGAGTGTCGGCCTGCTGACTGAAGGATCTCGTGTTCATTTTCAGTCAAAGGCACATGCCTAGGTTGCAGGCTCCATCCCCAGTAGGGGGCGTGAAGGAGGCAGTGGATCAATGATCCTCTCTCATCACTGATGTTTCTATGCCTCTCTCCATCTCCTTTCCTCTATGAAATCAATAAAAATATATCTTTTTAAAAACATTGAAAAATAAAAATACTCTGCTCTATTTCACTAGATAACTTCAACACCAACTGGTGTATTTGACTATTGTATTTCCTCACTACAGCAAGCTCTGGAGGAGGGATGCTGTCTGTCACACCCAGTGCTGCATTTCTAGCACCTACGTTAGTGGCCAGCATGTTTGTTAAATGAATGAATGAATCCTACCTGATGCTAGCCAGGGTATCTGACTTCACATAAACCCCTGTTCTGAGACTTCCTGAATACAGCACCCTCTTTGGAGGCTAAAACTGGAATGCACATGTGCAAAAACACTCAAATAGCAAAATTTCTGAGCTACATCTTCAATGAAGTAATCTTCATAATATCCAACAAGAACTCATTCATAGATTAGGAGCCTTCCAAAGAGATGAAAATATATCCACTACTTCAAGGAAAAATTAACTTCTCATTTCTTCACTAATCACAAGATGAAGGAATTGTTTTTGTTTGTTTGGCACCAGAACAGTGCTTGGTATCTATTGGGCAACTCAGCAATTCCTGAAAGAGTGAATGCAGAGAACCCATTGGTAGCTGGGGCCTTTCAAGTATTGGAAGACACTATTCACTGCCACCCCATTCTAACTTCCCTAACCAGCTTGGCCTGCCATCTAATGGTAGTTGCTTCCAACACTGTGCTAGGGTCCAATCTATTCCAATACAACTCAGGTTCTAGTGACCTCCATCTGAACCACTTTCTTCAGGATGCAGGCTCCAACTGAGGTCATAATTCCAAGATTTGGAAAAGAGGCATCACACCACCATAAAAAGGACATAAATAGTTTGGCACAGGTAGGTTACTACCTAAGTACAAAGGTGTTGGGCAGAATATTCCTGAATGGTCCATCCAATGAGGGAGGGTGGCTGTTCAGTCTACATCCAAGTATTACTTGTAATGATCACTGCATCCCATCCAAGACAATAAATACTGGCACTTTTGAGTAGCCTCACATGCAGCTCAAAGTTTCAGGATGTTGATCCTGTCATTGACCATGGTTGGCAACAGCACTCCTCCCAACATCACCCACTTCCTTTCCCAGAGAAGGAAGTGTCATGAGCTCACTTCTAATAAATATAAACCTTATGATCTCCTTTGGTGTTATTTAAAATTTTGAAATAAAACGTAACAATGGTAGCTTTAAAATATGCCTTTTCAAAACACACACACCTTTCTTCCATGTTGAGAATCTGCTAAAGCAGGAGACTGTTTATAACATTACTTATTTGCTACCTCCATGCCCAAAATGTGATCTCCCACTTCAAGTGAACTGTACTCAAAGAAAAATCTACACTAATATAAAAGAGAAAGATGCAAATTGACCATAACTTTGCAACATCCACCAGCCAATCAGGAGTATGCAAATTAACCCAACAAAGATGGCAATGACACAGGTGTTCTGCACCGCCCCAGCTGCTCCGGGCCTCTGGGCAGCATGGGAAGGCAGAAAGGCAGCTCCGGGCCAAAACAAAGGCAGAAAGGCGGCTCTAACTGGAGCAAAGGTGGTGCCGGCAGCCAGGGGAAGGAAGGCCCATTCTTGCACAAATCTTCGTGCATTAGGCCTCTAGTTAAAATATAAATAGAAGACTGGTGTTTGCTTTTTTTTAAGTAGCATTTATAATGTTTTGTAAGAAATGCCTTAAGTATTATTTTAAATACTCGTATCATTTTCTAGGTATGATGGAGCTTAAATGGTCTAGAGTTCAGTTAGACATACAATAACAACCTACTCCTAGGCTTTTATTTTTTAAATTGTATTAAAATGTATATTAATTTAAAGAGTAACAGCACATGGGTACCAACCATTCTGATGAACAAATACACTAGGACACATTAGGAGCCCCCTGTGGAACGCTGCCTTGGCTGTATTCCTCCTGGCCTGCAGAACTACGACATTGGACTTTGTTAATGATTTCCTTATATTTTCTACTGTTTCCCCAACAAAGGAATTTCTCACACATTCACAATTTTGCCTGTTTTGGAACTTTGTAAAAATGGAATAAAACTGTCTGAATTCTTCTAAGACTTGCTTTTTCCAATCAGCATACATTTAACATTTATGTTGCTGTGTGCAGCTAGAATTCTTATATTTTCGGCTATATATTTCATTGTACAAATGTTCTATTTATGTACTCTATGGTTGGTTGACATTAGAACTGTTTCCAGATTTTTGCTATTAGAAATTTTGCTATATTCTTATAAATGCATCATAGTGCAGAGATAGTTTCTCTAGTGTGTGTGTGTGTGTGTATATATATATATATATATATATATATATATATATATATATATATATATATACATACATAGGCACACTTGATTTTGGCTGTACCAATATATATGCCTTTCAGCAATATTTTTCATTGTACCATATCCTAGCCAAAACTTAGGACTAATCAAACCTTTTTGTGTGTGCCAATTTTGTAGGTGTGAAATGTCACTGGTGATTTTAATATGCAAGTCTTAGAGGTTATTAATGAAATTAAATATAATCTCATATATTTACTATTATTTTTTGTGTGAAATGGCAGTTCATGTCTGTTGCCCATTTTTCTAATGGGTTTCTGTCATTCTCTGTAGATTACATATTTTTGACATTCGTCCCTTTTCAGTTTTTGTTGTCTTGTTCTTTTTTTAAAGAGAGGAAGGGAGAAACACCAGATGTGAGAGAAACATCAATCAGTTGCCTCCCGACCATGATCAAACCTGCAACCTAGGTATGTGCCCTAACTGGGAACCAAACCCACAATCTTTTTGGTGTGTGGGACAACATTCCAACCAACTGAGCCACCCGGCTAAAGCTCTTTTGATGTCTTTTAATGAACAGGTCTTAATTTAATGTATTCACATTTAGTGATATTTCCTTTTGTGTGTACTTTTAAGAAATCCTTCTCTAACCCAAGGTTATAAAATTAGTTCCTATAGTTCCTTCTTAAATCAGTCCACATTTGCCTTTCCCATTAAGTTCACATTTAATCCACCTGGAAATGATGCTCATGTGCAGCATTAGGTAAAGATCCTATTTCCATTCTAGCACAAATCTAGTTTTCTTATATGTAGATATGCTCTCTCAATATTGTTCCAAGGTCTGTTTATCTATTCCTGCACCAAACCTGCCCTTCTATTAAAGGTCTTGGTATCTGACAGGGCAAATTTTCCTCATCTCTTTCTTGGTTATCATTTGCCTTTAACTTCCACATAAAGTTTAGAACCAGACCGTCAAGTTCAATAACAAAGAAACAAATCTCTTGGGACTTTAATTGGATTTGCATTAATGCTGCATCAAATTGTGGGGAACTGACATTTACAATACTCTTATTTTCATGAGCATGATAGGTCCCTTGGAGATTATATATATATATATATATATATATATATATATATATATATATATGAATGAATTGGTTTCATAGAGGGGAGAGGGAGAGATAGAAACATCGATGAGAGAGAATCATTGATGGGCTGACTCTTACATGCCCCTCTCTGGGGACTGGGCCCACAACCCAGGCACATGCCCAACTGGGAATCAAATCGTGACCTCCTGGTTCATTGGTTCATGTTCAGCCACTGAGCCATGCCAGCCAGGTGATTTGGGTCTATATTAATGTCTCCCAATAAAGGTTTAAAACTTTCTCCAAAGAGGGCTTGCACATCTTTTTACTCAATACTAGCTACATTATATCTGATTTGGTATTCAGAGCTTGCTTTTAATCTGTAGTCTTTCATACCATCTAAAATCATCTGTAAATACTGACCACTAAGAAGTCCTGCTGTCACATTCTCTCAGTTGGCTCCTCTGACTCCAAGACTAATGCTTTGCTACTGAATCTAAATGTTTCCTCACCTATAAAATAAGGAACCCCAGTAGGACTGTTTTGACACTTACATGAAATAACATGTGGGGAAATGGCCAGCCTGGTCTCTTCAATCCCTTTCTTCCAGACAGCACATTGTTTTGTCTGTGTGATCAGACAGTGGAGAAAACAGGAGGAACAACTCCTTAACATGCCAAAAAAGAAGGCCTTAAGAGGAAAACCAGCAAAATGGGCAAACTTGGAGCAGAGGCTTAAGACGTGGATTATGGAGCAGCACCAGAGTAGCTTATGTGTGTCGACCAAGCTTTTTCAGTGTCAGGCAAGAATGTTTGCAAGCGAAATGAACATTGTTGATTTTACAGGAAAGGCAAAATGGTGCTTCAATTTCAGGAGGGTTGGCCATGAGAACACGAACAAAGTTAACTCAGACACTGCCACTGGTTTGTAAGGATGATCTCACATATATAGACAATAACTCAGAAGATAGCAGTGATACAATAGAAGTTGAAGAAATTGATATGTCCGGAACTAGCAGTGATGAAGAGAGCACTGATGCAACAGAGGCTGAATAAAGTGATGCTGCCTATCATAGTACTGTTATGTAAACATTACCTGTGGAAATTACTAAATAAAAATGTGTTCTGCTTTATGTTTAAAATATTGATTTCTTAATTTTGTTTTGGAAAAATGGAGGGCATCTTACACATGGAAAAATATGGTACTTTGGACTGAATAAATTATGACCTACCCGTTTCTTACATAAAGTTATCACTAGATGGCAGTACATAACACTTGAAAACATTGACAATATTTAACCCACTGTAAACATCACAAAAATACCAGTTTTCACTTTCAAAATTGGTATTTTTAAAAACACCCATTATTGAAAAGGATGTGGCTAAATATCCATTTTCACAAACAGCTGAGATGAAGGTAAATCAGAGGGCAACTTCTTGTGTCAAAAACCTTAAATGTTCATACTCATTACATCAAGCACTCTAACAAACTTTTTGGAATACAGAGATGCACATTTAGATTAACTTATAAGGATATTCATTGCAATATCCTTTACATTAGTCAAAAAGTCTAGTGAAATAACCTGAATACCCAATGACAAGAACTGATTAAAATCAAGGTATAAGTTGAAATACCAGGTAGCCATTAAAAGCTGCTTAAAAACACAACTTGTCACTTTTTTAACGTGCATATAAATCACTTGGGGATCTTGACCAAATGCATATTCTGATTCCTGAGGTGGGGGCCCAGATTCAGTATTTGTAACAAGTTCCAGCCCAGGTGATGCTGACATTAATAGTCTGTAGACCACACTTTTATTTTATTTTAAAAAATATTTTATTGATTTTTTACAGAGAGAAAGGGAGAGGGATAGAGAATTAGAAACATCCATGAGAGAGAAACATCGATCAGCTGCCTCCTGCACACCTCCTACTGGGGATGTGCCCGCAACCAAGGTACATGCCCTTGACCGGAATCGAACCTGGGACCCTTCAGTCCGCATGCCAACGTTCCATCCACTGAGCCAAACCAGTTAGGGCCACACTTTTATTTTTTAAATATACTTTTATTGATTGCAGAAAGGAAGGACAGGGAGAGAGAAATAGAAACATCAATGATGAGAAAGAACCATTGATCGGCTGCCTCCTGCACACCTCCCACTGGGGATCAAGCCCAAAACCCGGGCATGTGGCCTGACCAGGAATCGAACCATGACCTCCTGGTTCATAGGTTGACGCTCAACCAGTAAGCCACGCCAGCTGGGCTATAGACCACATTTTTAGTAGCAAGCTTTTGGGTAACTTAATGACACAAAATGTTAATACTGTAAAAGCACTCAAGTGAGCCTCACATAAACAACTTATACAGACACTCTTTCTAGACAACTGACTTATTCACACAACATAGATGTCCAAGAACCTACTCAATTATTTTAATGAGTCAGTTTGTTCCTAAACTATGTCAACAGTATGTTTTCCATAATTTAGAATTACGTAAACCAATGAAATGTGAGTGTAAGTAATTGGTTCAATAAAAACTAAGTTTATATTTTGACATACCACTTCACACTCTTTAGGAAAGTTAAGTGTTGGTCAGGATGTGGAGAAACTGAAACTCTCATGCATTGCTGGTAGGGATGCAAAATGGTGCAACTGCTGTGGACAAGAATTGGGGCTCCTCAAAGTCTAAACAATTACCATATGATTCAGCAACTCCTAGGTATATACCCAAAGAATCACAAGTAGGAACTCATATGCTTACACACCAATGTTTATAGCAACATTACTCACCACAGCCAAAAGGTGAAAACCCAAATGTCCACTGGTAGATGGTGAAAACTTGATAATATACATACAATAGATTATTCTTCAGCCACAAAAAAGAATTAAATTGATACATTTTACATAGATGACCCTTGAAAACATGATGCTAAGTGAAATAAGCTGTCACATAGAAGCACATTGTATGCTTCTACTTATATGAGATACCTAGAATAGGCAAATTCAGATATAAAGTATAGTAAAGGTTGCCAGCAGTGGAGGGGAGAGGCAAGAATAGGTAAGTTACTGCTTAACGAGAACTTGAAAAACCCCTGGATATGGACAGTGGTGATGGCTGCAGTCTGAATATACTTAATGCCACTGAAATACTAGTATACATTTAACATAGTTAAAACAGCAATTTTTATTATATTTTATGTGAAAGATGCTGAATTAGTTCTTACAACTATAAGCTTAAGCTAACAAGATAATGTGGTAGACCTACACTTATTTAAGTATTTTATTTAATATCTATGCGCCACATGCTGATGTGGGCACTTGGGGCTTAACAGAAAACAAGATGTGTATATTCTAATGGGTTACAAATGTAACATATTGTTTGTAATAAATACTTGGAAGAAGAATAAGTAAGAGAGTGGGTCCCATTCTTCAATATGAAGGTGAAAACAGCCCTAGCCAGGTGATCGGTTGAAGCATTGTCCCATCGACTTGTTGGGGATTGTATGAGAGACAACCAATTGGTTTCCCTCTTATGTCTGTTTCTCTCTCCCTCTAAAATGAATAAAAACATATTGAGTGAGGACTAAAACAAATTTTAAAAATGTAATGTTTTTATTGATTTCAGGAAGGGAAAGGGATAGAAATATCAATGATAAGAATCGTTGATCCGCTGCCTCCTGCATGTTCCCCACTGGGGATTGAGCCCGCAACCTGGCCATGTGCCCTGACGGGGAATTGAACCCTGACCTCCTGGTTCATAGGTCAATGCTCAACCACTGAGCCACACTGTCCAGGCTATCTATACATACACACACACACACACATATATATATAAACTTATTAGCAGTCATGCAGACATCCAAAGCATTCTAGGCAGAGTAACGGCCTATGCGAAGGCTGAGACAGCAGCAGGCCTTGAAAAACAGAGGTCAGAGTGGCTGGAATGCAGTGAGCATGGAGGTACTGGGAGATCGCCTCAGAGAATTACGGCCAAATCATGGAAGAACCTTTTAAGGACTGGAGCTTTAATCTTGACAGAAATGGGGAGCCACTGCAGGTTTCTTAACAGAGACAATAAAAACTCTTTCTAAGAATGTAGGGGTATAAAAGCAGAAAAACCGATTAGGAATTACTGCAGTAATACAGGTAAAGAGTGAAAGTAGTGGTCAGATTCTAGGTGTTTTCTGATGGCAGACAAGAATATTTCCTGATGTACTGAATATGGAATGTAAAAAAGTCAAAAATGATTTCAACGTTTTGAGCCTAAGCAACTGAAATGATGGTGTTGATGTTTGCTGTTAGGGAAGCCTGGGCTGAGCAGGTGGTGAGGAATGGTTGAGGGTGAAATGTTGAGATACCTATTAAATATTCAAGTAGAGCCCAAGCCTATTTGGCTCAGTGGATAGAGCATCGCCTGCACACTGAAAAGTCCTGGATTCGATTCTGGTCAAGGGCACATATCCAGGGTTGCAGGCTCAGTCTCCAGTATGGGGTGTGCAAGAGGCAGCTGATCAATGATTCTCTTTCATCATTGATATTTCTCCCTCTCCCTTCCTCTCTGAAATGAATAAAAATATATATTTTAAAAAAATGCATTCAAGTAGAGATGTCCAGTAGGTACTTAAGTCTCCAGTTTGGGAAAAGGTCTGAATTGGAAATACTATCAACTTAGAAACTGGCAGAATATCCTATCTAATAAAGAGGGAATATGCTAATTGACCCTCACACCATCGCAAAAGATGGTGCCCACAGCCAATATGGAGGGAATATGCTAATTGACCACCACGCCCCCAAAGATGGTGGTGCCCAGTCCCCTCAGCCCCGCCAGGGAAGCAGGTGTGCAGCAAGGCTGGGCCCACGGGCCCAACTGTTCCGTGTGTCTGCCTCTGGAGCCCCCCATTGCCGGCCTGAAGCACAGGCAAGCCTCGGATGTTGGCTGCCCAGCCGCCCAGCCACCCAGGGCTGGCCTAAGGCACAGGCAAGCTTTGGGTGGTGGTTGCCCAGCCACCCAGGGCTGCCCGAGGCTCAGGTAACCAGGGCCGGCTGAGGCTTGTGCTGCCGGCAGTGGCAGCAGCAGAGGTGTGATGGGCCACCGCCTTCTCCTGATCACTGGGTTGCCACCTGCCCGAGGGCTTCCGGACTGTGAGAGGAGGCAGGCCAGGCTGAGGGACCGCCCCCTCCAATGCATGAATTTTCATGCACCGGCCTCTAGTCAATACATAAAGCTGTGGACAGGAGGAGTGCCAGGAAATTCAGGAGACTAAACTTAAAAGGTTAGAGATGAGACACAGAAGAGGAGATTAAGGATGCATGAAATAATGAAAATTTAAACCTTCACTGACTCCTAAATTAACCTATTTATGCTAAAAGATCAACTTCTGATAAGAGCGCATGTTCTATCCTCAATATTCATGTAAGCAGGGGTTGAGGTAACAATTGGTGGAAGGTAACTTTAGGCAGATTACTGCCAGGTACTCTCAATAGGAATGAGACAAGTATTCACAACAGATACATTATTAACTGTAAAAACATCCATCAGTGAATCACATTCTGCAAATCACTTTCTAATAAATTGAGCATATTCTTAGATGCTTAAGAATTCTTGTTTATGTTTTCATCTAAGGTGATTTCTCCCCCTACTTGGGGAAAGCTGAAGATAGAGGTACTAATGTAAAATGACTTACCAGTTTTTACTTTTTTTTGGGGGGGGGGGGGGTGGGGGGGAGTAGGGAGGGCAAAGAACTAAAGTGATACACAGTGGTATTCAAGCTTCTAAACCGTATGGAAGTGGGGCCCAATTCCTGAGTCAATGACAAAATTTTTTTTCACAAAGTTAAATACATCTTATAGGATAGCTATTATGTAAGTAGAACCTGTGCAAGTATCTATGAGACATTTTAAAAAGTAAAGCCCAGCCCTAGCTGGTTTGACTCAATGGATATTGTGTCAGCCTGCAACTGAAGGGTCCTGGGTTCGATTTCGGGCATATGCCCAGGTTGCAGGCTCAATCCCCAGTACGGGGCGTGCAGGAGGCAGCCGATCAATGATTCTCATCATTGATCTCTCATCTCTCTCCCTTCTTCCCTAAAATCAATAAAAGTATACTTCAAAAATAAAAATATAAAATAAAGACCAGCCACTGTGGCTCAGAGGTTGAGCATTATGAACTGATCACAGCTAGATTCCTGGTCAGGGCACATGCCCAGGTTGCGGGCTCCATCCCCAATAGGGGGTGTGCAGGAGGCAGCAGATAAATGGTTCTCTCATCAATGTTTCTGACTCTCCCTCTCACCTCTTCTCTGAAATTAATAAAAATATATTTTTAAAAATAAAAAAATTAACAAGATACCACTAAGTTGCAATGGCCTGTCTTATCTAGCACAGGATCTTGTACAGAAATAAACATTTTTAACATATTCTGAAATGCTTACAGTTTAGGAACCAATAAAGCCTTTAAAGTTAGCAGTGGGGGCCTAGTTTGCTAAAACACAGCCAAGTAACTGAAAAAAAGCTGACTTGGAATCAAACACATTCTAACTTCAACTCACCTTTCTGCTAATCAGAACCTCTCAGATACCACTGGCTCACTCATAAAGGGAGAATACTATCTCTAAAATTATTATTTAAACTCTACTAAGTATGTATAAGAGCAATTTGAAAAATACTCATGGCAACACCCCCCCTCCCCAAATGAGTCTTAGCTGGTTTGGCTCAGTGGATAGAGCATCGGACTGTGGACTGAAGGGTCCCAGGTTCAATTCCAGTCAATGGTATCTACCTCGGTTGTAGGCTCCTTCCCATTCCGGGCCCTGGTCAGGGTTCGTGCAGGAGGCAACCAATCGACATTTCTCTCACATTGGTATTTCTCTGTCTTCTCCTCTCCAAAAATCAATGGATAAATATCCTCGAGTGAGGAATAAAAAAACAAAATACAAACGAGGGCATGGGTGATTCTATTATGCAACTTGGTTAACCACTAAATTGAACAGTGATGGAGACAATTTCTTCCCCACCCCATCGCTTGATCCAACTACCTACCTTCTCCGTGACTGAGTGTATTACCAAGGGGACTGCTGCTGTTAACATGAGGCCTACTTTCAGCTAAGGCAATGACATCCCCACTATGCTTCTACAGATCAGCATCAGTTCATTCTCCCACACCTAAGCAATAACCCTTTGTACCATGCCCTCGAGCTCAGTCACTAGGTATGTCTTAAACTTCTACCACCTACCTTCAGGCCACAAACTCATGAAGGATATTATGTATCCCGAGGAGGGGTTCCTTTCAATCCAAAGCTACTTGCTCCATACTACTGATCTCAGTATCAACTTGAAAGTTGTACCAGACTTCTCACTTTCCCTTTTCCCCCAACTATTACTAAGTTATGACTTTAATCCATGTAAAACCATATGGCTACACAACTACTTGCTATTTCTTGGATCTCAAAGTACTAAATTCATACTGTCTCCACATCTTTTTCCAGTTTCCCTTTTCAGTTGATGACATACCATTATAAACTCTAAGTCATCCTTTGTGCCTTGTTGTATCCAAATTTCCACTAAGTATCAATTGTGCTTAAGTTGTTCACCAAGTCAATTTTTCTATTATCCCCCTACGAGGCCCAGTGCACCAATTTCATGCACTGGAAAGGGGGGGGGTGTTCCCCCTCAGCCCAGCCTGCATGCTCTCCAATCTGGGACCCCTCAGGGGAAGTCCGACTTGCCTCTCGCAATCTGGGACCGCTGGCTCCTAATCGCTCACCTGCCTGCCTGCCTGATCAACCCTAACTGCTCCCCTACCAGCCTGATCTCTGCCTCTGCCTCACCCTGCACCCGGGACCCAGGATTCCCTCCTGGCCAGCTGCAGGCACCCAGGACATGGGTCATCTTTGCCCAGTCCACAGCTGCAGGTGCCCAGGACCACGGGGCAGGTGGCTTGTCCCTCTCCCGGGCTGCAGCCTTGGCTGGACCCCATCTCTCTCTCCCCAGTGTGTCTGAGCCATGTGTTGGTGTGAGGACTATTTGCATATTAGCTCTTTATTATGTAAGATCGCCTGTAATTGAAGACTTAAGTTTTACTGGTTTACCTCATTTATTCTTTCCTTGCTTAAATATACAGTCAAGATTTCTGAAATATTACTTAAGACAATCTTTTTCTAAAAAATGTTATTGATTTCAGAGAGGATGAGAGAGAATGATGAATCAGTAATTGGCTGCCTGTAAGCCCCCAACTGGGAATCGAGCCTGCAACCCAGGCATGTGCCCTTGACCAGAATTGAACCCGGGACCCTTCAGTCCATAGGCCAATGCTCTGTCCACTGAGCCAAACCAGCTACAGTGAGACCATCTTGAAAGTGATTTACAAGCCCTGAAGAGTCCTGACTTTAGCCATTTTCTTGAGCCCCATGCACGGGCTAGGACAGTCACTCCCTACATCAGCCAAACCGGCATTCTTCTAATTCCTACTAATATACTAGTCCCTTCTATCAAGACTTTAACTTCTATTCAAACCTCTTGGTGAGGTAATTCCCTTCCATATGCACCAAGCCCTATTTTTTCCTTTAGGTCTAAGTATAACATTAAGGACATAAACTCTAATTTCTGAATGTAGCTTTTTAAAAGCCAAAAAATGTCTATATCCTTTACCTGACACTGACAGCTGATTAGAACGGATGTAACATGAAAATCCAAAAACTGTTAGTAATAGAAGACACTTGTCCTGTGTCCGTCTCTCTACATTTGGTAAATCATTTCTAGTACTATTTGTTTCATGATAATTAATGGTTAGGAAAGAAAACTAGGAGACTGGAAAAAATTGTGTATAAATCCTTTATTTAAAAAAAAAAAAAACCTGCCGAAACCGGTTTGGCTCGGTGGATAGAGCATCAGCCTGCGGACTGAAAGGTCCCAGGTTCAATTCCAGTCAAGGGTATGTACCTGGGTTGCGGGCACATCCCCAGTAGGAGATGTGCAGGAGGCAGCTGATGTTTCTCTCATTATCGATGCTTCTCTCTATCTCTCTCCCTTCCTCTCTGTAAAAAATCAATAAATTTAAAAAATAAATAAAAAATTTAAAAAAACCCTTCACTAAATCAGGCCTTGACTAACTCTTATGAAGTTTTGTGTGTGGTGTCTGGTTTAAAAGATGTTAGTAATAATCTTTTTTATTAATCCCATTTTTAAGAGAGTGGAAGGCGGTGGGTAAGTGGCAGAAAAACATCAATGTAAGAGAGACACATCTATTTGGCTGCCTCCTGCACCGGCCCCCACCAGAGCCAGGATGGAGCCTGCAACCGAGGTACGTGTCCTTGACCAGAATCAAACTGGGGACCCTTCATGAAGTCTGTGGGCTTATGCTCTGAGCCAAACAGGCTAGGGCCCTAATCATCTTTTCTTTCAAATAGTCTTTGCAAGAGTTGCAATTAATTCAATTGCAAGTGAACATCAACGAATGGAATCTTCTTTAAAATGTAAACATTTAACAAAAAGTATTAGAGAAACTAACAAAACCTGAACCATAATTTGAATTGGAATATGGAAAAGAATCCCTATAATGGTAACTTGTTATTTCTCATATGGTCATTTCAACTGTTTGGAATAAACTTAAACATAATTTGAAGCATACAGGTTCAAGAAATTTGGGTCGTGTTAAAATACACAGCACTGAAAAAAAACTCATTTAAATCTCAAATTTTCTAATCTTTATTGTTGAAAGTACTACATATGTCCCCTTTTTTCCACAGATTCTTTCTAGCCTGCCCTGCCCTTTGCCCTGGGCCTTTACTGCGCTATTGTCTGAATCCATGGGTTATGCACACTGAAATAAAAATTTGTTAGTTTTTTAAAATATATTTTATTGATTTTTCAAAAAAGAGGAAGGGAGAGGGATAAACATCGATGAGAGAGAAACATCGATCAGCTGCCTCCTGCACACTCCCTACTGGGGATGTGCCCGCAACCAAGGTACATGCCCTTGACCGGAATCGAACCTGGGACCTTTCAGTCCGCAGGCTGACGCTCTATCCCAGGGGTCCTCAAACTACGGCCCGCGGGCCACATGCAAATACAAATATTGTATTTGTTTCCGTTTTGTTCTTTTACTTCAAGAAAAGATATGTGCAGTGTGCATAGGAATTTGTTCGTAGTTTTTTTAAACTATAGTCCAGCCCTCCAATGGTCTGAGGGACAGTGAACTGTCCCCCTGTTTAAAAAGTTTGAGGACCCCTGCTCTATCCACTAAGCCAAACCAGTTAGGGCAAATTTGTTAGTTTTAAAAGTATTCTATATTATTTTAAAGCTAGCTGGTGAAATATTTTTGCTGTGTTCTACATTTTTATTTGATTAAAATCTAGTAAGATTCATAATCACTTGAAATTAGACAAATGTTTTCCAAATCTTATATTTAACAATAAAAGAGCCCAGAAATCATTTAGGTTTCTAAATCTTCATTTCAGTCTAATACCATCTGCTTTAAGGACCACCAAATGACCAATACAGATGAAAATAACCACTATCTAGGAGGCTGGCTTAAAGACAAAATATAGACACAGACCAACTTTTGTTATATTGCACTAGAGGCCCGGTGCACGAAATTCGTGTACTCAGGGGGTGGGGTCCCTCAGCCCAGCCTGCGCCCAGCCCAGCCTGAGCCCTTGGGGGACGTCCAACTGCCTTGGAGGCAGGAGAGGGTTTTGCCACCGCTGCTGCCCGGCTTCTGGCTGAGCGGCACACCCCATGGGAGCGCAATGACCACCAGGGGGTGGCTTCTGCATTGAGCGTCTGCCCCCTGGTGGTCAGTGTGCGTCATAGTGACCAATCATTCCGCCATTCAATTTTCCTATTAGCCTCTTATTATATAGGATGGCCAATAGATACCATTATACAATGGTTAACAAATTATAAATCAAGCAAAAAGAACAAACTGCAAAGTATTATCAAAACTGGTTTATTTTCAATACAAGATAAATACCATGCTTGTTACTAGTGCAGTTTAAGGCCAACAATGGCCATATAGCAAACTGCTGAACAATCACCTAAATGCTAAAGAAAGAAAGTAAACATTAAACATAAAATTGCAATTACAAACATCTTAATAAAATGGAATGAGCTTTCTAGTAGAAGCAAATATGGAAGTCTAGTTATCATGGACACCAAAAATATGTTATTTGATTACCTTACCTTTTGCACAGAAATCTTATTGTGTGAAGTCACCATAGAGTCTCAATAGCTAAAATTTCAAGACTTTCTTTGGCCTTCTGGTATTAGACAAATTATTTACAAACCATGATTCAGTAATTCATGGATACTGGAATATGATACAATTTTTTTTTGTTAAGGTTTTTCCATCAAAATTGTAAAACAACTTTGTAAGGCTGTACAAGGCTGTAAACTACTTTGCTAATATACCAATGAATGAAGAGGAAGAAGGAATAATAGACCTTTTTTTTTTTTAAGGCTAAAGTCATCAATGTTATAGATGCATTCCTTAGAATACACTATTACCCCAAAGATTCCTTTCCCATTAAATACCACCTGAGTACTTCAATTTTCAACATAAAAAAATAAACATGAATCCACCATTGTATTTTAAAATAACTTACAAAATGCTGAGGTGTTACGTAGTAACAATGTAACAAGAAAGAAAAATCTTCAAAATGAAATGTTTAATTTCATTTATGAGTCTAATTATGAAATTAATGTAAAACATTTACACCCATGGCAGAGTTTTAGAATACTCACACATGGAATGGAAAACTCTCTGTAGTATATACTATCCGCAGATAACATTTTAAGATTTGTGTGATTTCAATGAAATTCTACCTAATATTTTAAAAGACTCCCATTACAATTTTCATATAGCAGGAAGTCTTTAAAACATTAAAAACCATACTAGCTGCATACTCAGAGCGAATGCCAAAAACCTGAAATTTTAAAGAAACATTGGTTAAGACAAATCTAAATTAATCTGAACAGGATACAATTGCCTGAATATTTTGAATATTCACAAAAATTCACATTGCTTCTTTCTAATGCCAAGAAAGAAGAGTATATTAAGAACTTCCTCCCAGAAGCCTAGACATTTTAGCACATTTTCTATTTCAACTTAATGAAACTTTAATCCTGAATCTTCTGATTTCTCTAAATTAAAACGTTCACATTACTAACACAAGGAATGCTATATGTAAGGCCACATCTTAATAAATTTATAATTTTTGGTTGAATATTTATTTAAAAATTAGTCTAAGGCTTCTAAGAGTCAAGTTGCTAAAAAAAATACACCAGTGTTTAAACTGAAGATTAATGTGAAAAAAATAAAACAACAACACACACACTTTAAGAACAGAAAAATAGAATGCTTTGCTACAAAATCCCCACTTAATGTATTTTAGCACAAAAATGTCAGATATGTACAATGGATAAGCGTGCATTTAAGTACATACAACTGTGGGAAACACAGAAGGCTATGGGATGCAAATGAACTTAGTGAATTAAAATTTAAAGGGCAGGTATCTGCAAAGCGCCAAGAATTTCAATACTATATTCTTGGTAAAGATTCAGAACATAAACTTTCTCTAAAAATAACAAACTGAACATTATAAAACACAAAATTGGGGCCATCTTTTAAGATACAGAAAATGCAATTATTCAGGTAATAAAAACCAAAATGTTGAGAGCACTCCAACAGAAAGTCTTGTAGTAGCATCTCATTGTATAAAACAGTATGTATTTATTTAATTATTGGCACATTTAAATATGTAAGGGAAAGTCTTTACCCTTCCAACAATTTTCCCTTTTCACTATAAAATGTTATACAACATTCATTAAAACCTGTGTTTAATAACTGACCTTAAACTAAAAAAAACAACAACAACAAAAACAGCAATGTTCTCCACAGGAGAATTAAAAAAAAAACAAAAAACTTTAAGCTACAATCCATAAGTTACTTGTGAACTCCAAATTGTAGTTAACTGCTTAAGAATATGTGAGGTAAAGGGAACATTAAATGGACTAAACTATCATCAACAGCCACCTCAACTTAGTCCAAATCTTATGAAAACTGACAAAATAAACACTTCCAAATTTACACTGGAATATCTTTCCTACAACAAATGTCCTTTAACTAAAAGCAGCACACTTCAATTCAAAGCGTTGCTTCAGGAAGCAATACCATTCAGGTGCTGTATCACTCACATAACTTTACTGACTAAAAGGAATGTGACTGCATAGCACTAATAAATGCTATGGTTTAAAATAAAACTCACGTTTGTTTTCATATCCACTGTAACTAAGAAAAAATTGAAAGGTCTCCGGACTCACTCTCTCTCTCTCTCTCTCTTTTTGGTGTCTATGTAAATAAAGATTTATCTCTTTGGATTGTTTTTATACATAAAAAAATTTTTTTTCAAATCACATCAGCCCATAAACAACAGAAGGGATATAAATAAAACAAGGATTGCAATTTTCACCTTTACATCTGTACATTCATGTGTTATCAGGTAGAACAAGACTGTGAAATTTAATTAGTCAAACCAAAAAGTTATTTCCTTCTGATGACACTTAAAAAATAATGAACTAGTAGCAAGCAATTCCAGTACACTCACACTGTCTGCAATAAGTCACATAATGAGATAAGCCATGTAGGGAGAAGAGTGACATAGAATGAGCAATTAAAGGGTTCCACTGATAAAAAGTGAGAAAGTAAATGAAGGATTTAATTAGCATAAAATTTCCAGTTTCATTTCAAGTTCAAACAGTTAGAGTTCTATGATTCCATTTTAACATTGTTCAGAGAAATGTTTATTCACATGGATACTTACTTACCTTTTAAGATTACTATTAACTAATTTCCCTTGTAATAGATTTATGTCCGTACTTTGCATTAGGGCATTATAATTAAAATATAAAAAACTAGGAAATGACAAAAATGAAAAAACACCTATATACAAAACAAGAAAATCGATTTTGATACAACTCTCAAATAATGTTTAAAAGGCAAGTGCATTTCAACAAGATAAAACACTTTAAAAATTTGAGAGCAAAGAGTTCTGATAAACACCAATGATCCCATGCATGAAAACTCAACAAAATGTTTTAAAATAAAACTGGCAGTAATATGAATCATTTGAAACAGTTAATTTTGAAAGAACTAGTGTGACATCACACAGATTAAGTGAAGAACTGCAGTGCAAATCTCAGGAGGGTTCTAAAGTTGCACATGACATAATACTTAGGGTATCTAAACTTTAAGCATTGTCCTAAAATTTGGCGATACTTTTAAAAAAACCAATGTGTATTATCAGAAGACCTCTCAAAGATAATCAGATCTTAAAAATATTAAAAACAATTTATAACCTGCTTAAGGATTTTCACTCAAATTTCTGTAGTGATTCAGAATAACCTTCCTATAAAATAGCTAATCAAGGTGACACTGCCTATGCTAATGTTGCAATTAAGATCATATGCTAGGCAAGTGCTTATACTGTGGGCCTTTACGCAAGGCAGGTTTGAAAAAAATCTTTGATTAACCAAGTAACTCTAGCATGAATCAATAGGTTGCATAAAAATACACAGAATTCTTTAACTATGGAGATAGATAGGGTATACCTATAATCTCCCATTACACACTTGGGAGAATACAACCTGATGTTAATAAACATCACACCCTTCAGAAATCTATATAGTAACCAGAAAATAAAACTAAGGCTCTCTTTACTCAAATATGTCTGCTGCATGACTGTATTTACATTGCCCATGGCTTCAAAAATTAACCATAAGCACTATCAATATAAAACCACAAGTAATTGCCACATCAAATAGAAATTGTCAAAATATTTCTTCAATACCGGAAGTTTACAATTAAGCATTTCAGTACATTTGTGTTGTGACTTAAGCTGCATTACTGTAGCAAATAATGCATGGATTTTAACTAAATTGTTAAAACCACAAAATTGTTTTGACCCCAACACACTGCCTGAATTGCTGTCTGTGAAATTTCAGTTTTTATAGGTTTACATACCATTCAGCAAAACCACAAGCTAACTAGGTAAAAAGAGCTAGAAAAGCAGAATATAGAAATAGTAAATATCCGTGTAATTACCTATCCTAATATCAAACCAAGGGCAACAGACACTTAATTAGTATGTTTAATTGACTGAATGCAAGATTAGATTGATGCATATCCAAAAATGCTATTGCAACGCCTTTTTAGAGGACAGTATAAATGTCATAGTAACATTATCTTTAGATATTGCTAAACACAAGACTTTCCCTGAGGTGTAAACATCAAATAACTTGAACAGCTTTACACATCAGCCCCATTAAACAGTTTATTACAACACTACATCTATTGTAATCAAAGTGGTGCTGTTTACAGACATTATCATATGAACATTTTTAACAAGAACAAACTACTATAAAAACAAGCATTTACTTGACATTTGTTTCAATTGCTTGCACATTATAATGGCCAAAAAGTATATAACCAGTAATAAAGTTGCAAAAGCTTTAACTTTTAAATCACACAGGTTTTCCTCAAATAAAAACAGTTAAGCAACATAAAAAAGAAAAGGAGCTACTGGTTACCATTTATGCAGATTTGCTTTATTCAGATCTATTCCTGTTCATTTTATCCATGAATCCTTACACGTTCAGTTCAATCACAAGAAGCAAACTGCTGGACAAGCGTCATGTTTCCCTCATGAAGACTGTTTTGTCTTGGAAGGTGTTCCTCTTCCTTCAGCTGTAATGTGTCAAAATTTGTGATGTAGATTTTGCTATTCCCCATAATACACAGAAAAACGCTGGCTTAACTATACAAACACAAGTCGTGCATCTATTTCACTGTTAGGTATTCTAACACAAAGTAAGGATTAATTGAAACAGTAGCTGCCTTTGTGGTGGAGAAATGTTCCCAATTTATGATATGATTAAAACTTGAGACATTCCGATTTCATTCTTTTTGGACCATAATGTCTTATACATTTAATGACTGAAACAGAAAAGAAAAAAATATAGCAGCTACTGTTTCTGTGACGATGGAAACATAAGTCATTTTCTAAAATATGCATACTACAAAAATAATTTTTAAATGCTGGATTTTAATGTAAATATTTTCATTCAAACACATATCAATTCTATAGAATGCATTAACAATTAAATGCGAAGTGAATATAAAATGCAATAAATTATTTTACAAATTAATTGTATTTATTTGACAGCATACAGGAACTTCTGCAAATGTTATCAATCAAAGCGTCCTCCATGTTACAAAATTTATGAATATATAGCTTAGTATGCACATTTAAATAAATATAACATCCATGTACAAATTTTCAGACGTAATACAAATTTAAAACATTTACTTTCACTCTAATCCTCCTATATTTAAATATCTAATGTAATAAACTAACCAAAAACAAGCTAAATAGGAATCTACAATAAATTTCATTGAAAACTCACATAAAGGGAAAAGAAAACAATGAATTTGATAAACTAAAATTTTAAGAATACATAAATGTGCAAACTTCAAGTAGAGACTCACAAAAAAAGCCATTCAATTTACTTGGATAAGTGATCACTGAAACATCAAGTATTTAAAATATAAACCCCAAGAGAGCACTTCAATAAGAGGCAAAAGAGCACAATATTTAGTGATATTTTGCCATAAGTTAAGAAATACTTTTGCTCTGTGATTATGAGTACTTAATATTCTATCAAACTATACATTTTATCTTTTATGTCCTTTCCTCTCCACTAGGCTCTAAGAATCTTAAGAGCACCAGTACACATATCACATTCACACTGCCTAGCAGTAAAAACCTAAATTGTGTAACTGCAAAAGGAAAAAGCAATGTTATAATCTTGGACTTTCTCTTTTCAATAGTTTCTATTTTCCCATGTTTTCCAAAGAGATAATTACGCCATTTCTAATGTTACCTGTTACAGTACCCTTATCTTATTGTTGATGAACCTTTTGATGGAATTATTTCATGAAAAAAAAATCTAGAAAGGCAGCTTTAATGTTTTATTTTTATTATTTGCAACGCACTTTTAAAAACTAGTATCACAGTATTAAAGAGACAAGGAATATAAAAAAAACGATTACTGAAAAAGTAATAAATCTTATTGCAAAAAATTGCTATCACCCTATATTTTTGTTATGCTGGGAGAGATGAATCATTAAGAGGGAAAAATTATTTAAGATCACAGTGAACAAAATAAAAACACCCAACCCTTCCAAAAATCACGACATACACTGCAACTTTATATCATTCATCACTCCAATGGAGAATTTTACTGCTTTTAATGCAGGAAATCCTGTTCGTGAAATTATACCATACACCTTTATCTAGGACGAATGTACTCATTTTTTGCATAATTATATTTTATAGTCAGATCTTTACTATTAATAAGTTTCTCAATTTTACCATACAGACATAAAATCCAGTTTTTATTTCTATTTCTAAACACTTTACAGTTATCCATTTGGATATACAAAATACACAATCCCAAATGAAAGCAAATTTGAAGGCAATACAATCCATTTCCAATAATCCGATTCCATATTATAGTCTCAAATTTCTAAGTAAACATCTACATAAACAAAGATATCAAAAAGAAGCTTAAAAGTGACAAATACAATCAATGCTTTTGTTTTGAGAGTAACATTTGGTCAAATCTTTTTATGTCAAAGCAAAACAATTACTTGCTTTATTAGCTATCAGTTATAAAATTTCAATAGAGAAGCATCTGTATTTTGAGATTAATGTAAAATTAAGTCAATAGTAAAAACTCAAATTATGAGTGTTTCTGTTAGAAACTAAGCAAATTTGTTAGCATCAGTATCTTAAATCCATAGCAAATTCATCTGTCAAGTAAAAGATTCAAGTGTGTATTTGATATGGCTCTTTTATACGTTTTTACATTAATATGTTTAATTTAAAGAATGCTAATATAATTTTAGAGATGTACTTTTAATTAACCCAGTGAAATCAAATTCACTTTTACCTCAAAATTTCTCCTTAAGGAGAGAAATGAAGGGAAGAAAAGAATAAATATATAAAAAAAGAATAAATATAAGTTAAAGCCTTTTAAAAATCAAAATTCCTTCCTGCATTGACATAGATATATTATACAAAATTCTGTCTACTGTAGATGTTTTTAGAAAGTCCCCTTACTACCAAAACTTTCATATTTTTGGCTTTCTACCTTTAGAGTTAGTACTTACCTCATTTAAACTAAAGCCTTTTATTACACTATAAAACCTTTATATGATGTTACTCTAGGCAGTTCACTAAATAGTAGAAATGAACTTAACCACAAACAAAACTCAGCTTTGTCCTCAAAAGTTCACAAAATGGACATTTCAAAATAAGCTTATGTGATTTAGAATTCACTGTGAGCGTTAAAACATGCTACCACAGAAAGCAAATTAGTAAATTTGGATAGCATATATGGCAAACTTAGCCCTTTGTTGGTTATAAGTCCTTGTTAAACAATGCTAACTAAATATTCATTCAAAACAATCTAATTTACAAACTAGAACAATGATAATAAGTTTCACACTAAGATGGAGAGAGAGCAAAGTGACTCACATAGGCATGGATGTTTGTTGTTTTTTTTTAAAGAGGGACACTATTTATAAACAACCATATTCTTAAACCACAATGAGCAAAAATACACTATATATCCAAGGGATCACTTCCTACCCTCTTGCACTTTAGACAGCTGGTAATCAGACACGTTTTACAAATAATACTAAAAGCAAAGAAAATCAGAGTGAAAGTGAGAACTAGCATATCCAAAAGAAGCAGTAAGGATATACAGGAAACCACAAAGAAAACACAGGGCTGGACAATACAAGGCAGACCTTACATGACTTAAGAGTTGCAGAAATAATTTTTAAATTTCATTACCACCAGTATGATTCATCAGATAATTAAGAGAATTTTAATTTCCACATATGCCTTAAAGTAACACTAACTCTTAAGATGAAACATCTTGCCCTAGCTGGTTTGGCTCAGTGGATAGAGCATCAACCTGTGGACTGAAGGGTCCTGGGTTTGATTCCAGTTAAGGGCACATGCCCGGGTTGTGGGCTCAATCCCCAGGGATGGGGGGGGGGGGGGGGGGGGGGCACGTGCAGGAAGCAGCCGATCAATGATTCTCATCGATGATTCGTTTTCTTTTTTTAAAAAATATATTTTATTGATTTTTTACAGAGAGGAAGGGAGAGGGATAGAGAGTTAGAAACATCGATGAAAGAGAAACATCGAACAGCTGCCTCCTGCACGCCCCCTACTGGGGATGTGCCCGCACCAAGGTACATGCCCTTGACCGGAATCGAACCTGGGACCCTTCAGTCCCCAGTCCCCAGGCTGACACTCTATCCACTGAGCCAAACCGGTTAGGGCTCATCATTGATGTTTCTATCTCTCTCTCCCTCTCCTTTCCTCTCTGAAATCAATAAAAATTATTAGAAGAAAAAAAAGATGAAACATCTTAATGTAAGAAACTTGTTTTCCCCAAATTAATGAAAAGCTACAAACTGAGTAAGAAATGCAAAGTGCCCTAAATTTTATGCAGTAACAACATTTAAGATCATGATACTATGGCAGAAGTAATCACTCAACAAAAAGTGTAGTTATTTAAACCATATTCTATTCATGATGCTTAAATTTTTATCAAAGAAATGCGTAATGATTTGAGAATATGTGAAACTCATTTATCAGGGAAAGATGAATAAAGAGTATTTTTTAAAAAAATAATTTGGGCCTGATCGGTGTGGTTTAGTGGTTAAACATCGACCTATGAACCAGGAGGTCATGGTTCGATTCCGATCGGGGCACATGCCTGGGTTAGAGGCTCAATCCCCAGTAGGGGGCATCCGGGAGGCAGCCCATCAATGATTCTCTCTCATCATTGATATTTCTATCTCTCCCTCTTCCTTCCTTTCTGAAATCAGTAAAAATATATTTTTAAAAAAAATAATAATTTGGTTTCAACTCAATACACAAAGAGAAACTGAATTCTTAACAGAAATAATAAGTGGAATGCAACCTAAAGAAAATAACTATGAAAGTAAAATTATTTCTGTAAGTGTACAATCTTACAACACTGATATACTTTTATTTTGCTCAGAGTGGTCTGAGAACAGGCAGAAATTACAGCATATAAAGCACAATGTATTTACATACCAAAAATTTACAATACTGATATTCTCATTGAAATATTATCTATTTGAACCTAGATATTGTATGCTTTTAGAAAAACTAATACATTTTTTAAATGAGAGAATGCAATTAACATTACCAACAGTTCAAACACAAAAAATTAAAATAGGACAGACATTAACAGCTTGCCAACATCATAATGTTTCCAGTTAAATTAAGAACTTGCCCTTTTAGCCATTCATCATCATTTTAATAATAGATTACATTGTTTTATTTGTATACAGACTTTCTGACATTCACTTCAGCTTCCAAGGTACTCTTATTCCATTTAGTCAATTTTAAGATTTACCTGAAAGCTCAAAAGGACTCATATTTAAAAACTTCTAAAAAGGTCAACAGACCTTAAAGGTGATTAAATATGCAGATATTGTTTATTTTTAAAAGTTTTTCACTTGATTATATTTAATCCCACTCCCCCCTCCCTACATCAACAATAAGTTTGGTATATAGCAAAGATATAATATTCCAGGATAACAGAAATTTTTGCACTAGAAGTGCTTATGTAAAAATATTGCTTGGATGAAGGCACATAACAATATTGCAACTCAATTCTGATTAATGTACAAACAAAACATGAAGATTCTGGTATGGTTACACATCAGTGATTAAGAAAAATGTCAACAATAGTTTTCAAGTTAGCAATTCATAGTTAATGTCTGAATCTAACAAAACTCAAGGCATGATATAGTTAGGTATACCCCATTACTGGAATGTAATGTTAGTTAATTCAAAGTATTTAAAATCAACAAGAAACTTTTCAAGGAGTTTACTTGGCCGACTACGCTAGTTTAAATAGAACCAGTAAGAAAACTCATTAAAAATATAACTTGTAGGACCTATACCTTACTATGAAATGAAATGGCTGATAAGCATTCAAGTAATAAGTTGGCCACAATTCATCTTAAGCAATTGATGGACACTGAGAATTTTTTCATAAGATGAAGTAAGATCTGTTCAACCCAGGGGTATCAAAACCTGTATCTTTTAAAATTTAATGTTTAAATTTACATGATACAAGTATTCAATTGTTACTCATCCGAAAAACAGTACCTATTTCAATAAGCCTGATTTTAAAAGTGAAAGATGCTTTGCATCACATTAAAGAAATGTTTTGAGAAGTATTTATATTAAGTTCTATAATACAATACATGGAGGAATATTTTAAAATTGAAATTTTGATAAATATACTACATATCTGGAATGCCCTAAGACCCCCGAGTCATTAAATGTCAGGGTTAGGATATTGAAATGCAAGGAAAAGTATTAAAACTGGCCTTTTCACTTCAAAGAGCTCTTAAAACTACAAATAATGGAATAGATTATTAGGTACCATAAAAATAAGACTGACATGCTTATTTACTAAATTATCAAAAAAATTATCAGTTGCTAAAACATATCTATTAGCTAAATAAACTGCTCTTCTAACACAAAATTATACATTGATAGTCTTTGATTTTGTCCATAACAGTTTAAATACTAACAATTACCATCACTTAATTATTCCCCATGATTATGGGAAATAACTGTGTAAAGAGTAGTTACACAGTTATAGTCTAATCTGAGTATGCCAACAACATATAAAGAAAAAATATTTGTTTACAGAATAACCTTTGTGTTACATGCACAAGCATTTATAGTGCCCTCCTCCCACTTTTCACATGAATAAATGCTGTTCACAATATAAAAATAAAATTACACGTGAAAATGAAGTAGAAACAGACAACTCTTACTGCTTTATGAAAAATGTACACAAGAAAGTTTTAAAGTACAGAAAAAAAGACAATGATTATGGTTATGAATGAAACATCAAAGAAAATTATTCCATGGTTATTCTAACCTGGGATGAATAATTGGATACAATTAAAAATTCTTAGATATGAAGTATCCCGAACGCATTTTAATTAAGGTTCATATCTTCTTTGCAAATTAAAGAATACTGTGTTTTGTTTTGTTTTTCTTTTAAAAACAAAAACCAGGTGCTAGAAAAAGTGTCTTTACTAAAAATTGGGTTTTTTGTTTTTAAGTAGAAAAACTCTTTCAATGTTGAGAAACCATCCTGCATTTTTAAGTTTTAGGAATGAATGAATGAAGTTAGTTCCAGAAGAGAAACTTTAAAATTTACTTTTTAAAGTCCAAGCACTATATATATATATATATATATATATATATATATATATATATGAGAAATAATTCCTTGTATTTTATATTTTAAATCATATGCAAATTATATGATTAAGAGAATTCCAATTTTTGGATTTTAGAAGTAGACAATGAGTCCTCTTGATTATTTTCTTGCTTTCTTAAGACTCTTAACAATCTGAAAACTAAAAGTTGTAACTCAGCAATACAATATTCAAAGATAAGAGGTCAAATTTTTTACCTGTCATTACTCACCTGTCATCTGTCTCAGATGGTTCCAGAAGATTAAATTCAGAACAAGTAGTTGGACCATTTAAAATGTAGGTATATACTGTATAAACAATAGCCTCGGAGTTATAATTACTGTTAATAATGCATAGACTGAATACAATAGGACAAGGAATACCCACCTTCTAACGATGACGATACTCGCGCTCTCGGTCACGCTCTCGGTCTCGGTCCCGATCTCGGTCACGGTGTCTCTCTCTTTCTCTGCTTCTCTCTCTATAATAATCATCATGACGATCTCTACTGCGGGATTTATGGCGCCGACTCTTTTCTCGTGATCTACTATGGTCCCTCTCTCTTGATCGTTCACGTCTTCTAAAAGAAATTACTGGATTAATGCTCTCCATAATTGGATAACTTAAAAAGATTTTCAATATTTAGTGTTTGGGGACTCTTTCCCCTTCCCCACATGGGAGTCTGTCCTTGTTCTTCAATAAATTTCCACCTTTGCTATAATAAAAAAAAAAATTCTGGTGCTTAAAAATATCTAAGGCAAAAATAAATTTTATAGGCCTATTTCAGACTTATGATATCTTGAACATCAATGATTTACCAACACACCTATAATCATGAACTAGAATTTCCATTTTTAAAAATACCCAAATATTGGGAACATGGCATACATCATGTTTTATCTATTATTAGACGCCCGGTGCACAAATTCGTGAACAGGTGGGGTCTGGCCAGCCCACCCAGATGGGGGCTGGGCTGGCGGGGGGGGGGGGGGGGGAGGGGTCGTGGGCAGTTGGCTAGCCAGCCCCACCCCTGATCAGGGTGTTGGGGCCAATCAGGAACTGGATCAAGCCGGTTGGCTGCCACAGTGTGCGTCACAGCCACCGGTCGTTCTGGCTTTTCCGCCGTTCTGGTCGCTGGGTTTTTATATACATAGATAATTTGTAGTCTAAAACAGACATGTATTGTTCACCAAATAATAAACAGGAAGGTAAGCCCTAGTCAGTTTGGCTCAGCAAATAGAGTGTCGGCCCGCAGACTGAAGGGTCCCGGGTTTGATTTAGGTTAAGGGCAAACATCTTGATTGCAGGCTCGATCCCCAGCCCTGTCAGGGCTCGTGTGGGGGGCAACCAATCGATGTGCCTCTCTCACATCAATGTTTCTCTCTGTGTGTCTCCCTCCCTCCCACTCTCTCTAAAAATCAAAGGGAAAATAGCCTCGGGTGAGAATTTACATAAGTAAACAAACAAACAGGTGAAAGAGAAAATTTCAAAGGACTTCTATTTCAAGCTAAAGAACATACAGAAGATAGTTCTGTAGATATAAAATTCATGAAATCACTCAATACACAATGGGACTTAAATATAAGAAATTACCACCTATTGCCTGGCTGGTGTGGCTCAGTGGATTGAGCGTCATCCCATGCACCAAGAGGCCACCAGTTCCATTACCGGTCAGGCACATGCCTGGGTTTCAGGTATGATCCCCAGTACAAGGATACGCGGGAGGCAGCCGATCAATGTTTCTCATTAATATTTCTATCTCTTTCTCCCTCTCCCTTCCTCTGTCTCTAAAATCAATAAAAACATCTTTTTTTTAAAAAAAGTTACCACCTATTAACACAGGTTACCTAAACCCATACATAAATATCAATTTTACCTTTATAACTAACTAAAAAATGTCACTCCTCTAAGAAACTTTCTAATAATATATACATGTTTGTTGGGAAGGCTGAGAAGAGTGGTGGGAAGCAAAGAAGAAAACCCACTAATTAGGATCACTAGTAAAGACTGGGATATTATTTACATTGTTACTTAATGAAGAGAAATGTTTCATGAACCACTTAAAAAAAACAAACCACAGGTAATTTAACAAAGTATGCTGCCTAAAATACTTTTAAAAATTCTATTCTAAATTTGAAATTCATTATTAGGTGCTTACTTTGGGCTTAAAATGTTTAGAAGAAGACCGTATGAGATATGGTTTTTAGCTATGACTAATTTGTTTAGATACAAAAGCCCTTACAATGGGTTAAAATGTAATAATTATAAAGTAGGGGACCATGACTATGACAATCTCTTTTCCTTAACTTTACGAAAAAGATTCTACCACCAGATAAATTATACAAAAGACAGATCTCAGAGTATCATGTGAAGATTAAAGATCCACCATTAAAAAGTATGAAAAATTTCAAGGTAAGCAGTAATGCTAAAATATGGAATTACCTAATTAAAAAACTAAGAATAGATAATCCATTCATTAACTCCCTTGTTTAAGAAACGTTTACTTAACACCCATTCTGTATATTCATTAGAAATATTGTAGTGACAGCCACTATGGAAAATAAATATGAAGGTTCCTCAAAAAATTAAGAATAGTTACCATATGACCCAGGAATGAATCTCTCTCTTCTGGGTACACACAAAAAAAGTTAGAAAACATTGATTTGTAAAGATATATGTACCCCTATGTTCATCGCAGCATCATACATGGTAACCAAGACATGGAAAAAACGAAGTGTCCATGGATGGATGACTGGATAAAGATATGGTTCATAGATACAACAGAATATTACTCAGCCATAAGAAAGGATGAAAAACTACTATTCACAACAATATAGATGGATCTTGAGAGTATCATACTAAGCAAAATAAGCCAGACAGAAAAGGACAAGAACCACATAATTTCACTCATACATGGGATATAAAACTAAAATCAACAGAGGAACAAACAAAAAGCTCATACATAAACAACAGTATTGTGGTTACCAAAGGGTAAGGGGGTGAGGGGATTTTGAAGGTAAAGGGGTTCAAATAAATAGCGATAAAGCGAGACTAGCCCTAACCAGTTTGGCTCAGTGGATAGAGCGTCAGCCTGCGGACTGCAGGGTCCCTGGTTCGATTCTGGCCAAGGGCATGTACCTTGGTTGCGGGCACATCCCCAGTAGGGGGTGTACAAGAGGCAGCTAATCGATGTTTCTTTCTCATCGATGTTTCTGACTCTCTATCCCTCTCCCTTCCTCTCTGTAAAAAATCAGTAAAATATATTTAAAAGCAAAAAAACAAAAACAAAAATAGGCGACTAGACTTTTGGTGGTGAACACACAATGCAATATGCAGATGATGTTTTATACAATTGCACAGTTGAATCTACGTCACCCCAAGAAATTTATTTAAAAAAAAGAATATTGTAGTGAATAGGATGGGTAAGGCCCCTTCCAACTTTCAACATGTATAGTGAAAATAAATGTGAATTAATAATAAACAGGAATAGATTATAGTAGTACTATGGAAGCAATAACAAAACCTGACAAAACGTCCTGGGAGAAGACTCCTGCTATAAGTTAGACTGAGCTGAGGCTTGAAAAATATAAGCCATGCCCTGACCAGTATGGCTCATCTGGTTGAGCAGTGTCCCATATGATGCCTCATCAGGGCATATGTCCAGGTTGCAGGCTCAATCCCCAGTAGGTGGCGTGCAGGAGGCAGGCAGCCGAAGGCTCTCGTGTGTGTGTGTGTGTGTGTGTGTGTGTGTGTGTGTGTGTGTGTGTACGCGCGCGCATGCGCGTGCGCACTCTCTCTCTCTCTCTCTCTCTCTTTCTTTCCCCCTCCCTCTCACTCATCAATAAAAACATTTTTTCAGGAAAAGGGCTCCTAACAGAAAGAATACCAAGTACAAAAAAAACAATGAAATGATCAAGTGTAAGTATAATCAAAGTCCTATTTTAAAGTCCCAAACATATTTTTTCCATATGTAAAAGTAGCAGGTTTAAATAGAAATGAGACAGGAAAGTTTTACCTTGATCCAGAACCATAAGACTTGGATTCAATTCCATGAAGGCAATCTTGCAAAGAGCTAATAAGAACTTTGCAACGATCATCAGCAGATACTTTGGATTGTTTAATTAAAGAAATTGCAGTTACCAATGTCTCAATTGCACTCCCATAATCACCTGTGAGGGGAAGAAGAGGGGTTGAGGTCAAATAAATTTTATTTTCAAAATACCACCAAACCACCTCTGCAGTAAGAGTATAAATATAAAGCAGTTTACACAGGAGTGAACTTTAAAATGACCACAGAAGATTTATTTATTTTTTTAGTATCTTACCATTTGCAATAGGCTTTTCTGTGCATAAAATTAGCAGTTTTTTGTTATTAGTATAGCTATATGAAGCACGTTACCGTTTTGTAAATATGATAATAAATGAGTGGTCCTAAGGCTCCTCAGTCATTAAACGTCAGGGTTAAGATTTAAATCTACATCTAAAAATTTTAAATTAGGGGCTTTTCCATTACACTGTGACATACAGCTTTCTTCAATACCTTTTAAATGAAGGAGAGAAATTGACTTGGGAATATATAAATAACTACTATATAGAAACGATCATTCATAGTAACATAATTAAGAAGTATTAATACAGAAAGAAATAACAAACCAGCGCTGGCATCAGACACGGCTCTTGAAATAGCACTGCTTGAGATTGCCCTATTTCTATTCATGATTTCTTCAAACTCAGCTTCACTCAGTGGAGTTCTTGCTGTGTCCATTTCCCTATAAAAATCAGAATAAACTTTAACTCATACACAACGTATTTCTAACTTAGTCTTAACAGTATATAAAGCAATTTATATTGGCTGTTTTGACAAGTGCCTTAGAGCAAGTATTTACTTTTCCAAATTGAAGCACACTATTTTCTCCTACTAAGAAAGCAAATCTAATAAGCAAAATTCTCTAACATCACAATCTTACAGATAAAACGAAGTAGCAGCTTAGAAATCTTCTTTGTGGAGGCCAGAAATGATATATTTACATATCTACAATATAACATTTTTAATTCTCACACAAACAGGTAAGAAATTTTTTGATGAATACACACACAAAATGTTGACTGCAAAAAATAAAGCCTACACAATCAAGGACAGCAATTTGGTTTCATTACGTTTAGATACTCCAGGCAGAGGGCCCAACTCACAACTGAAGGATAATAAATGTCTGATTAATAGAATTTCAGGCAAGACAAGACTGTAGACTATCCTGTTTGCCACTAAATCCTAGAAAAGTATCTGGAAAATAAAAGGTACTCAGTAAGTGCAAATACTGGTTAAAAAAATGAGTAAAATGCCAAGATTTTCTAAAGCTGCTTGACAACATTGAAAATTGTACATGTAGCCCTAGCCAGCGTGGCTGTTAGTTGAGCACTGTCCCATGCACTGAGAGGTCACTGATTCAATTCTTGTCAGGGCACATGCCCGAGTTTTGGGCTCTAGCCCCTCTAGGGGGTGTGCAGGAAGCAGCCCATTGATGTGAGTGATGTTTCTCTTTCATTGATGTTGCTATCGCTCGCTCCCTCTCCCCACTTCTCTCTCTAAAAAAAAAAAATCAAAAACATATTTTTTAAAAAAATATATGAAGGAAATGAATCCCCAGGGATTTAGTGACTTGCCCAAAAATCACACAGCTATGCAAGTAGCAGAGCTGGATTATTCCCAATCCTGTTCTATGTATCTTTTTACCATACCATACTGCCTTTTATAATAAGAAGAGAAAATAACACAGAAAATTAAGTATCTGGGGAAAGACCATAACGTTTTAAAAACTTCAATGATGGAACGTAGAATATCTTCTACAAAGTATACGAAGTCTACATTCAAAGATACATACTAACTTACCTTCCAGGAGGCCCATAGTCACCCCTATCATATGGCGGAGGTCGGCCATATGGATCTGTTGGTGGTGGACCCCGACTATCTGATGTAGGCATGCCGCTGTTGGTTGGTGGAGGAAAGAAAGCTGGGTTCACGTGTGGAGCTGGCGGTGGGGCACCTGGAGGTGGTCCAGGAAGATGCGGAGGAGGAGCAAGTGTAAGGGGTGGCCCAAGAGGACCAGGTGGACGAGGTGGAAAGGGGCCTGGAGGTGGAGGTGGTCCCTGTTGTGGAGGTGGTGGACCAGGAGGGGGGCCGTAGCCTGGAACTGGAGGTGGAGGACCAGGAGGAAGCGGACCCAAAGGAGGCTGCCCAAAAGGTTGTCCAGGAAAAAGAACTGGCGGTGGAGGGCGATCGCCTCGATTAGGAGGCCCAGCTAAAGGAGGAGGCAGAACCTGACCAGGTGGAGGTGGACCTGGTGGACCAGGTGGGCCTGGAGGACCTAAGGGTGGACGTGGTGGAGTCTGTCCAGCTATAGAATAAAAGGGAGGAAAAACAAAACAAAAAAAAACACACTTCAATAAAGTATTTTAACCTTCATGCCAAGATTATACTTTTAAAGCATAACTCATAGACCAATATTCTTTCTTGTTAAATAAAACCCGTATGGTAAATGCTACACTAACAATTACAAAGATAAAGTATATCCTTACAAATTTAACTTCCTCAATTTATGCTTAAGAAAAATTATTGAAACAAAAACTTTACTAAAGACAATTATACTTAGCGATAGTTTCCATCTTTCAGCATACACACATTTCTTACAGTGAAATCACCCACCTTATATTCTACTCTGATGCCAAGCTAGAAAGTGAAATAAGGAAAAATTGTCTTGAAAGAATTTTTTAAGAGGTAAGAAAATAAGACGGATGTAAATATTCTATATATAAGTCAAGCAAGTTTGGAGAAAAATAAAGACCTTTTAGGCCAAAAATGGGTATTTCCTCTATGCTGTGCCCCATATGCCATGGAATCCTAGTTTCCAGGAACAAAGGCCGAGTTCCTTTAACAAGATGCTTGATCAAATTTCCTGGATTCCAAAAATAGCATAACAAGGAGAGTAAGTCACATCAATAATGCATTACTTGAAAAGAGAGAAAAGGAAAAGAGGTATTAGATAGACACATTTTATCCATGGTAATTTTAAGAAAAAATTTACCTGGAAAAGGTGGGGGTGGCCCTCCTGGTCCTGCTGGCCCAGGAAATCTGTCCCCACCGGGAACAGCCCCTGGAAAACGGCCCCGTCCTCTACCACCTTGTGGAAATGCTGCACGTGAACTGCCTCCTGGAGGACCAGCTTTACCTTCCCCAGACATTTGTCCTGATTGTGTAGCTGCAAATATCCAAATACTCATAAATAGCATTTATTAAAATAGTTCTCTGAAATGTAACCATTATTATTAGAAACAGCCACATTCCAAAATCATTTATACTATACACTAACTTGCAGATGCCTTGGGTCTTTCCAAACTACTTGAGAAGTATTGATTAGGAAAACATTCACATTTATTTGCGTTCTTTTGAAGTCTCAAAATATCCAGGCACATATGTATTTCCAATGAATAAGTATGAGTTACTTTCAAAATACAGTACTCTCTGCAGCAGCCAAGACCAAATTCTCCAACAGAAATCCAAATTTCACTAAGCATAAATCATTTAAATTTTGTAACATATTCTTGTTAATTAAGCCTTAAGTGCTAAAACATTAAAAAAATACCAACCACTTGAATTTCTGTTTAATACATGATCATCCATCTTATCTCTTTAAGTGATAGCATTCATAAGTGGGCAATGGCAAATCTTCTCTATAGTCACTTTACCAAGTGGTGAAAGGTCTTGGTGCCAAGCAGAAATCAACGAATATTTTCTGGTTATCAGTGGTTTCTCCACCACCATAACACACATCCACATAAGTTTCCTTCAATCTAAGGATTAGAATGTAGTTTCTTCCTTTCTCTAGGATGGGAATGACAGGACAAGAATGGCAGGGCTACAGAACTTGCACACTGTTGAATAATAATGGGTTTGTGACACCTAGAGAAAAATGGGAGTAGGTTTCCAGCATACAGGATCACAGTCATAACCAGTAATTAAATCAAATGCAAAGCATGGACTTCCTAAAATGGATTCTCCAACAAACTAAATATTAAGGTGACTTTTCTAGTATAATATCTAATAAATGCTAGCAAAATTGATTAAAATACACATCTTTTAATAAAAGCCTCAGAGGAATTGCTTACTTTTCCTGGACTGCATTTCAAATTGACTCAGGAACTGTTTATTGCATGGAGTTACAACAGGATTCTGACCATGAAGTTCTCTTTTAGGCAACAGATCCATTAACTTTTTTGAGGATGCTTCAGATCCAACACCAACAAGGGCAAACCTAAAAGATGTTTAAGGGGATGGGAATAGAAAGTGAGTAGAGATTAATAATGTTGCTATTATTAAAAAGAAAATAGCCTGAATTCAATTTTATCTAAGAAAACAAAATACTTAAATTAAAACTATATAAGTTCATACTTTCATCTTTAACTTTTTAAATAACATATACAATTCACTCATTTAGCGTACAGTTCAGTGCTTTTTAGTACATTCCCAGTTTCTCAACCATCACCACAATCAGTTTTAAAACATTTCACCACACCAACATAAAGCCTCATTCCCATTTCCTTTCATCCCCCAACCCTAAGCAACCACTTTGACTTTATGGATTTGCCTATTTTGGACATTTCATATAAATGGAACCATACAATATGTAGTCCTTTGTGACTGGCTTCCTTCACTTAGCATGCTTTCAAGGTTTATGCATAATATAAGTATGTTTCTGTACTTAATTTCTTTTTATGGCTGAATAATATTCCATTATATGAATACTACACATTTTAAAAATCCATTCATTGATGGACATTTGAGTTGTTTCCAATTTTTGGTTATTATGAATAATGCCAGTACGAAAAGATGTTCAACATAATTAACTATCAGGAAAATGTAAATCAAAACTATAATAAGATACCATTTCACACCCACTAGGATAGCTTCTTTTTTTAAAATATATTTTTATTGATTTAAGAAAGGAGAGGGAGAGATAGAAACATCAATGATGAGAGAGAATCATTGATTGGCAGCCTCCTGTATGCCCCACACCGGATCAAGCCCCGCAACCCAGGCATGTGCCCTGATTGAGATCGAACCATGACCTTCTGGTTGATAGGTTGACGCTCAACCACTGAGCCATACCAGCTGGGCCCCACTAGAGTACCTTTAATAAAAAAGACAAGTCTTGGTGAGGATGAGAAACTGAAACCTTCATACACTGCTGATGGTAATGTAATATGGCACAGCCACTTTGACAATCAGGCAGTTTCTCAAAAAATTAAATACAGAGTTAACAAATAAAAGGCTAATATGCAAACAGACCGAACAGCAGAACAAACCGAACAACCTAACAACCAGTCGCTATGGCATGCGCTGACCACCCGGGGCACGCGGGGAACATGGCGGATGTTGGCCCAGTGGGATGGTGAAGCTGGTGAGCAGGGATGCCAGACCAAGGCAGGGTGCTGGTCGCTGTCATCGGGGCAAGCCTCTGGTGGTTACTGAAAATTCTTTGCTCCCACACACCCTGGTCCTGCCTGGCGCTTGCACCCACTGCTGGCACCAGAACCGCGCTTACACCCGCTGCCAGTGCCCAGCGCCAGTTCCGATCACTCAGTGCTGTCAGCAGGTGCGAGTGGTGGCTGCTGGCCCCTATCACCCCTGAGGGCTTCTCTACCTCCCCCTGCTCCTGAGGGGCGATTGGAGCAGCCGGCGCTTGCACCCACTGCTGGTGCTGACCCCAATCGCTCTGCCCGTCAGCGGGTGTGAGTGGGGCTGTCGGTGGGTGTGAGTGGGGCCGGCACTGCCAGTGTGTGGGAGTGCGGGAGTGGGGCTGCTGGCAGACACGGGACCGGGGTCCGCAGTGGGCAGGGCTGGGCCGAGACCTGCCCCTGTGTCCAACACAGCCTCGCGGCCCACAGTTCCTTTCAAGGTGCATGAATTCATGCACTGGGCCCCTGGTATATGTATATGTTGAAGAATTGAAAATCTATGTTCACACAAAGCTGGCACATGAATATTCATAGGGGCATTATTCACAATTAGCAAAAGCAGAAACAACCCCAATGTCCATCAAGTAAATAAAGAGGGTACATCCACATAATGAAATACGTGGCCACGAAAATAATTAAGTACAGATACATGCTACACCATGGATGAACCTTGAAAGCCTGTGCTACGTGAAAGAAGTCAGTCACATGGGACCACTTACTTTATGATTCCATTTATATGGAATGTTCAGAATAAGCCAATCCATAAAGATAGACTGCTAATGGGTATGAGATTTCTTTTTGGGGTGATGAAATGTTCTGGAATAAAACGGGGGTAATAGTTGAACAACTTTGCAAATATACTAAAAAACCACTGAAGATTTTAAAAGTGAATTTTTTGTATGTGAATTACACAGCAGTTACAAAAAATACATTTAAAACAAAAAAAAGATTAACAGTTTTGCACAGCTATAGGATATTTTAAATTATCAGGACTCTCAGGAGCTTGGAACCCTTTTCTCCCTAATGGTCAAAATGGTTAACTAGAACCCCTATTCCAGTTTTTTTTTCTTGTCAAAAATTCTCCTGTTGTGAGTCAAGATTAAATTTAGCAACAATTTAATGAATTCATAAATTTAACATGTATTTATTGAGCAATACACCAACTCCTACATGCCAGGCACCATACTAAGGCTAAGGATACAACAGTTGACCAAAACAAAATCTCTGCTTGCATGAATCTTATAATGTGGTGAGAGACAGGGTGATAAACAAGTAAAAATACAATAGTAACAGAAAAAATAAAGACAGGAAAGAGTGATGGAAAGAGAGGGTGCTATTTTGCACCAAGATGGTTGGGAAGAGAACTCTTTTAAAAGAGAGTTCTGAAGAAAATGAGATCCATATGAACATTGCAGGAAAAAGTAAACCAGAAGAGGAATCACATGTATAAGGTCCTACGTAGGAATGTATTTGAGGAACAACAAACAGACTACTATGGCTGAAACAGCATAAGGAAGCAAAGAATGGTTAAGAGAGAATGTCAGAGAGGTTGTGGGAAAACAGATCAGATAGCATTTGTAGGCCATAGTAAAGATTCTGGCTTTCACTGGAGATAAAAGCTATTAGAAGATTCTGAGTAGACTAATATTGTTGCCACTTTTGTCCAACTTCTATGTGTATACACTTTAGGAGATTAGGGTGAAAGCAGGAACACCTAATAGGTGGCTACTGCAAAAGTTCAGAAGGTAGTTTTATATAAAATGATTCCTACTGTAATATAGGTATAATAGGCAAAAACTGGAAACAACCTAAAAAACCAAAAATAATAATGGTAAAATAAATTACAGAAGCATACAAGGTATGGAAAGAATTAGACATTAGAAGAGAATATGTACTTATTGATAATGCTTTTTTTACTCCTTGTATCAAACACGTTATAAAACACATGAATTGTAATCTAGGTTTTTTTTTGCAATAAAAACATGAAGTGCTATGACGAAACCTGAAACTATATTCACTAAAATGTTAAGAGTGATAATCTATGGATGGTTAGATTATGGCTTTCTTTAAATTTTGAATATGTGTTGTATAATGTTCCTATCTCATGTGTATAATTTAACAGTTTAAAAAAATAAAGCAAAACATCCAAGTTACACTTACTCTCCTGTTGCCCATCTTCCCCAACCCTTTAATCCCAGGGATAATAACATTTCTTGAAACTGTCATCTCAATAATAATTTCAACCATTGATGGAGAAAACTCAGGAAAATTAAAGAATAGACACAATCTGTTCACACTTACAGCTCCACTAGTTTTAGTGAGCTATATCACAGGACAAATGGAGTACAAATCTTTGCCCAAGAACCTCCTGCCAATGTGGATAACACAGCATCCTACACATGTGAATAGAAAGCATTAACTTGAAGAAAATTTTAACACCAAAAATACTAACTTATATTAGGGGAAAAACATCTTACCCCTTTGATTGGCCATTTGCCCGGTTTTCAAAAAACTTTATCTCCAAAATATCATTTACTCCCAAAGAATGCACTGCTTCAGTTAAGTCTTCATCTGTTGTCCACTGCAAGACATTTCCCCCTCGTTAAGCATTAAAGCATATCCAAGATTTTTACTGCTTCATTTTTTTAAGGGTAAACTCACAATAAAGAAAATTAATGCTCAGTTCAAATCTAAGTGCAGTTGCTGCAAATTAGTCTTCAATTTTTTTTTCTTTTTTTTTTCTTTTTTTTTATTGCTTAAAGTATTACAAAGGGTATTACATATGTATCCATTTTATCCCCCCGCCCTAGACAGTCCCCTAGCCTCCTGAACTGTGGTTTATATTTGTCTATAAAGGCAAGTACCTGAGGGCAAAATGCATTCCTTGGTAATTTTCAGAAATTAGAAGATACATATCTTTAGAGATAGGATAGTGGGGTTTTTTTTATCTTAAAAAGTTTCTGGTCTCTTCCAACATTAAATTGCAAAGATTTAATATTTTAAATAAAACTAGTATCACTTGTCACTTCCTCTCCTTAAAGGCAACCATTTGGGGAAATAAATTCCGTTTAAAAATATAGCCCTAACTGGTTTGGCTCAGTGGATAGAGCATCAGCCTGCGGACTGAAAGGTCCCAGTTTCGATTCCGGTCAAGGGCATGTACCTTGGTTGCGGGCACATCCCCAGTAGGAGGTGTGCAGGAGGCAGCTGATCGATGTTTCTCTCATCAATGTTTCTAACTCTCTATCCCTCTCCCTTTCTCTCTGTAAAAAGTCAATAAAATATATTTTATTTTATTATATATATATGTATGTATATGATAAAAAGAAAAAAATAACATGTACTGAGTACCTACCATGTACTTTATATCAAATATTTAACTCTTAAACAGTCTTATAAGTCCTATTATTATTCCCATCTCACATACGATGAAAGAGAAGTTAACAAGCTTGCCTAATATCACAAAACTAACAAATGGAGGAGTCCAGATTCAAAGGTGTAATTATCAACCACTCTCCATTACTGTACTGTACTGTCTCCAATATTATAAAACTTCTCAGATTGGGTGGTAGAAGATCAATCAATTCGTGTGTGTTTTAATATAAATATTTTAAAAGAAAATGCTATTAAGGAAGTTGAAGAGTGACAAGTATTTTTTTTAAATTGAATTTATTGGGGTGATATTGGTTAATAAAATTATACAGGTTTCAAGTGTATAATTCTGTAATACATCATCTGTATATTGCCATGATTTTCAACCTTTTTCATCTCATAAACTACCAGAATTCGATAGCATACCAAAATATATGCTTTTTTGTCGATCTGACCAAAAAAGGGTATTTTTTTGTTCATTCACACCAGATGGCTATTGTTGTGTTGGCTGTTGTCATTTTTTTCCTTTGACAATCTAGGGGAAAAGAGGTCAGTGCACCTAAGTAATCAGGTACTGTATGTTTCAATATTCTTGTTGAAAATTTCTGGTATATTGTATTATGTATTCACCACCCAAAGTCAAGTCTTTTTCTGAGGAGTGACAAGTTTTGATTTCTAGACAATTTTTTAAACTTTCCAGTATGTATAATACACATTTCAAAGTAGAGGTAAAAATTCTATAGACTTGCTCTAGTGCAGAGATGGCGAACCTTTTGAGCTCGGCATGTCAGCATTTTGAAAAACCCTAACTTAACTCTGGTGCCGTGTCACATATAGAAATTTTTTGATATTTGCAACCATAGTAAAACAAAGACTTATATTTTTGATACTTATTTTATATATTTAAATGCCATTTAACAAAGAAAAATCAACCAAAAAAATGAGTTCGCGTGTCATAGGATCGCCATCACTGCTCTAGTGAGTATTTAATGCTAATAAAATTATAAATAGCTACATTAAACATCCAGTTAATGAAACTCCGAACCACTAATTTTAAAGTTCCATAAATGCAAATTAAGATAGAATGTACAGATAGCAGTATTTCCATAAATAAGATTAAAACGTTAAGAGCAGCCCTGGCCGATTTGGCTCAGTGGATAGAGCATCGGCCTGCAGACTGAAGGGTCCTGGGTTAAATTCCGGTCAAGGGCATGTACCTTGATTGCAGGGCCCTCCCTGGCTGGGGCCTGGTCAGGGCTCATACAGGAGGCAACCTATCGATGTGTTTCTCTCACATCAATATTTCTCTCTGTCTTTCCCTCTTTCTCTAAAAAATAAAAGAAAAAATCAATGGAAAAATATCCCTGGGTGAGGATTAAAAAAAATTGTAATAAAATAAAATAAATTGTACTTCTGTATACTAGCAACCAGCAATTAGAAATTAAACATCTAAAAAAAATTTAAGATCAGAATTTAGCATGTTCTCCCTTCCATTAGTATTCCAGCATCTTCCCCTTCTCTCTCTCTTCTTTCCCCACACGCTTCTAAACTCTACGGGACCTAAACTCTAAGAGACCCTCCCCAAGATTTGCAACCAGAGGAGCAAAGGGCAGCAGCAGCTCGTCCAGGAGTAGCTCCCTGAACATGTCCCCAAAGCCCCTTTTCTCTGACTTCTCAATGAACCAAAACAGCCCAGCCTAGGTTCTCTCCTGTTGCTTCTTCTATCCTAAGCCCCTCCTTGATTCACTGTCCCCAGCTTTAATAAATGTACTCAAAATAAGAAGAGAGCAGAAATTAAAACTCTGCAAGTTTGTAACAGGAATTAGATAATGAAAACTTTAAAATCAGGAGTCATACTGTGTTTCTTTCTCTCTTACAGTTCTGAATCCTAGTTTGAGACCTTACGTAGATATTTTTCCTTTGTAAAATTGAGATAGCTGACATTTAGGAATAGGTAAAAATAACTGATTTGAAGACAAAATAATTGAACTATATTTAATTGGGATGTCTACCAAAGTAAGTTTAATGACTACCAAATTAAAAGCTAGAAGATCTGAAATTTGTTTTAAAGTTACTATTATTGCCCTCCTAATTGTATAAGCAAGCACATAGAAAAAATCACTTTAGTAACTTCAAAGTTAACTGCTAGAATAGCTCAAAATCAATACCAATTCATATGGTAAGTTTACTTACCCATGTTAGATTTCCAATGTATAATGCAATTCTCTTTCCCGTATACGTATAGACAACATTTGGTGCTGCTCCTTTACCCACATCATCACCAACAGTTGGTGGGAGAGTATCCATGTAATCCCGGTCTTCTGGGGCATCTCCATTATTTGCGGATGGAGAGATGACATCATCATACAAATCTATCTGATCATGCCCACCATATTCAGCTTCCTGGATACAAAAATAATGTTTTTAAGTCATACAATAGTCAGACTACTACACTAAAGAGATTTGAATATAAATTCATTCAACTATTAATTTAAAAAAAAACACAATTTAATTCAACTATTTGTTTTTAAAGTCTTGTAGAAGATTAAAAAAAAGGCCAAAAACTTTATGCCACACGTTTGTTTTTTAATTTACTGATTATAGAAATGTTGATTTCCACTTATTTATACATTCATTGATTGCTCCTAGTACGTGTCCTGACTGGGGATTGAACACACAACCTTGGACAGTGAACTAAAGCTACCCAACGAGGGCCAAACTTGTATTCTTAAACAGTACCTATAAAGTAAATGTCTATACGGTGAAAGCTATTTTTCCACTATTTATTATAACATGGAAAATAATGTTCCTCTGGGAAAAGAATGACATGGACTCATAATAAAGTACTAATGTAAAACTTTCCTTAGAAGTAAAATACTCTTAAAGTGAAAGTAATAATACATGAATTAATACAAATAGATGAGCTTTTTTAAAAAAAAAATTGACACACACAAAAAAGACAGAAATAAAGAAAAAATCGACACAAAAAATATCACAAATATCAGAGCCATTACAAATATTTAACTGAAGAAAAACACAACTATTATTTTTGATGGTATTTAAGATCTTTTTTCCTAGCCCTGCGAAATCTTTTAGTTTTGGGGGAAAAGTTTAGTGAGCTAAGCCATAGGGAAGGAATGATGAAATGTGGGCATGTAAATAATTCTGAAAGTTATAACAAATGAACAAGGGAAAGATAAACAATACATAAAACACAAGTAAAACTATACAAATTACTGTCTAGCAATAGCTTTATTATTCTCAGTTAACAAAGAGTTAATGCTTACCTGACTTAGATTATCTAGTCAATTAGCAAGAGAAAACGGACCTTGGAAAGCTGTGTCACTAACAGAATTAAAGCAATGCTAGTGGATGCCACTTACATGCCTAAATAAGCAAGGAAGAGGGAAAAAAAGAAACATATATAAAGAAGAGAAAAAGAAAAAGGGAGGGTTCAATTTTAAATAAGCCCCCCGCACCCCCAAGTAAGTGCAGCTATTGGCAGAACACTCAACACCATTTAAAATTGCCTTTGGTTCCCTAGCTGGTTTGGCTCAGTGGATCGAGTGTCGGCCTGCGGACTGAAGGGTCCCAGGTTCGATTCCGGTCAAGGGCACATGCCAGGATCCCCAGTAGGGGACGTGCAAGAGGCAGCCAATCAATGATTCTCTCTCATCATTGATGTCTCTCTCTCTCTCCCTCTCCCTCCCTCTCTGAAATCAATAAAAATATATTTAAAAAATAAAATAAAATTGCCTTTGGTAACCATCATTGGGTCACAGGCTTAACTAACCTGTATCAGAGGAAAACCTATTTCCATCTTTCTGCCTTTCGACCAAGTACCTAAAATCAATGTGAACTATTTTATTCTTATGATGTAGAATGCTGTAAAAGTAGGTTTATAGGTGTTGTATGAAAAATACAGTAATTAATCAATACCATAAAACCTTTCGCGAACTCACAACTGTAAACCTATTTTTGCCACACCCCGTATCTGTGACAATAAAGAGAAGCAATCAATTACAAAACAATACAGACATAATAACTCATATCCTCTCCCATTAATACAATTTATTAAGGATGAACTGTTATACAAATGGCACATTAAGAGGAGCAAAGTTTAGGGACTATTACATGGATAGAGAATGACCTAAAGAGCATTTGTAAAATGATTGTAAACAGATTAACAAAGTATTGTTATTATAGGCCCTATAGGAACATAGCTATTACTTTGTTGTTCAGAGGAAGCTAGAGCAAAATTTTAAAGAGAAAAAGAAAACCTAGACAGGGAAATACCATTTATACACATGGCCAAAGGGACCTGAAATTTGTCAAGTCGTCTTCAGGTAATCTTCTGCATGATAAAGTTAACCAATTTACCAATTCTATAACAGAATCTTTACATAACAATTTTTTTATGAGGTAGAATGTAAGACATTTAATAAGGGGCCCAATATCTTAAGGTAGGTCAACGAACAAAGCCATCTTTAGCAATAGGCAGAAACTAAGACAAGTCAGGGAATAATGCCATAAATTTGTTGGTACAGCAACATCAAAATAATTTTTCAGAACTGAGTTTTTGTTAAAATACATGTTCAAATTGCAGTAAGAGAAAAAAGGAGGGTGAATTTTGTAATGAAGTTTCAGTGTAGCTGAAGCTTCAGGTGACATAGTTGCAGCAGTGGTTCCATACACCTGAGATAATAAAAAGCTTCCCACAAGAGGTTGTGGGCACTGTAAACTCTTTTGCAATCCAGTTCTGTACCTTAAATATAATCCTATCTAATAAAAGAGAAACATGGTAATTAGCCGTACCTCTGCTACCCTTCCCATTGGCTACTCAGGGCGATATGCAAATTAACTGCCAGCCAAGATGGCAGCCGGCAGCCAGGCAGCTTGAAGCGAACATGAGGCTTGCTTGCCTCAGTGACGGAGGAAACCAATGTTCCCCGCCTGCCACTGCCGGCCTCTGAGCTTGCAGTTTGAAACATTGTTACAAATATAGAAGCTAAACAAAACCCCAGAAACCTGCTTTCAGCCAGCCAGGATCTCAGAGCTGGAGTTGAAACAGTGTTTCGATTATAGAAACCAAACAAACCAGATACCTGCTTTCAGCAGCCGAGGCCTCAGAGCTGGAGCCAAGCGTCAGAGCTAAAGCTGGCCCAGAATAAAAAAAAGAAAAGAAAAAAAAGGAGTGGTTGGGAGCTTCAGTCACCCACCAGCCTGAAAACAGTCCTCAGCCGCTAACCCAGGCTGGCCAGGCACCCAAGCAGGACCCCCACCCTGATCCAGGATACCCTTCAGGGAAAACTAGCCGGCCCCCACCCGAGCACCAGGCCTCTAGCCTATATAGTAAAAGGGTAACATGCCTCCCAGCACCGGGATCAGTGGAGCCACGAGGCCTCCCGGCACCAGGATCAGCGTGACAGGGGGCAGCGCCCAAACCCCCTGATCACCCTGTGGCTCTGTGTGTAACAGGGGGCGGGGCCACAACCTCCCTATCCGCCCTGCTCTGTTCGTGACAGGGGGAAGCACCCCAACCCCCTGAGCAGCCCTGCTCTGTGCCTGATAGGGGGGAGCTCTCCAACCCCCTGATCGCCATGCGGCTCTGTGTGTAACAGGGTGCGGCGCCCCAACCCCCCGATCGGCCCTGCTCTGTGTGTGACAGGGTGCGGCGCGCCCCCCCCACCCCCACAGGCCCTGCTCTGTGTGTGACAGGGTAGAGCCATAACCTCCCCATCGGCCCTGCCCTGAGTGTGACAGTGGCGGCGCCCCAACCCCCTGATCGGCTCTGCTCTGTGGGTGATAGAGGGCGGCGCCGCAACCCACCCATCCCCACAGGCCCTGCTGTGTGTGTGACGGGGTAGAGCCATAACCTCCCCATTGGCCCTGCCCTGAATATGACAGGGTGCGGCGCCCCAACCCCCTGATCCACCCTGCTCTGTGTGACAGGAGGCAGTGCCCCAACTCCCCTATCGGCCCTACTCTGTGAGTGACAGGGGGGAGCTCCTCAACCCCATGATTGGCCCTGCTCTGTGAGTGACAGGGTACAGAGCCCCAACACCCCTGATGGGCCCTGCTGTGTGTGTGACAGCGGGGAGCTCCTCAACCCCCTGATCGGCCTGCTCTGTGCATGACAGGGTACGGAGCTGAACCCCACAGATGGGCCCTGCTCTGTGAGTGACAGGGGGCACCACCCCAACCCCGATTGGCCCTGCTCTGTGCGTGACAGGGGTGGCGCCACAACCTCCCCATCGACCCTGCCTTGAGTGTGACAGGGGGCGGTACCCCAACCCCCCAATCGGCCCTACCCTGAGCGTGACTGAGGGTGGCATCACAACCTCCCGATCCGCCCTGCTCTGTACATGACAGGGGGCGGCACCTAGGGATTGGGCCTGCCCTCTACCACCCTAAGCCAGCAGGTCTTATCTCCCGAGGGGTCCCAGACTGGGAGAAGGCACAGGCCGGGCTGAGGGACCCCCTCTGGCCGAGTGCACAGATTTTTGTGCACCGGGCCTCTAGTAATAATAATAATAACAACATTAGTATTATTATTATACAAAGGGAGTTGTGTTTGCTCAGCAGAGACTATAATCACAATATAAGGCCTGAGAGAGAATAAGTTTATACTTTCACCAAACATGTTAACACATTACTTGATTTTTCATTGGTTGTAAATCCAGGAAAATGTTAACATAAACAAACAATTCCTTACAAGCATAATTGCAGCTACACTAACCTGGTGAATCACAACCACTTACTATTTTTGTCTTTCCATGAATTCCTACGTTGACACCAACCAATTTTCCATATTGATATGACTTCCAGTATTTTAGGACCTGCCACTTTGGATGGACTGCTTCCAATTGGTTGAAGTATGATGCTAATTGAGACCACGGTCCTGGGGTTCGATTTCCACATGGACTAGTTAACTTTGCTCTATCTCAAGGCCACAGACTGACCTTCTAGCCCCAAAGGTACACATTTGGATATGGTGAAAAAATACTAATGCATCTAAATACATTTGTCGCTCTGACCAAAATTCAGCTCAAAGCGCATACTCGTTTGTAGTATTAGTAATCTTCCTTTTCGGCTTAAGTATCACACATTAAAAAAAAATATATAGAACATATCCTACTTTTTAAAATATATTTCTTTATTGATTTCAGAGAGGAAGGAAGAGGGAGAGAGAGATAGAAACATCAATGATAAGAGAGAATTGATTGGCTGCCTCCTGCACTCCCCCTACTGGGGATCGAGCCTGCAACCCAGGCATGTGCCCTTGGCCGGAATCGAACCCGGGACCCTTCAGTCCGCAGGCCGACGCTCTATCCAATGAGCCAAGCCGGCTAGGGCACATATGCTACTTTTTGTTCCCACTTTAAAAAGAGGGGAGAAAAAAAACAAACCAAGATGGCGCATAGGTAAACACTGGAAATTGCTGCCTCTCACAACCACTTCAAAAATACAACTAAAAGACAAAAACGGACATCATCCAGAACCACAGGAAGGCTGGCTGAGTGGAAACTCTACAACTAGAAGGAAAGAGAAAAGCACATTGAGACTCAGAGGAGGTGCAGAAGTAAAGTGCAGAGGAACGGAGGCAAACGAGGAAAGGGCTGGCAACTGAGGACACGGTTGTCTTTTTCAATCGGGAGGGAATCTCAAGCTCCTGATTGCTCTGAACTCCAGTTCTGGGCGAATCTCTGGGGACCCAGACTCATACGGGGAGAAACTGGACTATCTGGCAACGGTCGGAACTTGAGGGAGGCTTTCTCTCAAAGGTGCTTGCAGCGATTACCAGGACACTGAGACGCAGGGTCTCTTAGGGTAGGACTGTGAGCAGTCATAGCTGCTTGCTCCACCCTGTTGATCCCGAGACCCTGTCCCACCCAAGCTGTGCCCAGAGGCTTTTGCATATGAAAGGCCTGGCCCTTTGCAATCTGATAATTACCTAATGAACTGCAGTTGGGTCAGAGAGACCCAGAACATCCAAAAGAAGGCCCAAGGCCCCACAGCAGCTTGCACTGCTTCACAGCTGGGCCTCATCTGGGCACCTCCAAACCCCAAACAAAGAAGAGGAATCTGCAGATCTCTCCATAGCTCCTGCTGGATAGCCTCAGGCAGAGGCTAAATTAGCACCTCCTTAGATCCAAGAGCCAGTGTACCCAGTGGTCAGAGTGGGACCATCCACATTACAACTCCTCAGATCCATAAGGAGGCCCCATACTTAAGCTACACTCAGGGGGCAGACTCAGTGAGCACTAAAGCCCCAATGAAGCAAGTCTTGCCCATAAGGGTGTCTCCAGCACAGAAGTTCTCCCACTGCAGACACAGCTGATTCTCACAGCCAATTGGCCTGGAGGTCAATTCCTCCCAGTGATACCTACAACAGTCAAGACTAAATTATAGCAGGACTGTGCATAAAGCCCACAAAGGGGTGGACCAAGAGTATTCACCTCAGGTAATTGCGGAGGCTGAGCCACTGGGCCCTATAGGACACCTAGCACACAAAGCCACTCTATCAACACAGGGAAGCATAAAATTGCAGAGACAAAGAAACAGGTTACAAATGACAGAAATAGTGGAAAGCAAACTACTGGATATAGAGTTCAAAACCACTTTTAAGGTTTTTCAAGAATTTTCTAGAAACCGCCGATAAATTTAGTGAGATCCTCAAGAAATCTAATGAGACCCTTGAGGTTATGAAAAAGGACCAACTAGAAATTAAGCATACACTGACTGAAATAAAGGATACTATACAAAGTTCCAACAGCAGACTAGAGGATCGCAAGACCCAAGTCAAAGATCTGAAACACGAAGAAGCAAAAAACACCCAACCAGAAAAACAAAAAGAAAAAAGAATCCCAAAAATATGAAGATAGTGTAAGGAGCCTCTGGGACAACTTCAAACGTACCAACATCCGAATTATAGGGGTGCCAGAAGAAGAGAGAGAGCAAGATATTGAAAACCTATTTGAAGAAATAATGACAGAAAACTTCCCCCACCTGGTGAAAGAAATAGACTTACAAGTCCAGGAAGCGCAGAGAACCCCAAACAAAAGGAATCCAAAGAGGACCACACCACAACACATCATAATTAAAATGCCAAGAGCAAAAGGCAAAGAGAGAATCTTAAAAGCAGCAAGAGAAAAAGTCACTTACCTACAAGGAAGTACCCATAGGACTGTCAGCTGATTTCTCAACAGAACTATGCAGGCCAGAAGGGAGTGGCAAGAAATTTTCAAAGTGATGAATACCAAGAACCTACAACCAAGATTACTTTACCCAGCAAAGCTATTATTCAGACTTGAAGGTCAGAGAAAGAGCTTCACTGATAAGAAAAAGCTAAAGGAGTTCATCATCACCAAACCAGGATTATATGAAATGCTGAAAGGTATCCTTTAAGAACAGGAAGAAGAAGAAAAAGGTAAAGATACAAATTATGAACAACAAATACATATCTATCAACAAGTTAATCTAAAAATCAAGTGAATAAATAATCTGATGAACAGAATAAACTGGTGAATATAATAGAATCAGGGGTATAGAAAGGGAGTGGACTGACTATTCTGGCGGGGGGGAGGGGGGGCTGCGGGAAGAGACTGGACAAAAATCGTACACCTATGGATGAGGGGGGGGTAAGGGCAGAGGGGGGGGTGGGAACCGGGTGGAGGGGAGCTATGGTGGGAAAAAAGAGGAACAACTGTAATAATCTGAACAATAAAGATTTAATTTAAAAAAAGAAAGAAAAATAATTTACTAAAGCCATACAATTTAATGTGATATATAAGATATAACATAGAATGTTTCCAATAAATTTTTCATAAACCTTGTCCTCAAAAAAAAAGGGGGGCGGGGAACAAGCATATCCTGAAATTATGCAAAATGTTTATCATACATTAAAGAAAGTTCTGAAAGTCTATTTTAACAAAAAATGCCGTCTACAAAGAGAAATAGTCAACAATGTCAGGTGCTACTATGCAAAATCTTTTCAATCATCTTTAGGAAATTTTAGTAACATTTAAAAACAAGAAAACATAACATTACCCCCCTGACTGTTTGATACCAAATGCTGCCCAATCTTAACTTTTCATAGTAGCTAATCACCAATAGAGTTGTGCATTATATATAACTTCCAAGAATTAACAGCCCTTAGGATTTATTTTAAAAATGCACTAGTTTTTTTTTTCATTCCCTGCATTCTAAATCACTACAATCATTCTAAAGGCTAGGTATCTCCTAAAGATTTTACACTTCAAGATTATGTTCTACATGATATACAAGTAGTTGCTGCCAAGTCAGAGAAAACACTTAAAAATTAACTTAGTAAAGTAACCAAAATTTTATCAGTTCCTTTTTAATGTTTTGTGACCATTTTTCATTAGCACCACCCCCTCCCTCCAAAGTTATTTTTAGAGGTAGTTTCCCTAATCACCTCCCATAAAATCTTAATATCAGATATACTATATATACTGAATACCATTATTTGGATGACCATTGTATAGCTGTACTATGTAATTAGTACAGCTATACTCTTCATTCTTCCTGATAGGACCAAGACTGCTACTTCTGGTCCTAAAATTGTAGTAATATCATTCCTGCATATGATACTACCAGTAACGGCACAGCAAAGGCCATTTGTTTCAAAGGTCCTCTATTTAAAAATAAATAAACAAATAAAAGGAATTTAATAGTCATTTCCACTTACAGAAATATAAGCAGGGAAAATTTATATTTTGCATTTAAAAAATGTATTCTATACCAAGAAAGAAAACTGCTGGAACAAAATCCCATCAGATAAATCCAATATGTATTTATCTTTTTAGAAAATACATCATATTCTGACCTTGTCTAATTATGTTCTGAGTATATATTAAAACTAGCTCGTAATTCCTGTAAAAAGCTCGACTAATAGTAAGGAAGCCAGCTTGTTACTAAAAACATGCCACATAAACCACAAAGTGGACAATTTATAGGCAGTTGAATGGATCACACTCATAAATAATAAAATTGAGTGAGAAGAGTTCTAGCTCCCCTAAACATTTCTACCCTAGTTACCCTTATCTTAGAGGGTTTTTTATTGCATATAAATTTACCAGAAATAAGGTTTCACTGATATTTGTCTAATAAACTCATTTTCCAAAACTGGCTGGAGTAAATATACATTATGATTAAACTAGAGGCCCAGTGCACGGATCCGTGCACTGGTGGGGTCCCTCGGCATGGCCTGTGGGGATCAGGTTGAAATAGGCTCTCCGACATCCCCCAAGGGGACCCGGATTGTGAGGGCACAGGCCAGGCAGAGGGACCCCATGGGCGCACGATCTGGGCTGGGGAGGGACTGCAGGAGGGCTCCAGGGGCATGTCCCGCCATCTTGCCCAGTCCTGATCAGCCAGACCCCAGCAGCAAGCTAACCTACTGGTCAGAGCATCTTCTCCCCTTGGTGGTCAGTGCGCATCAGAGCGACTGGTTGAATGGTAAGATACTTAGCATATTAGGCTTTTTTATTATATAGGATATAAAGTATAATAACTCATGAAATAAAACTGACTTTCAAGGATGTCTAGGTCCATAACTTCTAAATGAATTTTTTTCCTGGCCACTACCTATGCACATTTTCATTTTAAAGTTCAGTAGTCAGATCAATAACTTAATTCTACATTAGCTTTTGACCCCCAAAAAGCAAAATACACAGTACTTCAATGCATACAGTACCAGCTTTCCTAAAGTTCAGAGTATTGTTGACTTTCCTCTTCCTTACCAACAATAATTCTACAGATGAAGGAGTGGATTCTACAATACACAACCTATCAGTGTTACAATTATGTGTAACACTAGTGCACTATATCTAAACTTTGTATCCCTCCTTGTTGGCATATAACAAAAACTCAGGAAATATATTTTGAGCAACTGAATTTTTAAAAATTCAATTATTTCAGTCAAAATAGAAGTCTATAATTATTAAATATTAGGTTAGTAACACTATATTTGAGTACAAATCCCAGTTTAAATTCAACTGATACACACTACAGGCTAAAACAAAACCGCTTTCTTCTCAACTCCGAAATCAAGTAATGTAGAGGGGTTTGGAAGTAGTTCAAATTCTCCTTCCATTGGAGCAACTGTTCTCAATTTGGTTACATCCAAAGACCTTCAACTTAAGTATGCATAGAGAATAGCCCAGTCCCTTGTGCTTCTCCCATTCAACTTTATTCTCTATTCTAAAATTCTTCTGATGAAGAAAGGGACTCTACTATAGATTCATTAATTTATTCTTACCCTACGTCCAAATTGAAGTTTCTCCTAACAGTTAACATTTCATACTGTGCTTTTCCAAAATACACACACACAAAAAAAAAGTGCTTCATAAAAGTATGACTATTTAAAGTGGAAGAAATAGGAAATACATAGACCATGGAGAATTTTAAAGTACACAAATTCAATGAAAACTGCAGCTCCCATTAAAGAACAAAGATTTGTAAATGCTTACAGCAGTTTAAAAGCTAAAATAGTCAAGACTGTTTATACTTAGTAAAACATTTTCCTCAACTACAACAAAATAAATTATAGTTTATTACAGCAACCAATACAAATAATGGCACTAGCTAATAATATAGTGGTAAAGTAAATAAATCAGTAGTGATTTTGTAGTTGCCTCAAATTCTGGTAAAATTTCAGGAAAAGAAAGTCAATAATACTAACATTTTAAAAAACAGAATGAATGTTGCAAACCAACTATCCTTTGTGGCTTCGATTTAATCCCATTAATTGATTCAAAAGTATAACTGCTTTACTGATAAAATTATACAACTATGTGTGAGATAAAATGCTGTAGGTACAAGTCAAAAGTTACACTTTAAAAATAATACTATCAAATAGCTCCACATCAGGGCCACAAAATTTTAATCTCTTCTTACCTCCTGCTCAGCCAACACTAGTTATAGCAGAGATAAACAAGTATCACTTCATCCTATATGAATTAGAGAAATGTCCATAACCAAATTAAGTCTGCGAATGTCTAAAATATGTTTCTCAAAGAGATCCTGAAGAAAAGCTCAATTTCTAAAATTGCACACCAATTCTTTATTGGGTGTAGAAAAACAAAGCAAATGTATACTTTTTTAAAAATTTATTTAATTCAGAGGGAGAGGGAAACAGAGATAGAAACATCAATGGTGAGAATCACTAATCGGCTGCCTCTTGCACGCCCCCAGCTGGGGATCCAACCCCAAACCCAGGCATGTGCCCTGACAGGGAATCCAAGTGGCGACCTCTTGGTTCATAGATCAATGCTCAACCGCTAAGTCACACCAGGCGGGACAAATGTATACTCTTGTAAGAAAAGCTAATAAAGACAGTTTTGAACACTTAATTATTCCTTACTTGTAGGTATGACCCGCTTTTGGATTAAATGATAAAAGGGGAGAAAAATTTCTGGAGGTCTTTATCTAATGACCTTAAAAGCATTAGATCTGCCTGTGTAGCACTCAAGATAATAGTCACTGACAACTAAGGCATCATATATTCAAAATATAAGCACAACAAAAAGAACAATTTTAAAACTTAACGTTTGATTACAATGGTTTACATTTAAGCATATTCAGTTTTAACATAGGAAACATTTAAAGCTAACTAAAATTTATTTTCCCTAATATTGAAACCAGGGGCACATAGTCATTATTCCTGAAAAAAAAAACACACACACAAAAAAAAACAGAATGATACGGGTTTCTAGCTTTCCCAATTAAAACAAAAACTCTCACATAAGATCCCTAATGGAGGGAGGGGGAAAAAAATCAAACACATTAACCAGTAGAATTTTATTAAGTTTCTCATACAGCCTTGGAAAAACATAAAAATAAAGCTTTTAGATACACTGCAGTTAGGCACAACTTGATTTTTTAAAGGTGTTACTCCAGCGTGCTCCCCTCCCTTTGCCCCCCTTCTTCCCTCGCAGGCCTGCCTCTCCTAAATTCTCAGGGAACCCCCCTCCCCCAGACTCGCAACTCAGGGGCAGTGCAGCTCGCCCAGGGCGAAGAGCCCCCTGACCCTGTCTCCAAGGCCCCCTTTTCTCCGACTTCTCAGTGAGGCCAAGCAGCCCAGCCCGCCCAGGCTCCCTCCTGTTGCTGCTTCTACCCTAAACCCTTGTTTCACTGTCCCCAGCTCTAATAAAGCACTCCCCAAAACCAATAAAAAACAAAAATGTGTTACTACCTAAGAGGCAGGGGAGACGTGAACCGCAGGCCTACGGCTGAAACGGCACGACTCCCATCACAAACGAGACCTTTGGCAAGGATGCCCGGCAGCGGGCATCCTAAATCCGCCGCCAGCTGCAGGCCAGCGTGTACCCCCCTTTCTCCAACCCTGCGAAACACAAAGCAGGCCTCTCGGAGGGCATTCCGCACGCTGCTTTGTTTGGAAAAAACGGGCCCTAACAACCCGCTATTTTTAATATCTTCAGGATTTCAGGGGAACGTTTTTTAACCCCTCCTCTGACCTCTTGGTGAGCTACCATCTTTTTTTGTTCCATCCAACCACCCCGCTTCCAAGTCTTCCTGTTGGCCCGGACCGCGTATCTTTCCCGATATTTTCACCGAAAAGGCCACGAACGGCCGGGCCGCCAGCCCTCGACCACCATGGGCGCCGCTGGCGCACCGACTTTGAACACGACCCACGGGTCCAAAAGTCAGAGGACTTGTTGCAAACGCGCCCACACCGAAGCCGCCGCCGCCAAGCGTGAGGGAAGGGGAGGCCGGCGCCACGCCGAAACCCGCCGCCAACACGAGGGGAGCCCGGGAAGCCCGGCGCGCGGGATACAAAGGGCGGTGAACGCGGCCTTCCATGAGGCGACCGTCCGCGGCCAGGAGACAAAATGGAGCGAAGAGAGAAATCGGAGCCCGAGCGGCGCGGCCGGGGAGGGGGGCGGGGGGCGGCGCGCGCCTCGCCGGGCTTCCTCCTCGGCCCGCGACAGGGGAGGGGGCGCGGCGGCGGCGGCCCGCTCTGCCCCGCCGCACACACGCGGTGCCCCTGTTCGGGCCTAGCGCGGCGGGAAGCGCCCGCAGGCCGCCGCCAACAATGGGGAGCGAGGCGGCGGCGAGGGAGGAGCCAGGGGCGGCAGCCTTGCGGCCCGCGGCCGGGATCGGGGCCCCGCGGCGGGTCGCACGGCCCCGCGGCCCGCGAAACGACGCGGTAGAACGAGGGGCGAGGGGGGCGCCGCGCCGGGGTCGGGGGCACGGCCCACGGCGGCAAAAGCGCACGGTCTGCAGCGGTGCCGGCTCGCAGCCCGCGGCGGGCCCAGGGCCTGCGTCTGGGCCGCGGCGCCGCCCGCTTCGGCGGCGGGGGCCCGGGCCCTCACGTACCTGGTTGAACTCTTCGCCTACATCCGCGTAAATGTCTATGTGGTCCACACCGTCCGCCATCTTCCCTCGGCCTCGGCCGCCGCCGCCGCCGCCGCCTCCTGCAGGTCCACCCGCAGCGGCAGCAGCAGCCGAACTAGCGGCGGGGGCGGGGCGCGCTGCGTCACTTCCGCGGCGGGGGGGCGGGGCCCGGGCCGCGGGCGGCGGGAGCGAAAAGCCGCGTCTCGGAGGCCCGAGGCGGTTTCTTTTGTGTGTTTGTGTGTCTGCGGGGGGCTCGGGGGATGGAGGGCGCCCGGGCTGTTTCCGGAGGCGGCGTGTCCTCGCTGCCGCGCACACGCCGACGTTTTGCGGTACTTGGGCTGCACCATGTTCCTTAACGTGGTTCACAGCCAGGGCTCCTAGAAAGGCGGGAATTGTCCGTCCGCGATTCAGTGCAGAGCGTAGCCCAGGGGTGTTAGCGCCGGGGCGCGGGAACAGTGTCCTCCCCCTGCTCCCCCGCTCACACCGACAGCGTTTCGTTTGCCATGTCCACCCTGGGGGGTCCCCGGGGACGGTTGTCATCTTCAATCATTGGCGTGCTGCTGCGGTGATGTGCACTGTGTTTGTTTATGTTCCCAGCCCCAGCTCCTGCCGCCGCCGTCTTTCACCTCCTCTTCCCCCGGGCATTGCCCGCTGTCCTTTTTCCTGGCTAGGTCTGCGGTGGGTTTTCCTCGGAGGAGGGCGGATGCCTCTGACTTGCATGCAGTCGTCCGAGAGCCCGCCCGACGAGGGGGAGGCATCCCGGGCCGGGGCGTCTCCCTGGAACCCTAGAACGCCCCTTCCCCTCGGGGGCGGCGTGGGGGGAGGGACGGGGAATGACACGGAGAAGGGTGTTCTTGGGTCCAAACGCCTCCGTGTACGGATCGGGGAGAGGAGGCCTAACAGAGTAGAAGGGGTTTGGCATCGTGGCCATAAAGGAAGCTGTTATCACCAATACTTGACTCAAAGATGTTGTCGCAGTTTGAAACCTTCCCCCATTCTTTCTTTCTTTCCTTCCCACCGAATTAAAGTGTGTTTCCCTAAGATCCCGACTGTCCAGAAATCATTCATAGAATTGATATATTTTGTTCTGGGTGTGGCGGGGAAGCGTGGTTGGCGTCACAGAGACCAATCTGGCGATCTGGATACCAATTTCTAGCCAGACTATAATGACCTCAGTCAAGTCACCTCATTTCTCTCAGGTTCAACCTCAGAACCCTTAAAATCGGGGTGATCACATTTACCTCACCAAGGTCAAAGTTGATGGTAGTTTTGAATGAGGTAGTATGCAAAATGCCCTACCTATCCTTTCCTGCTTCTTGGCAATGCTGTGCTGATTTTCTTTTTTCCTGGGGCTTTATGATAAAGGATGGTAATGTGGTAGGCATGAAGATGGCCCATTATAGATGGCCATAGGCCAATCATCAGAACCTGTGCATATGCTACCTTCAGTCAGCGGTTCTCAACCTGTGGGTCGCGACCCCTTTGGGGGGTCCAACGACCCTTTCACCGGGGCCCCCTAAGACCATCGGAAAACACATATATAATTACATACTGTTTTTGTGATTAATCACTATGCTTTAATTATGTTCAATTTGTAACAATGAAATTGGGGGTCACCACAACATGAGGAACTGTATTAAAGGGTCTCGGCATTCGGAAGGCTGAGAACCACTGCTTCAGATGAAAAAGGGATTTTTCTGATCTGATTGGAGAAAAGATTATCCTTGATTTCTTGGTGGGTCCATAGTAGTCAAAAGTGAAAAATGGCTGAAGGGTCAGAGAAGGGGATTTTGATAACAGAAGCAATTCTTTTTTTTTAATTATATTGATTTTTTACAGAGAGAAAGGGAGAGAGATAGTTAGAAACATCGATGAGAGAGAAACATCGATCAGCTGCCCCCTGCACATCTCCTACTGGGGATGTGCCCGCAACCCAGGTACATGCCCTTGACCAGAATCAAATCTGGAACCCTTCAGTCCGCAGGCTGACGCTCTATCCACTGAGCCAAACCGGTTTTGGCAACAGAAGCAATTTATGTGGTTTTTTTTGTTTTTGTTAATCCTCACCGGAGGATATTATTTGATTGTTTTAGAGAAATGGAAAGGGGAGAGACAGAGAAACATCTGATGGGAGAGTCTCATGGATTGGTGCCTCCTTCACATGACCAGACCGCCTAATGCCCGGGACCAGACCGAGCCTGAGGTACTTGCCCTGGACCAGAATTTAGCCACTTCAGTCTGCAGGCCCACACTCTAACCACTGAACAACAAGCTAGGGCTATTCTTTCTTTCGGTACACTTAAAACTCATTTCAAAATTCTGACTTCTGTTGTTGGCTTTGAAAAATCAGCTGTTAGTGTGACTGTTTCTTTGAAGGTCATCAGGTTTTTTTTTCCCCCTCTAGCTGCTTTTGAGATTTTTTTTCCTCTTAGAACTAGGTTTTCTGCTCTTCTACTATGTTTTTTTCATTGATTTTTAAAAATTGATTTTTTAGAGACAAAGGAAGGGAGAGAGCGAGAGAAACATTGATGTGAGAGCAGAACATCAATCCACTGCCTCCTGTACTCTCCCTCCTACCTCCCCAACTAGGGATCAAGCCCAAAACCAGCATATGCCCTGACCTGCAATTGAACTGGCAACAGGACTATAACCGGACAATCAATGGGTCTGCGCTGCCTGTCACTACTTGAGCCAATTAAGCAGAGACAGGGTTGAATCATATATGAGCATTTATTCTAATACTGCTGGCGGTATGGGAGAGCAGCAGGTCACCCACACAAATCTGCTCTACAGCCCCCCACAAACCAGCTGCTTATATAAGGTAGGACAAGGATTACATGGGGAAGTAAGGGTTACAGGCATGGGGAAGTTCCAAGGTTGATTCCCAGGCCCAAGGTTGACTCCCAGGTCCTGGCGACATACAACTAACTCCCAGCCAGGTCAGAATGTCCTTTCTTTCTTTTTTTTTTTTTTTTTAATATATTTTATTGATTTTTTACAGAGAGGAAGGGAGAAAGATAGAGAGTTAGAAACATCGATGAGAGAGAAACATCGATCAGCTGCCTCCTGCACATCTCCTACTGGGGATGTGCCCGCAACCCAGGTACATGCCCTTGACCGGAATCGAACCTGGGACCTTTCAGTCCGCAGGCTGATGCTCTATCCACTGAGCCAAACCGGTTTCGGCAGAATGTCCTTTCTTTAACCAACACAAGACAATCATGGTTAACAAAGCATGATTAATATTTTCCATAACCATAGCTAGTACCCAATATTCTATTTTTGCCCAACTAACTGAGCTACACCGGCCAGGGCTTTATTGACTTTTATACAGAGAGAAGCATTGATTTGTTCCACTTATTATGTATTCATTGGTTGAGTCTTCTATGTGTCCTGACCGGGGATTGAATCTGCAATCTTGGTGTATCAGGATGATGCTTCCACCAACTGAGCTAACCCACCAAGGCTTTCACTATGTATGTTTAGAAGTGTATTGCTTTTTATTTTTTTTAATATATTTTATTGATTGTTTACAGAGAGGAAGGGAGAGGGATAGAGAGTTAGAAACATCGATGAAAGAGAAACATCAATCAGCTGCCTCCTGCACACCCCCTACTGGGATGTGCCTGCAACCAAGGTACATGCCCTTGACCAGAATCGAACCTGGGACCCTTCAGTCTGCAGGCCAACGCTCTATCCACTGAGCCAAACCAGTTAGGGCTGCTATTTATTTTAATGTTTGGGCTATAGTTAGTTTTTTGTTCTAGTTATTTGTTGTTTATGCTGATTCTCACTCATGTTGTCTTGTCACCTGACTATGTGCTTTACATAATTATGGGAGACATTATGGGAGATAGATATATATATATATATATATATATATATATATATATATATAATGTAATTTTCAGTTTCTTCTGGCAGGATCTCGGGGTACCAACAAACAGGATCACCCTAATCTAGATGATTGGGAACCCTGGATGTGGGTGATTTAGCTTTGTTCACCCTTACCTCCCAGGGTGCTGGTCTTCTGAGGACCAGCCCAAAGCATGGTTTACCAAAGTCACTACCGTTGATAGGTCCCAGACTCCATATCTTGTTTTCCTAGAAGTCAAAAGTGCAGCTCAACCTCTCAATCATATTGCTTGAATCTGAAAATGCCCCTGAGGGCAAAAGCATTCTGAATGTGGTAACAGACCCCAAATGGAGTCACTTGTAGTCCTACCAAGACTGGATACCTAACCTAATTGCAGCTTTAGTCTCTTCCAGGAGTGGAATTTTAAGTCAGTCTGGAATTTCTTGGTTAGCACTAATGAGGTAATCTGCCTGAGAGATCCTCTTACTTCTGCTAAGGGGAGGTGACCTTGCCGGAAATAATTCACTCTAACTTTTTTTGTCTCACCCCATTTCTGCCTATACAAGCCACCCATTTTATACAGCTCCTCGGAACACCTTTCTATTTACTAGATGAGATGCTCCCCAATTCATGAATCGTTCAATAAAGCCAATTAGGTCTTTAAATTTACTCAGTTGAATTTTTGGTTCTTTAACACATGGTACCTCCTTACTTGGCAATGTTTTAAAAATGAAATATAGATTACAAAATAACGTATAATCATAATGATGACAACAAAAACTCTACCACTTATTGAATACCTTCTACATACTAGCCTTTTTGTTACAGTCATCTTATAGTCAGTGAAGCACATAGATGAAAGGTTGGAGGCTTGGGTTCTTGTCCTGGCTTTACCACTGACTGGCCAAGTAACCTTAGACAAGTTCTTTACCTCAAGTCCTCCATGAAGGTCCCTCTCCGTTCTGAAATTCTATTATTCAAATCTACCTAGAACTGGAAGTCCCAAGTGCCTTGGGAGGAATTCGACAGCTGCAGAGGAATGTCCTTCTAGCCCACTTGCATCAGTTTTCTATTGCTGCTGTAACGAATTACCACAGATGTAGTGGCTTAAACAACATAAATTTATTATCTTAGAGTTCCAGAAATCAGAAGTCGAAAACAGATCGAATTGGGCTAAAATTAAGGTGTTAGCAGGGCTACACTGCTTCTGGAGGCTTTAGAGGGGAGTCCATTTTCTTGCCTTTTCCAGCTTCTAGAGCAGTGGTTGTCAACGTTCCTAATGCCGCGACCCTTTAATACAGTTCCTCATGTTGTGGTGACCCCCCAACCATAAAATTATTTTTGTTGCTACTTCATAACTGTAATTTTGCTACTGTTATGAATCGTAATGTAAATATCTGCTATGCAGGATGTATTTTCATTGTTACAAATTGAACATAATTAAAGCATAGTGATTAATCACAAAAACAATATGTAATTATATATGTGTTTTCCAATGGTCTTAGGCGACCCCTGTGAAAGGGTCATTTGACCCCCAAAGGGGTCTCAACTCACAGGTTGAGAACCGCTGTTCTAGAGGAAGAGGTGGTTCACATTCTTTGGCTGTGGCCCCCTTCCCACAATTGCATCACTTCAACAATATAAACAATATAAAATCAAAATATTTAAAAAGAGGAGTAAAAGAGTTGGAAAGGAGGTAAATAATGTCCTAAAGTTCTCTGTACATCTATTTCTCTGTATAGAGGAACTATCTCTCCTTTTCATGCACATGGCTATGCTCCAGAGTTTAAATTGCCACCATACAAGAAAATGGCCATCTGTCTTAGTTTAAATTACAAAATCTAAAGAGAAAGCAACTCAGTTTTAAGAAACAACAACTTTTCATTGCTTTTCAGAGAGGAAGGGAGAAGGGGTAAGAGAGAGAGAAAGATCAATGTGAGAGTGAAACATTGATTGGCTGCCTACCACCTGCCCCTCCCCCTCCTGAAAATGGAGCTGAAAACCCAGTCATGTGCCCTATCCAAGATTCAAATAGGCAGCCTTTTGGTGCACAGGACAATGCTCAATCAACTGAGCCATATCGGCCAGGGCAGCAACTCAGTCTTTATAGAAGCCTATTCTTAGTCCAATCAAGATTGTCTAAGGCAGTGGTTCTCAACCTTGGCTGCACATTAGAATCACCTGGGAATCGTTTTAAAATCCTGATTTCTGGGCCTCATCCTCCGGAAATTCTGTTTCTTTGTTACTAATGTGTGGCCCCACCCCATAACAAAGAAACAGAATTTCTGGAGGATGAAGCCCAGAAATCAGGATTTTAAAAAGATTCCCAGCTGTGAGGCTGAGACAGTCCCTGGGAGGCTGCGACAGTCCCTGTGTGGCCGAACACAGGGACACGTCACGGATGGAAATAGCTACATTTTCCATGTGTATGACCCGGCAACAAAAAGCGTACACCTATGGATGAGGACAGTGTGGGGGGGAGGGGGGGTAAGGGCAGAGGATGGGGTGGGAACTGGGTGGAGGGGAGCTATGGGGGGGAAAAAGGGGGACAACTGTAATAATCTGAACAATAAAGATTTATTTAAAAAAAAAAAAGATTCCCAGGTGATTCTAATGTGCAGCCAAGGTTGAGAACCACTGGTCTAAGGGGACAGGGTCACAGAGTAAAAACATGGTTTACAAATTCTATTCTGAATTTGAAAAGGGTAGAAAATTGTCAGTGAAAGATGGTTACTTTGAGCTATTGGATGACAACACTTAGACAAAGGCCTGATGGTTGGAGAAAATTTATAATCCACAAATATTTAACACATGCTATCATTCTAACTTACTCCAAATAAATAAATGCCATAATCTCTGTAGGAACATGACTTTGGTTCTAACCCACTACAGGCTATAGTTTAGCCATGTGGTCCCCAGACATTTATTTATTTATTTATTTATCTATTTTTGGTTAATCCTCACTTGAGAATATGTTTCCATTGATTTTTTTTTTTTAATAGAGAGTGGAAGGAGGGGGAGAGACACACAGAGAGAAACATCTATGTGAGAGAGACACATTTAATTTGTTGCCTCTCGCATGCGCCCTGACCGGGGCTGAGAATTGAGCCTGCAACGGAGGGACTCTTCAGTCTGTGGGCGAGTGCTCTATCTATTGAGTCAAACCACGTAGGGCAAGACTTTTAAATATACTCACCTCCATTAGTATAATATTTATAAACATGTAGTCATATGTAAATGTAGACATTACTTTATTGAAGTATTTTTATTAACATTTTCATACCATGAATACACATACAAATATAAAATGTTAGAGAATGAAATAAACAAGATTTTTAAATGTCTTGCTAATCATAACCTCATGTAATCTTTAGAAGATATAAATGCGTATTTTCAAATAGACCTCTTGAAATTTTGGGACCAACTCTTGTCAGGTCTGATTACATCATCATTATTTTCATCTTATGTGGCTAACAAGAATTCATACTACTAGAAGTAGACAGTATTGGCTCTGCCGTTTTCTTATCTTTCACTTGTACTCACATTATTACTAGTAGCTATGAACCAGGGTTTCTTAGGTTTCTTTTTAAGACACTTGGGCATTTTGTGATGGTTAGCTTAAAGCTAGAAAATAGATCTGTAAGTCTATGTAACGGGGCTCGCATAAACTGCAAGTGAAGTATGTTAAGTGCCTGTGTGAGGTACTCCCTTTAGAATCCTCTCCATTGGGGAAGAAATCCCCATCTTTTCTCTGGGTTGCCCCAACAAGGGGGATTATGTGGGAAGCAAAAAAAGTTAATGATTCAAAGCCCCACCACCACCACCCCCTCTTCATGGGCTCCTTGCACAACTTATTTGAGACCACTATTCCTTTCCACCACTTTCCTTTCTGTCATCCACCCCTGCCTCATGTCAGATGGGGGTTGGAGTATACTGGCCATCTTTTTGGATCGAAGTGGAAGTTGAATGAAGGGGTATATTTAGTTTGTGTGTAATGGAAAATACTTATGTGTAAGTTATTGTTAGTCAACCTAGTATAAGAATGCTTTCCAGGAATATTTTATTGCTGCTGTTATGATTTACTTAGCTTCTGATACAAACATGCAAGACCAGAGTTCATATCGTGATCTAAGTGAGTCCAATCATGTTAGGCACTAGAGGTATGTGGGTAGTGGAAGAGAAACAACGTTTGAAATCTATGAGATCAGATGCTGTTCTTTAGGAAATTAGTCTAAAGAGCCAGGCAAAATTCTAAGTGGAAGATTTGGTTCTCATTGATGGCTACATGAAATGGAAGACTCTACTGGCAGGAAAACACTAAATAATGAGGCATATAAAATTATCAACTCACTATACCTTTTTTCTCCTTATGAGAAAATCATAGGAAATTTAAATTCCTGTTTCTTTTCATCTTCCAAATAACAATTTGCCTTCATACATTATATTTTGTATTCATAAATTTTTGTTCCTTTAAGAAAGCTCCCAAAATATAGATATATCAGGCCTCAGAAAACCTAGAGTCATGCCTGCCACAAACCTTAGTGACATAAAACCATTTGACATAGGAACTGAGTGAGGACAGTAATGTCAATTCCTATATTAAATATTAGATAAGGTTGTGCCCAGCCATGTTGCTCAGTGGTTGAACATTGACCCATGAACCAAGAGGTCTCTGGTTCAATTCCCAATCAGGGCACATGCCCAGGTTTCAGGCTCGATCCCCAGTCAGAGTGCATATTGGAGACAACCAATCAATGTTTCTCTTTCACACCAATGTTTCTTCCCCACTCCCTGTCTCCCTTTCCCTTCCTCTCTCTCTTAAAAAAAATAAATAAATTGGGTCAATACCATCTACCTCAAATGGAGTATTTTTGTGAGAGAAATGGAAAGGAGCCAGCATATAGTAATATGTGCCATCCCTGAGATAAATGCTTTATGAGCATCAGATTGAATTAGAAAGTGTACGTACAATGTGGGAGATGGCAGTTCTTAGAAGCACAGATATTACTTTGGCATTCTCTGGAAAGATGTGTCTCCATCAGAATCTGGCAGGAAGGGAATGGCACACTCGACAGGGAAAATGAAGTAGAATTTAGTGGAGTAACCGTTATGAAGGTGTGAGCAGGCTTAAGAGAAACTAATAAAGAAGGGATGCTGAAGCACTGTAGGGTAAGCCTGAGGGGACCACGGGAGCAATCAGTTATTAAAGCTCAGAGAGAAAGCTGTAACTGTAACACAGGCCACCTGACTGAGCGGCAGCCTCAGGAGAGGCAGACAGTGGACAAAGCCTAGAAAATGAATATAGTAGTCCCCTTTCTCTTTGGTTTTGCTTCCCGCAGTTTCAGTTACCTGCAGTCAACTGCAGTATGAAAATATTAAATTTAAAATTCCAGAAATAAACACTTCAGGAGTTTTTATTGCACACCGTGGTCAGTAGTGTGATGAAATCGCACAGTCTTGCTCTGTCCAGCCCACCATGTGAATCATCCGTTCGCCCAGTGTATCCACGCTGTACATACTCCCCACCCTTTAGTCATGTAGTAGTTATCTCAGCAAATTGACCGTCATGGTATAACAGTGCTTGTGTTTCAGTAACCCTTATTTTACTTAACAATGACCCCCAAAGTGCAAGAGTATTAATGCTGGCAATTTGGATATGCCAAAGAAAAGTCATCAAGTGCTTCTTTTAAGTGAAAAGGTGAATACAGATATTTTAAGAGAGACCACAGTCACATGACTTTTACTATAGTATATTGTTAAATTGTTCAATTTTATTATTGTTTATCTCTTATTTGCCTAATTTATAAATTAAACGTTATCATGTGGATTGAACCTGCAACCTTGGTATATGCCTGGATCAGGAATCGAACCTGCCAATTTTTGGTGTATAGGAACGCCACTCTAACCAACTAAGCCACACTAGCCAGAGCTGATATTACTCCTTTTTAAAAATATATTTTTATTGATTTCAGAGAGGAAGGGAGAGGGAGAGAGAGATGGAGACATCAGTGATGAGAGAGAATCATTGATTGGCTGCTTCCTGCACACCCCCTCCTGGGGATCAAGCCCGAAACCCGGGCATGTGCCCTTGATCAGAATTGAACCCGAGACCCTTCAGTCCGCAGGCCAACACTCTATCCACTGAGCCAAACCGGCTAGGGCTATTGATCTTAGATCTCTTAGTAGGGCCTCCCATTGGTTGAACTCAAATGGAATTCAGAGGGGGAAGATATGGTCCTCCCACTGGGCTGAGAGCAGAGTGGAGATGGTGGAAAGAATATGGAGGGGCGAAGATTATTTAGCACAGAAAGTGTAGAAATGAGCACATGTTACTTCCCCTGTATGTTCATTTGTGGGATCAAAAAGCTTTAATATACCTTTTTGGAGACCAGGGGCTCCAGAAAAGGGATCTTCCAGGCTAGGCTTACTTCAGAACCTGCCTTGTTCTTAATTCTAGCTCAAGAGTAAAGAGATTAAAGTGTATGTATGAATGATCTCTACCAAGCCTCTACATGGCCAATTCAATGATTAAATTGTTCAATAGTGAGCACATAAAAACTTTATTTCTTTTTTTTGGCAGCTATGTTTTGTTTCTTTTTTTAAATATGTATTTTATTGATTTTTTTAGAGAGAGAAAGGGATGGGGAGAGATAGAAACATCAATCGGCTGCATCCTGCATGCCTCCTCTTGGGGATAGAGCCCACAATCCTGGCATGTGTCCTGTCTGGAAATAGAACCAGCTACGCCTTGGTACATGGGACCGTGCTCAACCAACTGAGCCACATTGGCCAGGACGGCTATAGTTCTGTTGTTGTTTTTTTAAAATTTTTTGAATGATTTTATTTTTGAGAGAGATAAACATCAATTTGTTGTTCCACTTATTTATGCATTCATTGGTTGACTTTTGTATGTGCCCTGACCAGACAGAGATTGAACCTGCAACTTTAGTGTATCAGGATGATGTTCTAACCAACTGAGCTACCTGGCCAGGGACACATACAAATTTTTTAAAAATGTCCCCTCATCACTCAAAGTGAAGAAGAAATGTTTCATCTCAAGAGCTAGGTAAGCTATTATGGGACATGGGATCTGACTAGCAAGTTACTGAACCCCCAATTCCGCTTGATTTTCACAGACTCTCCCAAAATGAAGCTAAGGCTCCCACTCACTCATTTTTCTCTATGCTGCCTCCCTTCTCTAAGGGAATACGCGGAGCCAGGAATGGAAATACCTAGTGTGAAAATACAAACTATCTCTGCATTAGGCTCCAACTATGTTAAGATTAACCTTGGAGGCAAGCAGGCCTGAAAAAAAGGACATAGGTGATGATGATGATGATGATGATGATGATGATGATGATGATAAACCCTCGTATCACACTATTATACTGTGACTCCCTTGAGGTAAGTAAACACATTTTCTCATCTTTATGTTCTCATAGCATCTGTAAGGATGCCTTAGTTGTATAAAGTATTTAATGAATGCTGGCTGAATGGAATTGTTAAAAACCAATAAACTTCAGACCCAAAAGGACCAATGAATCCAAATCTCCCCCCACCCCCGCTTTTTTTTTTTTTTTTTTTTTGCACAAGAAAAAATGAATCCTAAACCAGCTGGTGGTAGAGTAATGCTGGTCATACCACACAAATCTTCGAATAAAAGCAATTGGAACTGAGACATAGGTATTTACTAGGAAGGGTTGAAAAAAGTGAAAAGAAAAATGCAAATTACTGAAAAGCCTGGGCTCATTCAGTCTCAAACCTGTTGCATTTTCCTTTAAATATTTCTCAAATAGTTTCTACTCTACTATTATTGTCCTAACCCAGGCCTTCATCACCACACAACATCAACAAAGATAATCTAATCCAATGTGTTAATTTTACAGTGCAGGGAAGTGACTTGCTCCAGATCATAGTTAGAAGGGATGAATTTTGTTCCCTCTTTCTGAGCCATTTTCAAATGTTGCCAGAAGTGCGAAGGAATCCTCATCTACTGGTAAACACTTTGTTGCCTTAGTTTTCCTAGCTTCTGTTGTGGCTAGGATAGCATTGTAATTTGGTTCTGGTCAATGCAATCTAGTTGGAATTCTGCTAGTAGAATATGGGACAATTTTTACTTTCTTAATCAATAGAATAGCTATAACCTTTCTCCCCACCCCATTCCTTTTTTTCTGCCTAAAATATAAATATGATACCTAATGAAGTTTATTGCAATTATATTGCAACCATGAGGCAATAAATGTGATGTCAAAAGCCAGCATAATAAAGATGGTAGAATAGATAGAAATAGCCTGTGCTGCCCTTGTTGGTGTGGCTCACTTGGTTGGGCATCGTCTCATGCATGGAAAGGCTGCCGGTTCGATTCCAGGTCAGGGCACATGCCTGCATCGTGGGCTTGATCTCTGGCAGGGGGCTGGCAGGAGGAGTGCAGGAGGCAGCCAACTGATGTTTACTCTGACATTGACGTTTCTATCTTTTGCCCTTCCTCTCTCTCTAAAAATCAACAAAAATATTTTTTTTAAAAGAAAGTAGCCTGTGATAGAACTATTGAATAACTTCAGACATTGTTAGAAAAAAATACATATGTTAAGTTGTTATATATGTTAAATATGTTACTTGAAAAATTAAAGGTAACCTCCAAAGTCAGAGAGACGTAATGCATAGCCTTCACACCTGGGAGAAAAAAGGTGGGAGATACAAATTTTTTGTTAATCTAACAGGAACTGGGAAAACAGAAAAGAAAGAAGAACAAAAGTATAAATAGAAAACACAAAATCAGAGGGTAGTTTATGTCCAAAACTTCAGGACATACCCAGTGCATATCAAATTAAACTCACCAATTAAAAGACTTCAATTGTCCGAGTAGAGTTAATATGATCTTGAAATTGTACTCTAGAAAACATACCTAAACAAGACTCAGAAAAGGGTTAACAATAAAGGGATACAAAAAGGTGTAGAAAGTAAGTACAGGCCAAAATAAAGCTGGCTTAGCTATATTAATATCAGATAAAAGACAATTTAACCATAAAAAAATTAAAGATAGTGCCTGGCTGGTGTGACTCAGTAGTTGAGCATCGACCCACAGGCTGAAGTTTAAGAATAATGTTGAAAAACAAACAAACAAACAAATAATAGAGTAATTTTTTTAAAAAAAGAATGATGTTTAAAAAAATTTTTTTAAAGAATGATGTTGAGGCATATTCTCATCTTCCTTCTTCCCTTACCTACTCCCCATGTTACCCTCCCACCTAAACTTGGAGTTAATAAAAATGTATCTAAATTCTAAGATCTAGTAGCAATAGAAAAAGTGACTTACTTTTCCACATCTGAAAGCCTAACATTTATCTTTTGATCCATGGTAGCACATCTGGTCTAAGACAGACTCTCTCCATGATTTATTCATACAATTTAAGAATTTATGAGAATTTCCATTACTGAGTAGTCAGTGAGGAGTTCATTTTTTTTTCAATCTGAAAAATTCCATAGTGGAATATTTAATCAGAATGAAGGAGAAGAGTTTCACTAAAGAAGAACGCTCTGAGGTAGATTTTAGGTGATGTCATCTGTTTAGTGAGTAACATGAATCAGCAGAATAATCAATTTGGACATAGTACAGAGAACAAGAAAATGAGCTCTTTTCCTCATATAGGAACACCTTGCCAACAGGACAATAATTTCCTCATGATACCTGATGGTTAAGTAGTGTGTCTAAATATGTAGCTTAGTTATTTCTAAGTTAGTATGGGATTTGTATTATTTTATGATGTTTCAAGAAATCTGCTGAATGTTTTTTCAAGTTTCTTAAAAACATATTTTTATTGATTTCAGAGAGGGAGAGAGAGCTAGAACACCAATGATGAGAGAGAATAATTGATCAGCTGCCTCCTGCACGCCCTCTAATGGGGATCTAGCCCACAACCTGGGCATGTGCCCTGACTAGGAATTGAACTGTGATCTCCTGGTTCATAGGTGGAAACTCAACCCCTGAGCTAAGCTGGCTCAAGTTGTTTTTGATGGATCTGTCCTTTGGGAAAGATGATTTTTATATACTTCTGGGCTTCTGGCCAACACTTTGATGGGCTGACAACAATTCAAATTTGACTTTGGCTTGGTTTCTAAGAAAGACTTACCTTACTCTAAAAGCAAACCAACTCTGTGTCTCTTACTGTCCTTTATTGGTTGGAGCAAAAGATGCTGACTCAAGTGGAATTGTTTTTCTCTAGCCCAGTGGTTCTCAACCTTCCTAATGCCATGACCCTTTAATACAGTTCCCCATGTTGTGGTGCCCTCCAATTTCATTGTTACAAATTGAACATAATTAAAGCATAGTGATTAATCACAAAAACAATATGTAATTATATATGTGTTTTCTGATGGTCTTAGGTGACCCCTGTGAAAGGGTCGTTCGACCCCCAAAGGGGTCGCGACCCACAGGTTGAGAACCGCTGCTCTAGCCCAATATCTATCTAATAATAGATGTCCAAGGCACTTAGCTCCATAAAGGTTACCTCCAGAATAGTTTGATTTATAAGATTTGGCAGTAAGATTAATTGGCATTCACCATGCAGTGTGGTGGTATGTGAAGACCCCCACAAATATTTCTGGAGATGAACCCATAGCAAAACACCTGTAGAGCCCTGGATGGACAGCTCAGTTGGTTAGAGCATCGTCCCCATATGCCAAGATTGCAGGTTCAATCCCCTAGTCAGGGCACATACAAGAATCAACAATGAATGTATAAATAAGTGGAACAACAAATTGATGTTTCTCTTTTCCTCTCTCTCTAAAATCAATAAATAATAATAATAATAATAATAATAATAATAAACAATTCCTGCAGTGGCATTATTTCCTCTTGCAATAGCATCCTAAAAGATTAATAAGCACTATACTGGAAAGCTGAACTCCACACAAATTTGATTTCAAATTTTGTGTTTGCCTCACATTGCTTCTTCTTCATATAATTAAATTAGGTGTGTGGTCCTTTTTACCACCACATGATTTCTTCTGCCTAGTACTTTTTTCACTTTCCTAGGTTAAAAAATCTTTAGTAACTACTCGTTTTTCATAGTAAGATGTCACTAAATTTTTTTTAGTATTGACAAAACAGAAGAGATTATATAGAGGTAGCAGTCAGAAAAATAAAGGCAGAAATAGTTTAAAAGTGGTTACCAAATAGGAGTGAAGCTAGAAATTGGGTGAGAAGGCAGGCAGGAGACTTACTTTGATTAGACTCCTTAATTATTTTTATTTTTATATTTTTATTGATATCAGAGAGGAAGGGAGAGGGAGAGAGAGATAGAAACATCAATGATGAGAGAGAATCACTGATTGGCTGCCTCCTGCACAACCCACACTGGAGATGAAGCCCGCAACCCAGGCACATGCCCTGACTGGGAATCGAACCGTGACCTCCTGGTTCCTAGGTTGACGCTCAACCACTGAGCCACGCTGGCTGGGCTATACTCTTTAATTTTTTACATGTCCATATATTAATTTTATAATTGTCTTCCTAAACTTCAGAGACACCTGGAAAATAATCTCTGTGTCTGGGCAATGGTAAGGTGTTGTGGTGGGTAAATTAGTTAGGGTAGGCTAGCTCCTGTAATAACATAACCCCCAAATGTATAATGGCCCAAACACCATAGATGAAGTTTATTTGTCTCTCTCAGAGCAGGGTAGTTCCAGGGGTGAGGGGAGACTGGGGGAATGAGAGGAGAGGGAGTAAGAGAGGCTTTGTTTGAACAGTTATTCAAGGACCCGGCTGTCAGAGGCTCTGCTATCTTTAACATGTGGTTTCAGAGGTCACCTGAGAATCAACACTGAGACAGCAGAAATGGACAGAACATAGAGAAGTATGCCTGGGAGGGGTTTTAAAAGGCCAGGCCTGATAATGATAGCATCATTTCTGCTTACATTTCATTGGTTGGAACTCAGTGAGTTGACCGCTCCTAACTGCACAGGAGGCTGGGAAATATAGGCCAGCAGAATACCCAGGAAGAGAATAGGGATTTTCAGTTAGCAGATAATAGCTCTGCCACAGAGGATTGCCATATATACTTCAGAATTCCTGATTTTCAGGACCTACAGTCAGGTCTAATGATAAAACCCTTATCCCAAAGAGAAGATTAGTAGATGATAACTGACACATCGCCTCAGCCCACCTCTGTTTTCAGCTGGCGGTGAACAGTTCCCATGCTCACTGCCAGTGCCACCATTGTGTGCCCCTGTTTCTCAGCCATTCTGCTTCTGAATTTTTTCTGAAGCCACAGAGCTCCATCCCTTTTCCAGAACAACCCAAAAGTACAGGGAATTTAACCCCCTTGTCACAACCTCAACTAATAGTGGGAAAAGTAGGTGGACTCTAAGACACATCCTACCTGCGTTTTCAGTGGGTTGAGCCCCAGTCACCTGTAGTTGTAATAAGCCAAATAGTGCACCACTTACTGACTTTTTCCTCCTCTCCTGTGTCACTCTGCTTGCTCCCTCCTTAATTCAAGTCCTTGTCCCAGGCTTTGCTTTGGGGAAGAACAGCCCAAATTAAAACAGAAGAGTTAAATGCTTCCCCCAACTTCCCAAGAAAGGGAACTCTAGGAACCTAGGAACCCACCCTGAGGAAGGATTGCGAATGGCTTTCAGAATCTTAGGTTAGAATCTGCAGAAGACATTGGTGGACAACTTGGAAGTGTGTTTCACAGAGAGACGCCTGGCTGAACTGTCAAACACTTGGTAACATCCCTTAACAGAGACAATTGTACACTTGAAAGAATAAGGGCTCTTTTGGGGGCTGCAAAATCACAGTGTAGGTGGTTTGTTTGCAAGAAACAAATGTGGCTTAAAGAGTTTTATTATGAGAAGATAGGGAACTTCCAAGGAACTCAATTGCAGCTAAGTATAGTCAGGCCATATGGTAACTGGAAAGTGTCAGACAGCTACCTCTTTCTGTTTCTCTGGGACAACATGTTCCCTGAACTCTTCTATATACCCACTTCAGTCTCTGAAGTCTGGCTTCTGCACAAGGCTTTACTTTTTGCTCCTTCGTAGCATCACATTTCATGTGGGTTTGCATCAAAAAATGCCCCACTTCTAGTTCAAACACTACATAATCGTAATCTAGTGCTTACCTCTCCATTTGGAGCTTGTTATATGTGGGGTTGGGGAGATAGAAATCAAAGTGGAAAGGGAAGATGGGCACAGCAGGAAAATTGAGGTGGATAAAGTTTTGAGGTGGAAACTTTGGGGCAGAATAACCTAAGGAGTAGGGGCCAATTTAGTTTATTCAATGCCAAAGCAAGTTAGAAAGAGAGCTGGAGGAGGTCTTCAGTGTCTAAGATGAAAGGCAGATTAAGGCTGGAGCTGGATGATGGAAGGCACTGATGTGAGTTATGGCACATGTGTTAGAGAGCATTGGTGTCATGGCAAGAAATCTACATACAAATGGCTACAAGTAATGGAATCTCCCAGTATGGCTTAAACAATAGGATATTTAATTATGTCACGCAATAAACATGAACATAGGCCATTTGAAAATTGGTTAATAAAGGAACTCACAGATGGGAGGGCTCTAAGTTGGCTTTCTGTCATTCTCTGGGTACTACCCTAAGTATTTATTAGAACATGGCTGCTGCAGCACCAAACACCATGATACCATGCACTCCCATATGCAAGGCAGGGAGTTTTTCCATCTCCTCCTCTCCCTCCTCCTCCTCTCTCTCAGAGGGTTTTGAATCCGTACCAAAAGGAGGGATAAAGAACTCCACTTGGACTCAGAGCAGTCCAAATAAGACCCCAGAGGCTTGAAATAGTGTACAAGTTGGGGAATTATGATGTGTTCCAACCATAAAGTGAAAGAAAGGATGGAAGGAGATGAGGTTGGAGAAAGGGGTCCCAGGCTGTCCTCACATGGAAGTCATTACAAAGCCTCTCTTTCCCACACTCCCTCCTCACTCTCTTTCTCCCTTTCACCGGGTTCATCTATTTGCTTTAAAATAACCCCTCAATTGAAAATTGAAAACAATTCAGGAAGGAAGACTTGCAACATAAATGGCATCTGTGAATGCTCTGGAAATTAATCCATTATATACATCATTCCTTTTGAGATTGTTTTATCTTCCTTCTAAAGAACTCAGAAACTCATGGCAACTTGAAACAGAACCCAATTTAGTCCTGTCATTAAACCAAGAGGGTTTTGTTCTCCCTGGTCCTCTGTCAGACTTTAAATGGATGTGGTTTTATTCTCCTTCTCATCTAATACTGGAACATATCCCTCTACAGCAAGATCTCACTTTTAAATGATGTTCTTATATTTCAAGAGACCTTTTTTTAAAAAATATATTTTATTGATTTTTTTTACAGAGAGGAAGGGAGAGCGATAGAGAATCCGAAACATGGATGAGAGAGAAACATCAATCAGCTGCCTCCTGCACACTCCATACTGGGGATGTGCCCACAACCAAGGTACATGCCCCTGATACATGCCCCTGACTGGAATCGAACCTGGGACCCTTGAGTCCACAGGCCAACGCTCTATCTGCTGAGCCAAACTGGTTAGGGCTCAAAAGACCTTTTAAAGGGGAAAAATAATAGCTCCACTCTAGACAAAGCTCATGGCTGGAAAGTGAGTCTATTTATCTCCAAAGATTCAACAAATTCTTATCAAGTATTGGGCCCAAATTCTTGGTGGCTAGAGGAGGAGGTGGGGTTCAGAAGGGGGACATGATTTGCTCAGAGTCACATAGCTAAGTTAGTGTGTCACCTGTGTACTGTCTTTCTTCTCATAGCTATTGGGTACTTTCCCTCGAGTTAGACCCAGACTCTGGTTGGAACAAGAATTCCTGTCCTCTGCTCTTCTGAGATATAGAACCCTAGAGAATTAAAATGTTCAGCTGTTGCCATTGTCTGGTGTAAATCTCTCTATATTCACCTGTTTCCCTTGGGAGAGAGTGACTCACTGGACCATGGCTGAAAACCCCACATAGTTCAAACCTGGGTGATCTGTTTGGTTTATTCTCTCTCTTTTTTTTTTTAAATATATTTTTATTGATTTTTTACAGAGAGGAAGGGAGAGAGATAGAGAGTTAGAAACATCGATGAGAGAGAAACATCGACCAGCTGCCTCCTGCACACCCCTACTGGGGATGTGCCCGCAACCAAGGTACATGCCCTTGACCGGAATCGAACCTGGGACCCTTTAGTCCGCAGGCCGACGCTCTATCCACCGAGCCAAACCGGTTTTGGCTGGTTTATTCTCTCAATGGACCTCTTCTCTATAGCCACACACCCCCTCTGTCCATTCCTTGTACTGTTTATAGTAACTCCCATCACAGGGTCTGTGCATTTATGTATTTCCCACATTCAATCATCCTAGCCATATATCAACAGTACAACAATTGAAATTTCTCTTGAGAGCCACATTTTTTAAACTTAAATTATATAGGTAGGTACATTGTTATTAACTTAATTTGGGTACTCCTAAGCTGGCCTTTGCTAAAAACGTCCTCAATCTGATTGAGGTAAGTTCACTGAGGTCAACCCCTTCCAACTCTCCCATCCACACTCGCCATCCACACTCGTCTTGTATACTTGTTTCGTCTATCTCCTTTCGTTCATCCTCTCTCTATGTCCAAACCATTTCAACATACCTTTCGCAATCCTCGACACTACATCTTCTTTCCACAATGTTCCCTAAAATTAACTTAATAAACTTTACTTAAAGTTTTAAGTCTTGCTGAGGCCGGTTTGGCTCAGTGGATGGAGCGTCAGCCTGCAGACTGAAGGTCCCAGGTTCGATTCCGGTCAAGGGCATGTACCTGGGTTTCGGGCATATCCCCAGTGGGGGATGTGCGGGAGGCAGCTGATCGATGTTTCTCTCTCATCGATGTTTCTAACTCTCTATCTCTCTCCCTTCCTCTCTGTAAAAAATCAATAAAATATATTAAATAAAACTTGATATCATGCTTAATAACGATATTATTTATTGATAAAATGAAATTCCTCACAATTTTTTTATTATTAAATCTTTATTGTTCAGATTATTACAGTTGTTCCTCTTTTCCTCCCCCATAACTCCCCTCCTCCCAGTTCCCACCCCACCCTCTGCCCTCACTCCCCACCCACTGTCCTCATCCATAGGTGCACGATTTTTGTCCAGTCTCTTCCTGCATCTCCCACACCCCTTTCCCCCCCAAGAATAGTCAGTCCATTCCCTTTCTATGTCCCTGATTCTATTATAATTACCAGTTCATTCTGTTCATCAGATTATTTATTCACTTGATTCTTAGATTCACTTGTCGATAGATGCATATTTGTTGTTCATAATTTGTATCTTTACCTTTTTCTTCTTCTTCCTCTTCTTAAAGGATACCTTTCAGCATTTCATATAATACTGGTTTGGTGGTGATGAACTCCTTTAGCTTTTCCTTATCTGTGAAGCTATTTATCTAACCTTCAATTCTGAATGATAGCTTTGCTGGATAAAGTAATCTTGGTTGTAGGTTCTTAGTATTCATCACTTTGAATATTTCTTGCCACTCCCTTCTGGCCTGCAAAGTTTCTGTTGAGAAATCAGCTGACAGTCGTATGGGTATTCCCTTGTAGGAAACTGAGTTTCTTTCTCTTGCTGCTTTTAAGATTCTCTCTTTGTCTTTTGCTCTTGGCATTTTAATTATGATGTGTCTTGGTGTGGTCCTCTTGGGATTCCTTTTGTTTGGGGTTCTCTGCACTTCCTGGACTTGTAAGTCTATTTCTTTCACCAGGTGGGGGAAGTTTTCTGTCATTATTTCTTCAAATAGGTTTTCAATATCTTGCTCTCTCTCATCTTCTGGCACCCCTATAATTCTGATGTTGGTACGCTTGAAGCTGTCCCAGAAGCTCCTTACACTATCTTCGTATTTTTGGATTCTTTTTTCATTTTGCTTTTCCGGTTGGGTGTTTTTTGCTTCTTCGCATTTCAAATCTTTGACTTGATTCTTGCGCTCCTCTGGTCTGCTGTTGGGAGTCTGTATAGCATTCTTTATTTCAGTCAGTGTATGCTTAATTTCTAGTTGGTTCTTTATCATAACATCGAGGGTCTCATTAGATTTCTTATAGATCTCATTAAGTTTATCGGCGGCTTCTAGACAGTTCTTGAGAGACCTTAAAAGTGTGGTTCTGAACTCTATATCTTCCATTGACAATTTTGTCCTGTTTCTTTGTCTCCGCATTTTTTATGCTTTCTTGGTGCACCCCCTAGTGATCTTTGTGCGCAGTCTTGTTGTAGTTAAGCCTTGATTGTTGTAGTTAATACTGGGGGGATTTGACCTCCAGGCCAACTGGCTGTGAGAGTCAGCTGTGTCTGCAGTGGGAAAACTTCTGTCCTCTGGGGAGGTGCTAATCTAGCCTTTGCCTGAGGCTATCTGGCAAATGGCTCTGTGCAGGGCTTGGGCGGGGCGGGTCACACGGGATCAACAGGGCAGGTGGAGGAAGCAGTTATGGCTACTCTCAGTCCCGTCCCCAGAGGCTCTGCCTCTCAGAGTCCCAGCAACCGCTGCAAACCTCAGAGAGAAAGCTGCCCTCGAGTTCCGACTGATGCCACACAGTCCCACTTCTCCCGTTTGAGTCTGGGTCCCTAGAGACTCGCCCAGAACTGGAGCTCAGAGCCTGAGACTCCCTCCCGATTGAAAACGACAACCGCGCCCTCAGCCGCCAGCCCACTCCGCGCGCACCTCCGCACCTTTGTATTTTCCGCACTGCGCCTCCTCTGAGTCTCGGTATGCTGTTCTCTTTCCTTCTAGTTGATGAATTTCCCCTCAGCCAGCCTTCCTGTGGTTCTGGGTGATGTCCGTTCCGTTTTTTAGTTGTATTTTTGAAGTGGTTGTGCGAGGCAGCAATCTCCGGTGTTTACCTATGCTGCTATCTTGGTTCTCCTAAATTCCTTACAATTTACCTTACAATATCCATAAAATTAAATCATGACAATGACTGACAAACACTAATGTGAACAATGGCCTTGCATCTCCTTGGAAAGTTTGGGTAGGTCAGGTTTGTATGTTGTTGTTTTTAATTTTTTGTTGTTGTTGTTTTGTTTTTAATTTTAGGCATGATTCCAGGTTCTCATCAAGAAGACAACTTCTCAATTTACTCTTGATAAGGTTCATGCTTGAAAATGATTGTTCGCATAAATATGTAGACCCGAATAAGAAAAGAACAGCAAATGCTAGTTTTTTCAGTTGATTACATGAGTCAGGAATACTATTCCAGGTGTTAAAAATCAACAAATCTTCCTTCTCCAGGTCTTTCAAAGCAGACCACTTGTGCTATGAACTAAGTTCACATTTGTTTTTCTCCAATATTTCTGTATCAGCACAAAGACCTTCAAATTTCGAGCTCCACAGTTCTTTGTTTTTTAAATCCAGCAATTGCATTTCAAAGTTGCCAATGTCAATATTAAAGGGAGAAGAATTTAATTCTGTTACAGTAGCATTGAGAGGTTTTTTAACAAAGGCTAATGTCGCTTTGCTGTTTCTGAACTCCTGAAACCTGTTGAGAAAAACTTCCCTCATATTTAAAAGTGTTGTTTTGAAATAGCAAATGTCAATATCAGAATTATTTTCTTGGCGATGTTTCAACAGGCTTGGAAAGTGAATCAAAGTTTCTCTTTCAAAATCTTGAGCAAAAAGATAATTTGTTTTTGAATGAAATAACTTTATCTAACATCGACAAAATTGTGTTTCCTTTCCCCTGTAGTTTACGATCAAGCTGATTTAGATGAGACATAACATCTACCATGAAATAAAATTTTGGATCCACTGATGGTTCATTAGTTCTGGGTAGTGAACGCCCTTCTCAAGGAGAAATGCTTTAATTTCTGTTAATAAGGAAGCGAAACGTTTCAAAATGTTTCCTCTTGATAACCAACGTACCTTGTTATGCAGCAGAAGATCTGCGTACTCACTCTCCATTTCAACTAAAAATTCTTCAAATTGGCGATGATTAAGAGCTTTAGCTATAATGGAGTTGATAATCTTAATCAGCAATTCCATAACTTTGCAAATTTCTTTTGGAAATGTCTGTGCACAAAGCGCTTCTTGATGAATGATGCAATGGTAAGTAAGTATCTCATGATTAATTTTTTTCTTTCAAAATAGCAACAAACCCGTTTCTTACGCCGGTCATACTTTTCAACCCGTCTGTTGAAATTGAGACAATTTTATTGAGTGGAATATGGTGTTTTTCAATGCACTCAATTACAGCATTTGCCATATCCTCTCCACGTGTTTGACCTTTGAGTGGCAATAATCCTAAAAGTTCTTCTTTAGGACCTGTAGATGAAATAAACCGCACAAAAAGTGAAACTTGCGCTGTATCATTTATGTCACAAGACTCGTCAACTGCTATTGATAAAGCTGAAACCAATTTAAGATCTTCGACTTGCTGGTTGGTTATATTCGAAGACATTTTGACTGTTCTATTTTTCACTGTTTTAGCAGACAATGGTAACTCTTTAATTTTTTTATAGAATATCTGCTTTGTTCTTAAAATCCCGAAATAGCTCTTCGGATGCATTTATAAAACAACTTTTTATGTATTCGTCGTCTGTGTATGGTTTTCCTCTCTTAGCAATCTCTTGACCAACCACAAAACGTGCAATATTAACATTGTTGGAAGATTGCATCCAGTAATTAAATACAGACTTGATTTTTCTTGACTCTTCTGAAGTTCCTCAACTGCTTTCTTCCTTGCATCACCAACAGGATATTTAGTACTAAATGACACATGTTTAGTTGTAAAGTGTCTCTCCAAATTTGATTTCTTGTTATGCGCCAATTTTTCCTGACCAATAAGACAGGTCAGGCCATTTAAGGTTTGATAAACGCGAAAGTCTCGGTCCATTCAACTTTACATTCACGGTTTTCGTCTTCCGTTTTTCTTTGCTTCTTCTTTGTAGCCATGTCAACAACAGGGCACCGAAAAAAATGTTTCATTTTATAATAATAAAGCCACCAACACAAAATAATCACAATTCTTAAATTGATGACAAAAATACCTGTAGGATTTGCAGCTGGTTGGAAAAATACAGGTAACTTTATGCTTCGAGTAGGTACTTTTGTCACCCGCACGCGATTTGTGGACGCAACTAGCACTAACCACTACACAATGAGACTGCTGACTGGCTCACTCAACTCGTACATGAATCGCGCACGCGTGTCCCGCGGCCCGCCTGCGGCACGTCTCCCATCAGCCAACCGACTGACACCCCCCACTTCTTCTAACACCACTTCTTCAATATAGACTCACCCAGGCCAAAAACCGACTTTTGTGCATGGGCCACGAAGTTTCAATCGCACTGTATGTGCACACCCCCACGTGGTATTTTGTGGAAGAGCCACCCTCAAGGGGCCAAAGAGCCGCATGTGGCTCACGAGCCGCGGTTTGCCGACCACTGTCCTACAAAATTGAGCTAGGTCTGATTCAATCAGTGGAAGGAAGGAGGCTTTCCTGATGAAGAAATTTTGCCTGCATATAGCAGGTTCAACCCATGCCAAGAGTTCTATCATGCCCTTTCTGACAGCCTGTGCTACAGATTTCGAACTTGTCTAGCAGGTCCCCCCCAATCACATAAGACATTTCCTTTCAATAAAGCTCTTAATACAATTATATATTATCTAGCTGTTGTGCTTCTCTAGTTAAAACCCACTTGACTGGTACCATGACATTGGGATAGGCAACAATTTTCTTACCCAGGACTCAGAAATCATTACTATAAAAAGAAAAACCTTGATAAGTTGGTCTTCAATAACATTATTTCATTAAAAGATACCATTAATAGAATAAAAAGGCAAATTACACATTGGGAGAACATACTCCCAATACATATTTCTGACAAAGGATATGTTCAGAATACATAAATAACTTCTAAAATCAAGTGAATAAATAATCTGATGAACAGAATAAACTGGTGATTATAATAGAATCAGGGGCATAGAAAGGGAGCGGGCTAACTATTCTTGTGGGGGAATGGGGTGGGGGGAATGTGGGAAGAGACTGGACAAAAATCATGCACCTATGGATGAGGACAGTGGCGGGGGAGCGGTGAGGGCAGAGGGCGGGGTGGGAACCGGGTTGAGGGGAGCTATGGGGGGAAAAAAGAGGAACAACTGTAATAATCTGAGCAATAAAGATTTAATTATTTAATAAATAAATAAATAACTTCTAAAAATCTATAAGAAAAAAAATGAGCCCTGGCTAGTTTGGCTCAGTGGATAGAGTGTTGGCCTGGGACTGAAAGGTCCTGGGTTTGACTCCAGTCAAGGGCCTGTACCTTGGTTGCAGGCTCAATCCCCGGCCCTGGTCAGGGCTCATATGGGAGGCAACCAATTGATGTGTGTCTCTCTCTCACATCGATGTTTCTCTCTGTCTCTACCTCTCCCTTCCACTCTCTCTAAAAATCAATGGAAAAATACCCTCTGGTGAGGATTAACAATAGCAAGACCAACAATAACAAAAAGAACAACTCAGCTAAAAGTGGGCATAAGGCTTGAACAGGCATTTCACAAAACAAGATATCCAAACATCCAATAAGCATGTGAAAAGGTGTTCAGCATCATTACTCATTAGGTAAATGCAAATTAAACCACAACAAAATATCACTACAACTGAGATTCTTATACATTGCTGATGGGAGTTTAAAATGGTATGTAACCACTTTGTATATCAATTTAGCATTTTTTGCTAAATCTAAATGCAGTAGATGCCATGATAGCAATTCAAGTTCTGGAAATTTATGCAAGAAAAATGAGTATATATGTCCACAAAGAATGTGCATAAATAAGAATGTTCATCATAGCTTTATTCATATTAGCCAAAGTGGAAATGACCCAATGCCCATCAATAGAAGAATAAATAAACTGTGATGTATGCATAAAATAGAGCCTGGCCAGTGTGGCTCAGTAACTGAGCATTGACCCATGAACCAGGAGGTCATGGGTCGGTTCCAGTAGGGGGCCTGCAGGAGGCAACTGATCAATGATTTTCTCTCATCATTGATGTTTCTATCTCTCTCTCTCCCTCTCCCTTCCTCTCTCTGAAATCAATAAAAACATACTTAAAAAAAATAGAATGCTACACAGCAATAAGAAAGAACAAACTACTGGAACATAAAACAACATGGTGAATCTTATTAGTTGAATGAAAGAAGCCAGATTTAAAAGAATATATACTGTATGCTTTCACTATACAAAATTTAAGAACAGGCAAAACTAGTCAATGATGTTAGAAGTGAGAATAGTGGTGTTGGGGTGCCGACTGGGAACAATCAATAGGGAATCTTTAGAGGTACTGGAAATTTTCTATACCTTGATCTATGTGGCGATGACACAAGTGTATACATGTACAATAATTCATCAAGCCATGTACTTAGGTTCGTAGTATTTTGTAAAATGTTAAAGTTTGTGAAATAATTGATTCTTAAAATAAAAACTGGAGTGGATTCAAGTTTCCCTATGAAAACTTGCCTCACTCAAATGCTAACAGGAGAGAGAGAGAGAGAGAGAGAGAGAGAGAGAAACGTGTTTTGGTGTGTATGTGTTTTATCCCCCCCTATAAAAGGTTTGTTTGTTAGTTTGTTTTTCAAAGGACCACTAGGGGGTTCTGTGTTTTTTTTTAAATTTTTTATTAAATCTTTGTTGTTCAGATTATTACAGTTGTTCCTCTTTTTTCTCCCCCATATCTCCCCTCCACCCATTTCCCACCCCACCCTCTGCCCTTACCTCCCCCCCCCACCCACTGTCCTCATCCATAGGTGTACGATTTTTGTTCAGTCTCTTCCCGTACCTCCACACCCCTTTCCCCTCGAGAATAGTCAGTCCACTCCCTTTCTATGACCCTGATTCTATTATATTCACCAGTTTATTCTGTACATCAGATTATTTATTCACTTGATTTTTAGATTCACTTGTTGATAGATGTGTATTTGTTGTTCATAATTTGTATCTTTACCTTTTTCTTCTTCTTCCTCTTCTTAAAGGATACCTTTCAGCATTTCATATAATACTGGTTTGGTGGTGATGAACTCCTTTAGCTTTTCCTTATTTGTGAAGCTCTTTATCTGACCTTCAATTCTGAATGATAGCTTTGCTGGGTAAAGTAATCTTGGTTGTAGGTTCTTGCTATTCATCACTTTGAATATTTCTTGCCACTCCTTTCTGGCCTGCAAAGTTTCTGTTGATAAAGGGGGTTCTGTTCTCAAGAAACTGTTGGGTAAGCAATAAATAAGCAGTGTCTGCCACATCCACGCCAAGAAGGTCTGAGCGCAGAGTTCCTGGTCTTCCCACCCTAACTGGAGTGCATTTCCCTCTGAGCCTCTGAAAAAGGAGGGTCTAAGGAGCACCCACTCTCTCAGTGCCTCCACCTGGGAGGCTGGAATCCTGGGAGCTCAAAATTCTGGTCAGTTTTCCTCTGATCATTCCTTGGGTTGGTGCAGTGGTGTGTAAAAAGAATGCAGAAGGATTGGACGGGATCTCCTCAAATTTAAGCCCATTGCCTAAAATTCAATTTCATGAGCAGTGTAGGAAACGGGTATTTACTGCCAGAGTCAATAAAGAAGAGAGATCTGGAGTCATAATTGTTTATTCTAAGCACAGATATGCACAAATCTCAGATGACAACTGGGAGGCCTCCCTCTGTTCCTGCTGGCATCATCCTAAGATTACGTTGAAATTTGTAGTTCCTAAAGTCTTCATTCGTTGTTACTCAGGAATATCCCCTCATGTATTTTAACTGGTTATAAGGTTTAATTTAAATAAAGCAGCAGGTAAAGGCTTTCTGCTATAAAAATTATTCAAAGCCTGTTCTAAATTACTTCCTCCAAAATGTAGACCCATCTGTTTGTTAAGCATTTCACTTAAATTTTATACCTAGTTCTTCCTTAAACTACAGATTGAGGATTTCTGTATCGATTATTTTGTACAAGCTTCAGTGGAGATTCAAGCACAGCCACTCTACTATTATCTAATGAAAACAATTATCAAGAATAATATAGCCTTGACCAGTGTTGCTCAGTGGATAGGGCGTCGGCCTGCGGACTCAAGGGTCCCAGGTTCGATTCCCGGTCAAGGGCACATACCTTGATTGCAGGCACATCCCTAGTGGGGGGTGTGCAGGAGGCAGCCGATCGATGTTTCTCTCTCATTGATGTTTCTAACTCTCTACCCCTCTCCCTTCCTCTCTGTAAAAAAATAAATAAAATATATATTTTTAAAAAAGAATAATATAATAGACCAGTGCCCCGTTGCAGGGATTTGTGCACATTGAAAGGAAATTAATTAAAAGGTGGCTGGTGGGGTGGGACTGGGCGAGACGGCTGGACACACCCTGGAGCCAACCTCCTGAGGTCTCTCCCCAGCTGTCCGCACCTGGGCGCAGCAGCTTGATGGGTGTCCAAGGAGTGAGCGGGGTCCCTCGGCCTGGCCTGCAGGGATCAGGCCGAAACCAGCTCTCCGACATCCCCCGAGGGGTCCTGGATTGGGAGAGGGTGGTTCTCCAGTGATGCACCCTGGAATCGGGCTCCCCCCTCTCTGGTTCCAGGTGTATCACCCGAGAACCACCACTGCCAAGTCACCACAGCTTGGTAGCTTCTGCGTTGAGTGTCTGCTCTCTGGTGGTCACTGCATGTCATAGCTACTGGTTGGAGCATCTGCTCCCTGCTGGTCATTGCAGGTCATAGCTACCAGTTGGACGGTCAGACAGTTGCTTAGCCTTTTATATATATAGATTGCTAGTGACCGCACATTCTTGGAATTAAATAGGCATTACTTAAAAACTTAAATAAATGAATATAGAGCTGTTTTTTTTTCAAACTACATACTTCTTCTCTGCCTTTACCCCTAAAAAGAATGACTCTAGGTTAAGCTTCCTGAGCACAGTATTAACTCCTAGTTATTGGTTCTTAAACCAAAACTACATTTTAGCATCTCAGCAGGAGTTGGTATCAGTCTTCTGACAGATCTGTCTCCTGGCAAACCAGGTATCTATATTGAGGAGTCTAAAGCAGCACTTTGTGTTTCTGGACTTGGGATGGTTTGTCATTAGACTGAAGGTGACCCGTTGCAATTATTTGTTGTTCCCAAATAAACCCATTTTGCTGGAGAAATATCTGGCTGTCTACTTGTTTCAGGTCAACAGCAGCAATAGATAATTAGAACAGAGGGCTGGCTAGTCATCCATCCTGAAGAAGGTTTTGGTTAAATACCTCAATTTTTATAACAGCTTTTAAAAAACCTCATTTGAGCCCTAGCTTGTTTGGCTCAGTGGATAGAGGGTCAGCCCTCGGACTGAAGGGTCCCGGATTCGATTCTGATCAAGGGCCCCTACCTCATTTGTGGGCCCCTCTCTGGCTGGGGCCCTGGCCAGGGCATGTACAGGAGGCAACTAATCGATGTGTTTCTCTCACATTGATATTTCTCTCTGTCATTCCCTCTCCCACTCTCTCTGAAAATCAATGGGAAAATATCTTTGGGTGAGGATTTAAAAAATAATAAAAATAAATATGGGGGATGGAGGTGGCAGGGAGAGGTCAATGAGGGGAAAAAGGAGATATATGTAATACTTTAAACAATAAAGAAATTTAAATAAGTTTTTTAAAATCTCATTTGAGCCCTGGCCAGTGTGGCTCCGTTGGTTGGAGGGTCATCCTGTGTACCAAGAGGTGGCGAGTTCGATTCCCCATCAGGGCACATGTATAGGTTTTGGGTTTGATCCCTGGTTGGGGCGTGTGCGGGAGGCAACTGACTGATGTTTCTCTCTCACATTGATGTTTCTCCCTTTCCCTCTCTCTCCCTTCTTCTCTCTTAAAAATAAATCAATAAAAAATTTAAAAAACGAAAATAAAAATCTCACTTGATAACTATAATATATGTTGCCACTCAAAATGAATAAAGAACAATCACCCTTGAGAGAAGACATAAACTCCAATGAAAGGTTGGGTTCAGAGAGGTGATCTTAATGGAGAATTGTTTGACGGACTTGAACTCTGGATCTACTAGATGTATGCTATAATTTAGCTAAAATTTTAGAAAGTTTCTGTCTTAAATCATATATTTTTGGTCTCTCATAAAATTGCTTTCAATGGTTGCACCATGGGACATGCCTCAGGTTTCATGCTATAAGACACAGCTTTAGAAAAGCCTTATTGAATTAGTTGTAACAATATCATTGAAGACATTACACATCACTCAATGTCCCAGATATAAAGCTCTGCATCAGCTCAGCTGGCGTGGCTCAGTGGTTGAGCATCGACCCATGAACCAAGAAGTCATTGGTTCAATTCCTGATCATGGCACATGCCCGGGTTTTGGGCTTGATCCCCAGTAGGGGGCAAGAATGAGGCAGCCAATTGAGGCTTCCATCTTTCCCTTCTTCCTCTCTCTCCAAAAATCAATTAAAATATATTTAAAAATATGAAGGTGATAATGCTGTATGAATGAGTCCATAAAAAAAAGTGAGTCCATAAACAAAAATGTGGAAAAAAAGTAAATAATGACACAGTCAGCTTTATCTTAAGGACAGATTCTGACCCAGTGTGTGGTGGGCAATGTGACTGAGGGCAGAGAAGGCAGTCAGATTGAGAGCTGCTCTCCTTATTGACTCCCGGAGTAAACTGCAGAGGCAGGCTCTGTGAACAGCTGCCCTAATCACAGACCAAAGGACAGTACTTCAATGAGACCTAATATAGAAAACCACTGGTCGCGCACCAGTTGTTTCAGCAACACCTGCACCTCCATGGCCTTTGAGCACAAATTTTAATTCAGGCATCAATATTATTTACATAAACTGCTCTACAAACATGAGAAGATCAGAGGGAGATGCAGAAGTTATAGTTTATGATCCCCACGTATTGTTTGTTACTTTCTTGAAGAAATCAGAAGAGGGATGATTGTGTGTGTGTGTGTGTGTGTGTGTGTGTGTGTGTGTGTGTGTAGAAAGGGATTCTATCTCTGTATAAGAATTTCTTTTAAATTATGTTATCAAGATAACTCATTGTATAAACCTTAGTTCTTGAAAACCTGTCTTTCCTTTTTAAAAAAAAATAGAGATAGAGTCGATACCCCACACCCCACATCACTGATGCAGTTCAACCCAGAAGTAAACAGTCTGATTGCATCGCTGATGCCATCCAGCTAGCTTCTCAACTGAGATCTGCCAAGGTGTTAATTGCAGTTGTGAATTAATCATCATTCTAACTGAGCCAGACTCTTAATTTCCTCTTGAAGCTTCTCATTATTAAGTTTTCTTGAAGTGGTTAATGTGAGGACATCACTAATGCAAATTATCATTTAGCAATACACTATAAACTTGCAAGATTGTTTTTATTATGCACTTTATAGTGTGGAATTTTATATGTGGAAAAGTCATAATCAACCACTTATTCTAAAATTCTGTTTTCATTTTTTACTATAGTTCATTTTTGTGAGTTCAGGATTTTTATCAGGATCCCCTTTCCCTTTTACACCCTGAAACCTGAAATGAAAGCCACAGTGGTTTCAGGCTTTTCAGAAAGTCGCCTATTTCAGAAAAGAATATAAATAAATATTTTGTACAAGTGCTTTTCAGAAGTAATTCTCTCCTCTGCCTTCATGTACATTAATAAAGCTATTTTAACAGTCTCATTATGGTAAAAACAATTCAGCAAAACTGGTCATTAGTCTGTCAAGAGGAGGATGTATAATTCCTCTATTTTCCAGGATTAGAACCAATATGCTTAGCAGGTACCCACTTTTTCAAAGAGGTAAAATCCAAAAAGAGTCAGAAATCTGAGCAGGATGTAAGCATCTAGCAATTTATGAATGAGCCACCAACCTGGGATACAAGGGTCAGGGCTCAGTCTTGAAAGGCCAGGTTCCAGGCCCAGCAGGGAATTCTAGAACCTCTGCTCGGTACACTCACACTCATAGGACTCCACGCCCACCTACTGTACTTGCCCCAGCTGTGAATGCAAGCTTTGTGTCTTCCCTGTAAGCTCCAGGAAGGTAGAGACTCAGCCCGTCATGTTCAGCTCTGTCACCCTCTGTCACATTCTGCACTGGGTTTGTGCACTGTCACCACCCCAGTCCAAGCTATTATCAGCTCTTGCTTGGATCATGGCAATAGCCTCCAGACTAGTCTCCCCACTTCTACTCTTCCCAGACTCTGCCACCTCCCCCTCATCCTCCCCTTCCTCTAGCTAATTCCTTCTCACCCTTCAGCTCTCTCCTTAACTGTCATTTTCTTGGGAAATCCTTCCTTGAAACACTGGTGTTCCTGGTATTCACACCAATAGCACCTTATGCTTCTTTATTGTAGCACTTTTCCTAGCTTGTTATTTGTCCATTATTATCATTATTTGGTTAATGTTGGCTTCTCTAATATGACTTGTAAATTCTATGAGTACAGGGAATGCACACATTTTGCTCAGTGCCTGGAACATACTGGGAACTCTAAATATATGTTGAATTAGCTCATAAATACTTGATGAATCCTTAATTCGAAGAGAAGTAAAGCTAGGAGAGGACTTAGAAGTGGAGGGCCTTGGGATAGTGAACAGGGAAGAGAGTAGTTATCAGAATTGGGGGAGGATGGAATTAGAGCAGCTGACATGAAGCCACCAAGAAGTGGCCTGGAAGGGTGCAAACACCTCCTGCCTCAGCTCTGGAGGGGTCTCACTGAACTCTCCCAGCAACCCTGATAGTACAGACTGTCAACTGAAGGTCCTTGGTATCAATTCAATAAACAGGAATCCCCAACATGGGGTGCAATGAAGAAGGAAACATCAGTGCAAACAGCTCAGATGTGAAAAACACCGCTGTTAGGAAGCCCTGGGGCTAGGCCCCTCTCTGGCTAGACAGCTCTGCTCTGCTCTTCGCTGGTCTGCTCTGCACCAGTCTGCTCTGCCCTGCACTGCGCTGCTCCAGTGAGACATCTTCAGGTCAGGAAATACACTCTTCAGTCTTTGGTGGAAAGGTAAGGTGAGCTCACAGGGCTGGAGGGAGCTGATATGAAGACAGACATCCTCACCTCTGGTCCCTGATTGGTTTATTCTCATGCAAATGAGGACTACAAATCCTCAAAGTTTGATTGGTCCAAAAGGCACTGTCCTGATTGGCCAGAATGCTCTTGTTGGTTGGAGCTGCACAGCTCCAGTTAGATGGGGAAAGCCTCAGTCCTACTGGTTGAAATAGGATTCCAGGAACTCCTTTATACAAGGGCTGGCTCAGATGTCATGAATGCAGTGCAGGCAGGCAGTTCAGTGCAGGCTTCTCCCTGAAGTGCAATTTGCATAAGAGGTCCCTGTATAGAAATGGCTGCTAGGCTCTGTTTTTAAAATTTGAGCCAAGTTAGCCACCAGGATCTCTTCTTAGTAGGTGCCTTCTTTTTCAGCATCCACAAGATGAATAAATGACACCTTGACCAAGATCACGTAGTTGGCCAACGGAAGACCCAATATTCAAACGAGCTCTAAGTTCAGGTGACTCCTTTTTACACCAAAGAGCTACTTTTCTTTTGTGTAAGAACGAGCAGGGAGCAGATATATTATTACTAAAGTGTTTGCCTGGGAGTTCTCCTGTCTTGCTTCTGCCTGTTTCACGCCTGGTAACAGCAGCATTTGTGTTACTCATTTATTCTTCAGTCACGTCCACTTTGGGGACCAAATTATGATAGATATTACCTAGAGGTTTGTGCAGAACATCTGTATTCCAGGCTTTGCTGGTTCCTGTGGGCTCTGTCATGGCCAGAATGCTGATGGAGCTGCTCAGAGCCAGATGGAAGCTTGGTCACACTGTGGAGCTGCCAGTGGCAGACATGGGAGAACAAGACAGCAAGCAAGCTGGAGTATGCATGCTCCTGTCTTGGGAAAGGCTTCGGAGAGGAGCAAAAAAGCAGGCTCAGATGACATCCTTCATGTTGTTAGACAGCATAGCATTGGTTGCCTATCGCACATGCCCCAAGGGGGCCAGGGATTGATCCTGCAACCCAGATACGTACCCTTGACAGGAAAATTGAACCCTTGACCTGTCAGTACATGGGTGATGGTCTAACCACTGGGTACACTGGATAGGGCTTATTTTATTTTTTAAAAATGAATTTATTGGGGTGACACTGGTTAATAAAATTATATAGATTTCGGGTGTACAATTCTATAATACATCAACTATATATTGCATTGTGTGTTCAACACCCCAAGTCGATAACATTTATTACCTTTTAAAAATTTACCTAGAATTCTTTTTTTTAATTAAATCTTTATTGTTCAGATTATTACATTTGTTCCTCTTTTTTCCCCCCCATAACTCCCCTCCTCCCAGTTCCCGCCTCACCCTCCGCCCTCACTCCCCACCCACTGTCCTCATCCATAGGTGCACGATTTTTGTCCAGTCTCTTCCCGCATCTCCCACACCCCTTTCCCCCCCAAGAATAGTCAGTCCATTCCCTTTCTATGTCCCTGATTCTATTATAATCACCAGTTCATTCTGTTCATCAGATTATTTATTCACTTGATTCTTAGATTCACTTGTTGATAGATGCATATTTGTTGTTCATAATTTGTATCTTTACCTTTTTCTTCCTCTTCCTCTTCTTAAAGGATACCTTTCAGCATTTCATATAATCCTGGTTTGGTGGTGATGAACTCCTTTAGCTTTTCCTTATCTGTGAAGCTCTTTATCTGACCTTCAATTCTGAATGATAGCTTTGCTGGATAAAGTAATCTTGGTTGTAGATTCTTGGTATTCATCACTTTGAATATTTCTTGCCATTCCCTTCTGGCCTGCAAAGTTTCTGTTGAGAAATCAGCTGCCAGTTGTATGGGTATTCCCTTGTAGGTAACTGAGTTTCTTTCTCTTGTTATTTTTAAGATTCTCTCTTTGTCTTTTGCTCTTGGCATTATAATTATGATGTGTCTTGGTGTGGTCCTCTTTGGATTCCTTTTGTTTGGGGTTCTCTGCGCTTCTTGGACCTGTAAGTCCATTTCTTTCACCAGGTGGGGGAAGTTTTCTGTCATTATTTCTTCAAATAGGTTTTCAATATCTTGCTCTCTCTCATCTTCTGGCACCCCTATAATTCTGATGTTGGTACGCTTGAAGCTGTCCCAGAGGCTCCTTACACTATCCTCGCATTTTTGGATTCCTTTTTCATTCCGCCCCTCCGGTTGGGTGTTTTTTGCTTCTTCGCATTTCAAATCATTGACTTGATTCTTGCGCTCCTCTGGTCTGCTGTCGGGAGTCTGTATAATATTCGTTGTTTCAGTCCGTGTATGCTTAATTTCTAGTTGGTTCCCCAACATAACATCGAGGGTCTCATTAGTTTTGTTGTAGATCTCATTAAGTTTATCGGCGGCTTCTAAACAGTTCTTGAGAGACCTTAAAAGTGTGGTTCTGAACTCTATATCTTCCTTTGACAATTTTGTCTTGTTTCTTTGTCTCCGCATTTTGTTATGCTTCCTTGGTGCACCCCCTAGTGGTCTTTGTTCGCAGTCTTATAGTTAAACCTTGATTGTTGTAGCTAATCCCAGGGAGGGTTTGTCCTCCAGGCCAAGTGGCTATGAGAATCAGCTGTGTCAGCAGTGAGAGAACTTCTGTCCTCTAGGGAGGTGCTAATTTAGCCTTTGCCTGAGGCTATCGGGCAAATGCCTCTGTGCAGGGCTTGGGTAGGGCGGGTCGCACAGGATCAACAGGGTGGGCCGGAGAGAGCAGTTATGGCGGCTCTCAGTCCTGTCCCCAGGGGCTCTGCCTCTCTGAGTCCCAGCACCCGCTGCAAACTTCAGAGAGAAAGCTGCACTCGCTCTGACCGAAGCCAGACAGTCCCGCTTCTCCTGTTTGAGTCTGGGTCCCTAAAGACTCGCCTGTATCTGGAGCTCAGAGTCTGCGACTCCCTCCCGATTGAAAACAACAACCGCGCCCTCCACCGCCAGCCCGCTCCGCGCACTCCGCACCTCAGAATTTGACTTCAGCACTGCGCCTCCTCTGAGTGTCCGTATGCATTTCTCTTTCCTCCTAGTTGTAGGACTTCCACTCAGCCAGCGTTCCTGTGGGCATCAGTGAAAGGCTCTCAGTTCTGGGAATAGAAACTCTTTAAGCCTCCCTCTGAACTTGCTTCTTGTATTTGTCTTGCAAACCCTGACTTCTATTGTTTTCTCTCTGTTCTCCAGGATTTGAAGCTTTAGACCTCTCTTTGGCTTCCCAGCAGGCCTCTCCAAATGTGTTTCAAAGGTGGGACTCTGGCTGCACCAGACCTTCCCAGGTGGCTGTGGAGAGAGGAGTGTTGGTGACCTTGTGTAAAGATATGGTCTTGCATGGACAAGGGGGCTTAGAGCTCAGGAGTTGGGAGGACTATTTGGATACCTGTGATTTGAGGATCAGGCTCAAGAAAGGAACTTCAGTAAGTGAAGTCACTTCCTTGGTGACTGACCCCAACCGAACTTGGAACCCCTGTTACCAGGCAACCCAGATTCTAGTAACAGCCTCATAGCCAGCTTGCTTGGCAAGAGACACAAGGTAGTGAAAGATGTTGTCTTGCTGTTTTCAGAATTCCCAGGGCTCTGGCTTTTGGAAACTACAATATTAGAGCCTTCCCAGATGCTGAAGAATTGGCTGGACTCTTGTCCTCAAAATCTCTGGCCATTTTCCAGGAGGTCCCTAAAGTAACACCAGGCAACCAAGGAGTGGAACTCACAAGTTGGTGGACAGGGACTGAACCCACAGCCCATAACGTGGGCATGTTCCCTGACTAGGTACCAAACTGAGCCACACTGCCAGGGCAAATTTTGTGAATTTTAAATCACTATTTAATTTATTGTCTCGGCAGATATATGGGGGAAGGAAGAAGAAAATACACCAAAATTCTCACACTGCTTAAAGTAGGATAGTGAGTTTATGGATGTGTCTTCCTTTTTCTTCTTTATTTCTCCTTCAAATGTTTAATAATATGCTCATATTACTTTCAAAAGGGAAAATGTTTTAAAGATAACAAAGGTATAGCTTGCAAGGGAGGCAATCAGTCAATATTTCTCTCTCTTCATCTTCCTCTAAAATCAATAATCATATTAAAAATAAAATCTACAAAATGGTTTTTATACAAATTATATATATTGTGTAATATATATCACATAAATTATATATTCTTTGGATTGAGAAAACATTCTTGAATTCTGTGACCACCTCATGCTCCATCTCCCTCTAGTCAGTTCAACACAAATTCCTATCCTAGCACTTGGTCAAGCATTGCTCTCTGGCTTGAAGCCATAAAACTCGGCTTGGTCAAGGTCATGATGACCTCCTGCCAAACTCATACATACTCTTCAGTCCCCATTTAACTGCTCTCTGCATGCAGCATTTGTCACAGTTGAATACTATCCCCTACTTGAAGCCATTATCTCTTGAGTTCTGGAACACCATTTCCTACCCTATTTTTTCCTCTTTCTTGGAAAACGGGGATTTGGTGGCTGAAGAAAGATGGCAGCAGGAACCGTAGAAGCCGGTCACTTGTATAAGATTATAATGGCTACTATGCATCTATAAAACATTTATATGAGGACTCAATAGGAATGGGATAATTGCTTATATGAAGTGAAAAAATGACTGGGAATGTAGGGTAATCCCATTTTAAAAAACAACTCTGAATTTAGATGTTATTATAGAGATATGTTGAGCTGTAATCTTCCAATTAAAAGTATTTTCTTGTTGATATGATTGGGAAGATTTCATAAATATGCTTTGGTTGTTATACTAATATACTTTTAAAATCAAGCACACTGTGTGGTATGGTAGACAAGTCATTTCCAACACTTTCTTTTTCTATTTGCTGTGGTGGGACTCCGGGTATGACTCAGGTGCCCAATGAACACTCGCAAAAATACTGCACTTGAGAAATGGCCTCTGTTTTTTATAGAGAGAAATGTTAAGACAATGAGTTGCACTGGAATTCAGTAAACACTGAATCTTACAGAATGTAATTCGGTCTAAAGGCAAGCCTGGAAAGATGTCTCAGATCGGGGATGGCTTCTATTGCTGGCAGAACCACGAGCCCTGTAGCACTCCATTCTCACTGAGCCACCAGGGAGCAGTGAGTGTCTGCTTGGAACAATGACACTGCTGTGGCTGAAGGTACTTTTATTAGCTAACCCTTATCAGAATGTGATATTGGACAACAGAGAATTTCTCAAAGGAATATTTATGTGCTTTTCTTCACCAATTTAACTTGGAAGCTCATGGAAATCCACTACCAGTAACACAGAGGCACTTGAGAGGAAAATGTCCCTTGTGACAAAAACAGATATAAAGTTCAATGCCCAACCCCTATCTATGTCCACCTCCATCCTTTTCACTATCTCTTTGGTCATGTGTAAACCTCTGGCAAAATAAAATTGACCCTCTGTGTAAACTATTAGAGATAACTGTCTATTATGTGACCACTTCTTTGTGATATGAACCTTTGAGTAGCAAGAGGCCCACTCATAAGATTGTGGAAATGTTGCTGAAATTTGAAGAGAAACAATGAATGTGTTGGGCAGATCTCAGCAGAAGTCTGTCCAAGTGGGAGGTCTTTTCAGCACAGTCAAGGGTGGGTCCATACTATCTACTCTCCCAGCGCTAAGTCTGCTTTGCCCTGGGGAACATGAATTAAGTCCTTGATATCCTCAAACAGCATCAGGGTGAGAAGAGTAAAAAAATGGTTATAGCCCTAACCAGTTTGGCTCAGTGGAGAGAGTGTCGGCCTACCGACTGAAGGGTCCCAGGTTTGATTCCGGTCAATGACATGTACCTTGGTTGTGGGCACATCCCCAGTAGGGGGTGTGCAGGAGGAAGCTGATCGATGTATCTCTCATTGATATTTCTAACTCTCTATCCCTCTCCCTTCCTCTCTGTAAAATTTCAATAAAATAATATATATATTATTATATATATAATATATATATTATTATATATATGGTTATAATTGTGCAAGAGAGATAAGGTTATTGTTTAATAGCCAGGCATCCTTCTACAGCAGGTCTCCATCATATACAATATTTTCATCACTGCTCAGCCATTTGTGAGTCCACACCTTGGTTCTGGAATATTTCAGGCCCTAGTCCAGCACCTGAGAGTGAAGACGTGGCACACATCTTACAGTGAGTCAATTGGGGATGCAGGGTCACAGGGTGGACAATGTATATGGAATTTAGACACTCCGGAGTTGTTCAGACGTGAGGTGATAAAGATGAGGCTCTTTATAAAGACTGTCCTTCCCAGTGCACCTCAGGCCAGGACAGACCTGGGCCCAGGGGTTTCCCAGAATCACCACTCTGCTTTGCCTTCTCTTGCTTATTCTGGCCTCCCTGATTGTCCTGATCCTCCTCAGCTCTAAGGGTGCACCTCTGATTCTGTGAAGAGCCCTCTGTGTCTGTCACCTCTGGTCAACCTACTGTCACCATGTTTGTGGTTCTGGTGCTGTTGTGATTGCTGAATCACCCACAACTCCACGAAAGACACAGGCCCTGCTCTCTGACAGTAAAGACACACACACACACACACACACACACACACACACACACACACTCGAAGTGTTGGCTCAGACATTCACTAAAGTGGGAAGAGACAGGACAGATTCAGGGCCTTGCAAGTGCATTACTACAGACAAGAGGCCCATCAGTAACCCCCATTTCCACTCTGCAAGCCCTGTCCTGGGATGTAATTCAGACAGGACCACCAGGTTATGTACCTGTTCTTGCTCAAGGCAGGCCCTGTCTTCATGTCCCTCTTTGTGGCACATAGAAGGGATTCTATGGGAGCTGCCCAGAAAGGACTCACAAAGGCAGCATGGTCTGAATTGGCCTGTTCATGGTCACCCAGTGCTACCTTAGGACCTCCTGGGAAGTGGGCAGATATTTTGAGAGGGTCTAGCCAGTCTGCAGTATCAGGGAAGGCTCTCATACTGGGGTTTCCAAAAGCCAGGGCCTTGGGAATTCTGAAAACAGCAAAACAACATCTTTCACTACCTAGTGGCTCTTTCCAAGTGAGCTGGCTGTTACTGGAATGTAGGTGCCTGGTGACAGGGGTTCCAAGTTCTGTTGGGGTCAGTTACTAAATACCAAGGAAGTGACTTCACTTCCTCAAGTTCCTTTCTTGAGTCTGATCCTCAAATCATACGTATCCAAATAGTCCTCTCAACTCCTGACTTCTAAGCCCCTTGTCCATGCAAAACCATCTCTCTACCGAGTATCACCAACACTCCTCTGTCCACAGCTGCCTGGGAAGGTCTGGTGCAGCCAGGTCCAGTTTTGAAATGAAAGGACAGAACAGGACTGATAGCTGTGTCCTTATCCCCTCTTCCAAGAAAAAGCCGCTGAATGTATCAGTTACTCAGCCTGCCCTTATCTCAGCCAATGGGAAAGCGGGGGAAACTAGCCCAAGGCCAAGAGTATGCTAGCCACCCCCCTGTCTTTGTGTAACCAGACCCTAGCTGCACCCTGCCCTTGCGTCACTAGCCCCCGGCCCTCACTCAACCAACTGGAATCAGCCAAATCAGTGGTCAGAGTGTGCCCCCACCCCCTGACCCCAAGCCCTATAAATTCTTTGTTCCCTTGGGACTCGGGGCTCTCTCTTGCATCCAGTAATGGAGGCATGGGGGGGGGGGACCAAGTCCTGGGCTTGAATAAAAGACTCTCTGCTTTTGCATCGGACTCGGCTCCCTAGTGGTCTGTCTTGGGGGATCTTGAAATCTGGGCATAACATAAACAGATTTGTGTTCAGATTCAACCCTGAATTCTTACCTCTTTGGATTCTGGATAAGCCATTGTGTATCTCATGGCCTGTCTGTCTCCTGTCTGCACAATGGAGATTATTCTAGATGTACTCTTTAGGGTCATATGTGAAGTAATACCTATAAAATTGAAGGAGACCTATCACATGTATGTAGTTCTTCCAACCTTTCATTTCTTCTTCTTGTTAACTTGGGTGTATGCTCTTCCTTGTGTGTGTGTGTGTGTGTGTGTGCGTGTGTGCGTGTGTGTGTGTGTGTGTGTGTGTGTGTGTGTGTGTGTGTTTCGAGGCCAATGATCTGGAAGCCCAAGGAAAACAGCCCCACCTAAGGAGGAAGAGGCAATGGCTTCCTCAAACATTCAGATTTCTGATTTTTAATGCCAAACCGATGGTAGGGTACAGAGCCTGAACGTGGCAGGTTGGAGTACACTCTTATCTGGAATCTGCATGTCATATACCCTGTCCAGTCGCAAACTCTATGTGGGATTCGATTACTTAATTATGGAATAAGGAATAAGATTCAGGCCCTAACTGGTTTGGCTCAGTGGATAGAGTGTCGGCCTGTGGACTGAAAGGTCCCAGGTTCGATTCCAGCCAAGGGCATGTACCTTGGTTGCGGGCACATCCCCAGTAGGAGGTGTGCAAAAGGCAGCTGATCCATGTTTCTCTCCCATCGATGTTTCTAACTCTCTATCCCTCTCCCTTCCTCTCTGTAAAAAATCAATAAAATATATTTAAAAAAAAAAAGGAGTAAGATTCAGAACTGCGTAAGTGTGAGCTCAGCATAAAGGTGTCACGATTGGATTTACACTGGTGAGGTGCTGGCAGGGGTCATGACATCTCCATGTCTGTACCTGGTTACAGCAGCACGGCATTATCCTGAGCCCCTGAGAAGGCCCCAGGTGCCAACGGAACTCCACTTTGAGAACACAGAGCAGGATTCATACCTGGGCTGCACTCTGACTAGTCTGTGATCCTGGGCATGGCATGATACCGAGTATCACCAACACTCCAATCCACAGCCGCCTGGGAAGGTCTGGTGCAGCCAGGTCAGTTTTGAAACAGACCTCACTTTGGGTGCAGACTGTTTTAAGTGATTCTAGAGAAACAGAAAAATTACCCAATGTTATTCCTAAAATGTGGTTATAAAAAGTCAATGCTGAGCCAGTTGATCACGCAGGCCTGTTTTCTCCCTAGAACTCTCTCTCAGACCCATCAACCTGGGAAACGAGCTTCTATGCTATGAGTTGCTGTCAGGTGAGAACCAGGCGGCCTCAATCTGAGTCAGACCAGAAGACAGAGCGAGGTCAGGTCTCCAACCCACACTGAAGCCCACTAGTTCCCTGAGTGAGCTGAGGCCCCGAGTGAAGCACAGTTGGGACCAGTGCTTCAGAAGCAGAGACACTGGCAGCAGCCCCCACTGAGCCGCGCTGTGTTTCTCGTCCAAAGAAACGGCGAGAGAATAGGTGTTTGTAGGTGAAGACACTAAGTGTGGGGTAATGTTTCCACACAGCAATAGATTAGTATGTGGCTGTACCCACTCTGGGCTCTAACCCTACTCACCTGTCTACCTGCTTTCTCTTTCTAAGCTCCCTGCATCCACAGTGGCCTGCTTTCTGTCCAAATATATTTTTTCTTCCTAGTCTTTGCTCAGTGTGGCTTCTTTTCAGGGTAAATATTCTCAGCCCTGTGTAGCGCTGGCTCTTTTCTCTCATGTGGCTGAAAATATAGATCTTATCTTGGAGTTTTTTCAGACTCCCTCACCTGAGGGAACCGAGCACCCCTGGTGGCTCCCTGCTGCATTCCTAAGTGGCACTGGATACTCTGTGTGATTTGATTTTGTTCATGGATTTGTCCATCTTGCCAGCCAGACTGTGGTGGGCAAGGACATTCCTTTAGGCAGTGGTTCTCAACCTTCCTAATGCCGCGACCCTTTAATACAGTTCCTCATGTTGTGGTGACCCCCAACCATAAAATTACTTTCGTTGCTACTTCATAGCTGTAATTTTGCTACTGGTATGAATCGTAATGTAAATATCTGATATGCAGGATGTATTTTCATTGTTATAAATTGAACATAATTAAAGCATAGTGATTAATCACAAAAACAATATGTAATTATAATGTGTTTTCTGATGGTCTTAGGCGACCCCTGTGAAAGGGTCATTTGACCCCCAAAGGGGTCGCGACCCACAGGTTGGCGACCCACAGGTTGAGAACTGCTGCTTTAGGGTGAGCCACTGTTCATTTACTTCAGCATGAGCACATTTCGTATGCTCTGACCATGGTTGCTGAAACAAGAAAGATGATACACCCCACCACTAACCAGATCATATATTAGGAAGGGATGCTAATATTAAGAGCCACCCAGCTGGTGTGGCTCAGCAGTTGAGCGTCAACCCATGAACCAAGAGGTCATAGGTTCAATTCCTGGTCAGGGCACATGCCAGGTTTCTGGCTCAATCCCCAGTAGCGGGTGTGCAGGAGGCAGTTAGCAGATCACTGTTTCTCTCATCCATGTTTCTATCTCCCTATCCCTCTCCCTTCCTCTCTCTAAAATCAATAAAAACATTAAAAAAAAAAAAAGGAGCCATATGTCGTGCAGGAACGGGAAGAGGAAAACAAGGGGCCAGGTGACACTCCTGCTCTGTTTACTCCAGCTGTACCCACTGGACTCAGGACGCCCCTGGTGGTCAGCGCTAGAACTGCACCGTGAGCTGGGGGACAAAACAGCAGGACCTGCAGAATCTGGGAGGTTTTAAGGGGTATCTTAGAAGCTTCCTGTTTTCCTTATGTCCACATTGTTCTGGGATGACTAGGTCACTCAGGAAGCCTTCTCATCAGGTCTGGGGCAGTGATTCAGGCCCTATTTTCTGCATCCTTGCCCTCCAACTCAGAAGGACCACCAGGGCAGAACATACTCCATCTCTTTGGGAGTCTATGACAGAAAACGGACAGTAACATTCCTGAGCCTATGGGACTCTCGGGTTTTAACTGCAAGCTCTCAAATTTTTATGGGAGGAACTGCTAAAACCTGAATCCTGATAAAGGCGGTCCAGCCCCTTGTGATGGCCTTTGTGGAGGCAGCAGGAGCGCCCGGACCTCCCTCAAAGCGTAGAGGTGCTCCAATGGCTCTGCAGATTTTGCATCCAGTGAAGGATTACTTGACTCACTTGTGGATGGAGGAGCAAGTGCAGTTCCCCAGAGAGAAACTGGCTTGACGACTACTAAAGAACGGCACAGATGTGAAGTGGGTCATAGCTCAGGGTCTTCAGAATCCTATTGGCAGTATCACCCCTGCAGATAGGAAAATGTGTCCCAGGAATGTGAAGTGACTTGTCCAGATTGACAGAGGTTTTCAAGGCAGAGCTACTTCTTCCTTTAATATTGAATTTCCCTATACAGCGCAGGAATCAGAATACCAGCACAGACAAGAGGGCGATTCTTGTCATTATCATGGACGTGACCTATGGACATGGACAGTCCTTGCTGAGCATCGACTGCCCACCCCAGGGGTCCTCAAACTACGGCCCGCGGGCCACATGCGGCCCGCCGAAAACATTTATCCGGCCCGCTGGGTGTTTTTGCCGCCACTGTGTGCACAGGAATTTGTTCATAGTTTTTTTTTAAACTATAGTCTGGCCCTCCAACGGTCTGAGGGACAGTGAACTGGCCCCCTGTTTAAAAAGTTTGAGGACCCCTGGCCCACCCTAACAGGAGGCCATCGTCTGTTTACTGCCCCAACACTTACTAGCTGGTGTTCGTCCTCAAGGCTGTGTCTTGGCACCAGATGGCTGCTGGAGGAGCAGCTGAACCATGTCACCATTCCAGGTTATGCTGCATGACCACGTAACTCCCATAACTTGACATATCACTACATACGATTGCAAATGCCATTCTAGGTGGGTGTTGAGCTTGGAGAGACATGCTGATTCAGAATTTTTCCACCCTGTGGCTTCTCCATTCCTAGGACACCCATGCCTTCGGCATCTATTAGACCATGAAGAAATGTATGAGAGCATTTCTTTTTTTAAGTTGAACTTATTGGGGTGACACTGGTTAATAAAATTATAGGTTTCAGGTGCACAATTCTATAATGCACCATCTGTATATTATATTGTGTGCTCACCACACCAATTTATGAGAGCATTTCATAAGCCAGGTTTTCATTGGCACCAATTTTCTTCTTCATTGGCAACAAATGACACTGGCTTGTGGCCACAAGGAAGGCCAAGAGAGGCAGTTCAGCTGTGCTTCCTCAAAAGAGAAAAATGGATTTCGGTGAATCTGAGTAACTCATTCAGATTCATAATATTTTCCAAATCAGTAATGAGTATTTACCATATGCCAAGAACAGTATCAAGGGCTGAAATGCAATTTGACTGAGCATTTTTTCTTAGAGAAGCTCCACATCAAATGAAAACAATAAAACATGGTGTGAAGTGCCTGACATCCTGGGAGAAAATGATCGGATGGCTGTTGGTTAAGAAAAAAGGAGATCTGGGCTTGGCTGGTGTTACCCAGTGGTTGAGCATCGACCTATGAACCAGGAGGTCAGGGTTAGATTCCTGGTCAGGGCACATGCCCAGGTTGTGGGCTTGATCCCCAGTGTAGAGCATGGAGGCAGCCAATCAATGATTCTCTCTCATTATTGATATTTCTCTCTCCCCCTCTCCCTTCCGCTCTGAAATCAATAAAAAAAAAAATTTAAAACAATTTAAAAAAAAAGAAAAAGGGGATCTGGTGGAAGATGGCAGCAGGAAACATAGAAGCAGGTCACTCAGGTACAAGATTTTAGAATACTATGCAGCAATGAAACATATATTTTGGAAAAAATAATAGGGATGGCATAATTGTTAATGTAAAGTGAAAAACAGACCAGGAATATAGGGTAATCCCATTTTTAAAAAACTATGAATTTAGATGGCATTAGAGATATGTTGAGTTGTAATCTTCCAATTAAAAATATTGTCCTGTTGGTATGATCAGGAGGATTTTGTAATTATGTTTTCGTTATACTAATACTAGAGGTCCGGTGCATGGATTCATGCACCCGTGGGGTCCCTCTGCCTGGCCTGTGCCCTCTTGCAATCCGGGACCCCTCGGAGGATGTCGGATAGCTGATTTTGGCCTGATCCCTGCAGGCCCTATCCAGACAGGAGGGAGCCTAATCCTGTGCATTGAGCATCTGTCCCCTGGTGGTCAGTGTGCATCACAGCGACCAATAGACTGGTCATTTGGTCACTTAGGTGCATATATGTATGTGTGTGTGTGTGTGTGTGTGTGTGTGTGTGTGTGTGTGTGTGTGTGTGTATATATATGTATATATATATATATATATATATATATATATATATATATATGTTTTTTTTTACCCCCCCACCCCCAAAGCAAGCACATAGAGTGGTGAGGTAGACAAGTTATTTCCAACACTTTCTTTTTCTATTTGTTGTGGTGGGATGCCGGGGTCCAACCCCAGCAGGTCCAGGGGTCCCCAAAGGTGTGGACGGAGTCGGCGAAGAAGGAATGTCACAGAGGCAGCGTTCAGTTGATCATCATAGCCGGGTTCGCTTGTCAGGGTCTCCAGCCAGGTTCTGTAGCCATGTTCCCTCGCTAGGTTCTCCAGCCAGGTTCTGTCCAGGCTCTCCAGTCAGGTTCAGTCACCAGGTTCTAGTCAGGCTCTCCTGCCAATCTCCGCAGTCAGGTTCAGTCCAAGATCCCCTGCCATGCTCTCTCACCAGGCTCTGCCTCCAGGCTCCGAGGCCAGTCCCTGTCCAGGATCCTCCGGCATGCTCTCGCCAGCGAAGTTCTTCTGTCCCTAGAGAACGTTCTGTGTAGGTTCTGTGCCTAGGCTCTGTCTCTCTTGGTCCTGTCTTCCAAGCCCTGTGTCTGAAGTTCTGTCTTATAAGTTCTGTGTTCTGAGTTCTGAGTGTTTCTGTCTTGTTACAACTGTATTTATACCAGTTGATTCAATCCTATCAATCTCTATTACAAAGGTTAGGGCGTTTCTTATCTCCATTCCAGGGAGAAAAGATTATGTAGTTTAAGCATGATTGTTCCTAGTTAAAGGGATTAATTACCCGCCTGGCACTTAGTTGAGGGGTTTTATTCCCTCCCTAACTTCAGGGGAAAATCCCTACCTGGGGATTCAACCTTTCTCGGAGAGGTGACCTTGGTTAAAACACAGCACCAAGAAGGTGAGCAAACATATTAAGAACCGTATGCCATATATGCCAGGTCCCTTGAAACAGCAAGGATGGACCGGCTCCCGGCAATTTCCCCCTTTTTTTATTTTTTAAAAGCAAGCATTAAAAAGAAAAACCTGAAATGCTCTCTTGTATCCATTTTAAGAGTAGGATTGGCGCTTTCCGCTATTACCTGAGTCCTGATCTATCATCCCAGGGAGAGCTTGCCAATCCTGCACTTTCCCAGGGTAGAAAGGCTGCAGTGGGGTTAAGGCTCCTTGGGCCTACCTTCTCCCATGCCATTACATTTACCTTTCCTTCCTCAGAAAAGCATGGACATACTTCTTGTATAAAACGTTCTGTCTGACTGGGAGTAACCTTAATTCCTCTGCTAGCAAGCACATATGTTAAAAGATCAATACAGAGTCTTTTTTCTTTAGACTCAGTATGGCACATCTTCTTAATCTAAAGATCAATACAGAGTCTTCTTTCTTTGGACTCAGTATGGCACATCTTCTCAATCTAAGGATCAATACAGAGTCTTCTTTCTTTGGACTCAGTATGGCACATCTTCTTAATCTAAAGGTCAATACAGAGTCTTCTTTCTTTGGACTCAGTATGGCACATCTTCTCAATCTAAGGATCAATACAGAGTCTTCTTTCTTTGGACTCAGTATGGCACATCTTCTCAATCTAAGTTCTGTACTATCCACCTTCTTACCCTACTTATCCTCTATAGGGGGGTCTGTAGCACCCTGGTGGAGTCCTATCCGTCCCGAGTGTGGGGGTTCTCAATGGGGGAGCTTACCTAAGGGAATCCTGTTCCAGGGGTTCCCAAAGGTGTGGACGGAGTCGGCGAAGACTATCCACCCTCTTCCTACGGTGGAGTCCGATCCGTCCCGAGTGTGGGGTTCTCAATGAGGGGGGGGCTTACCTAAGGGAATCCTGTTCCAGGCATTCCCAAAGGTGTGGACGGAGTCGGCGAAGACTATCCACCCTCTTCCTACGGTGGAGTCCGATCCGTCCCGAGTGCGGGGCACTTACTTAGGGGTCCCTGTTCGGGCGCCAGATGCCGGGGTCCAACCCCAGCGGGTCCAGGGGTCCCCAAAGGTGTGGACGGAGTCGGCGAAGAAGGAATGTCACAGAGGCAGCGTTCAGTTGATCATCATAGCCGGGTTCGCTTGTCAGGGTCTCCAGCCAGGTTCTGTAGCCATGTTCCCTCGCTAGGTTCTCCAGCCAGGTTCTGTCCAGGCTCTCCAGTCAGGTTCAGTCACCAGGTTCTAGTCAGGCTCTCCTGCCAATCTCCGCAGTCAGGTTCAGTCCAAGATCCCCTGCCATGCTCTCTCACCAGGCTCTGCCTCCAGGCTCCGAGGCCAGTCCCTGTCCAGGATCCTCCGGCATGCTCTCGCCAGCGAAGTTCTTCTGTCCCTAGAGAACGTTCTGTGTAGGTTCTGTGCCTAGGCTCTGTCTCTCTTGGTCCTGTCTTCCAAGCCCTGTGTCTGAAGTTCTGTCTTATAAGTTCTGTGTTCTGAGTTCTGAGTGTTTCTGTCTTGTTACAACTGTATTTATACCAGTTGATTCAATCCTATCAATCTCTATTACAAAGGTTAGGGCGTTTCTTATCTCCATTCCAGGGAGAAAAGATTATGTAGTTTAAGCATGATTGTTCCTAGTTAAAGGGATTAATTACCCGCCTGGCACTTAGTTGAGGGGTTTTATTCCCTCCCTAACTTCAGGGGAAAATCCCTACCTGGGGATTCAACCTTTCTCGGAGAGGTGACCTTGGTTAAAACACAGCACCAAGAAGGTGAGCAAACATATTAAGAACCGTATGCCATATATGCCAGGTCCCTTGAAACAGCAAGGATGGACCGGCTCCCGGCAGTGGGACCCTGGGCATGACTCAGGTGCCCATAAAATAATCCCTGAAATACTGCACTCAACAACTGTCTTATGCTTTCTATGGTGAGAAATGCCAAGAAAATAACTTGCATTGGAATGTACCCCCATAAGCATTAAATCTTACAGAATGTAATTTGATCTAAAAGCAAGCCTGAAAAGATGTGTCAGTTTTGTGTTTGCCTCTATTATTAACAGAACCATGAGTGAGCCCTGCATCACTCATGCCATCTCTCACTAAGCCACCAGGGGTCAGTGCGTGTCTGCTTGGAACAATAACACTGCATGGCCTCAAAGGTTTCTTTACTAGGTGGCTTCTTTTTAAAAAAAAATATATTTTATTGATTTTTTACAGAGAGGAAGGGAGAGGGATAGAGAGTTAGAAACATCGATGAGACAGAAGCATCGATCAGCTGCCTCCTGCATACCTCCTACTGGGGATGTGCCCACAACCAAGGTACATGCCCTTGACCAGAATCGAACCTGGGACCCTTCAGTCCGCAGGCTGGCGCTCTATCCACTGAGCCAAACTGGTTAGGGCTAGGTGGCTTTCTTTATAACGTTTTCTGATATCAGAAGATTTATTTTTTATATTTTTAATTTTTATTTATTGATTTGAGATGGGGAGAAACATCAGTTTACTGTTCCACTTATTGATGCTTGATTCTTATATATAACCTGATCCGGGATCAGACAGACCCCCAACCTTGGAGAATTGGGACGACTCTGACCAACTGAGCTATCTGGCAAGGGCAATGTAAGATTTCTTGAGGAAATATTTACTTGCTTTTCTTCATTTATTTCATTTGGAAGCTAATGAGAATCTACCACCAGTACCAAATATAGGTTGAACCATTGGGCCAAAATGTCCCTTGTGAGTAAAACAGACATGAAAAATAATGTGTTCAACCCTTGTCCTTGTCCATCTGTCTTTTTCACTATCTCAACAGTCATGAATAATCTTCTGGGCAAAACAATATTGACCCTCTGTGTAACGAATTAGAGATAACTGTCCATCATGTGTCCACATCTTTGTGATAGGAATCTTTGAGTAGCAAGTGACCCACTCATAAGATTGTGAAAATGTCACTTAAAACTTGAAGAGACACGATGACCAGATCTTTGTGAAAGTCTGTCCAAGTGGGAGATCTTCTCTTTTTTTAATATATTTTTATTGATTTCAGAGAGGAAGGGAGAGGAAGAGAGAGATAGAAACATCAATGAGAGAGAATTATTGATCGGCTGCCTCCTGCATGTCCTCTACTAGGGATCAAGCCCGCAACCCGGGCATATGCCCCTGACTGGAATCAAGCCTGGGACCCTTCAGTCTGCAGGCTGACGCTCTATCCACTGAGCAAAACAAGCCAGGGCAAGTGGGAGATCTTTTCAGCACAGCCAAGGCTGGGTCCATACAGTCTACTCTCTTACTCTCTAAGCACTGAGTTTGCTTTGCCCTGGGGAATGTGAATTAATCCTTGATATCCTCAAAAAGCATGAGGGTCAGAAAAGGGAAAAGAGGTTATAATTGTTGTGGAAGAGAGATAAGGTTATGATTTTAATTACTTGGGACCCTGCCTAAAGCAGGTCTCCTCTCTGTATGATAATTTCATCACCGCTCAGCCATCTGAGAGCAGAGTCCACACCTTGGTTCTGGAATATTTTAGGCCCCTAGACCACCACCTGAGAGTGAAGATGTGACACATACCCCACAGGACACCTACTACATAAGGACACACTACCATGACTGGGAGATATAGCAGCTCTACCCAATACATAGACACAAACACAGGGAGGCTGTCAAAATAAGGAGAGAGAAACATGTCCCAAATGACTATCTACAATAATAAAAGAGAAACATGCAAATTAACCATCACTCCACTATACCCACCAGCCCATCAGGAACGAGTATGCAAATTAACCCAACTAAGATGGCGGCGACCACTGAGCTGGAGTGAGCAGGAGGCTTGGATTGACCCCGGTGATGGAGGAAGCCAAGCTTCCCGCTTGCCCTGGCCGGCCCTGGGCTCCGCTCAAGGCTACAAAATTTCAATTGGGTCACCGGGGGGTGTGGCCAACCTGAAAACGGCCATCAGCCCCTCACCCAGGCTGGCTGGGCACCCCAGCGGGAACCCCCGCCCCCGACCCTGAAGGCGCTGTAGGCAGCCTGAAAACGGCCCTCAGCCCCTCACCCAGGCTGACCACACCCCCATGGGGTGAGGATCCCCGCTGGGGAGCTTGGCCAGCCTGCAAACAGCCATCAGCCCCTCACCCAGGCTGACCAGGCACCCCAGCCGGCCCCCACCCGTGCACCAGACCTCTATCCTATATAATAAAAGGGTAATATGCAAATTTACCCTAACAGCAGAAGGACTGGGAATGACTGGTCACTGTGACACACAGATCACCAGGGGGCAGATGCTCAATGCAAAAGCTGCCCCCTGGTGGTCAGTATGCTCCCACAGGGGGGGCTCTGCTCAGCCACAAGCCAGGCTTCCAGTACAGTGGTGGTGGTGGGAGCCTCTCCCACCTCCTCAGCAGTGCTAAGGATGTCTAACTGCAGCTTATGCCTGCTCCCCACTGGCAAGTGGACATCCCCTGAGGGCTCCCAAGCTGCCAGAGGGATGTCTGACTGCCAGCTTAGGCCTGACCCCCCCGGGGAGTGGGCCTAAGCCAGCAGGTGGACATCCCCTGAGAGGTCCCAGATTGCGAGAGGGCACAGGCTAAGCTGAGGGACCCCCTGAGTGCACAAATTTTTGTGCGCCAGGCCTCTAGTCTTATATAATAAAAAGGTAATATGCAAATAGACCAAACGGCAGAACAACCGAACAACCAAAGTGTAATATGCTAATGATATGCTAAGGCTGCTCAACTGCTTGCTATGACGTGCACTGATCACCAGGGGGCAGATGCTCCGACTGGTAGGTTAGGTTGCTGCTGGGGTCTGGCCAATTTGGACTGAGAGAGATGGGCCAGACATGCCCTGAAGTCCTCCCGTGGCCCCTCCCTGGCCCGATTGTACACTGGTGGGGTCCTTCAGCCTGGCCTGTGCCCTCTCGCAATCCGGGACCCCTCAGATGATGTCAGAGAGCCTGTTTCAGCCCCATCCCACAGGCCAATCCCCTTGGGAGGGCGCCAGATGCAGGGCTCATGGATGGTGAGCGCTGGTGTGGCAGCGCGAGCCTCTCTTAATTGGGACTGATTGGGTGCAAGCCCGCGGCAGGCATAGTGGGGCCGGGATGAGCAAGAGTGGCAGGTAGGAGCTGCAGACGGAGTTGGACTGTGGGTTTTGGCCCTATCCCTGCAGGCCACCCAGAGGGACCCCACCCATGCATGAATTCGTGCACTGGGCCTCTAGTTTCCTCAATAATAAAATATACATGATAGGCCTCTTCACAGGTTTGTTGAAACAATTTAAAGAAAAACAAAAACAAAATATATGTATATATTTAGAATATGGACCTGGCATACAGTAGCACTCAATAAATATTACCTACCATCCCCAAATTTGTCCTCCCAAATCTTGAGTTTATTCTTGGTGCTTTGGTAGGGTTTTTAATTGTTGCCATTGGTTAGTATCTGTCTTTCCCACTAGACTCTAAATTCCAAGCAAGTAGAAATTATGCCTATTTAATTCACCTTTTAGCCAAGGTGCCTACTCTGGCTGGCAAATAAATACTAATAGAGTGCATGTTTCCTAGACACCAAAACCAAAATATAATAAAAAAACCCTTCCTTTTAGTAACAATACAATGATAACAACAAAAAACTTGCTGGAGTTTTAGCTTTTGATATGGATCCAACTTCAAATGGTCTCTAATCTTATGGAATAAAGTTGAAAAAACTGAGGCTTGCAGTCTAATAATAGAAAACCCTGGGCTCTTAAGAGAGATAAAGGGAAAACACATGCTAACTTACATGGGGTGTAAAGGAAAGATTTTATTCAACAGATTCTATTTATGAACAAATTATGGCAAATACTGGAGGAAAAAATTCCTTTGTGGTCTTCTAGATACTGTTGGTAGGCTCAATAAATACTGATGGGGGCCATTTCAGGACAGTTTTGCAAAATGTGCTTGGCATACTGGATGGTACACAAGATGATTTTACCTAGTACATGGATACACTTGTTTCAATATTCAAGTTGAATATTTAAAAAATATATATGCAGAAAACAATATAAATAGCACATCATATTCTTTTTATAAAAAATTGATTTTGGAGAGAGAGTAAGGGAAAGGGAAAGATAAACATTGATGTAAGAAAGAAACATCAATTGGTTGCTTACTGCATGCACCTCAACTGGGGACCAAGCCCACAACCTAAGTTTGTACCCTGACCTGGAATCAAACCTGAGACCTTTCAGTGCATGGGACGATGCTCAACCAACCGAGCCACAGTGGCCAGGGTACACATCACATTCTTAATTTCGCAGATATAATTGTCAAGAAAAGTTAAAAAGCTCAGCCGGTGCAGCTCAGTGGTTGAGTGTTGACTTATGAACCAGGAGGTCACGGTTCAACTCCCTGTCAGGGCACACATGCCTGGGTTGCAGGTCTATCCCCATAGGGGGCATGCAGGAGGCATGATTCTCTCTCATCATTGCTGTTTCTGTCTCTCTCTCCCTCTCTCCCTTCTTCTCTGAAATCAATAAAAATATATTTAAAAACAACAACTGTGTTTTGTGTACTCACAACTGTAACCTATTTTTGCCCAACCCTGTATATAAAAACTAACCAATGGTGTCAAGATATTCAATTTGATGAATAATTACAATAGCCAAATTCCCAAAATCTATATAAACAACCTAAAGAATTACTCTTAAAATCATGCTAGACCAAAACTGCCTGGAACAGATTAGGTGCAATGTATACTAAGATATATATACAACTCTCTAGTATAAAATTTTTCAAAAAAAACATGGATAATATAATCTATATATAGAAAAGCCTAGTCCATCTGACCAGTAGCTATGATGTGCACTGACCACCAGGGGGCAGATGCTCAATGCAGGAGCTGCCCCTGGTAGTCAGTGCACTCCCACAGCAGGAGCGCTGCTCAGCTGACTGATGGGCACCAGATGGTGAGCTCATGCGAGCCTCTCCCACGGACACTCCCCCTGCACGCCCCCCCCTCCCCCCGCCCCCCATCCAGACCGGGTCCAGGATTGGGACTGACTGGGTGCGAGCCTGTGGCCGCTTCTCCGTCATGGGCACGCCGGTATCGCCCTAGGACGGGTGCGTGGAGACCACAGTGGAGCAGCAGCGAGCCTACTGAACAGCAGGGCTGGGATGAGCAGGAGCGATGTGGCTCCCGACCTGGGTTTGGGCTCCTCCCCAGCCGCCTGCCACTTCATGCACTACTACATCCCTTGGGGGATGTTGGACTGCTGGTTTCAGCCTGATCCCTGCAGGCCAGGCTGAGGGACCCCACCAGTACATGAATCCGTGCACCGGGCCTCTAGTAATTTATATTTATAAAGAATAGCCACATATATAAACATTGTTATAAAGAATAAACTCAGAAACAAAGTAATCAGAGTATTACTTCCTACACATAAAGCAACTAATGCCCCAGTACCTCAAAGTCCTTTATAAAAGGAGATAGCTTAATAAATTCTAGGTTCAGGGTTTTTTTGTATTACTTTTTTTTCTTCTTTTTCTTTTCATCTACTTCCATTTTAAGCTTAACTTCTTCAGCTGTGAGAGCTCCCAGTTTCTTATTCTTTGCTTTCTTAACCTTTTCCTTGATGGCAGCCACGTCAATTTTAGTTTCAGTAGAAGCTAGACAAATAAAAACACGATATGTGTAATTCTTTAGATTTTACCAAATAAAATATAAAGAATATGTATTTAGTACAATAATTTCAGAATATTTTTATAATTGGAAGGTCATATTATAAAATATAAAACATCTGCCATATGCCTAAAGGAAAATTAGAAATTTCTTTAAGAGAGAAAAAAACAACAACTTTAAAAACACATTAGTGAAAATATATGTGAAAATGGCATTATAGTTTAGCTATGTGAACCAATTACTGGATTCAACTGGATTCAACTATATTAAAACTACATTCCTCGCCACCCCCAACCCCTTCAATCATACTTCAAGTTAGATTATTTTTACTTATATTCTTTCCCACATTTTGGAACTTTACAGCACTTATTAATATGCCAATTTTCCATCTTACTTGTTAAAATAATTTAGAATTCTATTTCATGAAGAATATTATATGTCATCCTTCCAACTTCCATCATTTTAATTAATTAATCATGAAGTTATAAGTCAAAATCATCTCTAATACCACATAAAAACTTAAAAGCTTTCCCAATGTTAGTTCAATGAATGACTAGTATTATTTTGTTGGTGTCCTTTGGCTGAAGATAATGAAAAATCCATGGTAACAATATAGGAATCAAACGTAAGCTATAGATCACATGAGAGAAGAAAATCACAACCTCTGCTGAGCTGTTTTTGAAAGGCGTGATAGCAGAGCTCAGGGATCTCGAGGCTTTACTCTTATTTGTACAGAAGAGTCACTCTCTGGTTTATATCTTTCAAACAAAAGGTCCTTCCCAAGCACATCCAGAGCCAGGAGAGGACTATCAGCCTGGGTACTTACACAGGGAATAGCTGTTACCAAAGTACAATTACCCCAGTCGTTTCCTGTCCCTGGGATTAGTGATTAATGACATGCTAAGCGAATTAACAGCAGATATGGTTATTTCCTTACTTAACACTGACATTTAGGTAAATTCACTTAGGGTTTACTTTTCAGATAACAGATTTTTACATCACACCAAGAATTGGAAAATAAGCTTTACCTTCCTTAGGTTTCAAAACTGGCTTTTCTTTAGGTGGAATGAAAGCTTTGTTTCTTTCCTCTTGTCTCTTACTGAGAGCTTCTGCTTGTTTAGCCTATGTTAGTAATAAAACATACATTAGTGAAACACAATTTATAGCTAATTAAGAATTTAAGTTTCTATGGACTTTGTTATTGATGTTGTGAGCTAAATACAGTCTTACCTTTATTGCTTCCATTTTCTGTCGCTTCTTTTGACTTGCCTTCAGAAAGTATTCACCACTAGCCAATTCTTTATCAATCTGTTGAAATCAGTATTTATAATTACTTCAGAAATAATGGAGATGAAAGTCATTTTCTAAGGAAGAAATGTTACGAGGTAAAGACAGAGGCTCAAAAATCTATGGTTAATTCATAAAGGGAATGACAAAAAAGAAGGAAATGTACTCTAAGTTGAAGGAAATATGTCCACAAAAGCATGGAGGTAGGAAAGCAGGTGATGTGTTCAAAGAATACACAAGAGACTGCTTTAAGGAGGGTGGAAGGTCAATAATTCAGAAAAGTTTAATAGGAAACTGGAAAAATAGTTTGAGGAAGGTTGAAGAAACTTGAATGTCAGGTGAAGGAGGTGGGACATGATTTAGAAATGATTCAAGTTTCTGAGAAGAGTGAAGAGACCAAAGCAGGATTTTATTTTTAATGTAAGCTATTTTTACCTCTCAATCCTCACCAGATGACATGCATACAGAGAGGAAAGTAATGGGAGGAGAGAGAGCAAGAGAGAGAGAGAGAGAGAGCAAGAGAGAGAGAGCAACGCTCCCCAACTGGAGATGAAACCCACAACTCAGGTCTGCGCCCTGAGTGAGAATCGAACCGACAACCTTTCGGTGCAGAGGACCACACTCAACCAATTCAACCACTCAGGCCGGGCCCGAGCAGCATTTTTTAAAGTACAGAAGAATAGAGAAGAGATAAAAACCTGGAATAAAGGGTAGTGGCATGCAAAATAAAAAGCAAGATTGTCAGAATTTGGTGACTAAAACACTAAGTAGAGAAAGCTATGGCTCATTCATTCACTATATAGTCGACATTGATAATTTATCTACCTTGCATGTACATAGCATTATTATATATAAGACAATGTTCTAAATTCTTTATAGATGAAAGCACTTTACAACTACTAATTCATTTAATCCTCGTTAACAATTCTTTGAGATAGGTGTTATCATTATCTCCATTTAAATAAATTTTTGGCAAATAAGTGGCAGAATAAATCAACTGAGACTGTTGAATCACTGTTTACAGGTATAGGGGAGAAAGACAATTACTAACTATAGGACAGGGCTATAAGAAGTACAGCAGCTGGCCCGGCTAGCGTGGCCCAGTGGTTGAGTATTGACCTATGAATCAAGAGGTCATTGTTTGATTCCTGGTTAGGGCACATGCCCGGGTTGTGGGCTCAATTCCCAGTAGGGGACGTGCAGGAGGCAGCCAATGATTCTCTCTCATCATTGATGTTTCTCTCTCTCTCTCCCTCTCCCTTTGTCTCTGAAATAAATAAAAATATATTTTAAAAAGTTAAAAGAAAAAGAAAGAAGTACAGCGGGTGTTATGGAACATGGTTTAGTATCTGGATCACTCCACTTCCCCCCAACTATCAGTTTCTTTCTGGCTTCCCTTTCTTCCTTTCCCCGAGGAAACCTCATGATCCAGCACTTTCACTGTTTTTTCACCATGATGACCATCATTCCTTTCTTCCCTCTGACCTTTCATCAAACCTTCGCTGAAAAACTTCAAACACGAGGCTGTGGAGGAAGACAGTACCCAGAAAGGGATGGGTTTACATGCTGAGCCTAAAGAACTAGCAGAAAGGGAAGAGTTTCCAAGGGAGGGAATAATGAAGCAAGAACCCTCAAGAGATAGATGAAAAAAGAAGTAAAAGAGTAGGTAAAAAAAGAATTGATACACATGGGAAAATGTAGGTGAGAAAAAAGGAAGTTGAAAGAGTTCTTGCCTGATGGTCTAAAATATTTCAGTAAAATAAAATTAAATGACATCTGCTAGGAGTGGGAGAGTGCCTAGACAATTAAGAGGATCCACAGAACTACCAGACAATGCTGAGCACCTATCTGAGGTTGGAAACATACATTTAGAATGGATATAATCCGAAGTTATGACTTCTTCCACCTATGTGTAGTAGCCACATTATGAAAAAGAAGTCTTAGGACTGGTCCAAGTTTAAGAGTTTTGCTGGGCAGGTGTGATAGAAGGAAAAAGGAACATGAAAGACAGGAAAGGACATTTCGGAAAGGAAACCAGAAGACAGTTGACAAAATTCCACCTAAAATACCCTCAATAAAGTTTCTTACAAAATTGATAACAGTTTCTCCATCATATAATGAAATTCAACATTTAATACTTACCTGACTTTCTGGTTGTGGTGGTGGGAATGGTGTATACTCTTTCTTAACAGTTTTTTTCTTTGGTTCCTTGCGTTTATTCACATTTTTGTGCTTGAACTGTGGCAAAAATCTTTCCCAACTTTGTGATCTTAATTCAGAATCTTTTGCCAACTCTCGTTTAATCATTAAGGTCTTTAGTCATGCAATATACAAACAAGGTAAAAAATGTTAATTTCAGATGTCATACATTTGTCAAATTAAGACATCAGAAATATTGTTCTTATACTAAGTAAACTAATTCCATAAAGAAAAGAATATGTAATCTTGATTTTTAACCAAGCATAAGAAAATTAGATAAAGAAATTTCAAAATTATTGAAATAATTGAGATGAAAGAGACTAATCCAGCTTTTCAACCATTATTTCTTTAAACCTTAAAACTCAACTTAATAGCAGGGAGAATCCTTAATAATGTTCCCTGAAAGCAGGAAGCTTTCAGTAGCACCCGAAATATCACAAGGGTGAAAAGCAAACCTTTTCATGATTGGACAAAACCAATATTCTCACATTTCCTCCACTCCATTTGAATTTTATAGACATTGAAAAACAGGAAGATGCAAACCAGGCATTAGATGCATGACTAGCTCTCTGTGTCTTTAATGTCCCAATGTAACTGAAAACTGTTCTTTCATGCCAATCTAATAAGAGACTTTTAAACTTAACTTCACCAAATTTAACTGGACTGCTCAACAAATACTCATCATAAATAAAATAGCTCATTATAGCATGGTTACATTTCCAAGAACAGGCATGAACTGTGTGCACACAGTGATATAACATCTCTCTCAAAAGGCTAACATACAAAACAGATAAAGCAGAGCTATTTTGGGTAAGCTAAATAATTTGATTATTAAGTCCTCTCCTCCCCCAAAAGTTTTAATGTAATCTAAAATATCTGAGGTTTTATTTAATAGAAAAAGGCAGAATTCTAAAAGAAAACATCTTTAAATATAAAGATGGGCTCACAACCTAAGAAAACAGGATTGATATAATCTATCACAAAATCTGTGACGCCCTTCTTGTATTAGAACTATATAATACACTAGGGGCCCAGTGCACGAATTCATGCACCTTGAAACGAACTGTGGGCTGCGAGGCTGCTGTGGGCACAGGGGTCTCGGCCCATCCTCCGTGCCCCTGCCCGGCCCCTCCTACCACAACCCTGCTCCCACCACCACTGCCGCTCCCATGCACTGACGGCGCCGGCTGACAGTGTGGAGCGATTGGAGCCGGCGCCAGCAGCAGGTGCAAGCGGGGCTGGTGCTGTCAGCAGGTGCGAGCAGTGGCTGCTGCCCCAATTGCCCTTCAGGAGCAGGGGGAGGTGGAGAAGCCCTTGGGCGAATGGGGCTGGCAGCCGCTGCTCGCACCCACCGATGGCGCCGAGCGATCAGAACTGGCGCAGGGCACTGGCAGATGTGAGCAATGGTTCTGGCTGTGGGTATGAGTGGGGCCATTGCAGGCAGTGAGTGCGAATGGGGCCGGTAGTGGGTGCGAGTGGCAGCTGCTGGCCCCGATCATCCCTCAGGAGCAGGAGGAGGTGGAGAAGCCCTATGGGCGATTGGGGCTGGCAGCCGCCACTTGCACCTGCTGATGGCGCTGAGAGATGCCGGCAGTGGGTGCAAGTGGCGGCTCCGGCGTTGGCAGCAGGTGCGAGTGGGGCCTGCGCCAGCAGCAGGTGCAAGTGCCCCGCAGGACCGCGGCACATGGGAGCAAAGAATTTTCAGTAACCACTGGAGGCTCGCCCCAAAGACAGCGACAGGCGCCCCACCTTGGTCTGGTGCCCCCTGCTCACCTGCTCCACCATCCCACTGTGGCCAATGCCTGCCATGTTCCGCACTCTGCCGCCTGCTGCCAACGCTCGCCATGTTGTGTGTGCCCCCTGGTGGTCAGTGCATGTCACAGCGACCGGTTGTTCTGCTATTTAGTCTATTTGCATATTAGGGTTTTATATACATAGATTAGTGTCCCTGTCAATACTGGACTCTACAGAGACCCAAGCTTTTAAGGAAGTAACTTGAGGATGGGGTAGAGTTGAGTGGATTGAATTCTACCTCTAATTTACCCAAAATATCTCTACTTTATCTGTTTCGTCTATTCAACTTTTATAAAAATTTAATTTTAAGAAAGTTTTCTGTAGCTAAAAGAAGTTTGACAACCACTGTTACAGGGATATATAATTAACACTCACTTTAATATTATAAATTGGATGAATATTCTTCATAGTATCTAGGACTACTTTTCGAACCTGAAATTTGCAAAGAAAAATGTATTAGTCATTTATAAATATCTTAATGAACCAGGTAGAAAGGAATTACTATATTGCAAAATATCCTACAAACCAGACAATGGCTGCCAAATTGAATAATTCCTTCAATTGCTCTTAGTGGCTGCTAGATCTTTCATAATAGTTAACCCTGCGTACAGTGACGTTACTCAATTGTACTGTGAAAACATGACATATTGAACAAGTGTAATACTCTGCAACAGTGATTTAGGGGGGAGATGGATTCAGAGTCAGAAAATGTGGGCTCAAATAATGGGACTGCCACTTTATTTGGAAAGATACTTAATTTTCCTGTTCCAGCTTTCTCATTTGCCATGTGGAAATGAAGATACCGCAAGGGTCTGTGATAAGAACTGAATAACGTATTTACACTTTATAGAATTACAAAGTATTCAATGTATTTAAGTTATTATTGCCCCATGAGAAAAGGGTAGATCATTTGTAAGAATGAGGTCCAAGAAAGTTCTATTAAAGGCCCTGGAAAGGAAGAAGCAAGACCTCATAGCCAGATACAGATAACAGTATCAAAGGGAGTCAATTGGAACAGTATTTGCTCAACAGATTTCCTCATAACAAGTTAAAATAAATGCAAACAAAAGAAATGTATCATAAAGGAAAATTTGAGTTTGACCTCGACTGTATACGTTTCTGCAAATAACATCTGTTCAATTCCCTAATATTTGAGCACATGTAACTACATCATGTTTCTCATATGTGCTACGGACTAAGAGCTTAAACAACCATTTAAAATTTGTAGTGGAAGGAGAGATGGTGTGAAGACCTAATTGAGATGTGTGTAACTGTCAAAGGTTGGTCATAATATGTTAGTGTCCAGGAGCAATGACTCTCTCAAATTCCATAAAGTACAACGTATTTACTAATGGAAAAATCAAACAAAGCACATTCTAAAACAATACAATAATAATAAAACAATATATTATAACCACATTATTTAATTTGTTCTCTGCTGAAAATTAAGATATTAAGTCTCACCTCTTTTAAGCCACTAAAAGGTCCAATGGCTGAAACCGTGTTTCCCTGAACCATAATGTAACAGTTTGTTAAGAGTTCCAATGCCTACATCAAAGAACAGTAAGTTGAAATTCAGTTGAAATACACTGAAAAACTAATGACAAAAACAGATACTCAAGTTTTCTACTGGTAAAAAGTACCTTTAATGTAGATCCTTTGGGACCAATAAGCCGTTGTCTTCTTTTTACAAATCTTTCTTTATTTCTTACTAAAGAACCTATTTTAATGATGTCGCATGCGATATCATCCTGAAGAATTCGTACTGCCTTTTGAAAACATAAAGAAAATATTCTTTACAAATACATTTCTTTTCAAAGTCTACACTGATATCTAAGCAGAATAATGAAAACTCTACAGAGGGAGGGTGGGAGGGAATAAGGGACACAGAGAGGGAGGGAGGGAAGGAAAGAGGGAAGAACGGGTGGGTGGATACAGTGCTGTGTTATCTCTAATGGCACAAATAAAGCAGAATCTCTGTAACTGTAAATTTACCTGTTCAAATGAAACACTTCTTGCTAGTAGTTTTATTAGGTCTCTGGCCCTAATGATGATGTATGGATCAAAAGTCTTCTTTGTTGTACAGACAGTCATGCTGCCCTCGATCAGGTCCAGGGTTGCATTAACATGCTACAGAAAGGAAAGAGCAAACAAGCAGCTGCCTAAAAATGAATTCAGTTTAGATACTTACATAACCTATCCTAATCTAACCATTAATTGCTATGAATTAATCTCTCTCTAAAATTCTATCAACTCTCTCCTTGAAGAAGCTGGGTAGTTAATATAAAGAATGCTTGATTACTTTCATACTTCAAAGAATATAGAAACTCAGGCAATTGAAACCATTTATACTTACTGGGGTTTAGAAGACTTTGTACTTACTGGAATAAAGATAATCTCTAGTTTAAAAAATATGTATCAATCCAAATGAGGCCATACTTATACTCACATGCTATTTTCTAACATATGAGCATATTTTGAAGAATATGTAAACATAGCGAGTGAAGAACTATTCAACATAAGGCTGGATCTGTATAAGTTTATGAGAGAGAGAGAGAGAGAGAGAGAGAGAGAGAGAGAGAGAGAGAGAGAGAGACACCAATCTCAGATGTAGACAGCTATGAAACATTGCTTGTAGTTTGCCGAGTCACTCTCATACTCAATGGGCCCAAATGAGTCCAGAGCAGTCCCTCAGTTTGAGAAATATATTTCAAGTCACAACCTAGTATACATACATATCCTATACAATAAAAGCCCAATATGCTAAGTGTCTGGTCGACTGATCAACCAATCAAAGTGTAATATGCTAATGATATGCTAAGGTTGCTCAACTGCTCGCTATGATGTGCACTGACCACCAAGGGGCAGACACTCCAACTGGTAGGTTAGCTTGCTGCTGGGGTCTGGCCAATCAGGACTGAGCAAGATGGGCCAGACACGCTCTGGAGCCCTCCTGCGGTCCCTCCCTGGCTGGCCAACCTCCTGTGTCCCTCAGCCTGGCCTGCACCCTCTTGCAATTTGGGACCCCTCGGGGGATGTTGGAGAGCTGGTTTCAGCCCGATCCCGCAGGCCAGGCTGAACAACCCTACTGGTGCACGAATTTGTGCACTGGGCCTCTAGTATACACATAAAATGAATCAAAAGCTTCATAAAATCATCCTTACCACATGTGACACATTCATATTTTAAAGACTCCTTATATCCACTAAATTGACTTCTGGATCCACTAATGGATTTCAACCCACATTTGAAAAACAAAAACAAATATACCACTCGAGGGGCATGGTAGCAGCAACAAGTAGGAAAAAGATGGCACATCCACATCTTTTATTTAAAATGAAAATTAAGCAATTAGACAGAAACATGCCCGGCTCAAACTGTGCAGGTTTGTGACAACCACCACAGTACAGAATAGGCATTCTGAAACTTGGGAGTTCACAGATGAGTTTCAGACAGTCCATCAAATCCCTACAATTTTAAAGGAATGTGTATTTTTCAGTAATCCATTATTCACAAAATTAAAAACACATGTATTACAAGAATAAAACTTATGTAGGCTGTTTAAAATACCAAAGGAACCAAATTAGTCAATTATGCTGGCACCTTAAAAAAATTCACCAGCACACATACATTTACTTAAAAGTCAAGGTATAAGCAGGAGCAAAATCTCAAAGAAATATATAAAATATGCATACATGTTCATTCAAGGCTTTTTGAACCAACGGCCAGCACTCTTTCAAGTAAGCTTCTCTATATTTTGGGAACAATGTTGCAAAACTGCTTTCCTCCAGGAGTCCTCTGGGATTGTCCTCTTTGGAAAAAGCTGGTTCCTTCCAACCATCAGGAACAGTGAGGAGTTCTGATTCATCTAGAGGAAAAAAACAAAACAAAACACACATCAGATTTTAGCCCACTTTTGGACGTTTATATGCATAGTAGGGTCCCTAGGTGTGGCCGACAATCGGAGCCGATGGGGGCCTTCCTTTGTTCCATGCCGTCCCCTGGTGGTCAGCGCACATCATAGTGAGCGATCGAACTCCCGAGGGGACACTTTGCATTTTAGCCTTTTATATATATATAGATAAGCAACCTTTCAAATTTTATGGAAGTGAAGCCTAAGTATGTGTATATATGTATATACTATATTTGCATATGTGTGTATGTACATAAAATTTTTAAAAGTTGATACTCTGATGTACACTTTCAGTTAATAATCACTGGTATAGGGTTTCCAAAGAGTTTTCATGAGCCTTATTTCTGTATACCCTTCATGATAACCATGAAAGGTAGGAAGAATCAGTATAATTTTTCCCATTTCATAAAAGACACTCAGACCAAAAAGATGAGTGACTTGCTTAAGGGGACATAAAGGTCTCCTTTCATCAAAACAAAATGCCTCTGAAGGGCCATAAATTATCTCCCATAGCATTTATTTAAAACTCTTGGTCCTGGATTTCAGGAACTTCTTAAATCCAACAGCTATAACTTACATTAGTACTATTCAAAGGTATGATACATAGGCCTGCAGCAGGAGCATAAGCTGCAAGTGTGTTAGAAATGTAATTCTTGCCCTAGCCGGTTTGGATCGGTGGATAGAGCGTTGGCTTGTGGACTGAAGGGTCCCAGGTTCGATTCCGGCCAAGGGAACATATTCGGGTTGTGGGCTCGATCCCCAGTGGGGGGTGTGCAAGAGGCAGCCAATCAATGATTCTCTCTCATCATTGATGTTTCTATCTCTCCCTCTTCCTTCCTCTCTGAAATCAATAAAAATATATATATATATTTTTTAAAAAGAAAGAAATGTAATTCTTGGCCTCCTCCCCAGACCTATTGAATCTGAAGCTCTGGGCTGAGGCACAGGAATCTTTGTTTTAACAATCTTATCAGGAGATTCTTCTGCAGAAATAGGTCTTGATAATCCATGTTATCCACCCCAGTGAGGTACACCTGCTTTCTGCTTCTTATACTTTGCTGTTTCTGGATGAAATCACAGAGAATTAGCTAATCTTCATATATCGTTCACTTCCCAATATCCTTAATAAAAGCTTGAAATGAACAATTGTCATTATTTAAAATGCACATCTGACCAAGTCCTTCCCAATTTAAACACTTCAATGGCTATGAATTTAAAAAATGGCAAAAAAAAAAAAATACATAGAAGTTTCACAACAGAGGAAGTAAATACAAATAGCCTTAAAACATGCAAAAAGATGTGCAACCTCATTAGTATTAAGAAAAGTTCAAAAGAAAAACCAATTGATACCATTTCATACTTACAAGATGACAGAAATTCATAATTCAGATAATACCAAGTGTTAGTTACTGTGGATATAGCGCTAAGAGAACTCTCATCCCCTGCTGGAAGTATAAACTAGGACAAACCCTTTGGGAAAGAATTAGCATTGTTACAGGATTCCAGGGCAGGAGGAATGGGGAAACTGAGACAGAAAGCCTCAGTCTTACAAAACCAAATAGTATGGGCAATTTGCAGCCAGCTTTTTTTTTTTTTTATAATATATTTTATTGATTGTTTACAGAAAGGAAGGGAGAGGGATAGAGAGCCAGAAACATCGATGAGAGAGAAACATCGATCAGCTGCCTCCTGCACACCTCCTACTGGGAATGTGCCTGCAACCAAGGTACATGCCCTTGACCGGAATCGAACCTGGGACCCTTGAGTCCGTAGGCCAATGCTCTATCCACTGAGCCAAACCGGTTAGGGATGCAGCCAGCTTTTAAATAACAAGCCATTATCTTCTCCAGCCAAGGACACTTGAAAGCAAATGGTTAAAAACCTCCCTAATGGGAATGCAGAAAGGGAGGGGGGAAAGGGACAGGAAAAGGGGACAATGTTACTCCCTAGGCAGAAAAGCCAGCAGTCTCTAGGTTATAAAATTACCAGGGCTTCTCATGAATTCTGGGAAGGCCACAACAAAGTAAAAAGGGACCTTGAGAATTAATCTGTACTAATAGGTTCAGCAAAGGAATTTTGAGCCCTAGCCGGTTTGGCTCAGTGGATAGAGCATCGGCCTGCAGACTGCAGGCTACCAGGCCCCATTCAGGTCAAGGGCACCTATCTCAGTTGCAGGCTCAATCCCCAGCCCTGGTCAGGGTGCACGTGGGAGGCAATCAATCGATGTGTCTCTCTCTACCTCTCTTCCACTCTCTCTAAATATCAATGGGAAAATATCCTTGGGTGAGGATTAAAAAAAAAGAAGAAGAAAGGCATCTTTAGCAACTACAAGTTGAAACTAGTATCAAATGACTGACTACAAGAACCTATACAGTGAGGAAAAAATAAATAAATTTTGAAACCTATAGACGGGAGGGTATATCAGCCTGAGACTCCCACCCAATTTGCTTTTCAGATTAGCTGCCTGTCTGCACTTCTTAAGCCAGACGTATAGGTTTGCTTGCTTTGCTTCTTTATCAAAGGTGCATGTTTTAATAAGTTGGCTTTTCACAACGCAGTCAAGGTCCCTCGTACACATTCATTTATAAGAGAAGACACGGTGGAGGCTGTTCCCAGGGGGAGCTGTCCGGAACACCTCTCTTGTGCTGGTGAGATGTGCCTCTCACAGCACCACCTGCACAGACCCTACACTTCCAGGATTCCAATCCCGTGTACACACCTAGAGAAACTCTTGGACATGTACAGCTAGAGATGTGTACAAACATGTCTATAGCAGCACTGTTCATAACAGCACACAATGGGAACAATGCAAATGGTCTATCAATGGGAGAATGAAAATATAAATTATTATTTTTAAAAATATTTTCTTATTGATTTCAGAGAGGAAGGGAGAGGGAGAGAGAGATAGAAACATCAATCTATTGATCAGAGAGAATCACTGATAGGCTGCCTCCTGCAAAGCCCCCTAATTGAGGATTGAGTCTGCAATCCAGGCACGTGCCCTTGACTGGAATCGAACCAGGGGGCCTTCAGTCTATAGGTTGACGCTCTATCCACTGAGCAAAACCAGCTAGGGCGAAATATAAACGAGCGTATATTCATACAAGTGAACATCATAGCAGGAGGGAAACATACAGCTTCAAGTACTGTCCTGATTAAATAACAAAAACAAAGTTAAGCCCAAGATGCAGGACACAGAACCATGCCCACAGTCCTCTCCCAGTCACATAAAATTAAAATGTAGGCAACAGTACACTGCTTTGTACATAGTTGGGAAAGACTATGAAGAAAAAGCACAGAATGATCAACACGATTTAGAACAGTTACTTCATGTCTCAAAGAAAAAGAGTGTGTTCTGAGAGGAGCTTGCAGGGGGCTTTTCGGGTTTCACAAGGTTTTGTTCTGCTCAACGGTCTGAGCGCTCCTTTCTCACGTGTTGGCTTTAAGCTGGACATGTACCATACTCCACTATGTACACTCATAATAAAAAAAACAACACACCGTTTATACCTTTCTAATGCCTTCAGAATGAGAGTTCACGGTTTTTAACACTTCCCATAAGAATGGTTTCTGAGGTCCTGGGCTATTTCTCTAGCCTCTCTTCCTGGCATTCATACTGACGAAAATGGATGAAACCAGAATAAAACAAGACGGCAATTTAAAAGCAGGGCAGTCTAAAGGGGAGGAGCCGTGTCGTCTAATATTTTAACAATTTTTTAAACAATAATAAATGATGCAAAATTTCTTGAGGAGCTCACACACTAGCATTCAGGACACGCCAGACATCTCCTCCTCATCACTCGGTCTCACCCCTTATTACCAGCGTCCACTCAAGTAAATAAGAGCCTCCTCCTCCTACCGCATCCCTCGTCTGTCAGCGCCTTCCGCCCAGCGCCGCAAGTCAAGGGCTCTGCGACGCCCTCCAAAGTGTCTTAACGAAGTCCGCAACACCTTCATTCTGGGAGCCTTTAGCAGAAGCGATTCGTTAGGAACACGTGACCGACACCATATCCGCCAGACGGTTCTGCAGGCGCGGCCAATACCCCTAAAAAGCAGCTCTTCTAGGCACTCAACTTCAGAGAACAGACCCGAGGCGGCGTCACACGACCGCAACTGAACCTCCACACCCGGGCTTCGGTGCTCACACCACCTTACCTCGGTTCTCCTGCTTCTGCTTCTGGTTACGAAATTCACTCTTCCCAGCCGCCGGGACTGGCCCGTTCGCTTTGGAGGTCGCCATGTTCGAAACGCTCCCGTTACTTCCGGAAATGGAACGGTTCTTTAATCCTTCCGGCTAAGGTCCCTGTACTCAAAAAGAGTTCCGCAGAACCCAGACGAGGAGATCTGCGCAGTCTCTGTGCGTGCCTACGCTAGAACCCGCGGATTCGTGTCAACTACAGCGCTTCTTTCACGTAGCTCCGGGCTTCTTCCCAGGATGCAGTGCAACCACGGAGTTTGACTGCATGCTGGGAATTGTAGTTTAGCTCTGTAGGCAAGTTGGAGACGGGTCTTGTCTGTAATTTTCCCATGGCTTCAAAGTCTAACCCGGGCTGACCCACTCTAGGGTTTGGCCGCAAAGTGCAACCTATCACTAAAGTCACTCCTTTGGTAAATATTTATATGATAGTCAAATATGTGGTAGACGTTGGGAGAAGGTACTAATATGAGAAGTATGGTTCTCAATGGCAGGAGGTGACAGTAATAGCTACCATATACTGTGAGATTTCTTTGTGCAAGGTACGTTTTGTGTATTGTTTCTAATCCTTAAAACCAAAGTTATACATTGAGAAAACAAAAGTTTAAAAAAACCCCACAAGATTTATGATTTTTTTTTGAAGATTAGTTTCCAAAGTTCGTGTTTTGGATGGTGATTTTCTAGGGTCTTGGTATTTCTCTTTCTAAGCCAGAAGGATAGCAATTAAGCATTACTTCTGAAGTATTTCATGTGGCCTAAGACTTCCCAAAATGACTAACTCCAGGCCATGCCAACACTGCATATTAGATGACTTCATGGTGTGAGGTTCCCACTACTACAAACCTTCACACTTCTAGGAATCTAAAAGTTCTTAGACTCGCTAAAGATAACTTGTTTTGATGATTGTTTTTATTTGTTTGCTGCTTAAAATTTTTTTCTGCAGAATAGAAGAAGTTTGATAGGTTGAATTCCTCACATCAGTTAAATGGGAAACAATTATCTGAAATCTACCCTTGTGTATCTTCTAGAAAGGATTCTTATGAGGTACATGTAGAAGAGAGACGGTTACTTAGGGATAGAAGATCCCAAGATTATATTAAGATTTTTGCTGTTAGCCTATGTGTCTTATAAATGACAGGCAATGATTTCATCCCTATATTCTTATAATCTGCTAAAAAAAATTGACAAATCCCTGTAACAGAACAAATAACAGGTGAAAGTTATAAAGTGAGACACAATCCTTCAATATTCCCAGAAGACCTCGGAAGCAGGTTTTTATTACCCTTATTTAAGGAACTCAGTGAACTTAAATACTAGTGAGTTAGACTTCGAGTCTAGGCAGTCTGACCACTAGTAGCTCTGTGCAAGGAGGGCTGGATTTTCAGCCTCATTGCTTTTGGACTTGAGCTGCATCAGCAACCCTTCTCTGTGTCTTCAGCCTGCTGGCCCACCCTAAAGATTTTGGACTTTCAGGTCTCCATAATCACATGACTATTATATACTACTTTGGAGAACCCTGACTACTACAGCAATTTATAGTAGAGTAAATACAATGGCTAATAAATATATTACACTTAATCTTTTTAAAAATATATATTTTATTGATTTTTTACAGAGAGGAAGGGAGAGGGAGAAGGATAGAGTTAGAAACATCTATGAGAGAGAAACATCGATTCAGCTGCCTCTTGCACGCCCCCTACTGGGGATGTGCCCGTAACCGGGGTACATGCCCTTGACCGGAATTGAACCTGGGACCCTTCAGTCCACAGGCCGACGCTCTATCCGCTGAGCCAAACCGGTTAGGGCTACACTTAATCTTATTACTGTCAGAAAAGCATATAGATATCACCTTTCAGCCACCAGATTGGCAAAAAAGAAATAAAAAATATTTTAAATAATATTCTGCTGGAGGAGAGAGCAGTCTTATACAGAATGATAGAAATGTAAACTGTTACTGCCTTCTTGCAAAGCAATCTATCAATATAAAATATATACATATTCTTTCACAATAATTTCCCTCTAGGGAAATTGTCAACTAGAAATAAAGCACCATTTCATTAGGAAATATGTGCAATTGTGTTGATTATTGTCTCGTATAGAAGTAGTTCAGTGAAAGGTACTTTGGAGCCACACTGACTAGTTTAGTGCCTACTGGCTGTATAGACTTGGGCAAATTTCTTACTCACTCTTGTTCAGTTTCCTACAATGGAGAGAATAATCTTAACTCAGTGAGTTTATACATGGCAAGTGCTAAAAAAGTGCTTTGCATATGAAACACACTCAATAAGTATTAGCTATTATTCATTTAGAGTGGCAAAAAATAAAAAAACAACTTAACTATCAATTAGAGATAAGTAAGTTGATGTTACCTTCATAACCATGAGGTATTACGCAACCATTCATAAGAATTAATTAAATTTATGTGGAGAACCCAGCTGGTGTGGCTCAGTGATTGAGTGTCAACCTATGAACCAGGAGGTCACAGTTTGATTCCTGGTCAGGGCATATGCCCGGTTGTGGGCTCAATCCCCAGTGTGGGGCATGCAGGAGGCAGCTGATCAATGGTTCTCTCCCATGATTGATGTTTTCCTCTCTCTTCCTCTCCGAAATCAATAAAAATATTAAACATATAAACATATGTGTTGAGAGCTTACCTAGGGTCATTGAATGATAAAAGTTAGATACAGAAAGATGGGATAATTATAATTATACTATATAATAAAAGCCTAATATGCTAAGTACCTGGTTATCTGGTCATCCATTCAACCAATCAAAGCGTAATATGCTAATGATATGCTAAGGCCACTCAACCACTCGCTGTGATGTGCATTGACCACCAGGGGACAGACACTCTGACCAGTAGGTTAGTTTGCTGCTGGGATCTGGCAGATTAGGACTAAGTGAGACTGGGCCAGATAAGCCCTGGAGCCATCCCACGGTCCCTCCCTGGCTGGCCAACCTCCTGCATCCCTCCCCAGCCCTGATCATGCACTAGTGGGGTCCCTCAGCCTGGCCTGCGCTCTCTTGTAATCCAGGACCCCTTGGGAGATGTTGGATTGCCGGTTTCAGCCCGATCCCACAGGCCAGGCAGAGGGACCCCACTGATGCATGGATTCATGCACTGGGCCTCTAGTATTAAAATAATTAGATTAGGAGGAACCAAGATGGCAGCATAGGTACACACTTGTACTTGCCGCCTCGCACAACCACATCAAAAATACAACTAAAAGATGAAATGGATATCATCCAGAACCACTGGAAGGCTGGCTGAGTTGAAATTCTACAACTAGAAGGAAAGAGAAAAGCGCATTGAAGCGGGTAAGAGGTGCAGAGGTGCAGAAGTGCAGAGGTATAGAGGTGCACGTGGAAACGGGCTGGCAACTGGGTACACTGTTGTCTTTTTCAATCGGGAGGGAGATACAAGCTCTCAATTCCTCTGAACTCCAGTTCTGGGTGGGACTCTGGGGACCCAGACTCATACGGAGAGAAACTGGACTGTCTGGCATCAGTCTGGAATGCGAGGGCGGCTTTCTTGTAGAGGTGCTTGCAGAGATCATTGTTCCTGCACGGGGCTGTGGGACACAGAGACCCTAGAACCTCTCCAAAGCGGGGCTGATTGGCAGCCATTAAGGTTTGCTCCGCCCTGATGATTCCCTGAGACTCCGCCCCACCCAATTTATAACCCCACCCAAGCTGTGAGCAGAGGTTTTTGCATATGAATGGCCGGTTCTTTTGCAATCTAGAACCTGACAAACTGCAGCTGGGTCAAAGAGTGCCAAAGTCTCCAAAAAAAGGCTTAGACAACAGCCTGCATTGCTTCAGGGCTGGGCCTCATCTGGGCACTTCCAAAACCCAAACAAAGAGGAGAAATCTGCAGATCTCTCTGTAGCTCCTGCTGGGTGGCCTCAGGCAGTGGCTGACTTTGCACCTTCTTGGAGATCCCAGAACCAGTGTACCCAGTGGTCAGAGTGAAACCATACCAGAGTGCAACTCTTCACATCCATAGGCGACACATTCAAGGGGCAGACTTAGTGAGCACCAAAGCCCCACTGAAGTAAGTCCTGCTCCATGAGGGTGTCTCCAGCACAGCAGGTCTCCTATTGTAGACACAGCTGGTCCTCACAGCCAATTGGCCTGGTGGTCAATTCCTCCCAGTGATACCAACAGCAATAAAGACTTAACTACAACAAGACTGGGCACTCAGCCCACAAAGGGGTGCACCAAGAGTGTCAACCTCGCCCTAACCGGTTTTGCTCAGTGGATAGAGCGTTGGCCTGTGGACTGAAGGGTCCCAGGTTTGATTCCAGTCAAGGGCATGTACTTGGTTGCGGGCACATTCCCAGTAGGGGGTGTGAAGGAGGCAGCTGATCAATATTGCTCTCTTATAGATGTTTCTAACTCTCTATCCCTTTCCCTTCCTCTCTGTAAAAAATCAATAAAATATATTTTTTTAAAAAGAGTGTCAACCTCAGGTAATTAGGGAGGCTGAGCCACTGAACCCTATAGGACACCTAGCACACAAAGCCACTCTATCAACACAGGGAAGCAGCCAAAATGTAGAGACAAAGAAACATGTCACAAATGAAAGAAATGGAGGAAAGTGAACTACTGTATATAGAGTTCAAAACCACAGTTATAAGGTTACTGAAAAATCTTCTAGAAACCTCCTAGAAATTTAGTGAGACCCTCAAGGATATGAAAAAGGACCAATTAGAAATTAAGCGTACACTGACTGAAATAAAGAATAATATACAGAGATCCAGCAACAGACTAGAGGACCCCAAGAATCAAGTCAAAGATTTGAAATATGAAGAAGCAGAAAACACCCAGCCAGAAAGGTAAAAAGGAAAAAGAATTCAAAAATATGAAGATAGTGTAAGGAGCCTCTGGGACAACTTCAAGCGAACCAACATCCGAATTATGAGAGTGCCAGAAGAAGAGAGAGAGCAAGATATTGAAAACCTATTTGAAGAAATAATGACAAAAAACTTCCCCTACCTGGTGAAAGAAATAGACTTACAAGTCCAGGAAGCTCAGAGAACCCCAAACAAAAGGAATCCAAAGAAGACCACACCAAGATACATCATAATTAAAATGCCAAGGGCAAAAGACAAAGAGAGACTCTTAAAAGCAGCAAGAGAAAAACAGTTAGTTACCTACAAAAGAGTACCCATACAACTGTCAGCTGATTTCTCAACAGAAACCATACAGGCCAGAAAGGAATGCCAAGAAATATTCAAAGTGTTGAATAGCAAGAACCTACAACCAAGGTTACTCTACCCAGCAAAGCTATCATGTAGAATTGAAGGTCAGATAAAGAGCTTCACAGATAAGGAAAAGCTAAAGGAGTTCATCACCACCAAACCAGGATTATATGAAATGGTGAACGGTAATCTTTAAGAAGGGGAAGAAGAAGAAAAAGGTAAAGATAAAAATTATGAACAACAAAGTGACAACAAATACATATCTATCAACAAGTGAATCTAAAAATCAAGTGTATTAAAAATCTGATGAACAGAATAAACTGGTTATTATAATAGAATCAGGGGCATAGAAAGGGAGTGGACTGACAATTCTCCGGGGGAAGGGAGTGTGGGGTGTGAGGGAAGAGACTGGCCAAAAATTATACACCTATGGATGAGGACAGTGGGGAGGGTTAAGGGCAGAGGTGGGGTGGGAACCTGCCGGAAGCCGGTCCATCCTTGCTGCTTGACACAGTCGCTGCAGGAAAGAAACATCTGCACAGCATATGTTTCAAGGGACCTGGCGTATATAGCATATTATTCTTAATATGTTTGCTCCTCTTAGCGCTGTGTGTTTTAACCAAGGTCACCTCTCCGAGAAAGGATGTTTCCCCAGGTAGGAATTTTTCCCTGAAGTCAGGGAGGGGATGCCTCTCCTAGAAAGGTTGTTTCCCCAGGTAGGAATTTTTCCCTGAAGTCAGGGAGGGGATGAAACTCCTTAACTAAGTGCCAGGCGGGTAGTTAATCACTACAAACAATCATGCTTAAGCTACATAATCTTTACTCCCTGGAATGGAGATAAGAAACGCCCTAACCTTTGTAATAGAAATTGACAGGATTAAAATCAACTGGGATTGCCGAAACCAGTTTGGCTCAGTGGATAGAGCGTCGGCCTGCGGACTGAAGGGTCCCAGGTTCGATTCCGGTCAAGGGCATGTACCTGGGTTGCGGGCACATCCCCAGTAGGAGATGTCCAAGAGGCAGCTAATCGATGTTTCTCTCTCATCAATGTTTCTAACTCTCTATCTCTCTCCCTTCCTCTCTGTAAAAAATCAATAAAATATATTTAAAAAATAAATAAATAAAAATAAAATAAACTGGGATAAATACGGATGTAACAAGACAATAAAGAGCAGAACCTCTCTGGAGATCGAGACCAGAACTTGGCTGGAGATCCTGGCTAGGCTGCTGATCAACTGGACGCGGTCTCCATGTCATTCCTTCTTCGCCGACTCCATCTACGCCTTTGGGAACCCTTGGACCTGCTGGGGTTGGACCCCGGCAGGAACCGGGTGGAAGGGAGCTATGGGGAGAAAAAGAGGAACAACTGTAATAATCTGAACAATAAAGATTTTCTAAAAATAATAATCAGATTAAAATTATGTATACATATACAATCCTATTTTTATAAAGTAAATCAATAATTCATTCAACAACTATTTATTGAGCATCTGTAATGTTTCAAGTACTGTTCTAAATATTTGGTTCTGTTCTATGTGCTGGACATAATAATTATAATTATTATTTTACTTTACACATTACTAATGTAATATATATATGAATATATGTGTATGATTTTACAATAGAAAATTATTTGGAAGGATATATATTAAGCTTTCAAGGCTGCCTATCTTAGAGATGAAGGCAATTAGAAAAGAAAAAGGAAGTAGGGAAAAAGACTAAGCACATTAGGTATTCATGATAAAACATCAGGCTTATGACACTGTTTATGTAAAACTGTGTGTATGTGTGTGTGCACGCACAAGTTTCATGGCCAATAATCTGGATACCAAGAAATAAATAGCCCAACCTAAGAAGGAATAGACAAGAGCTTCTCAAAACACTCAGATTTCTGAATTTTAATGCCAAACCGATGGGAGTGGATAGAGTCTTAACCTCCCACTTCAGAACACACCCTTACCTCTGGAATCTACTTGTCATGTACCCTGTCTGTCCTTCGTTTTTCAAGTATAAAATAAAGCATATAATATAGAACTGTATAAGTGTGAGCTCAGCATAATGGTGTACCCACTGGGTGAGGTGTTGGCAGGGGTCGTGCCATCTCCATGTCTGTACAGGTTTTTTCCAGAGCCATTGAGAAGGCCTGGGTGCCAAAGGGACTCCACTTTGAGAACACAGGGCAAGGTTCATATCTGGGCTGCACTCTGACCAGTATGTGATTCTGGGCATGGCATGAATCTCTAGAGGCCTCCCCTCTAATACTCATGGGCTCTCTGTGTCCCCAAGTTCTGGCTGGCACGTCCTCTTGCAATCCCCTCCCTTTGAGTGTAGACTGGTTTAAGTGATTCTAGAGAAACAGATAAATTACCTTATGTTATTCCTAAAATGTGGTTATAAAAAGTCAATGCTGAGCCGGTTGGTCACGCAGACCTGTTTTCTCCCTAGAACTCTCTCTCAGACCCATCAACCTGGGAAACGAGCTTCTACGCTATGAGTTGCTGTCAGGTGAGAACCAGGCGGCCTCAATCTGAGTCAGACCAGAAGACAGAGCGAGGTCAGGTCTCCAATCCACACTGAAGCCCACTAGTTCCCTGAGTGAGCTGAGGCCCCGAGTGAAGCACAGTTGGGACCAGTGCTTCAGAAGCAGAGACACTGGCAGCAGCCTCCACTGAGCCGCGCTGTGTTTCTCGTCCAAAGAAACGGCGAGAGAATAGGTGTTTGTAGGTGAAGACACTAAGTGTGGGGTAATGTTTCCACACAGCAATAGATTAGTATGTGGCTGTACCCACTCTGGGCTCTAACCCTACTCACCTCTGGCTACCTGCTTTCTCTTTCCAAGCTCCCTGCATCCACAGTGGCCTGTTTTCTGATTTTCTTTCTGTCCAATCACATTGGAGATATCACCTCTTCATCCACCATGTTCTATACAAAGATGTCTCCCAGAAGTGAGAAGTGACATATCTGGGTTTATTTTAAACATTGAATTCTTCCAAACAGAGCAGAAAATCCAGAAGAATACAGGCACAGACAAGAGGGTGATTCTTGTCATTGTTATGGAAGAGAACGCTGGATATGGACAGTCTTTGCTGAGCATTGACTGCCAATCCCAGCAGGAGGTCATCATCTGTTTTCTGCCTCAGCACAGACTAGTGCGTGCCCATTAGCAAGGGTGTATCTTGGCGCTGGGTGGCTGCTGGAGGAGCAGCTGAACCATGTCTACATTTCAGATTATGCTGCATGACCACATAACTCCCTAAAGTTTTTAGGACACCACTAGATATGATTGCAAATACCATTGCTGAGTGGGTGTTGGGCTAGGAGAGACTGTACTTTTTTACGTTTTGATATAGAAAACAGGAGTTCTTCCACCATGTGGCATCTCCATCTTTAGGACACCCATGAGTTCTGCATTTCTCCTCTGATGTGGGGAGATCATGGACGATGCATGAGAAAGGATTTCCTGGGCCAGATCTGCAATGGCACACACGAGTATCTTTTCTGTTTCATTGGAAACACATGACACTGTCAAGTGGCCACAAGTGAAGCTGGGAAAGGTAGTCCAGTTGTGGAGAGGAAGAAAGTGGGTTTTGATGAAGAGCTAAAATTTACTGCCACAGGGAACAACTTATTCAGATTCTTAGTATTTTTTATTTTTTAATATATTTTCATAATTTTAAAAAATGTTTTTATTGATTTTAGAGAGAGAGGAATGGAGAAGAATAAAGAGATAGAAACATTGATGAGAGAGAAACATCATCGTCTGCCTGCTGCACGCCTGACCCTGGGGATCAAGCCTGAAACCCGGGCATGTGCCTGCCCAGGAATAGAACCAGTGACCTCTTGGTTCATGGGTCAACCACTGAGCAACACTAGCTGGGCAGATTCTTAGTATTTTTTAGAATTAGGAATGAGTATTTTCTGTATGCCAAGCACCAAACCAAGGGCTGGAGTGTGATTTGACTGAGAAGCAGTTGGCCTGGGAGAAGCTCCATATGGAATGACGATGATAAGACATGGTGTGAAAGGCCTGGCAACCTGGGAGGAAATGATTGAGTGGAAGGGCTCTGGGAGTTTTGTTGAAAAATTCTAGATTTAGAAAATAAGTCCATATTCAAAGAAAAGTGATATATGGTGGCTGAGGGAAGATGACATCATAACAACAAATCACTCCTGTACAAGATTTTAGAATGAACACTATGCAGCAACAAAACATATATTTTGAAGAAATTAATAGGGACGAGATAACTGCTCATATAAATTAAAAGAGCTCACCAGGCATATATACTGATCTTATTAAAAAACTTTTTTATGAATCTAGATGGCATTATACAGCTATACCGAATTGTAATTTTCCAATTTAAAAATTATATTTTCCTGTTGATATGATTGAGAGGATTTCATACATATGTTTTGGATGTTATAGTAATACATTTTTTAATGCAAGCATATACTAGTAGTGCGTTGAGGCAGATAGGTTATTCCCAACACTTTCTCTACTGCTTCGGTGGGACCCTGGGCGTGACTAAGGGGCCTAATACTCCCTGAAATACTGCACTGGGAACTGGCCTCTGTTTTTTACAGTGAGAAACGTCAAGACAATGACTTGCACTGGTGCTCATCTATAAGCATTGAATCTCACAGAACTTAACACGATCTAAAGGCAAGCCGGATACATGTCTCAGTGGTGCTGACTTTCACTGCTGAGAAAACCCTGAGCCATGCAGCACTCATGTCATTTTTCACTGGGCCACCAGGGGACAGTGTGTGTCTGCTTGGGACAGTGACACTGCTCTGGCTCCAAGTGTCCTATGTTAACTGGCCTTCAGAACGTGTTTTCTGACCTCAGAATATTTCTTGAAGGACTATCTACTTGCTTTTCTTACTCAATTTCATTTGGAAGCTAATGAAAATCCACTACCAGTAGCAAATATGTGTTGAGCCACTGAAAAGAAAATGTCCCTTGTGACAAAAACAGACATGAAAAATGATATGTCCAACTCTTGTCTGTGTCCACCTCTGTCTTTGTCTTCATCCCTCTTGTCATGTGTAAACCTTTGGAGCCAAGATAGTCTCTTCAATAAATGGTGTTGGGAAAATTGGACAGATATATGCAAAAAAATGAAACTAGACCACCAACTTACACCATACACAAAAATAAACTCAAAATGGATAAAGGACTTAAATGTACGACAGGAAACCATAAAAATTCTAGAAGAATCCAAAGGCAACAAAATCTCAGACATATGCCGAAGCAATTTCTTCACTGATACAACTCCTAGGGCACTTGAAACGAAAGAGAAAATGAACAAATGGGACTACTTCAAAATAAAAAGCTTCTGCACAGCAAAAGAAACCATCAACAAAACAACGAGAAAACCCACTGTGTGGGAAAACATATTTGCCAATGACATATCTGATAAGGGCCTAATCTCCAAAATTTATAGGGAACTCATACAACTTAACAAAAGGAAGATAAACAATCCAATCAAAAAATGGGCAAAGGACCTAAATAGACACCTTTCAAAAGAGGACATCCAGAAAGCCAAGAGACATATGAAAACATGCTCAAAGTCACTAATCATCGGAGAGATGCAAATCAAAACAACAATGAGGTACCATCTCACACCTGTCAGACTGGCTATCATCAACAAATCAACAAACGACAAGTGCTGGAGAGGATGTGGAGAAAAAGGAACACTTGTGCACTGCTGGTGGGAATGCAGACTGGTGCAGCCACTATGGAAGACAGTATGGAGTTTCCTCAAAAAACTGAAAATGGAACTCCCATTTGACCCTGTGATCCCACTTCTAGGAATATATCCCAAGAAACCAGAAACACCAATCAGAAAGGTTATATGCACCCCTATGTTCATAGCAGCACAATTCACCATAGCTAAGAACTGGAAACAGCCTAAGTGCCCATCAGTAGATGAATGGATTAGAAAACTGTGGTACATCTACACGATGGAATACTATGCTGCTCTAAAAAGGAAGGAACTCTTACCATTTGCAACGTCATGGATGGAACTGGAGAGCATTATGCTAAGTGAAATAAGCCAGTCAATGAAGGAAAAATACCACATGATCTCACTCATTCATGGATAATAGAGACCATTATAAACTTTTGAACAATAATAGATACAGAGGCAGAGCTGCCTCGAACAGATTGTCAAACTGCAGCGGGAAGGCCGGGGAGGGTGGGGGTGCAGGAGGTAGGGGGGTAAGAGATCAACCAAAGGACTTGTATGCATGCATATAAGCATAACCAATGGACATAAGACACCGGGGGATAGGGGAGGCTAGGGGACTGTCTAGGGCGGGGGGAAAAATGGGCACATATGCAATACCCTTTGTAATACTTTAAGCAAAAAAAAAAAAAAAAATTGACCTTCTGTGTTATGTATTAGAGGTAATTGTCCATCCTATGGCCCTTTTCTGTGATATGAATCTTTCTGTAGCAAGTGGTTCACTCATAAGATTGTGGAAATGCCATTAAAAGGCTGAAAGACATGATAAATTTGTTGGGTAGTGGATCTCAGGGGAAGTTTGAGCAAGTTTCATCGTGGTAATGGTAGTTTCCATACTGTCTACTATGCTCCAAGCATTGAGTTGGTTTTGCCCTGGAGAATATGAATTGAGTCCTTGGTTTTCTAAAAATAGCATTAGGGTCAGAAGAGTGAAAAATGGTTATAATTGTGAAAGGAAGATAAGGCTATGACTCTAATAAACCAACATCCTGCCTACAGCAGGTCTCCATTCTGTGCAATATTTCCACCACTCAGCCATCTGAGAGCAGACTTAACACCTTGGTTCTGGAATATTTCAGGCCCTAGCCCAGCACCTGAGTGAAGACGTGGCACACACCTTACAGTGAGTCAATTGGTGATACAGGGTCACAGGGTGGACAATGTATATGGAATTTAGACACTCCGGAGTTGTTCGGATGTGAGGTCATAAAGACAAGGCTCTTTGTCCTCTGCCAGGCTCTTTACAAACACTGTCCTTCCCAGTGCACCTCAGGCCAGGGCAGACCTGGGCCCAGGGGTTTCCCAGAATCACCATTCTGCTTTGCCTTCCCTTGCTTACTCGGCCTCCCCGATCATCCTGATATGTAGCTATTTTCTTTAGCTCTAAGGGTGCACCCTTGGTCCCTTTGAAAAGCCCACTGTGTCTGCCACCTCTGGCTGGCCTACTGTCACCATGCTCATGGTTCTGACGCTGTTGTGATTGCTGAGTCACCCACAACTCTAGGAAAGAGACAGGCCCTGTTCTCTAACAGCGAATATTCTCTCTCTCTCTCTCTCTCTCTCTCTCTCTCTCTCTCTCTCTCTCTCTCTTTCGGCTCAGACGTCCACTAAAGCGGGAAGAGACAGAACAGCAATCCCCGTTTCCACTCCGCAAGCCCTGTCCTGGGCTGTAATTCAGACAGGACCACCAGGTTTGTGCCGTACAGCAACCCGATCTTGCACAGGACGGGCCCTCTCTTCATGTCCATCCTCCTGGCATATGAAGGGGATTCTAGGAGCTGCCCAAAAAGTGCTCACAGAAGTAGGGTGACCTGCATTGGCCTGATCTTGGTTGCCTACCATTTCCATAGCAAACCTCCTAAAAGTTGTCCAGGTATTTTGAGGATGAGGATCCAGCCAAAGTCCATAGCATCTGAGAAGGCGTTCATGTTGGGGTGGTCAAAAGTCAGAGCCCTGGTGAATTGTGAAAGAGCAAATTAAAAAAATCTTTTGTTCCCTAGCGTCTCTAGCCAAGTGAGCTGTCTATGGGGAAGTTTCTAGAATGTGGGTTCCTGGTAACAAGAGTTCCAAGTTCTGTTGGGGCCAGTTACCAAGATAGTGACTTCACTTCCTGAAGTTTCTTTCTTCAATCATCTCTTCAAATCACAGGTTTCCAAATAGTTCTTTTGGCTCCTGGCTTCTAAACCTCCTTGTTTATGCAAAACTGTATTTTAAAGTGTTCCCAGTTCTTGCAGAGTGTTCCTCCTACTCCCATTCAGCTAATGAGAACATTCTGAGTCAGGGACTTAATGCTAGGCTGCCTTGATCCTAGAGCCGTGGTCGGCAAACTGCGGCTGGAGAGCTACATGCGGCTCCTTGGCCCCTTGAGTGTGGCTCTTCCACAAAATACCACGTGCGGGCGCGCATACAGTGCGATTGAAGCTTCGTGGCCCATGCGCAGAAGTCGGTTTTCGGCCTGGGCGAGTCTATTTTGAAGAAATACTGTTGGTATTTGGCTCTGTTGACTAATGAGTTTGCCGACCACTAGAGCTTTAACCTAAATGCACACTCCAAACACCTGCCATCTCACCAAGGTAAGGTGCACTCATCCTCCTGTGTTGACAATCATCCCAGATCCTCTTCGTTGGCTCCTGAACTGCTTCCTCTCCATGTTCTTCCCTGTTCCGTTCTCGAATGTTCCTTGACCTCAGAGCTTGCTTTGGATCATTCTGATCCTGATGTTTGCCTCTCTCCCAAGGGCTCTTCCAGCCCTTTGGTCCCCACCAGCTTGACAGCCACTCTCCCGTCTGCTTGATGCTATCTGCTTGATGAGCGGGGCACACAGGGCCGCAGAATGCTGCGTTCTGTACATCCACGGGGTTTTTAATTCTCTGAGAGAAATCTAAATGGAAAAGCACACAGTAATTAAAAATGAGAGTCGTGCAAATAAAAAGAGCCAGAAATCTGCCAAGAGACTCACAGAGTCATGGCTACCTGATGGGTTTCCATGGTGCAGGGGCTGACCTTGCAGGTGACTGTGTGCAACCTTGTCCGTTGGTTGTAGTTAAGATGTTGGCTTCACTACTGAAACTTCACAAGAGATTGAAAACTATAAATAACAATGACAATTTATCATTTTACAGAGGAAATGTAACCATGAAAGGAACTAGATCCTTGAGCCTTCTTGCTAGCATATTCTCTCCTTTTTTGAGAACTTGCAAATTTGGCTCATTCTATAAGGTGATAAGGAAAAAGGCAACCAAACATGAAAGTGATTTCAGTAGTCCTCAGAGCAGCAAGGTTGTCACCGGTGAACTAAACATTGGATGGCAGGCAGTGCCACCTTGTGGTAGCTCCAAGTGTCCACTGAGTTAAAAAGGGGCACGTTCAGTATATGAAATGGTGATTTGAGTGTCTTAGTAATACACAAAAGTGTAGTTTGTGTAACATACACCGGAAAGTCAAGGACTACCTCTACTTTTTGCATTGTATTAGCGTGTTTAGATTTCTTACTGCCCTCGGAGGTGTCCTGGTCTTGCCTACCTGAGAACATTTTGTCTCTCTAAGCTGACGTGTACCTCTGAGCAGTTAATGTAGTGTATATAGTTATGGAAATTTCTTTCCAAGTGCCCAGGGGACAATTCACCATCTCTCCTGTGGACAAACCGGGTGGCTTCCTGCTGTTATAAGTTTCCAGGAGGTGAGACCAGTCCAGCACTTTGTGATGCTATTGGAGGCTATACCATGACCAGCCCCTTTCTTCCTGAGTCTTTTGAATAATCCATGTGGTTCTGCCGTGCCATCTTCCAACCCCCAAGTATCGCTCTGGACTGCCAGAGACCTGTTTCTCTCTGAAGGACATTTCTAGTCCCCCTCCCCACCCCCCTTTGCTTCATATTTGGATCGTTGGATTACCTGGCTCATCCCCATCATGATTTTTCAGCCGGCACCTAGCTATGTGCTGCATGTCCACATGCCCTGTGGATCCAGTTTCTGTTCAGACCTGGGGTGGCAGGTCTAAAACGGGACTGAATTTCTTAACCTGTATTTGGCCTTTGATTGTCTCTGCCAGGAAGGGTGCTGGCTCTGACCTCCTCCCAGTGTCCCTGCTTGCTTCTCTCCAGCTCCCTGCAGCCCTGCTCTAGGCATGCTGTGGGCGGGCGTTCCACATGGAAGGTTCCAAACCCTTGATGAGCCAAACTTTGTCCAGGCCCAGAAAACAAATTTCTCTTCAAGCCAAACCAAGATAATATCCCTGTCCAGATGCAACCTCATCTCGTAGCATGGCTCTCCAGGGCTGTGTTTAATGTCACAGTGGAGGACCCTGCATTTTCCTGTCGCAATAAAACAGGACGTGAGAGTGCTATCTTGCATGAATCACTAGCAACTAGCAGGTGTAATATAGTGCACTCAATTTATTCTTTAATCATTTTTCTCCATTACCGGGTAAATGATGAACAAGATAAGTGAAGAATATGGTGCATTTTTGGCATTGTAGAGGAACATCAGTTTTAATGCATTAAAATTCTACATTAATTTATTACTTGTGCCCATTGAGCACTTTTGCATGCTCTATTTGCATCTACCTGTGGAAGTATTCTGCAGTGTCGGAAATGCTGGTAGCATTCTCCTGCATTACCAGGCTCCTCTAGTTTATATCTTCTTACTTCCCAGCTCAAATTCTATGACCCAGCAATACCAAATGCCATTTATTGTCTCAAATATGCCATGCTTGCCCTAGCCGGTTTGGCTCAGTGGATAGAGCATTGGCCCGCCCAACGAAGGGTCCCAGGTTTGATTCTAGTCAAGGGCACATGCCTGGGTTGCAGACTTGATCCCCAGTAGGGGGCATGCAGGAGGCAGCCGATCAATGATTCTCTCTCATCATTGATGTTTCTACCTCTCCCTCTCCCTTCCTCTCTGAAATCAATAAAAATATAGTTAAAAAATAAAAAATGGGTTTAAAATTAATTTTTTCATATCCCTACTGCATGAATTTAAAAGTTGCCCTGGCCGGTGTGGTTCACTTGGTTAAGCACCAAAAGATTTTGGGTTTGATCCCTGGTTGGGGTATGTATGGGAGGCAACCAATCAATGTTTCTTTCTCTTTCTCCCTCTTCCTTCTTCTCTCTCTAAAGTCAATAATATATATATATATATATATATATATATATATATATATATATATATATATATATGTAAAATGTCAAGTTAATAGTCTCCCCAGGAAGCACACATCCCATTCTTGCCATGCCCACGGCATTTTGTACTTCCCTTCTCTTGGCACTGACCACACTGGACTGTATTTAATTAATTTATTTTTTGTTGTTAATCCTCATTCGAGGATATTTTTTCCATTGATTTATAGAGAGAGTGAGAGACAGAGAGAGAGAGAGAGAGCTAGAGATAGAGAAACCTCAATGTGAGAGACACACATTGCCAGCATTGCCAGCATTGCTCAGTTGCTAGGGCCAGGGATTGAACCTGCAATCCAGGTATGTGCCCTTGACCTAGAACACAACCCCTGACCCCTCGGTGAGTGGGCCGGTGCTCTAACCATTGAACAACTGGCCAGGGCAAACTGGGCTGCATTTTATTTATTTATTTATTTATTTATTTATTTATTTATTTATTATTTACTTTTTCCCCTTAATCCTTACCCAAGGATATTTTTCCATTGATTTTTAGAGAGAGTGGAAGAGGGGGAGGTAGGGTGGGAGGGCGGGAGAGAGAGAGAGAGACATCAATGTGAGAGAGACACATTGATCAATTGCTACGGTCAGGGATCGAACCTGCAGTCCAGGTATGTGCCCTCGACCTGGAATCCAACCCCTGACCCCTCGGTGGGTGGGCCGGTGCTCTAACCATTGAGCACACTGGCCAGGGCACACTGGACTGCATTTCATTTATTTATTTATTTATTTACTTACTTTTTTTCCTTAATCCTCACTCAAGGATATTTTTCCATTGATTTTTAGAGAAAGTGGAAGAGGAGGAGGTGGTGTGGGTATATATATATATATAGAGAGAGAGAGAGAGAGAGAGAGAGAGAGAGAGAGAGAGAGACAGAGATCAATGTGAGAGAGACACATTGACTGGTTGCCTCCTGAACACCCCCTGACCTGGGCCGGGGATTGAACCTGCAACAGAGGTACGTGCCCTTAGGTCAATGCTCTAACCACTGAGCAACCAGTTAGGGCTGGACTGCATTTTAATTGTCTGTATACTTCTCTTTCTCTGTCTCTGCCAGTGGACTGTGAAACTCTTCAGGGCAGAGGTTGCCAATTCTTCACTGTTGTCTCCTTAGCCCCAAATGCGCAATGCTAACACAGAATTGGAGGTTAATAAATATTTGTTGAATGGTAGGCGGCTGGAAGGATATAGGGTAGGGTAATGTCCTCAAAGCAGTCAGCTAAGCAGTGCCGAAGTTCCAGCGCATAGGTTTCTGCCATTGACTTCTTCTCTCACCCCCACTTTCTCCTAAAAATATTCTCAAAGGGCTGTTTAAGTAATAGGTCACATAGAGAATATGTTCAAATGACAGCCTTATCCACAGCTATTATTCCCTTCCTTAGGGTTCATAGAGACTCAGGTTACTCTCCTGAGTGACCTTGGAGAGAAAAGGTAGAGGTAGAGGTACTCCTATTTGTTCATTATCTACCATGTGCTTAGAACCATATGAGACGCATTCACATACAAAACTCTCATTTAGTTCTCGCAAGCATCCTGTGAGGGAGGTGTTCCTATCCCTGTGTGTGCAGATGAGACAATGGAGCCTCAGAGAGAGGATGGACCCTGACCAAGTTTCATGCAGTCAGAACTGGAGCCCAGGCTTATCCTCAGGTCTTCCTGGCACCAAAGCCCAAGCATGCTCCTTCTGCCATGTACACCGTGCTGTTGGAGTCATGGAGTGCTTTCACCTGAAAAGAACCTGTCCACGAAGTCCACTTTTTGGTACTAAAATAATTTTTTTTGAAAAGTAATTTGGAAGAAAAAAAAGTAATTTAGGAACATTTCTCTTGACAAATAGGATTTTGCAAATGATGGTTTTGCCAAGAGAAACAAAGAATGCTCAATTATCTTTTAACTAGAAGCCCATTGCACGAAGATTCGCGCAATAGGCCTTCCTTCCCCGGCTGCTGGCACCGGTTTTCCTCCGGCACCCGGGACCCAGGCCTTTGGTCTGGCCGCAGCAGAGAAGCCAAGCCTCTTCAGTCTTCAGTCTTCAGTCTTCAGTCTTCAGTCTTCACTCTGGCCAGAGCCACCTGTGTATGCAAATTAATCGCCATCTTTGTTGGGTTAATTTGCATAGTCACTCTGATTGGCTGGTGGGTCTAGCAGAGTGACACCAATTTGCATGTTTCTCTTTTATTAGTGTAGATACTGTAAATGATTAACTCTTAAAATTAGCCAGGAACTTATTTGGCCATATTGGATGAGTGGGGTATGCCCGGCCATTTTACATATCTGGGGCATGAATTCTGGCTTAGTTCCCCATAATACAGGGATTTCTTTTGTTTATCTCCAAGGGTAGATCTCTGGCCTGCTTCACCATTACTTCTCCGGCCAGGTCAGCTCACTTACTTATTAACTAATATTTATTGCACACTTGCTGTTTGCCAGGGCCAGGGCTAGGTATCTTGCCTGGATTCACTCAGTGAATCCTAATTGTGACTCTGTGAAGAGTGTAATATAATTTTAAGCCCCATATTTTGTTTTCTGTTTTTTACTGATTTTTTCTTTTTCTTTTTCTTTTTTTTTAGAGAGAGAGAGAGAGAAACCTCCCATACAACCCCTACAAGGGATTGAACCCTCAACCTGGGTAGATATCTTGTTTGGGAATCGAACCAGTGACTCTTAGGCGCACAGGACATGCTCAACCAACTGAGCCACACTGGGAAAAAAGTAACTTGCCCAGAGACTAGAACTGGTGGAACTGCATTGAGATCCAAATCAGTGTGAATCCAGAACCAGTGTTGTCACAGCCTCATGAGCCTGCCCACAGGCAGCACTGCAGTCCTGGTGTCTGGCACAGATGCATTGCTCTCTGAACAGCTTGCAATATTGCCTCCCTCTGGTCAGCATTTCTTTGTTGTCTGACATGCGTGCTACAGGTTGACTCCCCCCCCCCCACCCCCACCCCCGGCCAATAATACAGCTATGGTTTGTGGAACTAGGCACATCTCCAGAGTCACAAATCCCTTTCCTAAGTAGAAAGGATTTCCTTTGTCTGAATTTTTTAAAGAGACTTTCCTTAGACAGATCCCCTCTGTTGGGCAAATGCAGAGAATTCTTTCTGTTTTCAACGTGGGCCCTTGAAAAAAAGGGAACGCAAGTCCTTTCATGTTAGTGGCTGTTACCAGATGGTTCTATAATATAAGCAGAATGGTCCAGATTGAAGCCATTTTTGGAAGATCTTAGTGAACACGACTAATTTGGTGAGATTTATATGGTGCCTAGAACTTTGCCACCACACATTGTTTATTTGTTTTTAAATTAAGAGGATCTATTTCTTAGGTAACACAAGTATAAACAGACAGTAGAAAACACCCTGAGGACTGAAACTAGAGAAGTAGTGCCTAATGGAAACAGCTGTCAGAGCAATTTCTTGAAGCTCTGTTTATGATCACCTCCTTGTGGGAGATGAGGAAGGGAAAGCAGATGTCAGCCTGTGAAATATTGTACAGATAATTATTTATGATTATGTCGCCTCGAGTAAAAGGAGAGGTAAAAGAGAAACTTAATGTTTCGTTGGAATATAGGATGAACTGGGGATTGCTTGGCATTGGTGAACAAGACCTGGTTACGTGGACTATTAAACGAATAACAATTAGGGAAGGGGGATTAGAGCGAAATTGGCCCTGCTCATATGGACAGGAGCCTGTGTGTGTGTGTGTGTGTGTGTGTGTGTGTGTGTGTGTTGCCAAATACTTCGTATACCTCTCTCTTAGCCTGACAATTTTTTCTTTTTAAACAGTCTGTTGTTCTTGATTAGATCTTACTGTATGAGCGGACTGAGGATTGCTTTTTTTTAATCCTCACCTGAGGATTTGTTTTTCATTGATTCCAGAGAGAGAGGAAGGGAGAGGGAGCGAGAAAGAAACATCGATGTGAGAAAAACATCGATTGGTTGCCTTCTGTGCATGCCCTGACCAGGGGTCGAACCCACAATCCTTTAGTATATGGGATGATACTCCAACCAACTGAGCCACACCGGCCAGGGCAAGGATTTTTTGATATCTATTTCTTTCTGCAAAAACATCTCCAGCTAACTCAGAGATGCCATGTGAAATTTAGCACGAGAGAATCAAGAGACCCCGGGCTTTCTCCCTCTGCCACTAATTAGCCGTGTGGCCTTGAGCAAGTCACTTAAACTCTCTGGGCGTCAGATATGTTATCAGGAAAAGTAGTGAATTGTTTAAAGCATAATTTCTAAGGTCCTTGTCAATGCTAAATTTACAGGGCCAGCTTTCCCATAGAATTTATTTGCAAGTTTCTGTGTCTGCCCATATGTTGTATTTCAATGGCCATGAATGAAACTTGGTAAAGGATGGTAGTTCTCTGTGGTGAAAAAACAATGGTGGTTTCTGTCTGGAAGATTTTCTGCCCTTATTTACACTACCTAGCATGGAGAAGTTTCTTCATTCTGTAAGTTGAACTTTGACAAATATACTCCTATCTCCTTAAGACAAATATTTGTGGAGGATTCCTGGGGTTGTTCATTCATTATAACTTTACTCTTTTTAAATGCCACATTTATTAAATAGTCTCAGAGCTGGATAATCATTTAGATCTTACTGCATACGATAATGAATGGAACCTAACTCTTTATATAATCATTATCTCACTTCATTATAACTTATCTGTTTTCAAATCTGCTTTGCCAACTAAATGGGGAGCCCTTGAAGGTAGAACTCACGTATTATTTTCTTTCTAGTCCCTACTGCTGAGTATAGTATTCTGACTCAGTAGTTATCTTTTGAATAAAAGATAATTAATTCATTACTGTTAATTTGTAAATTACAGTTTAGGCTTAGCTCCCTCCCTAATGTTAACAAGGGCTCAGTAGTGTGGGAGCCATGAGGTTCACCTGAAGGCCTTCTCTGGCTCTTTCTCCCTCCCCATTCACACACTTCGTGGTAATGGAAAGGGTGTATTTAAAAAAGATGCCACAGGTTATTATAATATACACTTAGAGGCCTGGTGCATGAAATTCGTGAATGGGTACGGTCCCTGCGATCAGGGCCATCTTCCCCGGCTGCCTGCAGGCAGCCCTGCCCCCAAGTCACCACACCTCCGGTTCCACATTCGCCATCGGGTGATCGGTGCCTAATGGCCCGGTGGGAAGGGACCGAGAGGTTGGCTGTTCCCACCTGCTTGCCACCCCTGCCCCCGCTGTGGGTCACCATCTGTGTGTGGGTGACTGGTGGGGTGGGGGCCTCTGCCTGGTGCTGCCCGCATCCCCTGCCACCCAACCCCAGTTCCCTGTTTGCCATCAGGCGATGGGAGCCTGCCGGGAAGCGAAAGGGAACGAGAGGTGGTCAGTGCGCCTCATAGTGACTGGTCCAGTGGTCGTTCTGGTTGTTCCGCCCTTAGGGTCAATTTGCATGTTGCCCTTTTATTATATAGGATATTTCTCATCTTCAGGAGGGAAAAAGATACACTCAAAAGTCACATATTTCTGGGCTCTGTAGTTCCTAGGCTGCTCCATACACTAAATAGATCAGTGGTTCTCAACCTTCCTAATGCCGCGACCCTTTAATAGAGTTCCTCATGTTGTGGTGACCCCCAACCATAAAATTATTTTCGTTGCTACTTCATAGCTGTAATTTTGCTACTGTTATGAGTCATAATGTAAATATCTGGTATGCAGGATGTATTTTCATTGTTACAAATTGAACATAATTAAAGCATAGTGATTAATCACAAAAACAATATGTAATTATATATGTGTTTTCCGATGGTCTTAGGCGACCCCTGTGAAAGGGTCATTCGACCCCCAAAGGGGTCACGACCCACAGGTTGAGAACCGCTGAAATAGATGTACTGGTATAGCAACACACTTTGGGAGAGAGTGGAGACAGATTCTTTCCCACTGTGCAAGCCTGCCTGGGGACAGAGAGAGGGAAAATAATACACCCTTCTCTGAATGCCTGCTTTCCTTCTCACCAGGCAGGAAGCCATACACACCCAAACTGAAGTCTCATGCACTGAGAATGAGCATGTGTTCAAGGCCAGTTTGTTGATGCAGCTGACACAGACATACTGAGAAGAAAAAGGGGAATAGAGAACTATTTCATATGAAAATAAATCTTACCAATCTGCCTTTCAAGCATCAAATTAATATAGAACTGTTCACAAAGAAATGTTGCCCAAGGAGAAAACTTCAAATATTTGGAAATAGTAAACCAAAGCAATGAGACGGCATGAAGTAGAAACATTTGGATTGAATGTTAATTAAAAACAAACTTGGGATCCATTAACTTTATGGAAGTTTGAGGTCTTCAGCTCAAATACCAGCTCCTGGGAGCCCTTCCCTGACCACCCACTCCAATGCCGCCTCCTGGTCCTCAGTCACTCACTCTGTTTCATGTCACTCTATCTCATCCTATTGCCCTGTTCCATCCTCTCCCCTCCCCACCGCCCCGCCTCCCCCCCCCCCCCCCCCAGCATGTACAATGTCCTTGAGGCATCCTGTCTTACTTTCTACTGGGCCCCAACTCTTTGGCATGAGTAGGTGCTTGGTAAATATTTTTTATTTTGTTTATTTATTTTTCTTTATTTTCACCCCCCACCACCATTTATCCCTCCTATACATTTTTCCACCACCAACACCCAATATTTATTAACTAAGTGACAGAATGAACATTACTCATGGTCCATTGAAGATAGTTCTTTAAACTATTTTTCAGGATAGAAAACTGTCAGGAAAAAAAAATCACTGTTTAGGATTTGCCTCAAAAGAATTCTTGGAGAGTTGCCATAGCATAGTGGCTAATGGCACAGAATGGAGAGTAAGAACACCTGAGTGTGTGTCCTTAGAACCCTGAAAAGCACCCACAAAATACCTATAGAATGAAGTTTCAAGATTTAGTCCAAGTTTGTGCTTACAACATTAGAACGTGCTATTTAGCTAGAAACACTCATGCAGTGGGGTCCAGAATGTAGCAGAAGAATCAATGTGAGGTTCTTTTTGAAATAAGTTCCATGCTTAAGGAATGCCTACATTTACTAACCTCAAAAAATATTTCTTTCTGTCTCCCATGAAATCACAAAGCTATTGAAGGCTAAAAATCAAGCACGGCACTAAATTTGTCCTCTTGGTAGTTTTATGCAACAGCACAGAAGGTGGAGTCAAAGATGTTAGTTCTGGTTCGAACCTTGCCACTTACTAGCTTGAGTAAGTCACTTAATCTCTGTGAGCCTTACTTTCTTTCTTTATTAAAAATGAAAAAGGCCTGGCCAGATAGCACAGTTGGTTAGAGAATCGTCCCGATATGCCAAGGTTACAGGTTTGATCCTTGATCAGGGCACATACAAGAATCAACCTATGAATGCATAAATAAGTGGAACAACAAATCGATGTTTCTCTCTCTTTCCTTTCCTCTCTCTAAAATCAATAAAAATTTAAAAAGCAATAATACTCAACATTTTTCCCCTCCTAAAGTGGCAGTTAGTCTCCAGGAATATAACCTATGTGAAAGCGCTTAATATAGTTCAAATTATTAAGGGTTGTGAAGATATTAGCTATTTTTTACATTGACGGTGGAAAGATGTGTCAACTTAAATAAAGAAGTAAACAGAGGCAAACTCAAATGATCCAAAATTGAATTCACTTGGGAATAGCAGAGGAATTGCAGCTCAGGAAATGCATGCCTTACAAGCTACAAGGGAGTCCTTTGAGGGGATGGGGCAGGCAATATTTATGGGCAAGGAGTGCAAAGAGAGGGAAGTCCAGCCCAGGGTCCAAGTAGTAAGTTTATTGGCTTGCGGATGGGGAGAAGTTCTTGGCAGATGTTCATTGGTCAGGAGACAAGTCTCAATCTTCTGTAAATTGGGCATTTATGGGAAATCAGCCTTTAAAAAACATAGCTCAAACCCTCCTGCAATCTATAACACTAACTTTATTTTTTAAAATTTATTTTTATTGTTGAGGGTATTACCTTCTGAGTGTCTACATTTTATATTCTCCAGTACCATTTTCGATTGAAATCTTTTCACAGCCCTGGCTGGGTAGCAAAGTTGGTTCGAGCGTCCTCTCCATATGCCAAAGATGCAGGTTCCATCCCCAATCAGGGCAATACAAGAACCAACCAAAGAATGCATAAATAAGTGGAATAACAAATTCTCTCTCTCTCTCTCTCTCTCTCTCTCTCTCTCTCTCTCTCTCTCTCAAATCAATAAATAAAAATAAGAAATCATTTTTAAAAAGAAATCCTTTTACAGATGTAAGCATATTACGACTTTGTGATTGATGGAGAATTCTATTTCGGCGATTACAGTGAAATACTCAGCTGCCTGAACTAGCAAAACTGTTTGCCTTCAAGATGAAATGAAGTGGTAAATGCCAGAAATAATGATAGAGTAGACACTGAAGAGAGAGCTATTTCTGTGCTAATTGAGCAGTATGTTTATCAGAAACTTAGCAAGTGGACTAAATATCTAGAAATCTAATTATATGGTCTCTTAGTACAGTAAGAGACACTAAATTGGAAAATTATCTTCTGATCCCTCTTACTTACTTCTATTAACATTCAAACAATTAAATCTTTTTTCACTCCACCCTTTCTCTTCCAGCCCATCAAGACTCCACTCTCTTCTTATATTTAAAAGTCCCATTTTCCTCATAAAAACATTTTCATTTCCTGAGCCACCAGCCTTCATAGTTTAGAATAAATAGGCTAAAATGTTAACAGAAGGTACTTCTGGTCACGAGATTATGAATAACAGTTTCTTATTATATTTTTCTGTAGCTAACAATTTTCCATAATGAGCATGGTAACAGGAAAAACAAGGAAATGGATTTATTTAGGCAGCATTACTCAGAGTATTTTATTTTATTTTTATATTTTTATTGATTTCAGAGAAGAAGGGAGAGAGAGAGAGATAGAAATATCAATGATGAGAGAGAATCATTGATTGGCTACCCCCTGCACTCTCCACAGTGGGGATAGAGTCCACAACCCAGGCATGTGCCTTGACCGACCTCCTGGTTCATAGGTCAATGCTCAACCACTGAGCCACGCTGGCCAGGCACTCAGAGTGTTTTAGATAATACTAATATTAGGAGATATCTTGCAAGGAGTAAGATAGCTGACCAAGTAAATTTGGGAAATACTCCTTTGGGGAGAGTCCCAGAACACAATAATATATTAAACACTTGCAAGATCCAACAAAACATAAACCCACTTAACTTTGTTTATTCCAGCATTTTCTTTTCTATAAAACATGTCTTTCATGCAAATTCTGTAAGTATTTGTGAAATTAATGACCCACAGAATGGAAAGTGTTTTAATACACAAATGCAGAATCTTGGACATCCTTATGCTAAAAAATTGTTGGTTATTTATCTGAAATTCAAATTAAACTGAGCATCATGTATTTTATCTCACAATCTTCCTTAACTCAAATTTATTAATACCAGGGCTATGAAGCACACTATGAAAAATGCCTTTTTATTCAAAGTATGGTCCATGGAGCATCCACATTACCTGGAAATGTACTAGAAATGCACAAAGTCAGGCTCCACCACAGACCTGCTGAGCCAGAGCCTGCATCGTGTCAATGTCTCCAGGTGAAGTGTTCGCATGTTAAAGTTTGAGAAGCCCTGATATAAAGAATTCCTGACATGAGGTTTTCAACCTTGGCTGCACAAGCTTTAAAAATATGCATGTCTGGACCCTTGCTGGTGTGGCTCAGTCGTGAGAGGATCTACCCATACACCGAAGCGTCGCAGGCTCGATTCACGGTCAAGGGCACGTACCTGGGTTACGGGTTCGATCTACAGCGGTTGGGGCACAGGCGGGAGGCAACTAATCAATGTGTCTCTCTGACGTCGATGTTTCTCTCTCTCCTCCCTTTCCTCCCTCCCACTCTTTCTAAAAAAACAAATGGAAAATATCCTCGGGTTGAGGATTAACAAAAACAACAACAAAAAAGCGTGCCTGGGCGAACTCTCAGAGCATCAGATTTAATTGATCTGAGGTACAATTTTAGCTATTAATCTTTTTAACACCCCCTCACTAATACCCTAAATGATTCCAGTGAGTAGCTATGACATTGTGATTTATAGGAAATATATGAAAATTTAAAAAAGAAATATATGATTGATCATTCAGATAACTAAAATATACTTCTCATATATATAGTTAGTTTTCATCCATAGTTCCTGGCTCAAAGCTCTTCAAACCCTTGGAATTTCCTGAGCGATAAGAGCGATGAGACCATGTTTTATTGTAATATTTGGCCTCTTGTCCTTGGTTCCTGAAATCACTTCAGAGCTATAAGGTGGCTTGGGTGTTATTTATCACAGCCTCTCTCCAGCACAACTGGGTTTAGGTTAATAGTGTGACCCTCAGAAACACCTAAGGATGGAGGAGGGCCTGGCGGTTGGCTAATGACTTAATGAAACCTCGTAAAAGCTCAAAAGGAAGAGTTCAGAGAGTTTCAGGTGCTTGAACATGTGGAAGTGCTGGGAGAGGCTCCCAGAGAGCATAGGTGCTCCGTGGCCTCTCCCCATACCTTGCTCTAGCACCCCTTTCATCTGGCGGGTCCTCAGTTATATCCTTTTATAATTAACCGATAATATGGTAAGTTAAATGTTTCTCTGAGTTTTGAGCCACTCTAGCAAATTAACTAAACCTGAGAAGAGGGTCATGGTAATCTGGTTGACAGCCAGTCAGTTAAAAGTACAGATAACTATGTGGTCTTTCAACTGGCATCTGAGGTGAGGGTAAGGGGGCACTCTTGCAAGACTGAGCCGCTAACCTGTGGGATCTGATGCTATCTCCAGGTAGATAATGTCAGAATTGAGTTGAGTTGTAGCACACCCAGCTGGTGTGAGGAACTTGCCCCCAATGGAATTGGGTGTAGCAACTTTAGTAGCCAAGGTAGAACCTTCATTTAAAGTTGGGGACCCAACCACGATGGACTCAGAACCACCTAGAGAGAGTTTCCCAACATTTCTGTGCCTGGCCCAGGTCTACTGAACCAACATCTTTAGGTGTGGCTGCAACTTAAGAAAGCATCTGGTACAATTCTGCTAGGTACCCTTTCTCCAGTTGAGAACCATTAATGTTGAGGACACCCTAAAATGGAGCTGTTCAGCTGCTATCTGGCCTCCACATTACGGAGGGACGAAGGTCCACCCATGGAACTTGGCATTCAACTCAGGGTAGGCGTGATTTTCCTCCTGTTCCCCTGGCAGCCACAGACCCACAGGTGGGAGGACACGAAGAGCAAGGTAGAATGGCCTTTGCCCACCAGAGGGAATTTCATGGATGTTCACATTTCTCTGAAGAATTGCTGTGATGCCCTAGGATGAAGGTGTTTATTGACTCTGACCAGATTAAATCATTTGTTTTCACTCTTGGATGTGATATGGCATCCCACAAGTCTATTCAGGATACTAAACGGATTATGAAAATGGTTCTAGCAGAAGTGGGGAGTGATTTAGATAATTCCGAGTTAGATTATGCAGCACAGGTAGTGACTTGTTCGCCCGCTGATAAGGTAACACCCAGCTGCAGACAGTGGCAGAGTGCTCGGCAGGTGTGTTGGACCCTTGGGCTGACAGATGGGCTAAGCAGTGACAGTTAAGGAAATCTCGCCCTTTCTCCAGCAGCACACGGTAATTGAGCACAAAGCTTGATAAGAGGCAGGCAGAATTTTAGTCAAAGAATAGAACTTGCTCAATTGTATGAAATCGTATGGATTTCATCTGAAGTTGAGCGTTCAAGATGTCTTTTGTCTGTCTTTTAGTTAGTTATATCTCAACTTTGTAAGAACTGAGAAAGTGTCTTTGATAGAAGCAAATAGGCCTGTTTCTGGGTTTATGACCAAGTTGGTGGCCTGGAGGTTTCATGGCAAGTTCATCTAACCACTATACGATCACGGCGAGCTACCGGAACGTCACGGCAAGTTCACCTAAATGATGACATTGATACAAGGCAGCCAGTGGGGCATTTTTATTCTTTTTCAGGAATCCCATTGAATTGACCTCAATGCTGAAATGTTTGAGAATTTTTTTTTCAGGTTAAATGATGTGGTTTACTATCTTTATGTTGCATGAAAGTAGTAAACCCTCCTTTAACTTTAAGGTGCTTACGGATCATCTGGGGATCTTGTTAAAATGCAGTTTCTGGTTGAGTAAGTCTGGTGTGTGGCTGAGGTTGTGCATTTCTAACAAGCTCCCAGCTCCTGTTGCTGCTGCTGGCCTGCAGACCACACCTCGAGTAGCAGGGCCATAGAACTTGTGTTTAAACCACGTGTATCAGCCAGGGTATTCCAGACAGAACCAACAATATAGATGTGTGTGTGTGTGTGTGTGTGTACTGACAGGTATTTATTTTAAGGAACTGGCTCATGTTATTGTGGGGATTGGCAAGTCCAAAGTTCGTAGGACAGAGGCTGGAAACGCAGGCAGGAGTTAATACTGCAGTCTCCAGGCAGAATTTCTTCTTCTCCAGAAAACCTCGGTTTTTGCTCTTACAGCCTTTCAACCGATTGGATGAGGCCTACTCACATCATTGACGGTAATCTCCTTTATTTAAGGTCAGCTAATTATAGATGTTAACCACATCTACAAAAGCCTTCGCAGCCGCACCTAGATTAGTGTTTGGTTAAATAACTGTAGGGCAGCCAAGTTGACCCATAAGACTAACTATCACACATTGCAACTCTTTCTTTAAAGGACAGTTTCCAAATATGTCTAATACAAAAAACAAATAAAAGAGTCAGTGCCCTGTTTAAATTAAGAATCCGATCCTGGAGCCTGGCCTCTCATTCCTCAGCTCCTGCCCCCTCCCAGCTCCTGCCCACTCCCCCAAGGAACATAATTTCAAAATCCTTGTCTTATATTTCTTCACCTGTAGACTGCAGATGGTAGTAGTACTTGACTTAGGATTAACTGAAATCATCTGATAAAAAATCATTTAGCACAATGTCTGGCACTATTGTGGGCATTTATTTTTTGAGGAAAATACAGCTTTTATTACTGAAAAGTCCAGAGTCAGGGCAGGGTTTGCAGTGGTTTGATAAAGGATTGTGGGCATTTTTTACACATGCAGTGGTTCTCAACCGTCTGGCCCTTTAAATACAGTTCCTCAAGCTGTGACTCAACCATAAACTAATTTTCGTTTGGCCCTAACCGGTTTGGCTCAGTGGATAGAGTGTCGGCCTGCGGACTGAAGGGTCCCAGGTTCGATTCCGGTCAAGGGCATATACCTTGGTTGCGGGCACATCCCCAGTGGGGTGTGTGCAGGAGGCAGCTGATCGATCTTTCTCTATCATCGATGTTTCTAACTCTCTATCTTTCTCCCTTCCTCTCTGTAAAAAATCAATAAAATATATTTTTGAAAAAAATTATTTTCATTGCTACTTCATAACTGTAATGCTGCTACCGTTATGAATCATAATGTAAATATTGGATATGCTGGATGGTCTTAGGCGGCCCCTGTGAAAGGGTCATTTGACCACCAAAGGGGTTGAGACCCACAGGTTGAGAACCACTGCATTAGAGGCTTTTAGTACGATTGATAGTAATCAAAACAATTGAAAAATAATCTTCCTTGCAAAGAAAGAAAAACTTGAAACATTTTGGTATAAGGCTTAGTATGCTCCTAGGATGTATTTCTGCCTCCACTTTTTTTTTTAAATTGTTCAGAGAGGAAGGGGGAGGAAGAGAGAGAAAGAAACATCAATAAATGTAGGACACTGCTCTTGGGTTGGGAAAAGAGAACTGGAACAAAGCCAGACCAGGTCCTCTCAGGGATCATCAGGCTATGGTGCCCATGGGTACTGCAAGAAAGTTCTAGGTGAATCACATGCAATCCTGCTGGATTGTCCTAGGGCCTACTGGGATAACCTTCCTTATGGCTGTCATACTATGGGCAAGGTAATCTCTCTGAGCTCCTGTTCTCTGTAAATTAGCATCATAGAATCTACCTCATGGGGATTTTCTTTTCTTAACAAACTTTTAATTTTGGAGAAGTTTTAGATTAACAGAAAAATTACAAAGATAGTACAGTTTTCCTGTAGGCCCCTCGCCCAGTTTCCTTCATTGTTTACATCTTATGTTATCATGGTACATTTGCCAAAACAACAAGCTGACACTGGTACATTATTAGCAACTAAACTCCAGGCTTCATTCCTACTTCCCCAGTTCACCACTGATGGCGGTTTGTGTTCCAGGATGCAATCCGGGAAACCACATTGCATTGTGTTGTCTTTTCTCCACAGTATCCTCTAATCCAGCGGTTCTCAACCTGTGGGTCGCGACTCCTTTGGCGGTCAAACGACCCTTTCACAGGGGTCGCCTAAGACCATCCTGTATATCAGATATTTACATTACGATTCATAACAGTAGCAGCATTACAGTTATGAAGTAGCAACGAAAATAATTTTATGGTTGAGTCACAACATGAGGAACTGTATTTAAAGGGCCAGAAGGTTGAGAACCACTGCTCTAATCTATGACAGTTTCTCAATATTTCCTTTTCCATGACCTCGAGAGTCTTGAGGAGTATGGCCAGGTGTCCTATAGAATGTCCCCCAGTATACTAGTAGCTTTGTCTGATGTTTCTCTCAGGGTTAGACTGAGATTACCCCAACAGAGTTTTAATGGAGATATAAGGAGATAATCTATAAAACATTTAGGATCCTATTTGGCAGGCATTTTCATTACCAATGTGCTTTTAAAAAAATCCTCGCCAGAGGATATTTTTCCATTGATTTTTAGGGAGAATGGAAAAGAGAGGGGAAGACAGAGAGAAGCACATAGATTGGTTGCCTCCTACATGAGCCCTGACCAGGGCCTGGGTGGGGGAGGAGCCTGCAACCAAGGTACGTGCCCTTGATGGGAATCAAACTCAAGACCCTTTGGTCTGCAGCCAAATTGGCTAAGGTCCAATGTGCAATTTTTAAAATACATTTTTATTGATTTCAGAGAGGAAGGGAGAGAGAGAGAAAGAAAGAGAGAGAGAGAGAGAGAGAGAGAGAGAGAGAGAAACATCAATGATGAGAATCATTGATTGGCTGCCTCCTGCACACCCCACACTGAGGATTGAGCCCACATCCCGGGCATGTGCCCCGACCGGGAGGAATCAGACCGTGACCTCCTGATTCATAGGCCAATGCTCAACCACTGAGCCATGCAGGCCGGGCCCAATATGCATTTTTTTAAAAATATATTTTATTGATTTTTTTACAGAAAGAAAGGGAGAGAGATAGAGAGCTAGAAACATTGATGAGAGAGAAACATCGATCAGCTGCCTCCTGCACACCCCCCACCGGGGACGTGCCTGCAACCCAGGTACATGCCCTTGACCAGAATTGAACCTGGGACCTTTCAGTCCGCAGGCCGACGCTCTATCCACTGAGCCAAAGTGGTTTTGGCCCAATATGCATTTTTAATCCGGAGGGGCAAAGCCGAGATGGGGTTGACAGCAGAGACTACAGCCAGCAGCCTGGGTCCAAGTCCTGTTGCTTTCTAACTGTGTGACCCTGGACGCGTTATTAACCTCTGTTCTGCTCTTCTCTCAGTAATGATAATAACAGCACTTTTCTCATATGGTTGTTGTGAGGCTTGAACTGATGGACATATGAATTGATTGATGTAAAGTACTTATTACGTTCTGGGCACTTTTTGGTAAAAAAGCTCCCTTTACTCTCTTTTTGCTGTTAAAATTATTAAGAATAATAGTGTGAGGCTCTCTCTCCCTCATCTTAGGGATAATCCTGGATCTTCATGTAGTTGTGTATCTATAGTGAACACGCCTGTGTGAGACTCCGCCTGCCTGGAGGTTGCCAATCCGAAGTGTCATTGTGAACCCAGGTTCTCGGCCAGCTTTCAGATTCACAGCAAACACCCTTCAGTAGCAGCCCTCACGTGCTTCCCTGCAGAACCCTCTGCTTCCATGCCAGCCCCATCCATGGGGAGGAGCAGGTAAAAAGGTGGAGAGGGCGCCTGCCTAGGACTTGCAGGGTCGGGGGGTCTGAATCAGACAACAGCAGAGCCTGGAGAGGCGCAGGGGTGAAAAGCAGAGCCCCCGGCTGCAGGGCTGGGAGCCTGGGATCCGGGTTACCTCTCATCTGGTCATCGCCAAGGTCAGAGTGCAAGTACGATCCCTTGTTCAGCACACACGAAGGATGACTCAGTTACACCACAGTGTAGTTTAATCCGGGAACAAGCCTAAAATTATGCAATTAAAGACTTGAATGAAGTGTTGGAGTATACAATTTTAAAAATGAATCAGAATGGGATATTTAAAAAAGTAAAGCAAAGGGAAAGAGTGAAACAATAAGCCTGGGAAGAAAAAGAAAATTGAAACCCACAGCCTCTCTGCCCACTTCCTGCTGTCTCATTCCTGCGGTGCCGTTTTGTCTGGTCTTATTTGTCTTTACTTACATGATAATCCCCCAGAGCAAGGAAGGAGTCACCTTGATTTCAGTGCAGCTCTAACACTGAGCAATTCCCTGGATGTTAAAAATGGCAAAAACGATCGCATCGCACTCAGTTACATCCTCAGGGGTCTTCCTTGCCTCTTAATATTTTACCCATTCTTGAAGCACTGTTTTGAAGCGTGTTATAAATTTGAAGTATTTAATCTTCCCAGATATCTTAGCATATCTGGGTGGGTGGTATTTATTTAATAAATACTGAGTGCTAGACACGTGCAATCCCTCAGGAACAAAACAGACCGAGATGCATGCTCTTATGTGCTTACATGTTAGTGAGGGCAGACAGCACTCATGTGCGAAATGAACAAGTAAGAGTGTATGGTATGTTAGAAGGTGACAGTGCTATGGAAAAGAGAACAGCAGAGGGGAATTGAGGGTGGAAGGATAGCTTCTCAATTCTCCCCATTTGCCAATGGTGGGGGGGCTGCACTCCCCTACTTTTCCCAGTCTCGGCTCTACATTTTGTCTAGCCATCTCTGACCCTTTTTTATATCCCCCTTTTTAATGGGAAGAGGATTAGATGCAGTTCAGCGCTCCGCTCTGGAGCCAAAGTGTCTGGAATTGATCCGTACCTCAGTGGCATGCTTCTCTAGGTGACCTTGGGCAAGTGAACTTCTCTCTGCATTTACCTCCCCAGCCATAAAATTTATGCACCTCACAGGGTTGTAGAGAGGATTAAATGTGCTTAGAGAAGTGTCTGGTACATAGTAAGTGCTCAGATGTTAGCTTTAAAAATGTGGTGCCCATGTGTTGTGGAGTGGGGGAGAGTCATGAGTAGGAGACTCTCTGCTACTTAGTAAATGATGGACAGCATATAGTGCGGGATCCATTCCTATCGCTAAACACCGCTAAGCCCAGCTGCATGGGGCTCCCTCCTCAGGAACTTCAGCTATGAAGCATGGAGTCCCCTCTTATTCAACAACTGTAGTGAGACGTAGTCATATATGTCCAAGGCCAGAGGCTGCTTCAAAACAGGTAAGTGGTTCCTCTCTTATCCTTTGGTTCATTCCCAAGAAACACTCTTCTTTTCTGATAGTTTTCTGTATTTTTTAAAAAATATATATTTTTATTGATTTCAGAGAGGAAGGGAGAGGGAGAGAGAAATAGAAACATCAATGATGAGAGAGAATCATTGATTGACTGCCTCTTGCACGTCCCACACTGGGGATCGAGCCTGTAACGCGGGCATGTGCCCTGACCGGGAATCGAACCGAGAGCTCCTGCCTCATAGGTGGAAGCTCGACCACTGAGCCACGCCGGCCAGGCAAGTCTCTGTATTTTTTAAAAATAAATTCTCGCATTGTTACTTCATTTTTAACTTAAGCTTAATCACACACAGAAATAGGCCTTTGCTTTGCTGTGCAGCTGCCTGAAACAGTCACCACTTTGACCATTTTCTCGTGTTTGGCTGTACTTTGTTACTATTAACAACCACACCCGGTACCCCACTTTCATAAACTAAAATAAATAGCAAAACTTAAAATATTGAAAAGGGATGAGCTAGGTCAAACCATTTTAGGCTGGAGAAAATATTCATGAGGTCCTCTATTCCCAGGGGTTTCTACAAATCTAGTCTTCAATGCATTGAAGATAAAACTCAAAAGGGTAGCTCAGAATTACACACACACACACACACACACACACACACTTCACACAAATGCTGTCAAACAAACTCAATGTATCTAGACAACTTCCCTGGCGTAACTTATTTCCTGAGTGTTGAGTCTCAAGGACTCTCCCATAGTAAATTATTAAGCTTAGTACAAGGTCTAAGATCGAGATAAAAGAAAAAGGAAAAGAATGTTGTTTAAAGTGGAAGATCAAACACATTTAATGCATCCCTGTGACAGGACAGTTTAGCCTATCCTTTATCACGATGATAAAAACAAGGAGTTAGACCAACCGTGGGCAAATTACAGCCCGCGGGCCGGATCCGGCCCGTTTGAAATGAATAAAACTTAAAAAAAAAAAAAAGACCGTACCCTTTTATGTAATGATGTTTACTTTGAATTTATATTAGTCCACACAAACACTCCATCCATGCTTTTGTTCCGGCCCTCCGGTCCAGTTTAAGAACCCATTGTGGCCCTCAAGTCAAAAAGTTTGCCCACCCCCGAGTTAGACAAACAAAACATAGTTGCAATGATTCCTTTTGTAGCCCTCTAGTTCCACACAAGTGCTTATCTTCATCTTGTGGCAAGTGCAGGAAGTCCTCTTTGTCAAGGGGAAATTAAGGACCAGATAATATAGCATCCGGTCAGTCTTGGTTAGGCATTCACTGACCTTCTACCCCATTTTCCAATAACTGAATTCTTATCTTGGTTTCTTACTTGGTACCCCAATTCCTCGAAGACAGCCCCTAGACTGCTTGCTTCCATACCCTCCCACAGGCCGGTGTCCTGACAATCTTGGGGGAGGCCCTTTAGACTCAGCCTGCCTAGATCTACACCTGACATAGATCGCCAAGACTGTCTCCATCACTGTTCTGTCCACTCACTAGGCCTTCCTCCTGTCATGGACCTCTCCAGCCAACACTCTGCCATCTCGGACAACCTCCTGCCACCTACATCTCCAGATAACGCACCCACACTGTTTGGACTTTCTCGATTGCACCTGTGTCAGCCCCTCCTGCTCTAGCTGATTCCACTGCTCACCCAGTTCCGGACCTGAGAACTGGAGACAATTATAGAGGCAGGAAGAAATAAGGCTGTACGTGTTAGATGTTTAGTTCTGACCCAGAACGCCAGCACCTCTTCCTTATGAGGTTGTTGTGAGGATGAAGTGAGTATATGCATTTAGCTGGCACCTTAGAGGAAATCGGAACATGAGAAGGACTTACCTGGTTGTGGAAGAGAGATGGAGGCATTCCAGGAAGAGGGAACAGCCTAGTAAAGCCCAGATACCAGTGTCCACACTGCCGGAGCTCCCTGGGTGTCCCCGTTGGATCAAGGAAGCTGTCTATTGCTGTGGGCCTCAGGGGCTTGGAATTCAAAATCTTCCCAATAGGGTTCCCTCACAGGAGACTGCTCAGCCATCTTTTGCCGCACTTCCTTCCCAGCTAATCTGAGACATTTTTGATTAGACTGCTAGGTGCTAATTAAAATCACCCAGTGAACCATTTCCCATTTACTCTTAATTTTCACGCACCACCATGACGATGCATGTTATTAAATGTGTCAGATTAGTTTGGCTCTAAATTTTAATTTCCTGTGATGCTGAACTCCACTTATGTAAGTTCTTCTCCGTGGGCTGTTCATATAGCAAGATGATATTTTGCAAAATTGTGAGCTTTGGTTAAACATGATGAGTTCTGTATTCAGCTACTCGTTGTCTTATCTGCCTACCTATAAGTTGAAGGAATTATTTGTGTAACCAAAGGTCTTATAAAATGCAGTGATACTTCTTTAATCCTCATAGCTAATCCATGTGCTTGTTATCTGCCTTTTTCCCCAGGATCATCTTAAGTTATTTACTATATAGCAGGCTCTTGAATAACGTTGTTTCATTACAATGTTGATGAAATGTTGTGGGAAATTAACTCTTGTTTAGAATAAGTTAGCCTATGGTGAAATTGTCGTTTTGCTTAATATTTCAGAACTTACTGGCAACGTTAAGTGCAAACCATCTTGTTTTTCTTATGCACATGTTTTAGAATCTAGTAATGGGAGGAAGAATGTTCAGTAGGAGAAAGTTGAGCTATTAAATTATTTTCTAATGAATTTAGATCACACATTTAGTAGCCTTTTCATCATAATGTCTGAGGATTAAGAAACAAAATATTACCCTACATTTCCCAGCCTGTTTCTCTGTGTTTTAACCCCTACTGTATGATGTGTTGCTGCAAGGTAAAAAATCATTTCTGATTAATTCACAAGGAGTTCGAGGCTCTTGTTGTTAATAATATACGCATGGAGCCCCTTGATAAAGCTGACATTAGCCATCTCTTAGGTTGAATAGGTCATATCAACTATAGAATAAGTGGAATTGATATGCTTTTGAGAATGTGATTGGATTCATATAAAAACCATGTTTTAATGGGACATAAAGAATTAAAAGATGAACACTAAATGGGAAAATAATTATACAATATACTGACAAGCAAGGATTAGTATCTCATCATATAAATGTTTTGAGGATTCATTTATCCAGTTGATCAGTCTTCATGCACTCATTAATTCAACAAAAATTCATTAAGTGCCCTAGCTGGTTTGGCTTAGTGGATAAAGCATTGGCCTGTGGACTGAAGGTCCCAGGTTCAATTCTGGCCAAGGGCACATGCCCGGGTTGCAGGCTCGATCTCCAGTAAGGGTCGTGCAGGAGGCAGCCAATCAATGATTCTCTCTCGTCATTGATGTTTCTAACTCTCCTTCTTCCTTCCTCTCTACAATCAATAAAAAAAATTCATTAAGCACTGTATGTGTTTAGTTTCCCCCCACATTCCTATGTTGAAATCCTAGCTCCCCGTATCTCAGAATGTGATCTTATTTTGAGGCAGGGTCTTTACAGAAGCAATCAAGTTAAAGTGAAGTCATTTCATTGGGTCCTAATCCAATGCAATGGGTACCCTTATAAAAAGGGGAAATTTGGACACAGTGATATACTAGAGGGAAGATGATGTAAAGAGACATAGGGCCCTAGCTGGTTCGGCTCAGTGGATAGGGCGTCGGTCTTCGGATGGGAAGGTCCCAGGTTCAATTCTTGTCAAGGGCACATACCTCGGTTGCAGGTTTCTCCCGGGCCCAGGCCCTGGTCAAGGCGTGTGCAGGAGGCAACCAATCAATGTCTTTTTCTCACATCAATATTTCTATCTTTTCTTCTCTCTTCCACTCTCTCTAAAATCAATGGAAAAAATATCCCTGAGTGAGGATTAAAAAGAAAAGAAAAGAAAAGAGAAGGAGGGAAAGAGGGAGAGAGAGAGAGAGAGAGAGAGAGAGAGAGAGAGAAGATGGCCATGAACAAGCCAAGGAGAGAGGCCTGGAACAGATCCCTCCATCATGGCCCTCAGAAGGAGCCAACCCTGAACATGACACATAAGGGAGCAATAGTTGGGAGAGAATTCAAGGTTCAGTGGCCAATAAGAGGGGAATCTATGAGAGAAGCACAGTATAACAATTACTCCTAATGCTGTGGCTTGGATGACTGGGTGTGTCATAACACTATTAACCAAAAGATAATAATAGGTGAAAATAGGATAAAAAATGTTTAGTGGAGTTGGGGCACGATGGTTGGAATGGTGTTAATGAGTTCAGCTGTAGACATGCTCCGTTTGAGGGGCCTATAGATGTCAGCAGGCAGTTAAAATACCGACTTGGCTCTTAGGAGAAAGCTCAAGGCTGGAAAAATCCATTTGATTATTTCATACAGAGTTGGAGCCATGGGTGTGGTTGAGAAAGAGACAGCTATCACTTACTGAGTGTTCATCATATGCTATGCACTGCACTCTACGTGGAGTATCTTATTTAATACCGGCAACAACTGTATTTAGGAGATACTTTGTTATTGTGTTTCACATAATAATCCGAGTTTAGAGAGATTAAGTGATTTGCCCAAATTTACATACAGTAGTCTTCCATTATTCATGGGATGTACATGTCAAGACCCCCAGTGGATCTCTGAAATCATGGAAAGTACTAAACCCTGTATATATTGTGTTTTTCCCTATACATACATACACTTTACGGCTTCCGTTTGGCATATCCAAGTTGCCAGCATCACCACTTTGCACTTGAGGACCATATTAAGTAATACAAAGGTTCCTACAATACAAGAACTGAGATACTGAGACCATCGGTATGATAACAGAGATGGCTGCTAAGTGACTAACAGGCGATAGTACATACAGCATGGATACAGTGGACAAAGGGATGATTCACATCCAAGGTGGAACACAGCAGGATAGCATAAGATTTCATCACACTACTCCAAACAGCATGCAATTGAAACGTACAGATTGTTTATTTCTGGAATTTTCCATCTAATACTTTTGGACTGTGATTGATTGTGGAGAACTGAAACCACAGAAAGCAAAACCATGGTTAAGGGGGGACTACTGTGGTTGATAAGTGGATGTAAACCCAAGTGGTCTGACCTCAGTGTCCGGCTCTGTGCCCTTTGCCATGGAGATAGCTTTGTTTACAAGCAAGCAAAAGTGGAATCTGGATAGAAAGCAGTTTTTTAAAATGTTGGCGGAGAACCAGAAAACCAGATGGAGGTCATCAAATGTTCAAAGGAATCCAAAGAGGTCAGTGGAGACGAGCTCTGAATTTAAGCCCAAATCAGATAAGAAGAGCATGGATGCACTTCCCGAGAACAGTCTTAGTGGTGACAGGGCCAGAGTCCGCCTGAAAATGCTCAGAAGCAAATGAGGCAGCTGTACAAGCAGGTCGGAAGGCACTGAGGAAGGAGGGACAGCTGGCCACCCAGACAAGTATCAAGGTGAAATCACCGTGGTAAGTATTCCTCTACTCCTCAGTCCACCTAGACAAGTGATTGCATAAGATGTAGGCAGGCTCAGAAACCAAGTATGCCTGCACAGGGGTCCAAGGCCATGAGAGCTTATGTTAGAAAACCAAAATGTTGATTGATCAATTGGTACTGAGTAATAAACTACCAAGCCAGCCAGATGTTCATTGTTGCTAATGAGAGCACTATAACTTTATACAAACCCTAATTATAATCAAAATGTTGCCAGAAAGGTAAAGTGTAGGCCCTGAACCTGTATTCTCTCTTACTTCTGGATTATTCCATAAGTGGATGACTTCACCACTACAAGTTTTATTTTTCCTCATTTTATTTATTTACTAGAGGCCCAGTGCATGAAATTCATGCACTTGGGGGGTGGGGTGTCCCTCAGCCCAGCCTGCACCCTCTCGCAGTCCGGGAGACCTCAGGGGATGTCCCACTGCTGGCTTAGGCCTGCTCCCCAGGGAGCGGGCCTAAGCTGGAAGTCAGACATCCTTAGCGCTGCTGTGGAGGCGGGAGAGGCTCCCACCACCGCCACTGCGCTCACCAGCTGTGAGCCTGGCTTCTGGCTGAGCGGTGCTCCCCCTGTGGGAGCACACTGACCACCAGGGGACAGCTCCTGCGTTGAGTGTCTGCCCACTGGTGGTCAATGCATGTCATAGTGATCCGTCGTTCTGCTGTTCGGTCGATTTGCATATTAGCCTTTTAAAATATATAGTATATTTTAACTATATATATTTTTTAAATATCACTTGAATCAATATTTTTACGTGTTGTAATATATTTTTATTGATTTCAGAGAGGAAGGGAGAGGAAGAGAGAGATAGAAACATCAATGATGAGAGAGAATCGTTGATCGGCTGCCTCCTGCACGCTCCCTACTGGGGATCAAGCCCGAAACCCAAGCATGTGCTCTGAGTGGAATTGAACCTAGGACCTTCCAGTCTGCAGTCCAACACTCTATCCACTGAGCCAAACCAGCTAGGGCTATATATATATTTTTAAAATATATTTTTTATTGATTTCAGAGAGGAAGGGAGAGGGAGAGAGAGATAGAAACATCAGTGATGAGAGAGAATCATTGATAGGCTGCCTCCTGCACATCCCCCACTGGGAATTGAGCCTGCAACCCATGCCCTTACTGGAAATTGAACCGTGACCTCCTAGTTCATAGGTTGACGCTCAACCACTGAGACACACCAGATGAGCTATTTTTTCTCATTTTATACTGAAGGAGTATACTTTTTTTCTAGGTTTGGTGATGTTTTACAGTTTATCCATGTGCCACCTTTATAGGTAGAAAGATAGATTGGATGAGTAGCTTGACGGTAGGTATGTGTCTAGACTAGGAAAACTTGAATGTGTTTGTGAAGAGTGGATGGAGGAAGAGGAGGAAGTTGATGGAGATGGGATTTAGCACACAGGGGAGTAGTTTAACTTTCAAAAGGAAGAAGGCCCCCTCTGCCTCTAAGCTATCAGAAACAAGTCAAAAAGAGGTATATTTCAGGTAAATCAACAAATGCAAGATGGCTCTGACACGTGTGGCTTTCATTTTCTCTTTGGATTCAGAGAAAACATCGTAGGCCAAGATTTGAGGGATACACAGGTTGTGTGGGATGTCTGAGGAGAAGTTTGTGTTTGGAATTTTCAACATGGAACCTGCCAAAGGGAGCTCACCAGAGGCAGGAAAAGGCACCGTGGGACAGCTTTGATGAAGCAAGCTTGTAGGGGTACCAGGCAGGGCAGTGATGGGCTTCTTTCCCACACAACTCTATCCAGTCAGGGCCTGAGTCCGCTGAGGAAGGAGAGAATGGAGGCCAAAGAGACAGGAAATGGAGTTGCTGATATACTTGTCACTAAAGGGGTTAACCAGAGAGCAGGTCATTGACAGATTGGAATTCGGAGTCTACAGGTCTTTGTGAGGTCAGAGAGCACATCTAGTGAAAGACCATTAGATAGGAGAAGAAAAAAAGACTATGATCTGAGCAGGATTTCGGAGGAGAACTTGAAAAGACACAAATTTGAGTGATGACAAAGACAGGGTTACCAAAAAAGAGAGACCTACGGCAAAAAGAGATCAAGGACTCAAGAAATCAAGGCTAACCCTAGCTGGTTTGGCTCAGTGGATAGAGCATCAGCCTTCAGACTGAAGGGTCCTGGGTTTGATTCTGGTCAAGGACACATGTACAGGTTGTGGGCTCGATCCCCAGTGGGGGGTGTGCAGGAAGCAGCCAATTAATGATTCTCTATCATCATTGATGTTTCTATCTCTTTCGCCCTCTCCCTTCCTCTTTGAAATCAATAAAATTATATTTTAAAAAATAAATCAAGGCTAGATGTTTGAAGACAGATATCTGCACTAGAGAACCCCATGGGTAAGGGGAATGACTGGGCTTTCTGGAGATGGGAGTTGTAGGGGTGAAGACAGGTAGAATAACATGTCCATGTCCTCACCCCCAGAACCTATGACTATGTTCCTTACACAGCAAAAGGGATTAAGCTGATATGATTAAATTAAGGGTTTTGAGAAGGGGAGATTATTCTGGATCATCCAGGTGGGCTCACTGTTATCACAAAGCTCCTTAAAAGAATAAAGGGAGGCCAAAGAACTGTAATGACAATGGAAGCAGAGGTCTGAGTGATGTGATTGCCAGCTGTGAAGATGGAGAAAGGAAGGGGTCACAAACCAAGAAATTCAAGTGGCCAGTAGAAGGTGGAAAAAGCAAGGAAACAGGGGATCTCCTAGAGCCCCCGGGAGGAACACCGAACGCCGACACCTTAATTCTAGCCCAGGGAGACCCACTTGGACTTCTGACCTCCAGACCTGTAAGGTAATAAGTTTGTGATGTTTCATGTCACTTAGTTTGTGGTAATTGTTCCAGCAGCAAAAGGACACAAATAGAGATGGGAAGCTGATTGATATTAACTTTTTTCAAAGGAAAGGATTTTGAAAGAAAGTGAAAGAGCAGTGCTCTGGGAAGAAGCCTAGAGCCAAAAGAAACCACCCGTGCCATCAGATAGAGCTGTGTGCAAGGATGAGCTGTCTGAACGTGAGAGGGCTGCAAAGGACACGGTGTCCTCCAGGGCAATCCATTTCGGTTAAAGCCACACAGGAGACGGGGTAGTGAGTGAAAAGGTTAAGACTGTAGGGGATTATTCAAACTTTTTATAGTAGAATAAGTGTTTCCAAAGATAGTATAAATAGTTAACAGTCAGGTTACTGGGAGAAGACCAAACTGAATAGGAATAAGAATGCATAACAAAATCTGTGACCTCCGGGGATAGCCTGTGTGCACCCCACAGGCCTTTCCTGGGAATCACAGGACAAAGGGAGCCAGGGCCTTGAGAAGGGAGCAGGGCCAGAGATGGGACTCTGCTCAGCAGTTTTCATCAAATGCCTTTTGGCTCCCCCTTCAATTCAGCTGGTTAGATTTGAAGCATCCTGCCTGCCTCCGCTGGTCTTTGTCAAATTTCAGAATAAAACTTTTGCTTTGTAAAGACTGAGACCAACTTTAGCCAGAACAGCATTATCAGATGCCATGATAACTAATTAATCATTGTCATAAACAAGTAAAAATAAACTTGTTTCTTCACAAACAATAATAAAAATTTGTTTCTGAATAGAGGTATCTTGTCCATATTAGGTTTGTAAATGCTCATTTGATTTAATTGAATTAAGTCACAAAGTGCAGTAAAGCTTGGATTTAGTTTCATCTGAGAGCCAAATCAAAGAATCATGAGTGAGCTAGACAGAGGGCTTTTCCATGCGAATGTCAGGTTTATGACTCTAAGACCTCAAACCCGTTAGCCTTGTTAGCTGGGCTCAATGTGTGGGCCAGGGCCCTCGTTTGGCACCTCTGGCAAAGACCTAGACCATAAGCAGGCTTGGTTCCTTTCCATGAGGCCCAGCCCCTGAGTCCTGGCCTTTAGATATTGCCAAGTCCATGACAAGAGAAAGCAGGAGAGGCAAACCCAAAGGAAAGACAGAGGAAAGAGAACATTCTCTAGAGGAAAGAGGGCAGAGCTGGCCTTAGCCACCCACCCCTTGGTCTTCAGCTAGGGGTATCCCTCCCAAGCAAATGGTCACCTCAAGTCTCTCTTACCACACAAGCTGAAGAGCTAAGAAAAAGGGTCCAAGAGAAGCCACAACCAGAAGAGGTCAACAGGGGAAAAGGGAGACGTTATGTAATACTTCCAACAATAAAGATTAAAAAGAAAAGAAAAGAAATCCAGGAGACTAGCAAGGAAGAGCTTTTAACCTCTCTGTTAATCATGTCAAAAGTTTCGTTCTTCCCACCACAGCCCCATTATGTCCTTGACTTTCACTCAGGTCAAACACTCCCCTTCCTAGGATGAAGTAAGTGGAGAGGGAGCATTGTGTTTCTCCCCACAAACCAGCAAATAAGTACGCCCTTTCAAACTCTAAGCTCTTAAGCTAAAAGTTATATATGTGTCTTTGTGCATTTGTTTCTTAATTTTTTTCCTTCCCAAGTACAACGCCGATGATTTCTTTAATTAAGCACTCTTCGCTCTTATTAGAGCTGTTGGCAGGTTCGAGAACATTTGCTGCTCTTGGTTCCCCAGACCAAGGCATGCATTTTCAGGAACCCAGGGTGCCTGGCTGAACTCATCTGAACTCACCTCTAATTGCACTGCGGAAGACTGATCTCAGCTAGCTAACGTCTAGACACAGAATAAGCTGCCTTGGAATCACTTGTCTGTGAATCCTGAGGAGCTGTTCCGGGAGATATGGATGAGGATCCTACTGATTTCAGGGGATGTAGAAATAGGATTGAGACACAAAGAATCCTGCCAGGTCACCATGATGCTCAGTCTCATAACAGTTACCCTTGGTGCAGGAAAAGCACAGGGGTGATTCTGAATGATCTGACCACTTCTTCTTTCACAAACACTGAGCTGGGGCCTCTGACTTCATGAATGTGCAACCTGTACCATCACACAGGAGCCTGCACTTAGAAGGGCCCATGCTTGTTTAATGCTCTATTGCTGCTGTCTTGAGATTCTTAATGACTTCTAAATTAGGGGCTCAACATTTTTATTTTGCACTGTGTTCTGCAAATTATGTTGTCTGTCCTGGTCTCAGTATGGTTTCTTTCGTTGAGAGCCCTCTAATGTCAGGGTGCTTCTTTAATAGTGCATAACCTCTTTTGCATGCATTTATTTATGTGTCTGTATCCAGTTTTCAGATGGCTGGTTTCCCTGAGGGCATGGACTTTCTTATCTCTTTTCTCCAGGGCCTAGAAGAGTGCCCGATAAATCCTCAGTGGCCAGACAGTTTGTCGAATGATCGAATGCTGTAAAGAGGCCACGGGGATATTCCCATAGCCAAGGTAACAGGCAGATCATTGGGATAGTGCCACATTTGGTATCAAGTTCACCATAAAAGGGGTCATTAATTCTGGACACTCCCTCCCTGCCTCCTCCTTAACCACTTCTCTCTGTCTGAGCTATAAGCTGCTTTAATGCTTGATTGCCCACACAGATTCTCTGTTCACCTGATTCTCTAAGCTGAGCAGGGAACCCAGACAACCGTGTTCATGGGCCAAGCTGAGCTCCTGTTGTCAGGGTCCAGAGAGACAGTTTTGACCTTGGGCTTAGGCACACCTTCACCATGGCCCACTGAGATGTAGAGTCTGAGAGAAATACATGTGAGAGCAAACATCAGGATTTCTAAGAGGATTATGTAAAGGGGTGCCATCCTGAGTACCCTCTACAGGATGGTTCTGGCCCTGATGCCCTAGTGCCCGAGGCCAGGCCTCTGGTGGAGGCAGGAGCAGGTGAGGCATTCAGGGATATTTTAAAAATCCAGGAAATCCCCCCTGGTCCACATGAATACCCCTTTAATCTACCTTGATCTCTAAATAGCTTATTAGAGATTCATTCTTTGGAGTTAAGGTTTTGTCCCCTAATAAAAATAATACACTCATGAGAGAGATAACACATAGAATGACTGTCAGACATTAACTACCAGCCATCATTTTTTTAAAAGTTCACTTTAATTGTGAGAGTAACATGCTTTTGTTGTAAAAACCTAAACATGCTAAGCTTCCCTTGATCAGGACCACAGTGTGGCACAAATTCACATTGGCATTGCACACCCTGGAGACCCTGCCTGTTACCACCTGCTCCTCCATCCTCAATCCTATCCTCCCATCAGAGAGAAGCATTGCCAACAGTTTGGTGTAAATTCTATATATTTTTTCATATTTTTTCATATGTATATTTTTCAACATACATACAAACATATTATAATGAATGTATCATCCTTACATGCTTTTTAAAACTTGATAATATTACTTGGTGATCTTCCCATATCAGTATATATATTTTTATATATGAAAACATTTAACCACATGGTTAAAAAAATCAAAGGGACAACTTTAAGCATACCAACATTTGCATCATGGGGATGCCAGAGGTAGAAGAGAGAGAGAGCAAGGAATTGAAAACCTATGGAAAAAACTAATGACCGGCCCAGCCGGCATGGCTCAGTGGTTGAGCGGCATCCTATGAACCAGAAGGCCACTGTTTGATTCCCAATCAGGGCACATTCTCAGGTTGCAGGCTCGAATCCCAGTATGGGCGGTGTGGGAGGCAGCCAATCAATGATTCTCTCTCTTCACTGATGTTTCTATCTCTCCCTTTCCCTTCCTTTCTGAAATCAATAAAAATACTGTATATTAAAGAAAAAAAATTAATGATGAAAAACTTCCTTAACCTAGTGAAGGAAATAGACATACAAGTCCAGGAAGCACAAGAGATAGTCCCATACAAGATGAACCCAAAGAGGCCCACACCAAGACATTTCATAATTAAAATGCAAAAGGTTAAAGACAAAAAGAGAATCTTAAAAGCAGCAAGAGAAAGCCATTAATTACCTGCAAGGGAGCTCCCATAAGACTGTCAAGCTAATTTGTCAATAGAAACTTTGCAGGCCAGAAGGAATTGGCAAGTAATATTCCAAGTGATGAAAAACAAGGACCTACAACCAAGATTACTTTACCCAATGAAGCTCCTATCATTTAGAAAAGAAGGACAAATAAAGAGCTTCCCAGACCAAAAAAAAAAAAAAAAAAAGCTAAAGGAGTTCATCACCACCAAATTAGTATTACATGAAATATTAAAGGATCTTCTAGAAGAAGAAGAAGAAGAAGAAGAAGAAGAAGAAGAAGAAGAAGAAGAAGAAGAAGAAGAAGAAGAAGAAGAAGAAGAGGAGGAGGAGGAGGAAGAAAAAGAAACCCTAGCCAGTTTTTCTCAGTGGTTAGAGCATCAGCCCATTCACCAAAGGGCCACCAGTTTGATTCCCGGTCAAGGACATGTACCTCGGTTGCAGTTTTGATCTCCAGCCCCACTCAGTAAGGGAATGTGCTGCAGGCAACCAACTGATGTGTCTCTTATACATCAATGTTTCTCTCTCTCTGTCTCTCCCCCTTTCTTCCACTCTCTCTAAAAATCAATGGAAAAATATCCTCAGGTGAGGATTAACAACAACAAAAATATGAATAATAAAATGGCAATTAATACATATCTACCAACAATTGAATTTAAAAAACAAAATAAACTAAGTATAACAGAAACAGACACATAGATAAAGAGAATATTTTGATGGTTTCCAGATGGGAGGGGACTTGGGGAGATGGGTGAAAAAGATGAAGGATTTGAAAAGTACAAATCGGTTGTTACAAAATAGTCATGGGGACGCAAAGAACAGCAGAGGGAATAGTCAATAACATTGTAATAACTATGTATGGTGTTTGATGGGCATGAGATTTATCAGGATGATCACTTACTAAATTATAAAATATCTAATCACTGGGGCATACACCTGAAACTAATATATTGCATGTCAACTGTAATTGAAAAATTAAAAATTTTTAAAGTAAAAAATAATCAACACAAAAGACATCAAAAACAGCTGTCCTCCTCACTATTCCTTTCTCTCTGTCTCACATCTAAAAGGGAACCACTTTTAACAACGTCTGCTTTAAAATTTTCTGACAGTTACTTTTATCTATAAATAATATTTCTTGACTTATGAACTTGACACATTGCCTCTTAACTTCCTGTTCTGATGGGCGAGGCGCTAACTTCCTCTCACTGCCCTCTGTGTACCTGCTCTCCCTCCTGATTCATCTGTGGCACCACTTTCAGTTCCTCCACTAGTCACATTTGAACCTTCAAACTGCCAACTCAGCCTCCACTCCTTGTACCATCAACATGGACTGTGCCCATCTTAAAAGACGGTAACGTAACATAATATGTCCCCTCTTCCACAGTAGACCTCCCATCCATTTTTCCTCGCCAAAGCTGTTATTTACTAGCATACGTTTTATTGTGTCACATAGTCAATTTTCTAGGATTAATATATAGGTTGGTTTTAGAAGCTGAAAAGCAACAAACAGCATTTGCATTACAATGCCTCGCAAGTAGAGTTCCCAGCAGAGTTCAGCAATGCCGCCTGTACCTCTGAACTTGGGTCTGTGGTCTGTGGTCGGAGCTGTGCCACTCAAAGGAGACAGTCCAGGTCTTCAAGTAGAAATGAATCCTCCTCTTTATCCTCCTCCTCCTCTTCCTCCTCCTCTTTCCATCTCACCTTTTATACTCACACTTTCCTGTTCCACCCTCTGTCTTTTATTTACACCTCCCCTTTCAGGCCCCTCCCCTCACTCCTTCTCTCCCGTTCCTTGCTTCATCCAGTTGTTAGCCTCTTCTAGATTCAAGCTGGCTGCCCTTAGTTTAGGCCCGTGGTCAGCAAACTGCGGCTCGTGAGCCACATGTGGCTCTTTGGCCCCTTGAGTGTGGCTCTTCCTAAGCCTTAGGAGTACCCTAATTAAGTTAATAACAATGTACCTGCCTATATAGTTTAAGTTTTAAAAATTTGGCTCTCAAAAGAAATTTCAATCGTTGTACTGTTGATATTTGGCTCTGTTGACTAATGAGTTTGCCGACCACTGGTTTAGGCTTCCTCTGCTCCATGTCAGCCCTCCTCAATTCATTCTCTGTTTTCTAGAAATATTTCGAAGACTCTACTATTATGTCTGTTATTGTGGGTTTATCCACTTTATTTTTATTCTGTTGCTGCCATTTTTAACAGTGTGTTAGGCGAGAAAGAAGATAAATGCTTGTGCTCAATCCACCATCTCAAACCCAGATATTAATATCTTACTGTAAACTGGTTGATCGCCTTTTCCAAACAAACTGAGAGAGGATTTTTGAATGTGGAAGACAGAAAATAATCATTAGGTGTAAATAACATTTTCTGAATTCTCTTCATTTTTCTATAACCTTTGACACTATCGACTACTTCCTTTCCTGAGACTCTCTCCTCCCCTAACATTTGAGATCCCATCTTCCTTGCTCTTCTCTCAACTTAAAAACTCTTTCCCCAGCTCTTTTCTTTACTTGTTCCTTTAAAGATTCATCCTTATTCTTCTCTTCTCCCCCTAATGTTGTAATACCCATAGGCAAAAGCCTCTCCAAATTTTTACCTCCAATGCCAATGTTTTTTCTGAACTCCAGGCCTTCATGTCAGCTTGCCAACAGGGCATCTTCACCTGGATGTTCCAGACTTTACATGTGGACAAGCGAACTCAGTATCTTTCTATCACCTCTTCTCTTCTGTGTGCCTTATTTTAGCTAACAGAGCCATCATCCAATTAGTCTTTGAAGCTACAAATTTGCCTCTACCTTTCTGTGACAGATTGGCAATAAACTTATTCCCCCCCCCCCCTTTTTTTTTTTTTGGACACTGCTGAACTACACTTCCCAGGTTCCACTGCTGTTAAGTTTGGCTGATGGAATGTGCAGGGCGGGGGGTAGTGACGTCTGTCACTTTGAGGCCTGGCCCATGCAAACCATCTTTGAGGTCCTTAACTCCCTCCTTCTGTGCCTTTTTGCTGGCTAGTTTTTCAAAGCTGCCTTTTTCCCTCTGTGCCTGCTGGAAAGGGCACCATATCATTCTCCTTGACTCAGGAAGGTATTCATTCACAGCTTCTGAAGGGCTTGTTGCCCAGTCCATGGGCCAGCTTGGTGAGGCTACGGTGCCTCCCCATTTGCTCAAACACAGTCCAGATGTTGCTGTGAAGGAAGTTTTTAGGTGTGACGATCATTTACAATCAGTAGACATGAACTAAAGCAGATTATCCTCCATAAGGTGGCTGGGCCTCACTCAATCATTTGGAAGCATTAATAGCAAAGACTGTTTCCTGAAGAAATTCTGCTTTGAGACTGCGATATAGAAATCCTGCCTGAGCTTCCAGCCTGCTGTAGTTCTGCCCTACAGATGTTTGATGTGCCAGCCCCCACAATTACATCAGCCAATTGCTTAAAATAAATCTCTCTTAATCCGCTATCTCCTTCTCTGTCTGTCTGTCCACCTATCTCTCCATCCTATTGGTTCTATTTCTCTGGAGAACTCTGACTAGTATATCAAAGAAAGAGCCAATTCCAATTCCAATTCCTTTCCACGTGATCCTTTTAACATTCCTATCACCACGTCCGTCTGAGACTGGATTTAAGCTGTGTCTGTACACACACCAGACACTGCCCAAGGATCGAGATAAGCTACAAAGCTTTTTTAAGAATTAAAACATAACGGCCCCTTTCTCGCCCATATCCCAAGGATAAGATATTTCTCAACCCCTCTCCCATCTCATACAAGTACAAGAACCCAGAACGAGGACTGGGGCTGGATAGAGATACTAACGCAGCCCGCAGAAGTCGCTTTAATCTTGACTAGGGCCAAGGTTGCAGATAGGAGACAGTGGCCATTTCTGAGAAGGAGTCAAATACTAAACAAAACAAAACAGAAAGAAAGGAACACTGAGAAGTTAGCTCCTTGCCTGAGGCATTGGTCAGGCCTCAGGGAGAGGGGATGTGGGGATTCACTCCTATTAATATCTCATCTAGTTCTGGGGTCAAGATACCATGCAGGACCTGGTAGTGAGATTCCTTAGGCCTTCTGTTTGCCAGGGAATTTCTTCCCATCCTCTGTCTGGCTCATTGCCATAGAGCCTGTGGAGTCAGTTGTTGTCTAAAGAGCCTCCCTCTGGGGCACCTAGGTTAGCCTTTGATCTGCTCAACTCCTTTCTGTTATTTTCTGCTCAGAAAGCTCACTCATTCCTATGACTTCAGTGCTCACCTCTGCTGCCAGCTTCCAGCTCCACCTCCCACCCCAAACCCATTTCCCTCAATCCTGCTCCCTAAAGGGCATCCACCCTTGGTTTATTCCACGCTGGCTCCTCTCTAGGGTCCCCACCTGCTTCACTCACAATGAATGCAAAATGCCAGATGTTAGACCAGCTCTCAAAGGTTTCCACAAACCATCTCCTCTTCCTGCCTTCAAACCACTGTCATGTACTCCTACCTTCACTCTTCACTGACCCCTATTTAGGTTCATTCTTCCGAATACTCCAGCTGTTCCTGCCTCTTCCTACTTTTTAACTGCAACCCACACTTTATTTATTTATTTATTTATTTATAAAATATATTTTATTGATTTTTTACAGAGAGGAAGGGAGAGGGATAGAGAGTTAGAAACATCGATGAGAGAGAAACATCCATCAGCCGCCTCCTGCACACTCCTCACTGAGGATGTGCCCACAACCAAGGTACATGCCCCTGACCAGAATCGAACCCGGGACCCTTGAGTCCGCAGGCCGATGCTCTACCCACTGAGCTGAACTGGTTAGGGCTGCAACCCACACTTTAGATGCAGAGCTCATGAATGGAATTATGGTTATTGTCCTTCGGGTCCAACCACCGTCGCCTCCATATGAGACGTTCTCATCTTTCTCCATCTCTCTAGTCGGGGCTATTTCTTATCCAGCTTCTCATGAAGGTAAGAGGTTCAGATATATTTGGGTCTCACACCCCCATTTCCCAGTGTCCAAAATCAAGGTCATCTGCTCCTTCCAATACTCTGCCCGCTCCCAGTTCTCTGCTTCTAACTTCCAAGGTTTGAAACTTTAAAGACATTTTAAATCAGCCTTTTCTTTATGCTCTAATTCCATTTAGCACCAAACCCCAACACTTTTGTGATTCAATTTCATCCCAAAAAGGCCCTCATCACCACCCATACAGTGGTTTCTACTCAGCCTCCCAATCTCAGTTTTTCCCCTTCTACCCATCTTGCATACCACTGCCTTATTAATCTTCCTAAATATCTCTTCCATCCCATTATTCAGCTACTCTAAAGACTTTCAGGCTCATCGTTTCCTAGGGCATCATGTTAAGTTAATGCACTATTGCAGAGGGGAGATAATGCTGAGTGGGGATATAGTTAGAGCTCCACAGTATAGTAATATTAGGACTAGAAGCAGGGCACATTAGTTTCTTTACCTGTTCTATGATAATGTGAACACACCCTTTTTTTTTCAATAAGACACTATATAAATATGAGACATAATTTACATGCTCTTTTCCTTGGTTTTAAGATTCCTCATAAACTGGTCCCCAGGCAGTTGGGAGATTTTTCCTAAATCCTGGTCTTGAGAGTCTCAAGGCAGAGGCTCCCAGAACATAGCTGGGGTGCATTGAATTGCTTCCAGATATCCAGTTTCCCAAATTGTGACATTCTCTATTGGTTTTATTCTGGGTTAGTAAAGTGGCTGTAATCTGGGAAGAGGTGTCTTTGGGATCAGAGATAGGACTTTTGTGATCCTTACATACAAAGGTGGTGATTTTTAAAGCCACTGCACAGAATGAGCTAGCCCAGAGAGAGGCGATGCGAAGAGTACCAAGATCAGAGCCTAGGGCAACACCAGCACAGGGCTAGACCATTGACTAGACTTCTGGAGCCTAGCTCAGTGCCTGCAGTGTAGTAGGTGCTTGATAAACATTCGTAAAGTTGTATGCCATTAAATAGCACGTGTAATTCATTCATTCATTGATTCCTTCATTCAATAGATGTTTATTAAATACCTAGAAAGGATACAGTTAGGGGCTGGATGTTGAGAGTACATTGATGATAAAAATAAACAGTGTCCTGGGAGCTTACAGTTGGGGGGGGGCAGTTTGGAGACAGACCTTAATCAAGTAATCCCAACAATATTATCACAACATGATGACATATAAACTAGTCTAGAGTGGCAGGAATGTTTTCTAAAATGTGACATTTAAGCTAAGATATCTAGAGTGGCCAAGTCCGGGAACACTCAATAAATTCTTGTCAACAATGGCCAGTGGCCTCTGCTGCCGCCCAGAGAAGAGACTCCGCCCTGGGATTCCTGGGGGAGAGGAAGCAGAGCTGTGTCCAGGGTGCTGGGCAGCCACGGCCTTTTCTGCAGGTGAGCCTAGTAGGGTTTTAAATGACCCGGTGCATGTTGTTTCCCACTGGGTATGGAAAGTTGCCTTACTTAAGGAGTAGTATTAAAAAACCGAGTTCATGCCGAAACCGGTTTGGCTCAGTGGATAGAGCGTCGGCCTGCGGACTGAAAGGTCCCAGGTTCGATTCCGGTCAAGGGCATGTACCTTGGTTGCGGGCACATCCCCAGTAGGGGGTGTGCAGGAAGCAGCTGGTCGATGTTTCTCTCCCATCGATGTTTCTAACTCTCTATCTCTCTCCCTTCCTCTCTGTAAAAAATCAATAAAATATATTTTAAAAAAAACAAAAACCGAGTTCAGTCCTAGCCGGTTTGGCTCAGTGGATAGAGCATCAGCCTGGGGGACTGAAGGGTCCTGGGTTCGATTCCAGTCAAGGGCACATGCCCAGGTTGTGGGTTCGATCCCCAGTGGGGGGTGTGCAGGAGGCAGCCGATCGATGATTCTCTCTCATCATTGATGTCTCTATCTCTCTCTCCCGCTCCCTTCCTCTCTGAAATCAATAAAGATATATTAAAAAAACAACATCAAAAAACCCGAGTTCAAAGATTATTCGGAGAAATATCACAGAGGCACATGCAAAGTTTAAGCCCCATTTACCCAAAGTTGTCCCCCTAAGTCACAAATGTGGGCATGACTTTGGGACAATCTCAGTGGAGACCCTTGTGCTTAGAACCTGTTCACATAGCATCAGGGCCTGTCCTGTCCGGGGGAAGACCACACACCTTTGGCATCAGGCCAGAGATCTCAGCCTGTAGCTGATGCCTCTCCTTTATATAACTCAACTTTTCCAACGGCTAGGTTTTTACAGCCTAGAATGTTAATAATTCTCGTTGCCACTTGAAGGGACACAAGGCTAAGTAGGTTAAGGATTAAAGAGAGTGCATGGGAAAAGCATTTTTTTTTTGTTTCACTTTTGTAACCTTAAAAGAAAATACTGCTGAGGAAGATGGGATGGACTTTCCCAGGAGAAATCACAGGATCAGGTGGCAGTGCAGTCGAGTGTCATGGAAAACCAAATCGATGAGCTTTAGTAGGTGCTCACCCAGTCTATCCGTTCAAAGACTTCTTCTCATGGATGCTGGAACTTTCCAAGGCTCTCCTCAGGCTCACTGTGAACCTATGCCCTCTAGTATTTTTTACTCCCTTCCTTTAGTACCCTGCATAAAATAATGTTCTAATATAAAGCAGTATGTACACGTGGGAAAATGAATTATGGAAGAACTATGATCCACGTGAGAAAAACAGACCATGCTGTTTTATGCTTATGTTTACTATCTTCTATTTTCCTTTTGCTTTTTTTAAAAAAAAATTTTTCCCTCTCATCATCTGTCTTTGTACCCATCAGAGACCTTTTGGGAATTTGTCTCTTCATTCATCTTTCATGCTGTTTCTTAGAGCAATTTTACATCTGATATTTTTACATTTGATAACACTGAGGGGGACAGCTGCATAAAACATTAATTACTTTATATGATACAGAGCTGTGATGCCTTCTAGATAACTCTCTGGGTCACAGCTCAATTACTAAACTAGTTAAATAGTTTGAAAGGGCACTTTTCTTAACATTTGAAGTTATTCTATTTATTTGCTTTTTAATCCTGCTCTTTTAATTACCAGATTCTTCCTTTTATTTAACAAAGAGATTTGTTCCTCCTGTCTTTTTGTCTTTGCAAGCCTGTGAAATCTCTATCCAGTTGGAATGCACAGAGCTCTGAAACTGGGCTGGACTCGTACAGGGTCTGGCTTGTCCTTGATCTACACAATTATGACCCCTCATTCCAGGCATTGTTTTTCTTTAGTCAATAGTTTTTTGTGCCCCAAAGTCTCATAGGGATACTTAAGGAAACAAAAATATAGCACCCCAGGGTTTGGAGAACATCATCCTTAAACCAAAACACTTTTGTTTTATGATTGCGCTTGCTCTGAAAACAGTACGTTTTCAAAAGGCAAGAGGCTGAAGCAAGGAAATAAAAGAAGACAAGTGTTAGAGTATAAAGAAGATAAAACTGGCCATGATTAGAGAAGAAAGTAGGGAAAGGAAAAAGGCAACTGAGGCTAAAGTTCAGCAAGAGATCCCACAGTCTCCTATTTTCAGAGCTTTCCTGTTATTTCCTGGGGTTCATATAAAAAATTAGCATTTGTAGGGTCAGCCTGGATGGAGGTGCTTGGATGGAGCAGGTACAGGGCACATTGATGAAGCCATAGAAATATTCTTGAGTGAAAGAAGTAAAAAACAAGAGTATATGGTATAAGTACATACTGCATGATTCTATTTATATGAAGTTCAAGAATTGATTATAGTTACTTTTTATTTTATTTTTTAAAGAATGGTTTATTGATTTTTAGAGAAAGAGAGAGAGAAGGGGGCTAGAGAGAAACATGGATGTGAGAGAGAAACATCAGTTGACTGCCTCCGACATACCCCACAACCTGGGCTTGTGCCCTGACCATGCATCAAACTGGCAAGCTTTTGGTGCACAGGACGATGCCCCACCAACTAAGCCACACTGGCCAGGGCAGATTACACTTATTTTTGAGGCCTTGTTGACTGACAGGGAACATGGGGGAGACTCCTGGGGTGACAGAAATAATCTAGATCTTGATCTGAGTGGTGGTTACGCAAGTGCAGACATGTAAAAATTAACCAAACTGCACACTTAAGAAAAATGGGTGTTTTCCATTGTTATACTTTACATTTGTTTTAGAAATCCACTTGTTCCCGTCACACAGGAAGACTTCCGTGGGACTTCTCCAGGGCCGTAGAGAATGGTCCTCAAACATACTAATCTGATGCCACGACTTTTCTCAAAGTGCTGCTCCTCAATGTTTTGGTTTGATGAGATCACATGAACAGATTACAGGACTCTCCCTTCAGTGTTGTCTGGAGGGGCAGACTAGACACGGAGCAGTGTTTTGGTGTTTGGCAACATGTATGCCGATGGTGGGGGCGTTAAGGGTAGGCACACTTGGCACACATCCCACCCTGTGCCTCGGGGACGATGCATGGACAGAGAAAGATTCCCACTGGCACGTTAGTTAGCTCAGAGCCTGTCCCGGCTGGAAGCGCTGGCAAGCTCTACCGCTCTCTTCCTCTGCTCTTTGGCAGGAGAACGCTTTGTGAGAGGAGGTAAGCAAGGGGTCCCGGAGGACAGCGGGCTCTTCCCCATCTTCAGTGCCTTTCCCCAAGGAGATACGTTTACAGCATCCTTTGAGGAAGAACCACTAAGCACACTCAGAAGTACAAAATCTCCCCTCACATTCCACCTCTGGGGGGGCCCTCCCCTGTGCCAGGCCATGTCCTTGACAGGCCTTACTGTGCGTTTCCAGGCCCTGGCAAGATTCAGCCTTGCTTTGTGAACCTCAGGGTGGGCCCGTTTAATTAATCTTCAAAGCATCTGGATCCTGTTTCTCTACACAGGTTAAGTAACTAAGCTTCTTGAGCCCCTCTATCTAAGCTCCTTGAGAATGAACGAGTGAGTTGCTTTCTGAGGGATTTGCCTCCAATCCACAATATCTTCCTTATGTGAGCTGACAGGGTGCTGTGCTCCATTCCCAGGAGTGGATGTCACCCCAGAATGGGGATCATTCTAATTTTGAAATGGGAGCAGCACATTGTGGGATCAAACAGAAGCTCGCGTGACATTTCTTTGAGAGGAACTGGGAGGTTTTCTTTTACTTCTGATGGTCCCTACATTCTTCCCTGCTTCTCTATCATTTTCTGTGTCCTTTCTGAGATACCCTTCCTACTTTCTCACTGAACTTCACTAATGATTCTGTTCCATCTCCTTACATCCTTTCCACTGGCATCACTTTTTAACATAGGAGAACTAGACCAGACCACCCCACCCTAGGCTCACCTCTTTTATTTCTCTTCCTTCTCTACCCTACCTCTATTTAACGACTTGACTAAACAAAATACATAGAGTGTTGAGAGCCATTTACATTGACACTTTTGTTTATTTAAATCAAGATGTTTTGCTAGAAATACACCATCTGTTGCCCTAGCTGGTTGGTTCAGTGGATAGATTGCCAGCCTGTAGACTGAAGGGTCCCTTTGATTCTGGTCAAAGACACATGCCTGGATTGTGGGCTCGATCCCCAGGTGGGGGCATGCAGAAAGCAGCCAATCAATGATTCTCTCTCATCATAGATGTTTCTTTCTTTCTCTTCCTCTCCCTTCCTCTCTGAAATCAATAAAAAATAAATAATTAAAAAGAAATACACCATCTTTTTATAATTGTAACTAAAATATATCAACAAGATAGATTAAATGACTTTTTTTTTAATGCCTTCTAGTTTGTTTAAGGAGCATTTTAATCTAATTCTTTATCACTGGAAAATTTCCATGTCTTTGACATTTTCTTTTAATTTGGAAATTTCTAACAATTACAAAAGAATGATGAACTGCCATGTACCTACCACCAACCTTAATAATTATCTACAGTTTGTCAATCTGGTCGCATTTATCCACCACACACATTTCCCTTTTCTTCAATGTTTTAAAGCAAATCTCAGATTCCATTTTATTTCATTGTCCATACTTCAATGTATTCACTGACCTTCAACATTCACAAAGAAACACAAAGGTAGAAGGTATAAAAAAATCACTAAAAGCTTTCATAAAACTGTCCATTTTTATGGGTAAATTTGTTTGGAAAGGTAAAGAGCCAATTTACTTATAGGCTAGTTCAGTTGCGTTCATTGTATTCCAGAGCCTCAGAGGTAGGAATTCATAAGAAAAGCCACTTACTTTTCAATTAGCATTTACTCATGGTGTTTCCCAGATATATCCACTTACCACAGGGTTTCTACCTTCTTGAGACCCATGGACTGGAACCAAACATGACACTTTAAATAAGAACTGAAAGGGAAGATGGCCATCACACATTGTACTCTGTGGCTTACAACCAGCAGGGCAACTTATTTAGAAGTCTAAAATATCTTCGTTTTTAAAACGTTGAGCTCACCCAGTGCCAAATGGTTATTTGATGTTATAACCCTCAAACAAACCAGAGACAATGGAGGGCACTACGCATCAGTAGGTCAGAACCAAAGAATAACACGGTAGCTCTTCTGTCGGGTGTGTTCTCATGCCTGAGCTCCGCTGTGCTTTCTTCTCCAACTGAAGTGAACTGTTTATTGAGCAGGTGTGGGGTCCCAGGATGAAAGTCTTGTTAAACGTAGACAAGAGAGGTCTCAATGGTTCCTGCTGTAAAAATGTTTTGCTCTGTGAATTCTTTCCTTTTTGAATAAATCTGTTAGCTGGAAGCTGGGAGATTGGCCTCTGGCTTCCCTAAATGTTAACATCTCTTCCTTTGAGGGTAGGGGGAGTAGAGAATGGCCCATCTTCATAATAAGTCTCAGGCCAATGGTGGAGGGTTGAGGGTTCAGCTCCCAATGTGAGACAGTGGCAGCTCCCCATGTTTCTATATGAGAGGGATTTAAAAGGCAGCTGTCTGAGGATTTGTGAATATTCAGAACCTCAAATTATTGGAAATAAGCAGGATATAAGTAAATTAGTAATAATAGTCTCTACTCTCTAAAATCAATAAATACATTTTTTTTAAAAGGGGAGAATGATGATTTTTATTTTTTAAAACATATTTTATTGATTTTTTTACAGAGAGGAAGGGAGAGGGATAGAGAGTTAGAAACATCGATCAGCTGCCTCCTGCACACTCCCTACCGGGGTTGTGCCCGCAACCAAGGTACATGCCCTTGACTGGAATCGAACCTGGGACCCTTGAGTCCGCAGGCTGACGCTCTATCCACTGAGCCAAACCGGTTAGGGCAATAAATACATTTTTAATTGTATTTTTTCTAGTACTTTACGTAAAATGCAGAAAATGTCAGCCATCTATATCAAAGATTGGGGGCATGATAAGATTATTATGGGAGGAGGGAGCTCTGCCTATGAGTGAATCCATAGAGAATGGAACTAATTCAGGATCACTCAGCACTCACAGGATGAGTTTTCTTTGATTAGGGGTCTTTGAAGCTGTCAGAGGGTCTAATTTGCCAGATTCTCTACCAGGAAGATGATCTAAAAGCAGGAGTCTTAACCTGGGCATAGACATCAGGAAGATCTGTGGATCCCCTGAAATTTTAGGCACAATTTTTTGAGTAAGGACTTTTTCTGGGAAGCCTACATTTTTCATTAGATTTTCAAATGATTCTATCCCCCCAAAAGGTTAAAATCCATTCTTTACAATTAAGGTATATATATATATATTTGATTTCAGAGAGGAAGGGAGAGGGAGAAAGATAGAAGCATCAGTGATGGAAGAGAATCATTGATTGGCTGCCTCCTACAAGCCCCCACACTGGGAATCGAACCTGCAACTCAGGCATGTGCCCTGACCAGTAATCAAACCGTGAACTCCTGGTTCATAGGTCACAATCAAGGTTTATAGGTGGAATTTAGGGAAAACTCAGAAGAACTTTTGCCTTCAATACACATTTTCACTACTCAATTGTCATTGTCCCATCACCCTGCTCAACCTGAGAAGTGAGTCATCTGCCTTTGACTAGGCTCTCAACTGGTTGTTATAGAGATAGGAACCCTAACATTGTCAGAAAAGCCACGTGTTAGTTGTGAGAAGCTAAATTTGATTCTCTCCCAAGGGCTTGTCAAAAACTCTAAAAGCAATGAACCCACTTTCGGGGCACTAACATGAACTGAATGACAGAATGTCTACTTGATGTGAGTGAACTGCAAAAGCTTGTTTCCCTTCACCGTTTTATAATCCCTGGCTTTCTAACACCTTTAGGTATTTTTAGCAATATGGTCAGGTGGACTCATAACAACTGTCATTTTCTGTAAACGTTGACTTCTCTTTTACCAAATACAGACATAGTGAGTGTGCCAGCAATGTCCCTGACCTACTTGGGCAGATGAACAGCATTTCAAAAATGATCCACAATGATGTTCACCTCCATGGATGTAAATAATTGAGAAGTAAGTATCATTCCAAATGACAGGCTTTTAACGATAGAAAAGGCCCTTCATCTGAAAAGCTGAAATACAGGCGTATGCTATGAGCGCCGTTACAAAGCTACGTAATTTGTCTTCAGAGTAAGTACCGTAAAGCCTGGGCTCTGACATGTCCACTTCTGCCTTGATGTGGCTTTTGTTTTGTTTTGTTTTTCATTTTCTGCTCCATAGTTCTTGAGTTTTATTGTTGGCAAGCTCTGAATATGAAAAGGACATGTGGTCATCATCCTTCCGAACATCTCCTCAAAAATAACTTCAGCACCTGCAATTGAAGACCTCTAAACAGGATTTCCAAACTGTAGTTCATAAGCCCTTAGTGGGTGGTGAAATCAAGTGACAGTGTTGCATCATGGATTTATTTTTTAATAAGATAGTAGAATATAAACTATCAGAAGGAGTCATGTATAATAAACATAATTTTGTGAAATATTTGATGTGCGTTTTGGCAATGGTGGGCATAAATAAGTGGAACAACAAATCGATGTCTCTCTCTCACTCTCTCTCTCTCTCTTTCTCTCCCCGTCCCTTCCTCTCTCTCTCTCAATAAGTAAAAATAAATAAATAAATAAATATATATATTTTTGACTTCTGAGTTAGGGGGCTCTGCTTGTCTGGTGCTGCTGTGTCTCCAAAGAGGACCTGATGAAGTTAGTTCTTCAAGGGTTAAAAAACAAACAAACAAACAAAAACCTGACCTAGATTCAATTGCTGCTACCAGAGGAATAGCTGCTGCTCCTGGAAGATGCTTTGTGAGGATGACATGCTCCGAAAGAGGAAGCAGGTTGGGGGAGCAAATCCTTCTTCCTCCGCAGGCCTTGCCTCTTCCTCCCGCACCTGCAGTTGGCAGGGCCTAACAGAGAGCCGGCTGGCAAAGCAGGAAAGTGGTTTGCAGAGTTTCAGGCCCAGGATCACAAAGCAGAGTATAAAAGGGAGAGCTTAGAGCTAAAGACAAGAAAGAACCTAAAGGCTGTCCCAGCGATCTGCCTGGTTGATTAAGCCAAAAGCCTGGGGCGATCGTTGTTTCTTCTTTGTAGTCTTCATATCCAGTCCATCAGCAGCACATCTTGAAAGTTCTGCCCGCAAAATATATTCTCCACCGCCCACTTCTCTCCATCTTGGACGCTGCCACCCCCAGACTAAGCCACCGTTGTCAGTGGTGATGACTGCCACGGTCTCCTATCTGGTATTTCTGGCTCCTTGCTTCCTGAAATATGTTCTTCTTACAGTAACTAGAAAGGTCTTCTAAAAACAAACACTTTAGGCCTGGTCAGTGTGGCTCAGTGGTTGAGCATCAACCTATGAACCAGGAGGTCATGGTTCAATTACCAGTCAGGGCTCCATGCCCAGTGTGGGGCGTGCAGGAGGTAGCCGATCAATGATTCTCTCTCATCATTGATGTTTCTATCTCTCTCTCCCTCTCCCTTCCTCTCTGAAATCAATGAAACAAAAACAAAAACAAACAAACAAAACAGTCTAGTGGCTTCCTATTGCACATAGAATAACCCCAAACTCCTCACATGGTCTCACTTGGTCTTCCATCACTCTGGCCACACTGGCCTGCCTCCTGTCCTTCGAGGGTGCCCAGCTGGATCCAACCTCAGGCCTTTATGGTGTCCTTCCCTCTGCCTGAATTCCTGCGCCACCCTATCACAGAGCTGCTGCTGATCCTTCATACCTCAGCTCCAACATCACCTTCTCGGAGAGGGGTTCCCAGACCACCCCTCCTAAAATAGAACGTCAGAGGCAATTACCAAAGATCTTGTTCATTTATTTGTTACTATGGGTCATTTCCCCCAGTAAGTGGGGACCTTACTTCTATTTATCACTCTGTCCTCAGCACCTACAATAAATGCCTGGCAAGAAAAAAAAAGAAAAAAAAAGACTTGAACCTACATAGTTAAACGGTAGCCTAAATTCAACTTTATTACTACATTTTTAGCCTTTTATTTGTACATGAAACACCTAGGTTGCATGTGTCTCCAAAGGAACTATAATTTAAATCAATTTTTATCCTCACCTCTTGAGAAAAATGTCCCTGAGCGCTTCACGGTCCTCTGCTTTCAGTGGACACAGCCTTTTCATTGCAACTCGACAAGTCATGGAGGGAATTGGCAGCCAGCCTTTTTGAATGAGCAGGGGGAATTATTTCAAGATATCACTTTCCAAAATGCTGCCATCCACAAAGAGGTTTTAGGAAGAAACACCATAGGTGACATACTAGTAAATCTTCCTTTCTGAAAAAGAAAAACAAGTGTTGGATTCTCATTAGTAAACGGAACACAGTTGGTTCATCTGAGCTTTCGCCTCAACTATGTCTGCTGACCTGAGTTAGCTGCTCAGAGTCTAGTTGACCCCTTTCTCTGTCTCGGCTCTCTGGCTCCCATGAAGAAGCAAGAAAAACATCCTCAGAGCTTGTATCACTTTAAAAAATTCAAGTTATTACTCTGGGAGGACTTTCACAGAAGTAGAATAGGCATTATCTCAAATTTCCCATGAGTATGCCAGCCATAATGAAAGGTTGCTAAGAAATACTTTCCCTTCTTCAACGAACTACTTCAGGGAGATGGAGCCCTGGGTGTTTCCTGCTGCCTCGGGCCAAAGCCCTTCGAACCAGGTTCATTTTAGTTCCTTGTGTATTAGCTAGAATCATACTGGAAAATCTGTACAAGATAAAATACTAATATGTTCCTAAATTATGGGATTGTTTTCTGTGCTTCAAGCATTTAAAGTAGCTATGTGAAACAGCTGCGAGCAAGTATTGCAAGATATGGTCTCATTACCTTGCCCCTTGTTAAGCTGACAGTCCTTCTGATCGCCAAGATTTCCCACCAATAGGTATCTAGCGTACACAGCTCCTCACTTGCCAGTGATTTCTTCCACCAGAAACTGGGTTAAGACAAAAACATGGAGAGCTATGGAGCCTGGGTGGCATTTAATGGGATACATGAGAAAATAAATTCTGTTTCTCTTAGGAAGAATGTGTAATACGCTGCAAACATGTTGAACATATTCTGATTTCCAAATCCTATGTGAAAGTTTCCTGGCTGATGCCCAGCTGTGGTTTGAAGGTATAGAATGGTAAAACTGTCTTATACTGTTCTTGCATAGCTTGGCTTGTCTTGAAGGTCAGTCGCTGCTTCGGTCCCAGTGCCAATTTTCTCATCACAGCACAAAAAATCAATTATTCTAGTATTCTTCTCATGCCCTAACGGCAGGATTGGCAGTTTTCACCTTGTCCTTCTGTCTTTAACTTCCTAGGGAACACTACACTGCCTCATTTTGCTTTATCAGATTGGCAAAGAATAAAAGCCTGACAGTACGGAGTGCTGCCAAAGATGTAGAACAATGAGAATATTCACACAATGCGGATGGGAATATAAATTGGTCAATCCTCTTGGAAATTAGTTTGCCAATATTTAGAATAGTTGTAGGTATGAATAACTTCAGATTATTCATAGCAACACTACTTCTAGGAATAAACTCTGAACATTTGTGTAAGAAAACACATAAGAATGGTCATTATAACTTTATTTGTAATGGTAAAAATTCAAAATAGGACAAATTTCTATCAAAAATAGAATAAATAAATTGTGTATTTAATGCCATATAATACTCTTCAGCAATGAAAAGTAACTAGTGCTGCATTTTTCAACATGGATACATCTTTAAAATATAAGGTTAAGCAAAATTTTTTAAAGTTGCAGAAGAATATGCACATTTAAAATGCACATTTATATGTTTAAAAACAAGTAAAACAATTATCTGCCCTGTTAACAGATACAATATGACATAGAAAGGTTACAAAAACATGAATGGATGCACTAACTTGCATGGCTAAGTGATTAGGGTGTCAGCCTGAGCACTGAAGGGTCCCAGTTTGATTCCAGTCAAGGGCATGTACCTGGGTTGCAGGTTCGATCCGCAGCCCCAGTGTGCGGGAGGCCACCAAATCGGTGCATCTCTCTCACATCAATGTTTCTCTCTCTCCCTTCTTTCTCTCTCTCCCTCCCTCCTTCCTTTCCACTCTCTCTGAAAATCAATGGAAAAAAATAGCCTTGGGTGAGGAGTTAAAAAAAATGAATGGAATTTGCAAACATCAAATTCATGATGTACAGTGAATTTTTTTTCCTGTGTAGTTTATTCAATCAACTAGATTGAGCATCTTCTATGAGTCAGGCGTTATGCTAATTGCTAGGAGTCAAACAGTCCCCATCCTCAGAGGACTTAGAATCTGGTGGCGGTTGATCCTGAAACCACCCCCTCTGGCCTCATAGCAATTAATTGGAACTTCTGTTATCACCTCCTGCTGTATGTTACGGCATCAGGTTTCATTACACCATTCCTTCTAGGGCAGTGGGAGCCAGTAGGACTTTCTGTAATAATCAAAATATTCTAATATGTGCAATCCAATATGGTAGCCACTAGCCAATATGTAGCTATAAACACTTGAAACATAGCTAGTGTAACTGGGTAACTACGTTTTACATTTTATTAATTTGCATTTAAATAACTACATGTGGTTAGCAGCTACCATATTGGACAACAAACATGGTTATAGAGTGTATGCTCTTTGAGGGCAGGGACTATATCTCTCTCTCGTCTTTATAGCCCTGCCTCACCTTCTTCCCCTGCAGGACACCTAGCTAGATACTGCCTCTCACAGAAGACATTTGATAAGTATCTGTTGACTCGAGTCCTTGCGGTCCTGTTAATTAGCTGGTGCTCCAGGGAAATTCACTTAATCTCTGGGCTGTCATTCGTTTCTTTATCAAATGCACAGTGTACACCAGTTCTGTTCCAAGCTGAGAGGATATAAACATAAATAAAACACAGTCCCTTTCACTGAGGAATTGATGGCCTTGTCTGGCAATAGTTCTTTTAGAAATAAAGCAGAGGGTTAGTCTTGAAGTTTTCTAAGATCTCTTCTACCCTAACATTATATATATATATTCACCGAATTATTCGTATGTGCCTAAGATCACTGTGAAATTTCATGCAAATGGACAGTAAATCAGTAAAACGAGTTCTCCATAGGCCATGGAGGGCCACATAGAGGTTACCCTGAGGAACAAAGTGAACAACCAGGTACTATGGAGGCAGGTGTGTTCCTTCTCCCTGGTCCTTGTGGGAGGATGTGACTCGTTAAATAATTCCACGGGCTGGTAGAGACCCACTACTCAAGGATAAGCAGGAACTGTGCCTGGCCTATTTGGTAAGGAGAGTTATTTGGCTAGAGGACCTTATCAATGAGAGCAGAATAGGGTGATAGGGTAGGGAACTTGCTGTTAGGCTGTCTGATCCCCTCATGATTTTATCACAGATGTCAGGGCATCATATGACATTGAGCCTTAATTTTAGGCCTCACACTACACTGGGCCAGGCACCCTCATGGACAAGACAAGAATAAGTGGTTCCTGCCTTTATGGGTCTTTTAAAAAATATAACGTATTTTTATTTATTCAGAGAGGAAGGGAAAGGGAGAGATAGAAACATCAATGATGCGAGAGGATCATTGATCGGCTGCCTCCTTCACACCTCACACTGGGGATCGAGCTGGCAACCGGGGCATGTGCCCTGACCGGGAATTGACCCATGACCTCCTGGTTCATAGGTTGATGCTCAACCACTGAGCCACACCGGCTGGGCCCTTATGGGTCTTACGGTTTAAGTTTCAGGGGCAGATTGGTCAAATTAGTGGATTCTAATATGGTTTACAATAAAGATGTGTCTTCCCATCTCTAATTCTGCCATGGGTCCCAGGACCCAACAGAATGGAAAATGGCTTTTTTGGCCACTAGAGGGCATTTCCTGCTTTCTGCATAAGCTCCTGCTTCCTTGGGGTTGACCCACAGCTGTGGGTTTAGTGCACGGATTGATTCTTAACTGGTACACATCAGAGTCACTTGGGGAATTTTTAAAAAGACGTCTATCCCCAAGAATTCCGATTCAGCAAGAATAGGATGGAGCTTGGGCCGCTGTAACTTAAGCATTTTTCTCAAGTGATTATGGTAATTAAGCAGAGATGAACAACCAATTTAGTGAGGTAGCCTCCATTCTGATTTTCAGGGTTTTACTTTTTTCAGCTTTATTGAAATATAATTGGCATATAACACTGTGTGTGTTTGAGGTATACAATGATTTGATACACTTATATGTTGCAAAGTGGTTAGCGCCACAGCCTTAGCGAACACTTCTGTCACCTCAAATAATTGCCAGTGCTTTTTTTTTTGATGGTGAGAACATTTAAAATCTTCTCTCTTAGCAACTTGCAAGTATATAATGTAGTATTATTAACTATACTCCCTATGCTGTACATTAAACACTCAGAACTTACCCATCTTGTGACTATTACACCAGTTTGTACCCTTTGACCGGCATCTCTCCAATCTCTAGCCAGCCGTGGGCAAACTACGGCCCGCGGGCCGGATTCGGCCCGTTTGAAATGAATAAAACTAAAAAAAAAAAAAAAAAAAAGACCATACCCTTTAATGCAATGATGTTTACTTTGAATTTATATTAGTTCACACAAACACTCCATCCATGCTTTTGTTCCGGCCCTCCAGTCCAGTTTAAGAACCCATTGTGGCCCTCAAGACAAAAAGTTTGCCCACCCCTGCGAGTCTAGCCCCACCCCTAAGCCCCTGGTAACAAACATTCTACTCTGTTTCTATGAGCTTGGCTTTTTTTTAGATTCCACATAACTGATATCATCCAGTATTTGTCTTTCGCTGTCTGACTTAGCATAACGCCTCCTTAATGTATACTCTTCTTAACATAATGCCTCAGCACAAGGTTGCCCTGAGTGTGCACACAAAAGCTGCGCTGAGTTTTGATGCAAAGTGGAGGTGGGAAGGCCGACTCATCAGCAGCTCCTGCTGTGCCTGTCATCTGGGCTCCTACAGCTCAGGCTGGAAAACCTTATCCTTTGGTTGCTGGCTCTAGACCTGCCCTTCTGGCCAGTGGAACCTGTGTGAGTGCTGGGAGTTTGGGGGGTGGGGGGAGGACCAGAAGAGAGAGAAGGATCTTACACCTCCCCCATCCATCCTCCTCACCTACCCTCTCCCATCTGTCTGCCAAACCAAACACAAAATTCTTCTCTTCTGCTAAAAAAACAAACAAAAAAAAACCCACCCAGAAATGCTCTCAAGTTTTCACTTTTGCAAGTAGTTACCTGAAGGGGTCAGCAGCCTGCAAACAGCGAAACCTGAACGCAGTCTGGGCTCAGGTACAGCACGCGCTGTGAACAAATGCGTACATACCGGTTCTCAGCCTCATTTCCTGCCTAACTCCCAGCTCACTCGGTTCCGAGAAACAGGAAGTAAGGGGCCGTAATAATTGGAAACACCTGATTTTTCATCACTTTAACCCTGAGTCACCAAGCCTTTAATTGTCCTCTTTCCGTTAAGGTTTTATAGTAGTGGTTTTTGTTGTTATTGTTTGTTTTGTTTTGTCAGTGGAATGGGCTCCCCTCAAAATCTTTAATGAGTTCTTGAGTGATATTTTTACAGTCGCTTGTTTTAAAAATCAGTGTAATCACTTGATTATAAACATTCCTTGAAAAAAAAAAAAGTTCAAAGGAAGACTCTGGGCAAAGAGAGCCACAGAGTTATTTAAGGATTATAGACTTCCTTTCAAAGCAGTTCTGCCAAATTATGAAAGATGCACTCCCTGGGAGATAATGCGAGTTCATCCGGAAAAGGCAAGTGCTCCACTTTTAGGTAAGCTGCGAAGCCATTCCGCCCTCTGTGACCACACACACACACACACACACACACACACACACACACACTTCTATTTATTAATTGTCAGGAAATCTTTTTAAAGCTCCCAGGGCTGACATAAATGTCCCCTTCCAACCAAGATGATTAAATGAAGGAAGCCGTGTATCTAGTCATCTGGTCCTGAGGGGGAGACAACAGAGCAGCTGGCGGAGCACGCGGGGACCTCACAGGCCTAACGACTCCTTGAGCTCTTCTTTTTTTTTTTTTTTTTTTAAACCAGCCTAGAAGGCTTGGTCGTGTGCCTATGCAAATGAGACATTCTATGTGCAGCACTTGCTTCTGAATTACTCACTTGCATCACTCCCTTTGCCACACAGGAGTAGAGCACGAATTTACTGAGTGGTAACTTGAATGAAGTTGTTTCTCCCAGCGCCGGAGACATCCAACAAAATGGGAAGAATGCACCACAAGCACAGGTGTGTCTGGGCGGGGACTGTACGTCACCCTCCGTCCAACTAAACATGTCATTAGAAATGTCATATCTGATATGCCGCCGTCAGGTGGTGCAAGCAGAACGAATAACAATGACATTTATATTAAAGTGATAATAAATACTCTACTGTGAATCTCGCCTTCTTTTTTCATAGTTGTCCTCCACCTACAACACACATTTCTAGGCAAATCAATCTTCCCAAGAGAGTATGGAAACAGTCGGGCTTTTCTTGTTTTATGAAGCCAGGTCACAACTTACACCGTGAATAATAACAGCTACCATTTTACTGAATGCCTATCCCGTGCGAGGCAGTCTACAGGCGGTACCTCATTTAACCTCCTACCAGCTGTTATTTTGACTGTTTTATAGATGGGAAAACTAAGACTCAGAAAGGCTAAACCACTTGCTGAAGTTACCCTGTCGTGAGGAATGGCTAGGGCATCCTTATACAGTTGTGTAAGTCACTACACACCAAGGCACCCAGCTGAGGGGATGAAAGATGCCTGTGATCCACTTGCTGGTTTACTTACCAGTGGGGGCCGCGCCCACCAGAGTGTGTGGTGGGGGGAGCACCCTTTCCTGATATGAACAAAGACATGGAGGGGCTAGCTGAGGCCTCGGAATGACCTGGAGTCAAGTCCATTGAAGCGACTCCAGATTCCATGCGTTTCACACTACACACCCTACTGAAAACATTTTCCTACACCAAAGGGTCCCCCAAAGGTCCCAGACCATCCTGTTGCTTTCTTTGGTTGGGTCTGGGGACGGGCATAAGGGGAAGGATGAATCTACCCCAGACAGGAAGGGGGCAGATGCCCTGTCCCTTTTGGAGTTGCCGGGCTTTCTGGTTTGATGGGAGGGGTAGTGAATGGGAGCAGCAGCGAAGCACTGTCCTGGAGGCCTCCCTGGCCGGCCGTGGGAGTCGTGGGACTCGCAGCTCTGATGAATGAGTGGCTGTAAATGCCCGTGAGAGCCTCCACTTCAGGGCCGTGAGCCGGCCGACAGGAATTCTCGCCGGACTCCACCGCAGGCTGGCATTTTGGCCTTGGGGCCAGTCACTTCCCCACAGTGACCTCTCCTTCTCATCTGAAAATGCAGACAATGATAATAGGTGCCCCTAAAGGTCCTCAAGGCAACGGCGCCCAGGAGTAACGCTGGGAAACATCTGAAAGCAGGCAGTGTCTCTTTGGTGCTTACAGTCATCTGTGCAGTTCTCTCCTCTTTCTCTTTTCCTCAGCACTCCCCTTTTCTAAGCTTTCTATCAGGAGGTAATGTGAGCCGATGAAAACCAGTTAGCACTAGAGATGTTAGGGATTAAAAATATAGACTTTCCCCAAATTATCCTTATTCCAAAGAAAAGACAAAGGCCTTACACAAGGATAGAATCATTGGGTGAATTTTAGCAGCAGATCAAAGATTTGGGTCTCCCCAGAACCTGTAAATCTGAAAGGTATTGTGACTAAGGATTAGGCTACCCTGGGAAGACGTTATATAAAAGCCTAAGCAATCGTTTCGACCGGATGACCAGCCAGTAGCTATGACGCTCATTGACCACCAGGGGGAAGATGCTCACTGCAGGAGCTTCCCCCTGGTGGTCAGTGCCCTCCTACAGCCAACCTCCTGTGGCCAGCCAACCTCCTGTGGTTCCTCCCCACAGCCTGCTGGCCCCAATCGGCCCTGATCGTCAGCCAGGCTGAGGGATCCCACCTGTGCACGAATTCATGCACTGGACCTCTAGTGTGTGTAATATGTAAACAAACAAACAAACAAACAAAACACCTATGCATCTAAATCACATGTAATATTACACAGTCATACTACACAGTCATTACTTTCTGGACAAGAAAGAACTTCTCACAGCAATTTTGCAAACTTTACATGTTTTTTTCTTCTTCCTCTTGTTCCAGATATTTAAATATTTTATCTGCCTTCAAGGAAAAGGCTACTTAGTTCTTTCTTCTGAAAGAAAGGGAACAATAACGGCTAACACTTACATAGCACCTACTATGTGCTAGCAGTGTAGTAAATGCTTTATGCCTGTTTATTCACTTTATCTTCATAATAGCCAGCTCTTGTAGATGATATCACCATCACCACCACCATCATCATCACCTCCATCATACAGATGAAGAAATCAAGGTACAGAGAAGTTACATGGCAAAGCCTGGCTCTGGAGATCATGTCCTAAAGCATACCACCGCAGTTTCCTGCCTCCGTTTGCAGCCCTGGCTGGCCTCTCCCAGATAGATCCTTTATTTTTCATTAATAGCAAAATAGACTTAGTGGGAAGGATCATCCTCAGCTATCTTTACACATCTCTCCAAATCTCTCTTTCCTACTCCCTTTTCTCTCCTCTTGTTTATCCAGTTTAATCTATTAAGGCCATTTCTTGCCTGGCTGGTGTGGCTCCGTGGTTAAGCGTCAGCCTATGAACCAGCAGGTTATGGTTCGATTCCTGGTCAGGGCACATGCACTGGTTGTGGGCAGGATCCCCAGTAGGGGGTGTGCAGGAAGCAGCCGATCAATGATTCTCTCTCATCATTGATGTTTCTCTCTCTCTCTCTCTCTCTCTCTCTCTCTCTCTCTCTCTCTCTTTCTCTCTGAAATCAATAAAATATATATATTTAAAAGACCATTTATTCCCTGCCCTTGTCTGGAGGTGGTTTCAGGCTCTCTCACTCATAATTGGAAACCTGTGAAATCAAGGTGGCTCGGAGTGTCTCAATCTCTTTCCCTGTCTCAACCCATTTTCAGGCTGACAATGGTTAGTCTATATTTTAATTGCAGTTATATTTTATCATGACCATGACTGTGGTGGGTGTGATGTTCAGGAGAAAATAAATAGGATTTATTTAATAAACATATTTCAACACCCATGAAAGGTATTTCCATTACTCACATTGACAAATAAATAAAAAGACTTTTACTTGGAAGCTTAAGGGAAGCAGGGAACAGAACAATGCATTGTATAGTGGGCAGGCTTGTATCAAGGTTCTCGTCTGTCTGCATGCCCTTCCTCCAAGGCACAAAGTGTGTGCTCTCTTTTGCAAGCGAGATTATTGAGGTTTGAAGAGGTCAGGCGATCTGCTTCGAGTGGGTTGTGATGAGGCAGGACCAAGTGTGGGTTAATGCTCCTCGCTGCTGGTTCAGCTGCTGGTCCACAGGCCTGTGCAGACTGGTTCCTTTGCTTTTGATGCCATAAGATTTAATGAACCAGACTATCTCAACTTGAAGATTAGCATCCTCTGATGGAAAGGAAACCTTCTTTATTGCTGATAAGGTATGGGTCATGCCAAGATATGGATCATAAATTCTTTAAGAAACATCAGTCAGCTTGCAAAGGAAACTCATCCACCCCACCTACATTCATCTATGATATCTGATAGGAGTATCCAGTACCAAAGAAATAAAAGATGGGTCTCACCTGCATTCTATGTTGCAAATATACTATATATATAGTTTATTCTTGTATTATTATATAGTAATTATTGTATTATTTTGCATATAAACAACTGTAAACCTGTAAACCTACTTTTGTGCCACCTTGTATATTGTACATGTATATGCACACACACACACACATCTATACTAATAAAACGGTAATATGCTAATTAGACCAGACATCTTCCAGACATCCTCCCGGATGTCCTTCCAGACAAAGCCACAGTGGCAGGGTCCAAGGGAGAGGCGGTTAGGGGCAATCAGGCCAGCAGGGGAGGGCAGTTAGGGGGATCAGGCTGGCAGGGGAGAGCAGTTAGGGGGATCAGGCTGGCAGGCAGGTGAGTGGTTAGGAGCCAGCAGTCCCGGATTGCCAGAGGGATGTTAAACCGGCAGTCAGACATCCCCCAAGAGTTCCCTGACTGGAGAGGATGCAGGCCAAGCTGAGGGACCCGCCCCCCCACAACATGAATTTCGTGCACCAGGCCTCAAGTATATACATAAATGCAATCATATGTTTTTTACTGTATTTTTTCCGCTTTTTTTCTTGGTTCACCTTGTCTCCCCTCTTCTTTTCACATGAACCACTCTCTAAAAGAAACCATGTTGTTTCCTTGCCTGTACCCTCCCATAGTCTTATCATTGCTCATATAATCCTATTCAAATAAATACACACATGTGTTTATACATTTTATACAGGTGCATGTCATTTCCTTTTTAGCAAAGGTGGGATCATATTGCATGTGATTTCTGCATCACGCTTTCCTCACCCAGCAGTTTCTGGTGTAGTACCCTGTAAGTAAACGTGTACTGCTGTGATTTAGTCTTGTTAGTAGTCTCCTAATATTTCACGAGTGAGCAGTACCATCATTTCCTTGGCCATTCCCCTGCTGATGGACACTCACATTGTTTCCAGATTTTTGCTACCAAGAACAATTCCATAATAAATATCCTTATACTTATCATTTTATGCACTTTTGATTTTCTATAAGGCTAAATTTCTGGGAGTAAGATTATGGATCCAAGTACACAGACATTTTTAGTGGATTTTATCTGATACATCTGTAAAGAATATTTTTCTAGCCAATTTAAAATAAACTTTTGTGTAAAATACTGCTGACAATTTTTCACTATTATTTGCACTAAAACATTTTTCTAGATAGAAGTTACCTTTTCTGTTCATTACCTCTTTTATGATATCAGCTTTTAATTTTATATAAATGTCTATATTTTCTATTATAACTTCCCGATTTTCCTCCTTACTTCCTTCCCTCACATAATCCTGTTGACTAACACTCAGCTTCCCAGGATCATCTCAATCTCAGAAGTCACCTCCTGTGTATGAACCACCTTTCCTCAGACTTACTCAGCACATCGTGTCGCGCTGTCTGAGTAAGTCAGGCCCACCGGACGACACGCGGCTAGAAGGCAGAACCAGTGTCCTATTCACCTTCACTATAACCCGCAGCCACTCAGTATTTAGTGCACAAACAACATTATTTAAGTGCTTTTGTGTAAATTCTTACTTTACACCCACTTTGACTTAATTAGTGCTTCCAAACACCGAGCTGAAAACAAAAGGTTGGGTTGACTCAATATTCCTGAATGGGATCACAACAATGCACATTTGTGATGCTTCAATCCTAGTAAATATTTAGAAAAAAACAGAGCGCTATTCACTTCACCACAGACTCTGAATTACGGCACAGAGGGAATAGGAACCAATGTGTGTTTTTATAGACATTAAGCCCTTGTTCAAAAGTGAAATGCCTACTTGTGTGATGTGGTATTTTCGAGAATATGAAATGTGATTGCTATTGATTCCGTTCTGCAATGGCCACCATCCTTGGCGCGACCCGCTGCCTTCCAGAGTTTTCATTTGCTGTTTTCCTGTCAGAAAGTGTCCTACTGGCGGAGAGGGGAGAAAGTATCCGATTGGGTAAAATATCCTGGAGATATGTGTATAATGTACATATGGGTATAGTATCAGACCTTCTTACTTTCATATTTCATCTTTTGTTTATTTCAATGACTGAGGAAGAAAGTTTAAGGATATAAATATTAAAACTGAAAGACTTGACTTGGCACAAGTCTTTACCAAAAGCTTTTCTTTTTCTTAACAGAGCCAGTCAACTTGAAAACTATTAGAATAAAAATATAAAGAGGCAATAATTTTGAAACCTAGCGTTTGTTTATGCCTCTGTAATATTTACTGTTCGGAAGGCAACAGTAAACTCCAGTGTATCTTAAAGTCAAATTTGTCTTAAATGAGCATGTAGCTCCTGGCAGATAATAGGTGCTCCATATTTACTGGGTCAAGGACTGATGAATCGTGGTAGCTGACAACTTCATTTATAACTTTGTTATATTTAGATTTGTTTTAAAATACACCTAACCTTCTCTAGCTGATGGGTTTTTTTAAATAAAAAAATTAATCCTCAAAATAAATATTTGGCAGAAACTAATATTGTTCAAGGACCTCAACAGGAAACCTATGTTTGGCTTCTTTCCCTGGCAATTTAGGGCTAAAAGCAGCTTCTAGTGACAAGCTTATGGCAGTGTTGTTTTTTTAAAAGCATTGGCTCATGTAAATTTTTTGTGGTTTTGGTGCCAAGTGTAAACACACTAAAAAACTAAAACTAAATCTAAAAGCAAATTTGTCTCAAAAATCTGACTCAGGAATATGAGTCTATATGTTACTGGGCAAGTGATGTGCGTACCCAGGAAGGTAGTCTGATGTGGGCAGCAGTTCTAAAATGCACAAAATGATTTAAATCGTGCGGCACTGTTCAAGGCATTTGGAAGAAAAACCAGAGCACAGAACTCACTTATAGAAACTGTCAAACAACATATCAATTCTTTAACAACAAATTAAAATATAAAATATTGCCCAATCTTCCCTTCAGCCAACCTTCCACTCTCCCAACATCTGGGAAACTGGGCAGGGGAGGGAACAGATTGCTTCTAATTACCCCGTGGCCGCCAAAGATTACTTAAACTTTCAAGGTGGGACATGAAGCCAGGGAGAATATTAAACATTGTAAATAGTTTTCCCACATCTTTCACAGATCATTAGCTTGAAAAAATAAATGAAAACTAACAGCTCTAGTCTAGTTTCCCTTGCTCTTGATATCTTTTTCCGAATACTTGACCCAGATCGAAAATTGTTATTTTGTTGACAACCGCCCCCCCCCCCCAGCTCCCCAACTCCGACCTCTGGCAACCACCAGTCTGTTTTCTATATCTATGAGCTTCATTTTTGTTTTCCTTCCTTAAAATTCCACATATAAGTGAGATAATATGGTATTTGTCTTTCTCTGTGTTATTTCACTTAGCATAATGCCCTCAGGGTCCATACATGTTATCACAAATGGCAAGAGTTCCTTCTTTTTGATGGCTGAGTAACATTCCATTGTATATATGGACCACAACTTCTTTATCCATTTGTCTACCAATGGACACGTAGGTTGCCTCCACATCTTGGCTATTGTAAATAATGCCATAATGAACATAAAGGTGCATGTCTTTTCAAATTCATGTTTTGGGTTTCTTTGGATAAATACCCAGAAGTGGAATTGCTAGGTCCTTTTTGTCTCTTGCTATAGCCTTTGTTTTATTTTTTAATTTTATTTTTTAAACTTATTTTTTAATTAATTGATTTGAGACAGAGAGGGAAAGAAAAGCATTGATTTGCCATTCCACCTACCCATGCATTCACTTGTTGCCTCCTGTATGTGCCCTGACTGGGGATCAAACCTGAAACCTTGGTATATTAGGATGATGCTCCAACTAACTGAGTTCCCTGGCCAGCACTATTTTTATTTTATTTACTGTCAGTCTGTGTGTCTGTCTACCTAAAGTGGGTCTCTTGTAGGCAGCATATACTACATGTGTCTTATTTTCTTCTCCATTCACCCACCCTATGTCTTTTGATGGAAACATTTAATCCATTTACATTTAAAGTCATCATCGATAGGTATGTAGGTATTGCTATTTTATTATTCATACTAGAGGCCCAGTGCATGAAATTTGTGCGGGGCGGGGGTGAGGGGAGGGAGAGGTGTCTCTCAGCCTGGCCTGCACTCTCCAGCAATCTGGGACCACTGCCTGCCTGATTGCCCCTAACCACTTGCCTGCCTGCCTGATCATCCCTAACTGCTTGCCTGCCTGCTTGATCACCCCTAACTGCCTCAGCCTTGGCCCCCGCTGCGGCAGCTTCATCCAGAAGGACGTCGGGAATGATGTCAAGAAGGTCGTTCGGCTGTCCGGTCTAATTAGCATATTACGCTTTTATTATTATAGATAGATTTTTTATCTTTTCTTTCTTTTTTCTTCTTAAAGAAGTCCCTTTAACTTTTCTTGTAATATTGGTTTGGTGGTGATGAACTTCATTAGCTTTTTATTGTCTGGGGTCAAATTAGGGTTTTCATATTCTTCAGATATATATCCAGAGTGGAATTGCTAGATCAGATGGTAGTCCTATTTTTAATTTTTTGAGAAAGCTTCAGACTGTTTTCCATAATGGTTGTACCAATTTACATTCCCTTTTCTTTGCATCCTTGCCAACACTTGTGATTTCTTAATTTTTTTTTAAATATATTTTATTGATTTTTTACAGAGAAGAAAGGAGAGAGATAGAGAGTTAGAAACATCGATGAGAGAGAAACATGGATCAGCTGCCTCCTGCACACCCCCCACTGGGTATGTGCCTGCAACCAAGGTACATGCCCTTGACCGGAATCGAACCTGGGACCTTTCAGTTCTCAGGCCGATGCTCTATCCACTGAGCCAAACCGGTCCCTGCGATTTCTTAATTTTTGATGGTGGCCATTCTGACAGGCACACGGTGATATCTCACTGTGGTTTAGATATGCCTTTCTCTGGTGATTAGTCATGTTGAACATCTTTTCATATACCTGTTGGCCATCTGTATGTCTTTTTTGGAAAAACTCTATTCAGATACTCTGCCTATTTTTTAGTCAGATTGTCTGGGTTTGGTTATTTTGTTTTCTTTTGTTTTTAATGTTAAGTTGTATGAACTTCTTATATATTTTTATATTAACTCCTCATCAGACATAAGGTTTGCAAACATTTTCTCCCATTCGGTTGGATTGCCTTCTCACTTTGTTCATGGTTTCCTTTGCTGTGCTGAAGCTTTTTAATTTAATATGGTCCCAGTTGTTTAATTTTGCTTTTGTTGCTTTTGCTTTCAGAGGCAGATCCAAAAATTCATCACCAAGAACAATGTCAAGGAGCTTATAACCTATGTTTACTTCTAGGAATTTTTAGTCAGGTCCTACATTCAAGTCTTTAATCCATTTTAATTAATTTTGGGGTACAGTGTAAGATAGTGTGTCCAGATTAATTTTTTTCACATGGCTGTCCTAACCACAATTTGAGTAAGTTAGTTTTATGTAATAACCAATGCATCTTGCTATTACCATCACAGTGCAAAAATAAGAGTGTACCCTTTTACTATTCAAATTAATAATTCAAAGCTCCACCTATGCAAGTGTGATTTCTATCTTTATAGAGTTTTTCCTCGATGAGCCAAAATCCCTGGGAGGTTATTCAATCTAACAGCTGTCCTGTTGGCTCGCAGAAAATCTGCTTGGTGCACTGGAGCTTCACATTCTCTGTGGCTATTGCTGAGATTCCTGACAAAAGAGGTGGCTCACTGTGATGGACATCCTGTAATACATGTAGAGAAGTGTTTAAGAAGACATGTAATAAATATGTTTTTGTGGGTGCAAATAAATAAATAATTGATCACACACACATGCACACACACAGCTTCTTGCTCAGAGCCTCTGCTTTGATGATAGACATAGATAGTGGTGCCTTTATTGTTTTTTTTAATCCTCACCCAAGAATATTTTTCCATTGATTTTGAGAGAGAGTGGAAGAGAGAATGAAAGACAGAGAGAAATATCGATGTGAGTGAAACATCGATTGGTTGCCTCTGGCATGAGCCCTGACCAGGGCCTGGGTTGGGGAGGAGCTTGCAACTGAGGTACGTCCTTGACCGGAATCGAACCCGGGACCGGAACCGAATCCGGGACCAGAACCGAACCCAGGCCGACACTCTATCCACTGAGCCAAACAGGCCAGGGCAGATAGTGGTCCCTTTAAAGGTGGCAAGGATGAATGCAAAATGAAGAAGTGGGTCTGACTCCCTCATTATACTCTTTGGTTACACAGCGCTTTCAGCCTACATGCTCTCTGGATCATTTCCCCAAGGCCACCCACAGTGACAGAGTGGCTGGGAGAGGACAGTCTCTAACCTCAGCTACAGGTTGAATTATCTCTCATCACAATTCAGGCCCAGAAGAGAAACGGAGCCACTAGATCCAACTGCCCTCCTAGGGGTGAGCTTCTTTTTGGGGTCAGGTGCTCTCCTGCTTGGTGACATTGAACAGGGACCAGTTTAATCCACTAGAGATGTTCTATTTACATGAAGGAAGGGGGTTGGTGCCCATACCCCTCTCCTTCAAATCTCCTTGGCCCTTGTGCCACTTTGCCCATTTCTTTCCAGAAACATCAACATCTGGGGTCCTCTAAAAGGGGCCAAGCAGGTACAGCTTCCCCAGACAAAGAACACCTGTGCAAGGCAACTGGATATAGGCCCGGCCAGAAAGAGAAACAATACTCATTAAAATAGCATCCATTGTTTACGCTTGCATGACAGTTTCACTTAAAGGAGGCGGGGGAAGGAAAATCAATGTCCTCCTGCACTGGGCATCTAGCGACCCACGTGGTTGAATCACTTAAAAACTTCAAATGTGTGATGATTCATGTCAATACTGGAAAGATCTAAACTCAAGATAGACTTACAACTACTGACCAGGAGTTAGACATCTAAGAAGCTAGCAGGAGAACAAATCCTCTAAGCTGTCCATGCTGAATGAGCTGGAAAAAAGGAAGGTAGCTACATCATTTTAAGGGTCGACTAACCTCAAAACCAATCTGGAATTGCCTCATATAGCACATTCCAGGCGCAATGATTTGGTGGCAGTTTATAGGCAGCAACTATTATGGTAGCCACATCTCTATCATCATTTGAAAGAAATTCCTGACCCAAATGCCATACATACTGAGTCACCTGGCATCCCCTGCCACCCACACCTCCCACTGCTGGCTGCACAAATATGGATTGTGGTTTCAGGAGGTGGCTTAAATAATTTGCCTATAGGAAACAGTTTGTACCACACGTAGAAAAAAAATCCATAAACACATACACAGCTAACCATTTAATTCTTCTGCATGGAACAAAAATAATTTTGTCTGTTTGTTGATCTATTCTTTACTTGGTAGTGAAGGGTATGACAGAGAAATGGGTTAAACTATATACTATTTGCCTTTCAGATATTTTTGGTATGTAATCTTGTCTTCACTGGATGGAACATGGCAGCAATATAAAATTTTAAACTGTTTGAAAAATACAAGGTCAGTAACAACAGAAAGTCTGTAATTTTTCAGTTGGAATCTGGCTCCAATAGACATTTACAAAATATCAAAGATGACAAAGCTCTAAGAATGGGGAATATTTTGGTTTCCCTTATTAAAACTAGCTAATATCCATGCCTTGTCATATTTTCTTCCCTATTTTCTATGGGTAGACTTCAAACTCCTTAGCCTGAAATTACAAAGACCTTGACAATCCAGCCCAAATCCACTATCTAGCTCCCTAAACTCTACACTCCTAGGACTACCCACCATTACTTGTATATAACTTACAACATAGCACAGTCCATTTTGTTCACAGGATGTTCTTATACCCAAGAAGTTCTTCCTATCTTCTCAACCTGAAAAAACTTAGCTCGAAGTTCACCTCTTAAGAAAGGCTTTAAAACTGGCCGTTCCCTCCTCTGTGCTCCTATAACACAACATTTAATTAAAGTATTCTATTTTACCACTCAGTATTGTGATTATTTGTGTACTCATCTGTCTCACCTATTAAACTTGAGATCCTTCATGGTAAAGACATTCTTTCATCTGCCCTAAGCCCAACAGTGCCCAGCACAAGGTATCTACTCAACAAATGTATTTCCATTGGTGTTGACTATGTAGAACTGGTTGAACAATACCACATTTTCTGACCCAGAAGCAACGCACCTAAAGCCAGGCTTAGCCTGGCTGGGTTCTGAGACGAACCCGAAAGAGAATGTGATGGTAATCTTACTTGGGTGATACAGAATCAAATGGATGTTGATGCTCGATCTGCCCTGAACTTATGCCCCAGTTATAGAGCCTACGCTTTGGTCTTAGGAACATACTATCAACTCAGCACTAGATCCATACTTTGTGTGTCCAAGTTTCTGTTTCGAAAACATGCTGTCTCAGTACTACCAAAGGGAGGTTCCTCCCTCTCTCAATACAATGGAAATTGCAAGACATTAAGAAGCTAGACAAAAATATTTCACCTTTAATTCCATATTAAACACAATGCTAGGGGCACCCATACCTGTATTGCTTCTAGTTCTTTACTTGAAGGTGAGATTCTTCAAGTATTTAGACCATTCTAGTCAAGGCTCACTTAGCAAGGAGGGCTTTTCTTAGAGACACAGGTAAAGGGGAGAGACGTAGGGGGATTGTGGTGTTTCTAAATCATTGCTGAAAATGTATTGACACTCTTCCAATCTAGAAATGGCATTTAGATCCCCCCTCCTTGAATGTGGGTGTGCATTTGACTAATTGGGTAAGTGGAAGTGTTGTTGCATGACTTCTGAGGCTAGATCATAAAAGGTCATACAGCTTCCTCCTTGTTCATTGGAAGACTACTTTTGGAGCCCTGAGCCATTATGGAAGAATTATGACTACTCTGAGGCTACTGTGTTTCCGAGGCCAAGTATAGGTGTTCCAGTAGACTGGCCAGCCTTCCAGCCGTCCCTACCAGTGCCATTGGGATCCTACACGAATCATTCCACCAGCTGAATATTACAATGATCTCCATCAATGTCTTTTGGAAAAGAAAAATCATCTAACTGAGACCAGTCCAAAGTTATGACCAATACAATCATAGTATATAATGAAATTATTATTATTTTAAATCACTAAGTTTGGGGTTATTTTGTCATGCAGCAATAGATAACAGGAGCAGAGGTAGACAATAAAATGCCCTTATCCCTTTTTTGTTTTCCTCACAGAAGATATTAAATTTCTATAGCATTATTGAGGATATTGAGAAGCATATCTTCTTTAAATTTTTATGGACACTTAAAAAGCAAGTATTATTTCTAAAATTAAAAGGGGTTATTGTCAGGGGATTTGGAAATGTAGTATTTCTCTTTCCTCATTACAGACTTGCAGCCCATCTCTGGAAATAGATACACAGACTCGTGTGCTTTTTGAAATACTAGTGGCCCGGTGCACGGATTCATGCACATTGCAAGGAAATTAATTAGAAGAAATATTTTAATATCACTATTTGCCTTTTTTCTGTAATAGAAATGTCAACAAAAACAACCAAATTCATGATCGACAATGATAGATCGAAATGCATGAGTGGGATTGGTGCTAGTGAGAGCTTTATATGTATTGCACATGCACGGGTCAACATTTATTTTTAAATTGCCAGTGTGCGTCATATGTGCTGGCCGGTCAGTCGGATGGTCGGACGGACAGATGGATGGTCAGTTACTTAGCCTTTTATATATACAGCTAACAGACAATAGTCACAGTGTCTGTTAATTTCTTCTGCTTTCCTAGAGAAGGAAAACTCATTACATGAGACTGTGAAGAGACTCAGACTCCATGGAGATTTTTCTCTATATAGCCCATTATATAAGCCCAATGTCTAGTTCCTCCAAGATTTCATAGTGCCTAATTCAAACCTCTAGTAGTGCTTACCCCTTTCTACTTTACATTTAAGATATTTAAATTTATTTCTATAACAATCAAAGTTTAATTGCAAAGACAGCAGTTTAAGCAGGAAGACTTTTAAATTTTTAATATATTTTTATTGATTTCAGAGAGGAAGGAAGAGGGAGAGATGGAAACATCAATGATGAGAGAGAATCATTGACTGGCTGCCTCCTGCAAACCTCCTACTGGGGATCAAGCCTGCAACCCAGGCATGTGCCCTTGACCGGAATCAAACCCGGGACCTTTCAGTCCACAGGCTGACGCTCTATCCACTGAGCCAGACCGGCTAGGTCAAAGCAGGAAGAAATTTTTGCAGTCTATTAAATGGCTTGCCAAATTGCTGGGAGGACTAAAAAAACCACATTCTAGACCAGTGATGGAAAACCTTTTGAGCTCGGCGTGTCAGCATTTTGAAAAACCCTAACTTAACTCCGGTGCCGTGTCACATATAGAAATTTTTTGATATTTGCAACCATAGTAAAACAAAGATTTATATTTTTGATATTTATTTTATATATTTAAATTCCATTTAACACAGAAAAATCAACCAAAAAAAAACGAGTTTGCATGCCACCTCTGACACGCATGTCATAGGTTCACCATCACTGTTCTAGACTGAACCACACAGCAGAGCCAAGCCAATAAGTTTGTTGTTCCCTCCTTATGTGGTCAAAAAGCCACTGGCTCTTGAATCATATCACCACTGCCATGATTGGGAAGCACCACATCACTAAGTCACCACGATCTGGTGACTGTCTCAGCCCCAGATCCACACCATGCGGGCTGCAATCTGCAGCAGCAGAATAGATGCCCTGAACACCCACAACCAACAACTTAATGAGCATGGTTGAGAGCAGAGAGCAGGAGAAGCTGCCATGACTTCTAGTTTTCTTCTGCTTTCTTAATTTCCCTCAAGTACATAATATGAGTGGTTGAACCTAAACTACATCTAGAACCTAGAAGCAATAGAATCTGGGAAATGCACTTTTTGCTTTTTTTTAAAAAAAAATAACTTTCCAGGTTTTATAGTATAAAAAGACACACTTAAAAGAAAATGACATGGTATTGAATGCCCGTCAACAATATCATCATAATGTATCATTTCTTCTATACTACAAGCAATTTGGATCTACCTTTATGGCCCAACCCCCAAAGCACCTAGCTTCCAGGTAGTCAATTACCTGAGATTAGAAAATGGGGCTAATTAGAGGTGAGGCAGGGAAGAGGGAAAAATCCTGAAGACCTACATGCCTCTTGCAAGTCCCTACTAGGAAATGAAGTCCTCAAAAGGGCAGGATAATATGAGGTCAGTCTTAAAACTGCCTGTGTCTTAGATGGTGTCCATTTCCCCTGCCTACTCTCAGATCAATTTTTCACTCACCCCCACCCTGCTTTGTGCCATGGGACGCTGACCTCTACAGTTGGCTTTACCTTGGTTCCTGTGCCTTCTGACTCTGGGTTGGGCTTAGCCAATGAGAGGCGCCAGCAAAAGATCAGAGGGCAAGGAGAGAGAATCCAGGTTATCTAATCCCTCAGTTCTTTCTCTAGCGGGCTGGTTTAGCTGTGGTTCCTTTTCTCCACCTAATGCCTAATGCCGGTACCCAAGTCAGAGCACCTGTCACATGGCCCAGTCCATCAGCCACAGCTCTCACTGGGGTCTGATAACTGCTCCTTCGCTTGCCCCTTCACAGCAGGTTCTGTTAATAGCTTCCCACTGATGCTAGTCACAGAGAGCATTACCCTCCTCACCTTTGCAAAGGCACCGGTTAATGAGTGCCATTTGTTAGCTGCGAGGACACAGACTTCAGTGTGATTGCTCGAGTTCCCAGAGACTGCCTGCACACCCCAACACCTCTTCACAGCACCATGCTTTCTGCACCCCACGCTCCACCTCTCTGGTTACTTCTTCCTTTGGCTGCAGCTACGTCTCCGTCCTCTGGACCTGTGCCCATGCACAGGAGGCAGTCGTGGCTCCACAAGACGCGTCCTGAGATCAGGAGAGCTGGTTCTGTTAACACAATGACTACCATTGTCTGGATTTACCTGCTTAATTTCAACCCCTCACCTGTAAAGAGAAGAATGCAACACCTCTCAGGACTGGTGCAAGGATTAAATAAGGTTATATATGTAAAATATATAAGTACACTGTAGATGGTTTTACAAATATCAGCTATTCCACAGGCATTTCCGAAGCCCGATGCTCTTTCCATTTTTCTTTACTGCTACACGTTCCCTTCTGCTCATTCAGTTTCTTATCAGTAGCAAATTGATGTCTTAACTAGTATAATCCTGATGGTCTTAATCTTTGTTCCAAGGAGAGAGAAATGAGAAGAGAAAGAAAAGGAAAAAAAGCAAGACAGAGGTGGTATATAAAATGTCATTTTCACTCCTAAATAGAGAACACTACTCTGGGGGTCCTAACATTTCTCACTCATTAACTCAGGATGGAGAATTGGCAGAGAAAGTCATTCCTGTGGTTTGCGTTTGTGGGCAGTCAACAGAGACTCTGGCCTTGGGCTGAAATAGACAATTTCGAGTAATATTGACAGAATGAAACCAAAGTAAAGTGTGGCCAATCTGCTGATTTCCACAGACTTTGAGGCCCAGTTGTTCCAGGTCTCCTTCAGATCTCAGACAGATTTTAGGATTTTAGCTAAAAGAGTGGCCGGGACAGCTGGACAGCTGTGCAGAGTTTTAATAGGTTTTGAATCCTGACTTTCCATTTTTCCAGACAAAGAAGCTTTTAAAATATTTAGAGGGCTCTCATTACCAAGGAATAATGAAAGACCTTTTAAAGAAGGCAAGCTTCATATAATTATAAAAGATTAAAGTTGTTGAAGAATTTACAGGTTTAGGGAGAATGATTTAATTGTATTTGAAAGATTAAAACTTGGTTATAAGATCTAGGCAAAATTCACCAAAAATTTCTAGGAGACTATTTGAAAAATGGTCGACATGATGAACTAGTCTAATAGAATCAAATATCTGAAATCTGAAGTGAGTCATATGTAAGCCCCAATGCAAGTGATATCTGGACTAAAAAGTATGACAATATTGCATTATGATAAAAATTTATATGTCAGTTTTTAAACAGTTTTAAGAGAACAGTGAAAAAGGTACCGGTCCCCTGACACAGCTATTTAGAGTTAACATGCATCTTCCCTAAAGAGGAGATGGTCAACATACTAAATAACTGGCAGAGCACAAGCACCGACCGAGTAGAGCAGACCCCACCTTGATCTGCTTATGGCTGAACCAGGAGGTCCCACCTGAATACCAGCTCCACCTCCTTCCCATGCACCTGCTCTTCTCACCTGCTGCAGCAACTCAGCCTGAAGCAAAACAATCTACCAGTCAGAGCATTCCACACTTTCCAAGATAAAACCCAGTTCTTTGTTTTTGGGGTTGTTTTATTCTGCGCTGCCTACTTTCTCCATTTCACTACCAAAGGCAACTGGCAACTTCTTGATGACCCTCAAGAAGGTGGTGCCCCCAGGCAAGCAGAGCACAGTTCCACAGAAGAGATATTGTCTTGAAGGAGGCAGCTGGCTTCAGCGAGTGCCAGCTTCCATTTCCTGATGTATGTGACTGTCCCCACCTTTGAGAGGGTGACAGGGGGCGTGGAGGGTGGGCAGCTGAGCAGGATCAGGCCTGTTAAGATGTCACTCACCACCACAATCCTGGTCACACTGGCTTCCATCCTGACCAGCCCAATAAAAATTGAAAAACAAAGAGTTCCAGTCATCATCAACGAGTTGGCTGGCTCACCAGCAGTAGGTTTTTGGTTTTGTTTTTGGTTTTTTAACTTGAGTAGCTCTTCCATTAAGCCTCATGTCTGGGCTCTCATGCCCCCTGCAGTAGCTTTATCTGCAGGTACCACACTGCATTGAAATCGTCTCCTTCCTGTCTGTCTCCACTGCTCTGTGTCCTTGAGGACACGAGGCTTGTCTCCTTTTCTGTGTCCCCAGCACGTAATCCAGTGCCAGGCACACCTGCCATGTGTTCAAAAAGGCTTTGGTGACCTGAACAGGATTGGTCTTAGAATGAAGTGAAGATAAACATTAAATTGTATTGAAACAGTGATACTTTGTGGTTAATCCAACATAATAAAATTATTATTAATTAATTACATTATACTACTTTCTGTTTTATAACTATATATTTCCAGTTTAAGAAATATATAGCTGGTGAGAAAGAATTTGACACCCATGAACTGAAACTCTTGAAGCATACTTTTAATATCAACACTAATAAAAGAGAAAAATGGTAATTGGCGTACGAGCTACCCTTTTCATTGGCTAATCAGGGCTATATGCAAATTAACTGCCAACTAAGATTGGCAGTTAACTGCCAACAAGATGGCGGTTAATTTGCATATGTAGGCACAATGCAGGGAGGCGAAAGGGAAAGCAGGAAGAAGCCCCCTGCCACTGACAGTGATCGGAAACCCAGGGGGGAGCTAAGAGCTGGGGGGCAGGACAAAGGCGGCCCTGGGGCCGCCTTTGCCCTGCCCCCCAGCCATGATCAGAGAATCAGGCGCCTTTGCCGCCCTGGCCAGTGATAGCAGGAAGTAGGGGTGGAGCCAGCGATGGGAGCTGGGCACGGTCGAAGCTGGCAGTCCCGGGAGCTAGGGGTCCCTTGCCTGGGCCTAAAGCGAAGCCCACAATCGCTGTGGGTCCCCGCTGCCCGGGCTGGACGCCTCAGCCAGAGGCGTCCTGCAGGGGCAGGGGCGGAGCCCACGCGATCGCGGCGCCCCCCGCTGCCACTGCAGGTCCCTGCTGCCCGGGGCCGGATGCCTAGGCCAGAGGCGTCAGGCCTGGGCAAGGGGCCGATCCTGCGATTGGAGGGTGATGGGGGTCAACGCCTGAGGGCTCCCAGTATGTGAGAGGGGGCAGGCTGGGCTGAGGGACACTCCCCCCACACACACACCCAGTGCATGAATTTCGTGCACCGGGCCCCTAGTTACATATAAACATGAATTAAAGTTAAACCAGTATAGAGGAAATATCCTTTCAATTGCTTAGCATTCTCTTTTCAGAAGTTATCCAAAAATCATTTTCTTTAAAAAGAAAAGCAAAATAATCAGGTTAGTATATATATATTCCTGGATTGAGGTTTTTCACAAATGAAGTTTAAAACTATTACTATAGGAAACAATGTTCCCTTTAATCTGAAAATTTTTATTTATTTCTTATTTATTTATCTTAAAGGGAATACATACTCACTGATGAAGCTTGGAAAAGTATGAAAAAGGATTAAGAAAAAAACATCATGATCTACAAGTTCTTAGTATAAATAATTTGATTATTTTTTAGACATTTCTAAATATGTGCATATCCATATTTCTCACATGGTTGAGATTGTGTTGTTTATATGGTTTTATATCTGGCTCTTTTCTACTTCATGTCATTGCTTAAACTGCACTAAAAAAATTAAATGGTGACACTGCTGTGCTCTTGGGCAGGACGCCCTCTGCCCTGCCTTTTCATGTTGGTGAGTGGCAGGCTGACTGTTTCATCCTTGACCAATCCTGGGGAGAGATTAGATGGGCAGCAGTATAGTCTCTGGCTTGACGCACAACTGGGCCTGATTGATTGATTGATTGGTTGATTTAAGAGAAAGAGGGAGAGAGAGAGAGAGAGGTATCAACTTATTGTTCCACTTACTTTTGCATATTTTTGTTGATTCTTGGTTGTGCCCTGACCAGGGATCAAACCCCCAATCTTGGTGTATCAGGATGACACTTTAGCAACTGAGCTACCAAGCCAGACCTTGGGCGTTGTGTTTTATTAAGGTGGTTTTCTTTCCAAACCCCTAACCAAATCTTGAACTTTATAAGAGCCAAGAGTAGGACCCAGAGGAATGCAACAAGTGTGATTAAAGGGACGCCTGATGAAGGAGAGAATAAGTCCTGCTTTCCATGAGTACAGAGAATAGTGACTTCAAGGCTCCCAATGGAACCAGGGAATTGTGTTTAACTTGACCTTCACCATTACACTGGGTGTCTTCCATGGCCCCTCTGGCTCCCCTCTCACCCTTTACCACCTGCCCTTTCCACTGGAAGGATGCCCGATGCACTGTTCCCCAGGCTGTCTTGCCCTCTGACTTCTCTTTGGGACTGGCCAATGGGGAGCCCAGACGAAAGATGGGAAGAAAAGAGAGACATTGGCATATTTACTTCCCAGCTCCCTCCCCATGGAGACACTGCAGGCTGTTGGGTCTTTCCACTGAGGGCCACAGCTCCCTCCAAGTGCTCCTCTCCCTGTGTCTCTCCCTGGTTCTGGCTTCTGGTAACCAGACCCTCCCCTCATCCCTTCAGGCCTGAGCGGAGTGCTCCACTGTTACTAATTCTGGGGCACTGCAGATCCCTTTGGGTTTCCCTTCACACTGCCCTTCTTTTAAATAGTCCTCTTACTAAACTCTCCTCAAATTACCCAATTTGAGGGGCTTCCTGTTTTCTGTTAAGAACTGATAGAAATACTACTTAAACCACAAGTTCCTCTTCCAAGGCTGAGTACTTCCTTCGTTCAATCTTCAGAATTAAACTATGACCTGAGGTTCCTCAGCAGGCTCCTTTGGGGATAATAAATGTATAAGTGACCTCCCTCCAGTTCCAGCAAAGGGTTCTTTACAATGGCGGCGATGCTGATGGGTACAGTGTAACTAGCTGTTGGCATGTTCCTGGTCCACGCCTGGGCCAGACACTCTCCACAACTGGTCCTGATCCTTCAGCACGAACCAACACGGTGGCTTTTGTTCCCATTTTAGAGTTGAGTAAAGCAAGTATCTAGAAATTTAGGTAACTTTTACCTAACGCCACACAACCAATGCATGCACATGCCCTGTCTCCCTCCTTCAAATGACACTTTCTCAGCTAGACCTTCCTGGCTAACCAATTTTCATATTTCCTATTCCTCTTCGTTTCTTCAGTACTTTTCACCAGCTAATATACTATACGTATATATATTTTCTCATATGTTTTGTTTAATATCTATAGCATCCAATGCTAGCTCTTTGAGGACATGGGTCTTTGCTTTACTCACTGCTTTATCCCAGCACTTAAAACAACTCCAGGCATATAGTAGAGCCTGCATAAATATTTTTAATGCTGGTATGATAATGGAATTCAGAGCCAGGTCTGCCTCACTTGAAGGTCATTGTTTTCTACAACACTCTCCTTAACCAGTTACAATCAAGGTAAATAGATAATAGCCTCAAAGAGAAAAGACAATGGTGTTCTTTTTGAACTAGACACAACCTGCTGTAACTGCAACAGAAGACAGCTAATGAAATAAAACAAAACGATGCTCACATATTTGTTTTCAAAAATATGTTTACTATCAAGACACTCAGACATATGGGCTTTGACAGAAGTGAGGTGGCATTTGGGATGCCAAAGAGAAGAGTGTTGAGCAATGGGTTTGAGCCACCCACTGTTGGGCCAGGCGCAGGTGCTGTTCCAGTGAAAGGAGGCTTTCTTCAGGGTTGGGAAGCTGGGTGGCGGAGGCATACAAGCTGGGCAAGCATGGCCAGCTCAGGCAGCCGGGATCTGGAAGGGACAGATGTTCTGGAATTGAATCCTGATTCTTGCCTTCTGCTTGCTCGTCACATGCCTTGTGCTCCATTTCCCTTAGTACTGACTTAGGAAAAAAGGAAGGAAGCTGATAGTTTATGAACAGGTTGGTGGCAAGATGTAAGTGCAGCAGAGAAAGCCCATGCTTTCCAACCACATATACCAGGCAGAGTCACTATTACCATGGACATGGGCTGTAGCCTCAGACATAGATAGCTTTCCCAGCCTGCTCTACCACTCACTTTGATCTCAGTCAAGTTAATTAACCTTTCTAAGCCTCTCTTTTCTTTTTCTTTTTTTAATGTAATTGGGTAATAATAGCATTTATGTTGTTGTAATAATTATAGGAGAAAATCCTTGTGCCTGGTACATAAGAGGAGTCCAAAAAATTAGTGCTCAAAGTACCAAGTAACAGGTTCTAATGAAGTCCTCTCTTTTTAAAAAAAAAAAAAATATATATATATATATATATATATATATATATATATATATATATATACATATATATATTTTATTGATTTTTTACAGAGAGAAAGGGAGAGAGATAAAGAGTTAGAGGCACCGATGATGAGAGAAACATCGATCAGCTGCCTCCTGCACATCTCCTACTGGGGATGTGCCCGCAACCCAGGTACATGCCCTTGACCAGAATCGAACCTGGGACCTTTCAGTCCGCAGGCCAACGCTCTATCCACTGAGCCAAACTGGTTTCGGCTGAAGTCCTCTCTTAGCTAAAGGAATATTCTTCAGCATAAGGTCCCATCATTAGAGAGAGAGGCAATTTTGAGAGACTATCTCGGGAATTCCCCCCCACGGGTTCTGGGACATCTAACATCACCAGGTGACAACGTTTCCTTCTCACAGGAAGCAGGTAGAATGAATAGACTGGACTATCGGTTCTGGCTCTTAAGCAAAGCGTTACTTTCTCTGGCTGCTGCTTCCCAGAGACCGTCTCTATATTGTTCGAAGTCTTAGAGGTTACGCCTGCTTGCTGTCTTATGTTTCTATCAGAAATACATTGAAATGTGCCCTTCAGTGTCCCAAATGAGACAGGAAAATTATGAGTGACTGTCACCAAGGGCTAGTAATTTACTCCCTGAAAGAAAGTAATAAAATGGGTCAGAACACCTCCCCGTGGGAACTGCAGTCCTCCAGGCCCACTGGGCTCATCAACAATGCATGAGTGCTCCCTGCCCTATCTACCCCCGATCATCCATTAGCTATTAGCCACATGAGACTATTTACATTTAAATTGGTTAAACAAAATGAAAAATTCAGTTGCATTCGCCACATTTCTAGTGCTCAATAATGGCCGATGTGTCCAGTACCTACTATATTGGATAGTGCAAGTAAGGAAGGTGTCCATCATTACAGAAAGTTCGGCTGGACTGCACTGCTTTGGAGGGTAGTGCCAGCTTCGGGCCCAGGCCCAAGCAGACACGTGAAAAGTCTCCTTTTCAGGCCAGTGCTGCAAGAGGTGGGCGTAAGATCTGAACATTGTTTAGCCTTGAATTTCAAGGAGAAAATAAGAGATGGTAAAATTCTTTCAGCTGGATCCTTAGTGTCCTTGAACCCCATGTCATTGTGATTTTTTAAAAATGAAGTATGGCCCTAACCGTTTGGCTCAGTGGATAGAGTGTCAGCCCGCAGACTGGAGGGTCCCAAGTTCGATTCCGGTCATGGGCATGTACCTTGGTTGCAAGCACATCCCAGTGAGGTGTGTGCAGGAGTCGGCTGATCGATGTTTCTCTCTCATCGATGTTTCTAACTCTCTATGCCTCTCTTTTCCTCTCTGTAAAAAACCAATAAAACATATTGAAAAAAATTGTTAAAAATATAAAATAAAATAAAAATGAAATATGATCTAACCCAAAAAGGGGAATCATACCTGGATTTTGCCACATCTTAAGATAATGGTTCAAATCTCCCCAAATAGAATTTTTTGTTGTCGTTAATCCTCACCTGAGAATATTTTTTCCATTGATTTTTAGAGAGAGTGGAAGGGAGGGAGGAGGTGTGGGAGAGAGAACCATCAATGTGAGAGAGACACATCAATTGGTTGCCTCCAGCACACACCCCTGACCAGGGCTGGGGACCGAACCTGCAACCCAGGTATGTGCCCTTGACCAGGAAACGAACCCGTGACCCATAGGTTTGTGGGCCGACACTCTAACCACTGAGTACCACAACCAGCGGCCCCAAGTAGAATTTTACTGGTTTAAGTCAAGCATATACTTGGAATGCTGAAGAATGTTCACTAACTTCCTTGCTGAAGGGTCAAACTTATGTTTCAATTAAAGGAGAGGAGATTCTCAGCCAGGTCCTAACAGGGCTGTGATCCTCAATTTATGTTTATTGATTTCAGAGAGGAAGGAAGAGGGAGAGATAGAAACATCAGTGATGAGATAATCATTGACTGGCTGCCTCCTGCACACCCCACACTGGGGGCTGAGCCCACAATCCAGGCATGTGCCCTGGATGATTCCTGGGCCTCCCCCGCCTCAGGGAATCGAACCCTGACCTCCTGGTTCATAGGTCGACAATCAACCATTGAGCCACGCCTGCCGGGCGTTCTTAACATTTTTGATGTTGGAGCAAGATAGTATCAGAGCCTCCCGGGGTAGGAGGGTCACAAAATAAAGCAACTAAAAACCAATCAGATTGCACCAGGAAAAAACACAAGTAAAAACAAGATCTCATGTTAGCTTTTTGCCATTGTCTTATTCTGAGTTTCTGTCTCCCTTCCAGTCTTGAGTTAAACTTTAAAAAGATCCCTTTTGGGGGTGGGGATGGCCGGGGAGAGGTCAATGGGGGGAAAGGAGCCATATGTAATACTATATGTAATACTTTAAACAATAAAGAATTTTTTAAGAAGTCTATCTTTTAAAAAAAGCTCCCTTTTGTTACTGTGGTCTCAGTAGTAGTTGAGTTCTAGGAAAGAAGGCAGAAGACTCGTTCTGCCACCTTAGACTCCTTGTAACCCACTGGTACACAAGCAGAGAGCATTCTCAGTGTCAGATAACAGGAGAGAGGTTTCTGAACAGAAGCAGAGGAGAATCTTCAATTATCCAAGACCAATCGCATTTCCAACTGAAATAAGTTAAAAGCAAGGCGGTTACCCCACGCTTTGGTTAAAGAGCTGGTAAATTCCCCAAGTCCATGTTTGTGAAGTTCTTTACTTTTTCCAAAAACAGACCAAAGGTTCCACAACCATCTCATTGTGCAGTTTATATTTTCCCCGCTGGCCTGGCCGTCTTTGGGGTAAGTGTTCTCCCGCACACAGTGCTGCCCCTGCTTCTAAAAGAAGCGCACTGTGGCCCGGTGGTTTTCAAATCCTGCAAAGCTGTGGCAGCCTCTCTCCCGCGAAGTCTGACAGGCTCGCAGTGTCTCAGAGAGACGAGACGAGACGGGAGTGAAGTGAAGCTGCTCAGGCTGAGGCGGGGGAGGCCCAGCCTGTCCCCTCCGAGTCTCCGGGGAGCTGGTGGCTTGCAGAGCCCGGACAGAGCTTGACTGCTCCGCACGGACTCAGTGGAAACCTCATATTAGGCAGTCCAGTGTCAGGGATGCTGGGATTATGGAAGAGCAGCCCCTGTCACCTGCAAAAGGAGTTTATAAAGGAGACTGGAAATCATCATCTCACGGGCAAAGCCAGCACAGGGATCCCAGACTTAAAAAGAATCGTTTACCCACGTGTCTATTGTCCTCCTGCCCCACCCCCGCAGAGGAGTGGGCGCTCTGCGGCTTTAGTGCTACTTGGATAGGTCACTGCTACTGCCTCCACCTCAGTGGCTTCTGTACACGTATAGATGAATGTCCATCCGGCCAAGAAATGGCCACATGAAAGATGTTTCTACAAAGCAAATAGTTTGTTTTCAACTTACAAAACGTTTTATAAATTATCACTTGAAGATGATTGCCTTTGCATTTTGTTTTAAAATGCATAGTGCTTTGGCAGTAAGAGAAGAAAAGGAAGGTACTGGTGTCCAGGGCAGCACCAGGACAATGGAAAGAGAGAAAAGTGATCCTGGGTGTTTATGGTGTACTTGGAGATGAGTTTCATGCCCTTAAAAGATTGTTTACCGCCTTTTCTAATTTTCTTCATATTTTAAATTACAATTTATAAAGCTTTGTTCTTTCTTAAGATGTCAACTTATAAATCTCATTATTGCATTTACAAGTCTAGAAGAGTTTAATAATAACTTTTAATAGAGTTTTTACAACTTAATTAAATAATCTTTTAGGCATTTAAAATTGCATTTATAATATCATACCTTTTGTGCTTTAATTGCTTATCAAATAAACTTTATTATATACTTAACTCAAACACAATTCTTACACATCTACTAAATTAAATTTACAAAAAAATAGTTAAACTCAAGTTTTTTTAATTATCCAATTATTGCTTATACTCCAAGCAAAATTACCTTATTCCTCTGAGGTTTAATTCAATTAACTCATTCTAAATTGGAATCACAACTTGCTAGACACCTTAATATACCAAATTCTTAAATACTCCAAATATTTAAAATATCAAATATCACATTTGATATGTATCAAATGTATGTTAAATTTTAAATGTAGCATAATGTGTAAATAATTTGGGTGTGTTTTTTTTTTTTACTTCATCTTTTTAAAATTTAATTATAAGTCTTTCCAATAGGAAATGATTAGGTCAGACCAAATGTATTTGATGCTCGTCCTAGTGCACTGTTTCCTGTTGTACAGAGGAAGCTTCTGTGTAGATGGCAGGCCTTGATTCTCTTACTTAATCCTGGAGCCTGAACCCACTGGTAGTGCTCATGATAGGGTTCCAGATCTTTCACAAAGAGTCAGTGTCATAGACCCTGTCCCTGAATTTAAATCACATGTTGCTTAATTCTTCCCCGCATTATTGGAAATATATAACTCCACTAAAATTATAACTAACCCTTGCATTTCTTAATATGTAGTATAGATTGTATGCTATAGTGGGTAGTAGGGTCACTTTTCAACATGTGGTATTTTAAAGTTAGTCACCTTAACCCCAAAGTGAGTAAAATAGAAATAAATGAAAGTACTTTTTTTGGGCAACATTATTTCTATTATCATTTTCATTTTTAATCAAACCAGCTGTTTTATATACAATTTAACCCAATAGCTAAAGTATGGAAGTAAACTTATTTATTTTTTTAAGCCCTAATTTAGTGCTTTGGAAACAAGTTTTACAGGCCTTTTTTTTTTTTTCATTTTAAGATTCCATTTATAGGAAACATCCAGAATAGATAAAGGAATCGAGATAGAAACCAAGTTAGGGATTGCAGGGGGAGTGCGGGCGGTGCGGGGCGTTCCTTTTGGAGTGGTGGGACATTCTGCCACTCACTAGGGGCCGCACAGCGTCAGGGATGTGCTTCATGCTTGGGGGTGGCACATTGTTAAAATATAAACGGTAACCTTTACATAGTACTTAAAGTGAATCATGCCGTGGGGAACAGGAAAATGTAACAATTAAAGAAAACAGTCAAAGAGCGGGGGTAAAATAAATTCCAGTGGGAGAGCGAGAGCAAGGTCAACAAGCGGCTCCAGAGCGGGCCCTGCCATGTTTTCCGGAGGCAGCTGCCCCTCTGCGGCAGGAACCAGGGCAGGCCGGAGGGAAGGCTCTTCAGGCAGCGGTGGTGGGGCCCCCGCTCTGTCGGGGGGTGCCTCCCCGGGTGGCCCTGGCTCCGCTGCGGGAGGCGGCAGGACCCCTGGGGGCGGGCGCCCCTCTGAGGCGGCCCGTGCATGGGGGTCCTCCGTAGGTGTGGCGGGTGCCGAAGCAGAGGCCGGCGCTGCCTCCCGGGGCTCCAGGTTATCGGGCCTGGGCCTGGTCACGCGGGAGCGCTGCTCGGGAACCCTGGGCTCCCTGTGGAGCCGGGTGGGCTTCGGCGCAGTCCTCCCCCTCCGGACGTGCCGGGGCCCCGGCTCTGCAGACCCCGGGGCGGCCGCGCTCGCTGCAGGCCCGCTCTGGCCCTCCGTGGTGTGGCTCTCCGCCCTGTCCCGCGTGGAGATGGGGCGCGTGTCTCCGTCAACCGACTGCCCCTCTCTGGCCCGGGCTGAGCTCTCTGAGTCCCGCCGTGAGAAGGGCCACAGGCGGCGCCTGGGCTGAGCCCGGACCCGGCGGCGGCCTCGGCGAGACCTGCTCTCCTCGCCGCGGTTCTCCAGGTCCCGGCCTCGGGACACGGGCAGGCAGCACGAAAACATGGCGTCCTTCCCCTTCCGGGTGGCCCTGGCCCAGTGAGCTGGCAAGGGGGCGGTTATGGAACGTGGCTCCAGTTACCAGGGCGCCAGGTGCAGTGCGGCTGTGTCGTCGGGAAGTGAGGTCACGGCCCAGGTCTCTCGCCCTGGCCGGTTTGGCTCAGTGGGTAGGGCGTCGGCCTGCGGACTGCAGGGTCCCAGGCTGGACTCCGGCCAAGGGCATGCACCCTGGTTGCGGGCACATCCCCAGTAGTGGGTGTGCAGGAGGCAGCTGATCGATGTTTCTCCAGGACATTTTTGAAAGAAAAGACACATCTCAAAATGTGGTAGTACTATTAGTAGTAAACCAAATAATAACAACAAAAATGATTCTGAGGAAATGAATGCCAAAGGGGTTCAATTCTACGTTTACTCAGAAGTATGATTCCTCCTGTACTGAGTTCCATTTGTAGCCATAATTGATGAAGTGTTAAAACTACGGTTTTAGCCCTGGCTGGTTTGGCTCCGTGGATAGAGCTTCCGCCTGCGGGTTATATTCTGGTCAAGGGCAGATGCCTGGGTTGCGGACCCAATCCCCAGTAGGAGGTGTGCAGGAGGCAGCCGATTGGTGATTTTCTCCCATCATTGATATTTCTATATCCCTCTCCCTCTCCCTTCTCTGAAATCAATCATAAAATAACTAACTAACTAAATAAATAAAAGAAATCTAACTCTAAAAGATATTTTTTTTAAAAAAACACAAAAACCTGCAGTTTTATCAGTAGAAAATGTACTGACTAATGGGACATTGAGACCATCAAAACTTAAGTGATTTTTGCATATCAAATGAAAGAAAAGGGAAAAAAATTATTTGAGAGTATTGAATTAAAAAGAATAAAACACCTGAGAGGAGCAACTATTAACTATTTCACATATAAGCAGGTTTTCATCTTCGTATGAAGCCGTATTTGGGATAGGTAAGACCAGGCACAGACACAGCTGACCAGTTGGTTTAAAAATGTTGGGTGATACGGTGGCAAAGAAGGCAGCTTAGATCCCATCTCCAGTGAAAGGATAGTCAACGTATTTGGAAACTGACTAATGATATGAAAGGCTAACTCAGAAAAAAATAAAACCGTCAAAGTATTTTTTCACTGAAACAAGATGAATGCACAAATACTGTTAATATGACCATCCTTTTAGTATATGTATGAGTTAAACATGACCGTGATGGGAAGAAATAGTTCTTTTATTTTCTCAGCTTCGTGGCCAATAAACACAACTGTGAACTGCATGAAGCTATAAAGGATTACATTGTCCATAAACGCGTCTGGAGTTGGGACTCCGAGGAGGGTTATATTCTGATGGCACAGCTGCAATGACTGGAGAGCATTCTGGATTAGTTACCCAGTTTCAGGAACGCGTGCCAGGACGTAAATCAACATGCACTTCCTTCATCCAGAAAGTTTCACTACAAAATCAGCTGAACTAAACACGGGAAATCTGTGGGGGCCGGAATTCCTTTCTTTCTCAGAAAGATGATTTACAAGTCATTGAAGGATTGAAGACACATTTTGCTCCGTTTTATATAAAAATTTAAAACGACTAACCTAACCTTTCTCAAATTACTCTGAAATATCTTCTTTCATTCTGTCAAAAATCCCCTTGTGAGGTTGGTTTCTTTATTAAAACCCAGCATGGATATGCATTGCTCTCTGTAAGCGGTATCATCAACCCAACCAAGATTGAGACTTCACAGCAGTTCTCAAAGTGTGCAGACAGGCGTCTACCACCGAGAATCCCATTTTACTCATAGATTTCTGTTTAGTTAAGACCACGGAACAACCAAAAGTTTTGTAGGTAGTAGTGACTGCCTAACAAGTGGTAATCTTTTGTTCATATACTCTCAAGAATATGCTCATTTTTTGTCATTTTTCTCCTTCTTTATGTTTGTTCTGATTCCATTTATTGAAATGTAATTTTATGTCTAACAATCTAATCATTAATGAACAATAAAAACATGAACTTGCATTCTGTATGTTGTTGTAGTTTTTTGCCAGGAATGCGTTCCTATTATAGTAAAAGAAGTATTGATCTGTAACAGGTTGGAAATAAAAAGGGGAAAGATCATTCCGGACAGATTGAGAGAGGTTGCCTTAGAGGGCCAGTCTGGCACAAGGGGTCCATGAAGCAAAGGGAACATGCCAAGGATCTAGTACCCAAAGAATGCCAGTCCCCAAGGCACTGGGGCTGTGTGCAGGACCCATGCAGGCTTCTGGAACACACTGCTGAGGGTGAATGGTACCACCAGTGGGTGAAGTTCTGAACCTCATGTGCTCATGGCGCATATGGGCAGAGCTAGGATGTGCAGGCCATGTGTGAACAAGGACCCTCACAGTGTGAGGTGGAAAGAAGGGGGAGCCTAGGGACGATGAGCCGGCTCATCCAGGCTCCTGGTCCAGCATGCACTCCACAGCGCGCAGGAATTCTCAATTTGACCAGACTCTTAAGAACGTGCACTTGTCAAGATGGGATGATAGAATGTATTTATTTAACAGCTGTTAACTTTTTTATAACTTTAAAAGTTTGTCCTTTGGAACGTGGGCCTTCAATTTGTTCTTTTGTCTGGGCTCCACAAACATCGGAGAACTAGCCAGGAGACATGTCAAAACTGGAGCAGTCGGCATGGAGGGGATGTTTGAGGCTGGGGGAGAAGCAGTAAAATGTAAAGAGGCAAGTCCTCCATTTAGACTGTCTGCTTTGAATCCTTCATCAGCAACCTACTAGCTGTAGAACTCTGGACTATCTTTCAGTACCTCGATTTTCTCATCTGTGAAATGGGGGTGTTAATAGCACCTACCTGATGGAATGCTTTTTGAGGATCAAATGACCTCATGTATGTAAAGCACTTGGAACAGGCTGGGCATAGAAAGCAGGCTTCCCAATACGAAGGGAGCTGTTAAATAACCTAGGGAAGGGATACAGAGCAAGAACAGAAGAGGCTCGGGAACATTGGGAAAGTCTAGAGCTACAGAGGGTGGAGAGTGTCCCAACGCCAAACACGGGGACTGGCAGGTGGTGAGTGCTCAGTAAGTGTGGATGGATTTGAAAGGATCCTGGAGAGGAGACTGAGGAGGAGCACTTGCCACGTTGAATGCAGCAGAAAGGTCAAAGGGGGCGGCACCAATGATAGCCTCCTGGATGCACAGTCAGGACATACCTTAAGGGATGTTTCCATCCACAGGAAGTCAAATTGCAGTAAATTAAAGAATGAGTGGGTAGATATTTCTCTTTTTAGTTTAGTAAGTGTAGTGGAAACTACTCTTTTTAGAAATTAGTGTAAAGAATGAAAAAGATAAAACAGTAGCTTGTGGGGCCTGTGAGGTTGAAAGAGATTTCTTTTCTGTGCAAGGAGACAAGGCAGACTTGTTGCTAAGAGAAAGAAAGCAGTGGAGCGGAAGAGATGATTCATGGAGCAAATATTAGGAGAAGGATGGGAGGAGGTGAAATCAAGAGAAAAGACATAGGGGTCCGTCTGTAAAAAGAATATTCTGCCTGGGGTGAAAGGAAACAGGATCACCAATTAAAATATAGAAAAATGTTGAGGGGTGATAAGCTGGAGAAGTTCTTGAATTTCACGCAAGGGAACTTTGCTTTCCGGAAGGACAATACGCCTGGCTGTCTGACAGGAAGCGTGCTATCTTACCCATCGTGGCAGATGCGGTAAGTTGGCTCACTCACCCTAGCTTCTGGCTAGCTGTCTTCGGATACTGGAGACAACCCGCATACCGCTCACGGGCCAAACGTAGCCTACTGCCTGATTTTCTATGGCCTGTGAGCTGGGAATGGTTTTCACATGTTTGTGTATGTGTGTGCTAAAATATACTTAACATACAATTTACCACTTTAATAATTTTTAAGTTTATAATCAGTGTCATTAAGCACATTTACAATGTAATGCAATCATCACCACTAAGCATGCCCAGAACTTTTTCATCATCCCAAGCGGGAATTCTGTACTCATTAAACAATCCTTTTCCGTTGTCCCCTTCTTTCAGACAAGTTCTATTTTACTTTTGTCTCTCTGAATCTCTTAACTTTATCTCTATTCTACGTGCCCCATATACGTGGAATCATACAATATGTGTGCTTTTGTATCTGGCTTATTTCGCCTGGCATGACGTTTTCAAGGTTTACCTATATTTAGAAGCATGTACCAGAATGTCATTCCTTTGTAAGGTCAATAATATTCCATTGTATGGATATAACACATTTTGTTTATTCATTCATTTGTTGAAGAACATCTGGGTTATTTCCAGCTTTTGGCTATTGTGAATAATGCTATGAATATCAGTCTGGGTCTATATCTGGGAGTGAAATTGCAGGGTCACGTGGTAATTCTATGTTTATCTTTCGGAGGAAATACTAAACTGTTTTCCACCGTTTGCCCCACTCTATATTTTCATTGGCAGTGCACAGGGCTCTCATTTCTCTGCATCCTCCCTAGCATTTGTTATTTTCCATTTTGAAATAATTGCCATTTTAATAAGTGTGGAGTGATAGCTCATTGTGTTTTTTTAAAATATGTTTTTAGCCCTAACTGGTTTGGCTCAGTGGATAGAGCATTGGCCTGTGGACTCAAGGGTCCCAGGTTCAATTCTTGTCAAGGGCATGTACCTTGGTTGTGGGCACATACCCATGGGGAGTGTGCAGGAGGCAGCCGATCGGTGTTTCTGACTCTCTGTACCTTTCCATTCCTCTCTGTAAAAAATCAATAAAATATATTTTTTTAAAAAGAAAAGAAACAAAACAATGAATTCAAAAAAAAAAACAACAAAAAATATGTTTTTATTGCTTTTTAGAGAGAAGGGAAAGGGGAAGGGAGAAGGAGCGAGAGAGAAATATCAATGATGAGAGATAATCATTGCCCAGCTGCCTCCTGCAGGGGGAATGAGCCCACAACCCAGGCATGTGCCCTGACTGGGAATCGAACCAGTGACCTCTTGGTTCATGGGTCAATGCTTAACCACTGAGCAACACTGGCTGGGCTCATGGTGTTTTATTTTAACTGTGGTAAAATATATACAACATAAAATTTACTATCTTAATCATGTCTAATTACATTAAGTGCACTTAAGTGTACACACTATACTTTAGTATACACATTATGTATATTAAGTAGCATTAAGTACATTCACTTTGTTTAGCAACCATCACCACATTCATCCACAAAACTTTTTTCATTCTACAAAACTAAAACTCTCTACCCATCTGTATTAATAATAGAGGAATATGCAAATTGTCCAGGATGCCGTCACAGTAAGAGTAATGACCAGAAGGCTCTCTGGGGCGACAAGGCCAGCAGGGGGGTTAGTGAGGGATGATCAAACCACTGAACAGCAGCCAATGTGGGGCAACCAGACTGGCGGGGGGCAGGGGAGGGAGAAGGGGCAATCAGGCCTGCTGGCAGAGGTGGTTAGGGGTAATCAGGCTGGCGGGGACGGGGGGGGGGGGGGGCGCGCAGTTACAGGTGATCAGGCAGGCAGGCAGGTGAGCAGTTAGGAGCCAGCAGTCCCGGATTGTGAGAAGGATCTCCCAGATTGGAGAGGGTGCAGGCTGGGCTGAAGGCCCCGCCCCCCCCCCCCCCCCGCACGAATTTCATGCACAGGGCCTCTAGTTAAACAATAACTTCCCATTCCCACCTTCCCCCAAACCCTGGCAACCACCATTCTACTTTCTGTCTCTATGGACCTGATTAGTCTAACTATCTAAAGGGATCTGATTACCAATTCCACTGTATATGGAGTTTTTCCACACACACCCAAGCAATTCTAGGATACCAGCAGGGTGTCCTACAATTCAACTCAATTCTGATGCTATGCACCTGGAGGTAGCAAGAATTTTCTCCTCTTTTAAGGCTGAATAATATTCCATTGTATGCATATACCATATTTTGCTTACCCATTCATCTGAGTTACTTGTACCTTTTGGCTATTGTGAATAATGCTGCTATGGATATGGATGTACAAATATCAGTTCAAGTCCCTGCTTTCAATCTTTTTAGGTAAATACCCAGAAGTGTAATTGATGGGTCATATACATATTAATTCTAGTTTTAATTTTTTGAGGAACTGCCATACAGTTTCCCACAGACGCTGCATTATTTTCCTTTCCTAGCAGTACTCAAGGACTCTAATTCTTCTGCATTCTCACCAACACTTGTTATTCTCTGTTGTTGTTTTTTTGTTTGGTTGGGGTTTTGGGGGGTTTTTTTTGCTTTTTTATAGTAGCCATCCTAATAGGTATGAGGGAGTACTCATTGTGGTTTTGATTCACATTTCCCCAGTGGCTAGTGATGTTGAGCATATATGTATATACTAGAGGCCCAATGCATGAAATTCGTGCAAGATTAGGCCTGCCTTCCCCCGGTTGCCGGCACCGGCTTCCCTCCAGCACCTGGGACCAGGCTTCCCTCTGACCACAGCAGGCACCGGGACCTGGGTTTCCCTCGCAGCCCCAGCTTCATCCGGAAGGTCGTCCAGAAGGACATCCAGTCTAATTAGCATATTATGCCTTAATTATTATAGATATACTTTTATTTATTTTAGAGAGGAAGGGAGAGGGAGAGAGAGATAGGAATATCAATGATGAGAGATTGATTGGCTGCCTCCTGCACACCCCCTACTGGGGATCAAGCCCGCAACCCAGGCATGTGCCCTTGACCAGAATCAAACCTGGGACCTCTCAGTCCCCAGGCTGATGCTCCCTCCACTAAACCAAACCAGCTAGGGCTGTTGAGCATCTTTTTATGTGTTTATTGGCTATTTGTATATTTTATTTGGAAAAGTGTCTATTCAAGTCCTTACCCATTTTTTAAAGCTGATTTTTGAAAAACATTGATTTGTGGTTCCACTTATTTGCCCATTAATTGGTTGATTCTTGTATGTACTCTAACCAGAAAATTGAACGAACAACCTTGGCGTATCACGTTGATGTTCTCACCAACTGCACTACCCGGCCAGGGCCCTTTGTCCATTTTTGAATTGTTTTTGTTGTTGTTGAGTTTAAGAAATTTTTATCTATTCTGGATATTATTTCTCTTGTGCGATATGTAGTTTGCAAATATTTTCTCCTATTTTGTGGGTTGCCTTTTTACTCTGTCTGACAGTGTCCTTTGATGCACAAAAGTTCTTAATTTTGATGTTTAATTCACTTTTTTTTTTTTTTTTTTGCCTGTGCTTTTGGTGTCATATCCAAGAAACCATTGCTAAATCCAATGTCGTGAAGACTTTCTCTTATGTTTTTTTTTTAAGAGTTTTAGTTTCAGCTCTTAAGTCTTTGATCCATTTTGAGTTAATTTTCATATATGATGTAAGAGCCCAACTTTATTCTTTTGCATGTGAATATACTTTTTCCCAGCACCATTTGTTGAAAAAACCCATCCTTTTCCCATCAAATGGTCTTTGTATCTTTATTGAAAATCAATTGATCAAATATTTGAGAATTTATTTCTGGCTTCTTCACATTTTCAAGTGGTTGAAACAGATAAAAAGAAGAATATTTTGTTACATGTGAAGATTTTATGAAATTCAAATTTGAGCACCCACAAAAAGTGTTTTATTGGGACACATCCTGGCTCATTTGTTTTGTTATCATCTATTGCCGCTTTTGTGTTAAGGTAGCAGAGTTGAATAGTTGTGACAGAGACCATATTCCTGCAAATCCTAAAATATTTTACTATCTGGTTCTCTCAAGAAAATATTTGCCAATCCCTGATGTAGATGAAAAGCTATAAAATGCATTTCCCAGGCTTACTCACAGCTAGGAGGCAGGCAAGGGACCTAGTTTCCACAAATTAGATTTATGCGCACAGATTTACAAGTGGAAATGACTCACAGGAGTCAGCCGCATGTGGGGAGATCAAATTTTCTGGTAAGAAAAGTAGCGGCATGTCATTTTTCCAGGAAAGTTGTCAGAGGGAGGGTTCTGGCATGCGATTCTAGCATCAGGAGTGCTGAGTGGCTGGAGACGGCTGCAATCATGTCCTACTAGGAAGCCCTCTGGTGTGTTGGGGCATTTTTCTGACTGTACTTCTTGGCCTCATTGTTCCTAGCTCTCTGTCTCCGCTGGAGAATCTGTGAGCTGTCTAATATTCCTTTAATAAATCTCTTCCTGCTTCAACAGCTAGAGTGACCTCCGTTGTCTGCCATCAAGAACCCTGACTGGAAAATAAATAAATAAATAAATAAATAAATAAATAAATAAATAAATGCATCCCTGACTGAAATAGTGAAGACAATTATATTGTACTTGGTAATAGTTCCTCAAAGGTAGTGTTTTGTGAGGAACTCTATTTCAACTTTTATTATCCATAATTTTTCAATGTCTGTAAATGGAATGGAATTTATAAATCACAAGGGGATATAAGAGAGATTATCAAAGGAATAGGCACACATTTTAGACACACAAAAAGTTAAGACTCTGAGTGAGAAATGATCATTGAAATAGCACATTTAGTTGTAGAAATTTCTCCCCCTCTCTCCGCCCCCCGAAACACACACTTTGATCTCATTGTAACTGAAAGAAAAAGATAGATTTCTGAGAAGAGACCAAAGAAAATTAAGTCCCAGTACTCTATCTCTCTGTAGCAGAAATCTTAATAAGATTGTTTATCATGAAAGCATTTGTTTATTGTGGAAGTTAACATATCTTGGAGGTGATGGAGATGAGCAGGTAGGGAAACAGGTAATGCTCTAGGACCCAGAGATAATAATTCAGAATTCTAATCTCAGTTATTACACTTAGATGCTAAATCATTGCATTCAGAGCTGCTCCCATTTCTTCCAGCCAATCATTACACTCTTGAAAAAACAAAGTGCTCAAATTAGAATGTTTGTTTTATTGTTTCTTATGCATGCTCTCTATTTTCCCACACAGTCCTGTGGGTGAGTAATAGTGATATCACCACATAAATAAACCTTACATGAACTCTGCTACAGGAATGCTCATGATTTCCAGATCTTGGTTGTTGGTTTTTTCCTATGTGATTTATGTCTATTATTTGATATTTTTACTTTTTCTTCCTAATTTGAACAAACTGATCCCATCAAGGGAGTCATATATTTCTCCCAGGTTCACCTCTCCTATAAAAAGGACAATTTTTCTAATACTACTCTATGTGAGAAAAGTTGGGATAGAGAAATGAAGAAAATAATTTAAAACGGAATAAAGTAAATAACACAGACATATCCTAAAAGCTGACAAGATGTATATATATATATACTTTTATTGATTTCACAGACAGAGAGAGAAACAGAAACATCAATGATGAGACAGAATCATTGATGTACTGCCTCCTGCACACCCCACACTGGGGGTCGAGCCCGCAACTCTGGCATGTGCCCTGACCCGGAATCACACCGTGACCTCCTGGCTCATAGGTCAATGCTCAACCACTGAGCCACACTGATCGGGTGACAAGAAGATTCTTAAAAGAAATCAGAACAGATGAAGAAGCAAGACATAAAAAGTAAGTAAGCTAGCACTAGGTGAAGGTTGATTGGGAAAATAAAAGTACCTTCAGAGAAAAGCACGCTTTTCCAGAAGGAAGAGGGAGGATTTACTCTTGAAGTCCTTGCCCAGTGGACTGTGTCACCCGGGCCCTCCCCCTTTGCAGGTGAAGAACAGCCTATGCGATCGCTTGTGCCACAACCAGCTAATGACATCAGACATCTGAGAAATAATTAACTGCGTGCCCTTCACTTGCAGCCTACAATTAGACAATTGTGGGCGCGATTATCTGTGTGTGCAATTTTATAACAACAGATAATTGTGGCTGAAGAACTGACTGCGTTGTGAAAGGGAGATAAAATTGGGGCCCCCTTTTAGTAAGTCAGTGTTTAAAATCTAAGCAAGTGTATAATTTGATTAGTGGAAACACACCCATGACGTTTGTAAGTTACATTTTTAGGTTTTAACAGGTGCTTCCCCAGCCCATGGGCCTCGCGGGAGCATCATTGGCGTCGTACGATTGTAGCTAACATTATAAGCCAGAAATGCCACATCACAGATGGTCCAGCCATGGGTGCTGTCCGGGCCACACGGCGACTCTACAGCCAGCACTGAAAAGGCACAAAAAAAGACTCCAAGTTGAATTTAATACCTTGTATCCTGCTTGAAATATTTAAAGAAATCAAACACCGGGCTTCCAGGACGGTGCCCAAATAGGGAAGGTACACAGCGAGTGTTGCCTGAATTGATGCTGTGTTAAAAATCCCCTCCTTCTGTGCTCCCACAGCATTCAAAGCATGCCTCTACGTTAGCCCTGAGTGCTTTGTGGGTTTTGTTTGTTTGTTTACCTCTCCCATGTCCTATGGGTTAATGAAGGAAAATGCCCATGTCATTTTTATCTTCCATTTCCTCAGCATACATCAGTGATGGCGAACCTTTTGAGCTCAGCGTGTCAGCATTTTGAAAAACCCTAACTTAACTCTGGTGCCGTGTCACATATAGAAATTTTTTGATATTTGCAACCATAGTAAAACAAAGACTTATATTTTTGATATTTATTTTATATATTTAAATGCCATTTAACAAAGAAAAATCAACCAAAAAAATGAGTTCGCGTGTCATAGGTTCGCCATCACTGGCATACATCTTTCTTTGGTGGCAGAAAACAAACTCAAATTAGCCCAAGTAAAACAAAACAAAACAAAACATTCCTAGCCATTTTGGCTCTGTGGATAGAGCACCTGCCTGCAGACTGAAGAGTCCCGGGTTTGATTCTGGTCAAGAGCACATACCTTGGTTGCAGGCTGGACCCCCTGCCCTGGTTGGGGTGCATGCGGAAGGCAATCAGTCCATGTGTCTCTCTCACATTGATGTTCCTCTCTCTGTGTCTCTCCCCCTCTCTCCCACTCTCTCTAAAAATCAATGGAAAAATATCTCCGGTGAGGATTAACAACAACAACAAAAACAGGCAACAGAGGTAAGGCTCTTAGTAGGGCTCTCTTTCCTCTATCTCATGAATTGGCCCCTTTTAGTAAGTTGGCCTCATTCCTTCTACTGTAGGTGGGCGTCCTCCACGTGGGAGGCAGTATGGGCTGATGGCTCTTTAGTCAGACTGCCAAGGTTTGAGTCTGGCTCTACCACTTACCTAGAATAAGTTACGGAACTGCTCTGAGCCTCAGTTTCCATATCTGTGAAATGGGGAAAATAATGATACCTCCCTTATTAGGTTGTTGTAAAGATTAAATGTAAAGAACTCACAACATTGCCTGTTACATAAAATATGCTCAACAAATGTAAGCTATATTAGATGTTTTTTGTTTGTTTGTTTTTTAATGGAGGAGGGAGGGAGGGTGGTATGACTGCTGACAATTCTCGGCTTATAACATTCTAACTTAGTGACCCCAAAAGAAAGAGGGGACATTTATATCACAGCATCTATAACAATTTTCCTGCATCCACAACTTTGAGGAGGCATTTTGATTAGCTAAGACTTAATGAGGGTCTACTATAGGCCAGGCCTTCTGTGTGTTACCTCAGTGGATTTTCACAACTATAGATGTCAGTGCCATTTTTATCCTCATTTCACAGATGAACAAACCAAGGCTTAGAGAAGTTTAGTACAGAGGGTGCAAATATTGGCAACTTTTTTTTTTGTAAAGAACTAGATAGTAAATATTTTAGGCTCTACAGGCCATATGGTCACTGTTACAGTTAATCGACATTGTGCTATAGCATGAAAGCAGCAGTAGACAATGTGTAAAAAAATGAACATGGGCCTGGCTGGTGTGACTCATGGTTGAGCATTGACTCATGATGCCTGGTCAGGGCTCCATCTCCACTGTGGGACACGCTCTATCCACTGAGCCAAACCAGCTAGGGCAGCATGTCAATGATTCTTGACCATAGACATGAAAATAAATTATATCTAGTTTAGGGACAGCCCTCCCTCCCCCGTGAAAACGTCAGTTTTGTATCGACTTGTAAATTCATTTCGATATTCCTGATCTATACAAATGTCTGTTCTTCGGATTATTCTTTGAATTGGTTGTAACATCTATCTGATTTCCTCAGCAAATAAAGAGTTAAATAAAATCTTTAACACATATTCATTTGATATCTGAATGAGGGTCAGGATTTTACCTTTTTTAAAAAATGTATCCTCTAGCAGTTTAGACGTCTTCCATGAGATGCCCAATGGATTCAACTGACGGAGCCAGGAGAACTCCATCAACAGAAATGGTACACCCCATGTACAGCTAAAGTCTAGGCACATTTTTTTCTTGAGTTTTAGAGGTGAATTTAAAGTGACAATAGCCCTGGCCTGGTGGCTTAGTTGATTAGAGTGTCATCCTATGTACCAAAAAGGTTGTGGGTTTGATATCCAGTTGGGGTGCATATGGGAGACAATTGATGGATGTTTCTTTCTCACATTAATGTTTCTCTCTCTCTTCCTTCTTCTCTCTCTAAAATCAATATACATACCCTGAGTGACTATAAATACATAAATAAAATATGCCCAGCCAGTGTGGCTCAGTGATTGAGCGTTGACTTATGAACCAGGAGATCACACTTCGTTTCGATTCCCAGTCAAGGCACATGCCCAGGTTGCGGGCTCAATCCCCAGTGTAGGGCATGCAGGAAGCAGCTGATCAATGGTTCTCTCTCATCATTGATGTTTCTTGTTCTTTTTTAAATATATTTTTATTGATTTCAGAGAGGAAGGGAGAGGGAGAGAGAGATAGAAACATCAATGATAAGAGAGAATCATTGATTGGCTGCCTCCTGCACAGCCCCTACTAGGGATCTAGCCCACAACCCAGGCATGTGCCCTGACTGGGAATTGAACCAGTGACCTCCTGGTTTCTGGGACCACACTCAACCGCTGAGCCACACTCGGCTGGGCATCATTAATGTTTCCATTTCTCTCTCCCATCCTCTCTGAAATCAATAAAAATATATATTAAAATAAATAAGTAAAATAAAGTGACAATAAAACGTTTCTTACACCCTGTTGTCCTCATATTAATTCTCTGTCTACTAATTTTGTGTTTTGATTTGTATATGACCAATAAGTTTTTCCCCTGTTGGTGATAGCAATGATGAGGAATTTGGTTTAAGGTCTGACGAGTGATTTCTGTAGAGGGATGATAGATTACAGAGACCTATTCTTTGTTAGGTGATTTGTTAGTTTTTCATATCTGTTTGTATGCCTGTTTGACTGCTTTCTGCTAAGTCAAAGGTCAAAGTGAGATCTGGAGATGCTACATGGCTGGCTTTGAAAACGGGAGAAGGGGCCACAAGTCTAGGAAAGCAGGTGGCCTCTAGAAGCTGAGAAAAACAGGAATGCATTTTCTCCTAGAGCTTCCAGAAGGAATGCAGCCCTTGATTTTAGCCCATAACCCTTATGATCTTCTTACAGCATCAATAGGAAACTCATATGATCCTTTAAGACTATGTCCTCCTTTCCCCCTCCCTCCTTCTCTTCCACTCTCTGAAAAGCAATGGGAAAAAAATATCTTCAGGTGAGGATTAACAACAATCACAAAATTATTCTTTGCCAATACTTCGCTAAATAGCATTATTAATATTCTTATATATGTTCATTTAGAAAAGCTTATTATTTTGTGCAGTCCATTTTACGGTCGGATAGGTCTCATTATTAAAAGTGTACTTTATTACCTTCAAACTAGCATCTCCATAATTTTACCTATTTGTCCAAGAGCTAAATAGAATAATCCTAAAGATCAAATATTTATTTTTTAATATATTTTTTTATTGATTTCAGAGAGGAAGGGAGAGAGAGAGATAGAAACATCAATGATGAAATAGAATCATTGATTGGCTGGCTCCTGCACACCCCCTACTGGGGACCGGGCCTGCAACCCGGGCATGTGCCCTTGGTCGGGAAAGGAACCTGAGACCCTTCAGTCTGTAGGCGGACGCTCTATCCACTGAGCCAAACCAGCTAGGGCAGTGGTCGGCAAACTGCAGCCCCTTGAGTGTGGCTCTTCCACAAAATACCACGTGTGGGCACACACGTACAGTGCGATTGTAACTTCGTGGCCACACTCGTGGCCGCATGTGGATCGTGAGCCACGGTTTGCTGACCCCTGAGCTAGGGCAAGATAAAATATTTAAAGACGCACCTATTGGGCTCCTGGGTCCATTTCTCTGTCTACAGTTTTCTCACCTACTGTCCTTCCTTTCCTGACCAAGTCTTTTAATCCATTTCCTTCTTTCTGGTTGTTACCCCAGTTGTCATTAACAAAGCCAAAGGAGTTCATCAACACCAAACCAGCACTACATGAAATGTTCAAGGGTATTCTTTAAGAAGAGGAGAGGAGGAGAAGGTGCAGGAGGAAAAGGAGGAGGAGGAGGAGGAAGAAGAAATAAAATATATGAACAATAAAATGGCAATAAATACATATCTATCCACAATTGAATCTAAAAATAAAAATAAATAAACAAGAAATCTAATGAACAAAATAAACTGATGAATAAAATAGAATCATAGGCATGGAAACTTGGAACAGACTGACGAATCTCAAAGGGAAGGTGGGAGGTGGGGTGGGAAGAGATTAACCAAAGATTTTCTATGCATATATGTATTACTTATAGACATAGACAATAGGGTGGTGAAGGGCTGGGGTGAGGCAGGAATTGGGTGGAGGGGGGCCATGGGGTGGGGGGGGTGGGGGGATAGGAACATCTGTAATACTTTCAACAATAAAGATTTTAAAAAATAATAATAATATTTTTAAAAAATTAAAATACAAGTCTTATGCTCATTCCTACTATTTCTGGTTCTTGTACACCTCCAAGTTTTCCTAACAATCTGGCTCAGTCTGGCAGGGGAGAAAAGGTCAGGGGAGGGTCTGAATTGCATGATTACTTGTCCTGCCAATCAGTCAAGTAGTCCCACGCAGTGTGTTTGGAAGACAGGCCAGGCTGAGCTGCTCAGATGGTCCCCCGAGGGAGTCTGAGGTAGCACTTGACCTAGGACAGCTGAAACTCTGTTTTACCAGGATTTGCCTCCAGATATGGAGCACTCCCGGAGAAGATTTTCTTATTTCTCAGCCCCTTAACCCCAAATGTTTTCTGTGGGTTTCAAGTCATCCTTGGGAATACCTAGAATTTTCTAATTCCTTCTCTGGCCTACAGCAGTGGTTTTCAAAGTGTGGCATCACCTGGAAACTTTTTAGAAATGCAAATCCCCCTCCCCTACCCCCAAATTACTGAATCAGAAACTCTGGGGGTGGATCCCAGCCATGTGTGTTTTAACAAACTGTCAGGGCTAAAAAAAACTAATACTTTTCCTCCAACCTTCTAAGTTCTTCTAACTGGGATAATAATTAAATTAACAGAGACAGGGTAATAGGAGAAAATCAAGTTGTAAATACATGAACATAGGAGATTCACATAAACACAAAATTCCAAAGACAGTGAGGCAACATGAGGTATAGAAGATATTTTTGAACAAAGGAGAAAAGGGGGTGGACTGGGTCTTAGTTTTCAGAAATGTGAATGGGCAATTGACAGGTAGAGGAAGAGAGGAACACGTATGGCAGGAAAATTCTAGTTGGCAACTCAGCAACAATGGGGCCCAGGGCGATCTAGCCAACAGTCCCCTGCCTTCAGCTCTCTAGCCCCATACTTAATTCAAAGTAGACTCAGGTGAACATACTAAACTCTCCTTCCTGAACCAGGTTTCTTTGTCTGAATCTCTTGGGCAGGAAAGGGGGCAGGGTCAAAGTTTCTTTCTGAGTCTTGTTTCTTAACAGAGAGCTTGAAATCAATATCCCAGAAAGCAGCTTCGAGTGGCAGAATCTTGGTTCCCTTTGATATAGTAGGGCCTATATAGTTTGCCAGTGATGGCGAACCTTTTGAGCTCGGCGTGTCAGCATTTTGAAAAACCCTAACTTAACTCTGGTGCCGTGTCACATATAGAAATTTTTTGATATTTGCAACCATAGTAAAACAAAGACTTATATTTCTGATATTTATTTTATATATTTAAATGCCATTTAACAAAGAAAAATCAACCAAAAAAATGAGTTCGCGTGTCACCTCTGACACACGTGTCATAGGTTCGCCATCACTGTAGTAGGCAGTTAGGCATGAGCAGAGTAGGAATGATCGGCCTGGTAAGGAAGATCACCAGCAACTGACAATTATGGGGTGGGCCCTCACCCCCAGGGTGACCCTTCCTCCCCTAGCATATCACACTGGTCACGTGGTTCAGACCCCCTGACCTTTCATATCACAGGTCATACCGTTCAGACCCTCCCCTGACCTTTTCTCCCCTGGTATGTCACTAGTCATGAGGTAACAGAGAGGGCCAGAGAATAGCCTCATATAATTCCCATACAAGCCCTTGCACAACCACTCCCTAAGGCCTCGTGGCATTGATGTTCTGATCAGCATAAATAATCTTAGAACAAAGCCTCTGATCTGTCGACCTCAGAGACAGAGTTTTAGTCAAATTAGAAATAATATTTAGGCCCAGCTGGTGTGGCCCAGCCGCTGAGCATCAACCCAGGAACCAAGAGGTCACAGATTCAATTCTGAGGACACATGTCCTGGTTGAGGGCTCAATCCCCAGTAGGGGATGTGCAGGAGGCAGTTGTTTGATGATGTTCCTCTCTCATCGATGTTTCTATTTCTCTATTCCTCTCCCTTCCCCTCTCTTTAAAAATCATTAAAAATACATTAAGAAAAAAGAAATAATATTCAGGCCTCAGTTGTTTCAGCCCCAGGCCCAGAAAAGCAGCAAAGCCAGAGGAAGGGATGCCATGGCTGACTTCAGGATCAGCTGTGATGACTAATGACCTCCTACCCTAGTGTTGACCCATCAGTGGAGACCATGACCCTGAAAGGACACACCTAAAAAGCTGATGAATATTCTATCGAGATCCTCCCCTGAGGCCTCCAGACAAACCCCATAAGAGAAAGTTCCAGGGTTTCTTCTCTCTCTCTCTCTCTTCTCTCTCTCTCTCTCTCTCTCTCTCTCTCTCTCTCTCTCTCTCTCTCTCTCTGAAATCAATAAAAATATACTTTTTTAAAAAAAGGTGAAAAACCAACATTCTCTGGAGCATCATCCCAATCCGTTGAGATTCTGCTCCCCAGCAACTGTCAACAGTTTGGCTCAAATAATCTTATCAAAATTCTTTTTTTTAAAATATATAATTTTTATTGATTTCAGGGAGGAAAGGGGAGGGAGGGAGAGATAGAAACATCAATGATGAGAGAGAATCATTGATTGGCTGCCTCCCTCATGCCCCCTACTGGGGATGGAGCCCGAAACCTAGGCACTTGCCCTTGACTGGAATCGAACCTGAGACCCTTCTGTCTGCAGGCCGACACTCTATCCACTGAGCCAAACCAGCTAGGGCGCCAAAATTCTGTATAGGTTTGAAAATTTCTTATGTTAACAAAGTGGGGGTTTTTTGCTGGAATGAAGGTGGGCAGTGACAATCTGATAGAATCTCCTGGTCTGCAGTTTGAGTATCTCTGGTGATGTCATCAGGTAAATTCTCTGTGGCTTACACAGCATCAGTCACTGAGATTGTTTAAGCATGAGCTGTTGTGAGGATTTCTCTGAAGTTTATATCATGTCATCTAGCTTCAGTTTGTAATTTCAAGGCTCAGAAAAAAAAACAAAACAGTTTTAGTTCTCAATAATTCCAAGTCAAATGATGGGAGAAAAATAATACATTAACTCAGTGGGTTGTAACCAAACATGAAAGAAAACTAGAAAATTTAGGATACAGTGCAGTTTACAGGTGAAAAATAACTTTAAAGACAACTAGCTGAGCTAGAATTTAATATCCACAACTGTGTATTAGAGTTTCTGTTGAAACATAATGTTTCTCTCGAAAAACCCTCATTTTTCTCAAAGATAGCCAAATTAAGACTAATTTACTTTCTGCATAAGTCTAGTTTCAATAAATTTGTCCTGATTATTTGTATAAGTGTAACAAGAATAGCAACTGATCATATATGCTCTGTTTTGAATCTGCTTTGCTGAAATTTCATAGGAATCTCCAGATTGAACTTTAATTAGCCTCCCAAGGCTAAGAAGCTAAGCCACTCAGTTGCCATGAAACTTCTGCAATATGTATAGATTTGGGTGAATTTTTCGGGGTCCCCAAAAGTTCTTGAGGTTCTTCTTTTGCCATTTCCAGAAAAAGTAACCTTGGCTCCTTACCTTGAAAGACTGCTGTGGGTCATGTAAGCAAGGTACCAGGCTGTTTTCCTAAAGGGTTTTTATCGGCTTCCGAAGTCAACCTTAATTCCTTAAAAGCTTCCTGGTGACATCCTAATCTATGCATGTCTCTTTCAAACATGGCATTCCATTCAAAGCCTAATCAATATACCAGTTTCCAAATTGTGTTCTATTATAAAAAGAACAGATTCTTATCTAATGTATACAAAAAAACTATATTGCCATGAACATAATATTCACTTGTTAAGAGTTTCCAAATACTGAAAGAATCAGGCAGGGAGAAGAATACAAATGTTTCAATACTGCTTACAGTTAAAAAAAATTTACTACATTTCTCTAAGAAAAACAAGTTTCAATTATATCTGGGGGGGAAAATTTAAAAATCAGCAATATTCCAAATAAAAAGGCATAAGAATTATAATTATCCTCAGTTCATTCAATCCCACAAAATTAATTCTTGTTCATCCTCAGCAAGCTAGTATCTCATGAATCCAGTTATTTCTGAGAGTTCATCCTGTTTAAAGGTATGATCTGAAAATTTGTTCTTGTGGTGGGCATTAGACAGACATGAGCAGAGCAAGGACAACAGGCCAGTACAGGTCACCAGAGCGAAAAGCCCTGGGTGCCTAGCAATGGGCAAAACTGGGGAAAAAATGACCTTGTCCCCAGGGTGACCTTTCCTCCCCTGGCATCTCTCTGGTCCTGTGGGTTAGGCCCCCTGGTGTTTCATATCCCTGCTCACGTGGTTCAGATCCTCTCCTGACCTTTCCTCCCCTGGCCTGTTGCTAGTCATGCAGGTTAGACCACCTTAGAGGGGAACAAACAAGAGAGCTGGAGAACGGCCTGTTAGCATTAAGCCCCCAGGACAAGGACATTCTGACTGGAATCAAACACATCTAGGCCTCAGTTGTGTTTCAGCTCTAGGCCCAGAAAAGCAGCAAAACCAAACAAGCAATGCCACGGCTGACATCAGGACCAGCTGCATTGACTGATGACCCCCTGCCCTGGCGCCGACCAATCAGTGGAGACCACAACCCTGCAAGGACACATCTAGAAAGCTGATGAATATTCTATTGAGGTCCTGCATTGGGACCTCTCCTAAAATCCCCATTCTTCAAAGCCTGCAGAATGCTCTCCCTTTCTGGAGCAGACCCCAACCTTTTCCTTTCCCTTCTCTCCCCACCTGTCTTCTTTCCTCTAGGTGCGCTAACTTTACCCTTATCTCTCCTACGCCCCCAAGGCCCTTCCTTTGCTTCTGTAACTTGTTTTCTTCTACCACTCACTTCTTCTACCTCTGTGACTTTTAAATAACTAGAGGCCCGGTGCATGAAATTCATGCATGGTGGCGGGGGGGGGGGGGCAGGTCCCTCAGCCCAGCCTGAGCCCTCTCGCAGTCTGGGAGCCCTTGGGGGATGTCTGAGGGAGCGAGCCTAAGCCATCAGTCGGACATCCTTAGCGCTGCTGTGGAGGCAGGAAAGGCTCCCGCCACCACTGCTGTGCTTGCCACTAGCCAGGCTTCTGGCGCACTGACCACCAGGGGGCAGCTCCTGCATTGAGCATCTGCCTCCTGGTGGTCAGTGCTTGTCATAGCACTGACCAGTCATTCTGCCATTTGGTCGATTTGCATATTAGCCTTTTATTATATAAGATCGTTCTCTTATAGTTTGAGTCATGGCTCAGAATTCTTTCTTAGCTGGAATTCAAGTACTGAGGTACTGAACCGAGGTCCAGTCTGGCTCTACCAGTCTAACACCTGGTGTCGTTTTCACTGCTGCCAACATTCTCAGAAACCTGCATCCTATATAATAAAAGCCTAATATGCTAAGTGTCCGGTCAACTGGTTGTCTGTTCAACCATCAAAGCATAATATGCTAATGATATGCAAAGGCTACTCACCGCTCCCTATGACGTACACTGACCACCAGGGGGCAAACGCTCTGACCAGTAGGTTAGCTTGCTGCTGGGGTCTGGCCAATTGGGACTGGGTGAGACAGGCCAGACATGCCCTGGAACCCTCCTGCAGTCCCTCCCAGGCTGGCCAACCTCCTGCATCCCTCCCAGACCCCAGTCATGTACCAGTGGGGTCCCTCGGGCTGCCCTGCACACTCTTGCAATCTGGGACCCCTTGGGGGATGTCGGAGAGCCAGTTTTGGCCCAATCCCACAGGCCAGGCCAAGGGACCCCGCTGGTGCACCAGGCCTCTAATTTAAGAATAAGGCTTGAGCAATGGGCTTACAGGGACTCTATGCATGTGTTTTCTTCTATGACAAATGACATAAGGAACATAGAAGGGGAAAAAAATTTCCAGGAGGAAAGGATCTAGGTCCAAGAAGCTAGCTTCACAAATAGTTTCTCCTAACAATCTAAATTTAGAAGAGAAAAAGATTCACTCATTAATGTTAGGGTCGCCAAAGGAGGAACGCACGAAGCCAAAAGGGGGTAAGTAATTATGAATTTATTAGGTCATCTGGATACCAGATGGGCTGAGCCCCAAAATGACGCCAGCCCCCAAAGATGGGGAGTCAGAGGTTTTTAAAGGACTCTGGGCGGGCTTTTTCTGTACAGGTCCGGATTTTGGGAGACTCCGGAGGGGAGAGATAAAGGTCTTAGCAAGTGGAACGTCCATTGTGAAGTGGCCCAAAGGTCAGTTCCCAGGGGAGGGGGCATCGATTCAATTATAAGATCAGACCTAACAATTAATTCCATTGAACCCCACAGTAAGAGACCAGAAAGGCTGACAGGGTAAAATGCTCACCCTTTCTGCTGGCTGTGGTCAGATGTTCACGATCTTCCAGCTGCAGCAGTCCAGGGAGCCCATTGTGTCCCAGCCAGTGAATTCTCCTTGCTGGCTTGCCAAAACTATCAGGGCTAAAAAAAAATGCTTCCCCTCCACACCCCCCCCCCCACCCCCGCTCTCCACCTTCTAAGTTCTCTTAGCTGAGCTAATAATCAAGTTAATACAGATATTAACAAGAGAAAAATCAAATTTTTAATACATGTGCATGGGGAATTCACATAAGCATGAAATTCCAAAAACAATGAGGCACCATTGGGTATATAAGACATTTTGGACAAAAGAGAAAGGGGCGGATACCAGGTTTTAGAATTCTGAAATGAGAATGGGTGATTTACAGGTAGGTGAGGAAGAGCAGAACACACTTGGCAGGCAAATTCTTGCTAGGTGACTCAGAAACAAAGAGACACCAGGGGTGGTTAGCTAACAGGCCTCTCCTTAACGTGTCAGGGGCAAGAAAGGAATATTGGGGACTGGCTATGGTTGTGGAATATATTGATCATGCTCTGTTAACCATGATTGCCTTTTGTTAGTTAAAGAAATGACACTCTGACCTGGCTGGGAGTTGTACACCCCTGGGACCTGGAAGTCAACCTTGGACCTGGGAGTCAACTTTGTAATGAGGTCCATTCTCATGGAAAGATTAACACCCCAGCCATCAGCCCAGCTTGTGGTTGAGCAGTGCTCCCCCTGTGGGAGCAGAATGACCACCAAGGGGCAGCTCCTGCTTTGAGCGTCTGCCCCCTGGTGGTCAGTGCGTGTCATAGCGACTAGTTGTTCTACTGTTCGGTCAATTTGTATATTACCCTTTTATTATATAGGATTATTATCGCTGTTGAATTGGGTTTAAAGTTAAATGACTATCCTATAAAGTTTCCTGAAGTCTATTTTAAATCCACAAATGTTGTCTGAGTCCCTATTATGTAGCAGGCGCTGCACTATGAAGGGACGTTTAGGATTAGGAAGGTAGGAGCAAGTCTGTCACTGTGTCCCTAGACATCACTATCCATGTTTTTACAGAGTTAACCATGTTCTCCTTGGCAACACCAGCCTGGGGATAAGAGATGTCAACACTACAATCCCAGAGCAGCATTTCTTAGGTTCTGCTCCCCCCTCCTTCCAATTATAGAGACCCTGGCTCATCTCAAAGTGCTTCTAAATTCTGTGTGCCGCTTTGCTGGCCAACGCATGCTCTCAGCCTGGCATGCAGTTCCACTCTTCTGCTGGCAAAAGTAGAGCTCCTGCCCTGGCCAGTTTGGTTTAGTGGGTAGAGCATTGGCCTGTGGACTCAAGGGTCCCAGGTTCAAGTCCGGTCAAGGGCATGTACCCAGGTTTCAGGCTCCCTTCCCAGTAGGGGGCATGCAGGAGGCAGCCAATCAATGATTCTCTCTTATCATTGGTGTTTCTCTCTCTCTCTTCCTTTCCCTTCCTCTCTGAAATCAATATATATATATATTAGAGGTCTGGTGCACAAAAATTTGTGCACTCGGGGGGGGAGGGTGTCCCTCAGCCCGGCCTGTGCCCTCCCGCAGTCTGGGAACCCTCGGGGGATGACCACCTGCTGGCTTAGGCCCACTCCCTGGGGGATTGGGCCTAAGCTGGCAATCAGACATCCCTCTGGCAGCCCTGCAGCCCTCGGGGTATGTCCACTTGCCAGCAGGGAGCAGGCCTAAGCTGCAGTCTGACATCCTTAGTGCTGCTGAGGAGGTGGAAGAAGCTCCCACCACCACCGCTGTACTGGCAGCCGTCAGCCTGGCTTGTGGCTGAACAGAGCTCCCCCTGTGGGAGCGCACTGACCACCAGGGGGTAACTCCTGCATTGAGCGTCTGCCCCCTGGTGGTCAGTGTGTGTCATAGTGACCAGTCATTCTGCTGTTAGGGTCAGTTTGCATATTACCCTTTTATTATATAGGATAGAGGCCTGATGCACGGGTGGAGGCTGGCTGGTTTGCCCTGAAGGGTGTCCAGATCAGGGTGGGGGACCTGCTGGGGTGCCTCGCCAGCCTGGGTGAAGGGCTGATGGCTGTTTGCAGGCTGGTCAAGCCCCCCCCCCCTCCAGTGGGGACCCTCACCCCATGGAGGTTTGGCCAGCCTGGGTGAGGGGCTGATGGCTGTTTTCAGGCTGGCCACACCCCCTTTAGGGTCGGGGGTCCCCACTGGGTTGCCTGGACAGTCTGGGTGAGTGGCTGAGGGCCCTTTTCAGGCTGGCCAAGCCCCCCGGCGATGGAAGCTCCCAGCCTCTCCTTTTTTTCTTTTTTCTTTTTATTCTGGGATTTATTTACCTTCTATAATTGAAACTTTGCTGCCTTGAGTGGAGCTCACAGCCGGCTGCAGCAGGCGGGAAGCTTGGCTTCCTCCATCACTGGAGCAACCAAGCCTCCTGCTCGCTCCAGCTCCATGGCTGCCGGCCGCCATCTTGGTTGGGTTAATTTGCATATAGTCGTTCTGATTGGCTGGTGAGCGTGGCTTAAGGCGTAGCAAAGGTACAGTCAATTTGCATGTTTGTCTTTTATTAGATTTTATATATATAAAATAGAGCTCCCAACACCAGGTGATGTCTCCATGCCTTCTCCCCCAGCCTACTTGCTTTTTAGGCTTTCTTACTGCACCATCTGTCCCTCAGCTGGGGTTGAGTCCAGAAAAGAGCTGTGAGAAAACTGTTTCCACAGGAAAGCCTCGTTGGAGTGAAGGAAATGAGCTGCTTTCTTTCTCCATCCAAGAGGAAGAGCCTAAGTGGAGTGGCCATTCTCTTTAGAAATGCTAATAAAACTATTGTTGTTTTTATTTTCTCCTCTTCCCAGGACTCTCTCAACAGTCCCTGATGAAGAAAATATGGTGAGCAACACACTCCCGCTTTCCTCCAGCCTGATCATGGGAGTCACTGCTCTCCGCCTGGCTTCCTTTCCTCCACAGGCCTCCTGGGTTCTTCCCACTGATCTTCTCCTGGAGGGAAACATCCAGCTATGCCCCAAAGCGCCTGACTCTTCAGACCTCTGACTCCTGTGTCCTTAGACTCTAGCACAGTTGTTCTCAACCTTCCTAATGCCGCGACCCTTTAATACAGTTCCTCATGTTGTGGTGACCCCCAACCATAAAATTATTTTCGTTGCTACTTCATAACTGTAATTTTGCTGCTGTTATGAATTGTAATGTAAATATCTGATATGCAGGATGTATTTTCACTGTTACAAATTGAACATAATTAAAGCATAGTGATTAATCACAAAAACAATATGTAATTATATATGTGTTTTCCAATGGTCTTAGGAGACCCCTGTGAAAGGGTCGTTTGACCCCCAAAGGGGTCGCGACCCACAGGTTGAGAACTGCTGCTCTAGAGAGAGAACTCTTGCTGCCAGGTAACTAAAATATAGGCAGAGTATAATCCATGCTATATTTTAAATAGTATCTCTGTAATTAAATCCTAAATCCTTTCACTGTACCCCGAATAATGTGATTTCAAGATTCTTTACTTCTTGCTCATCCTTTCAGGATACTTTATATAGTGTGCCAATTGTTAAAGAAAACTTTATTCTGACCCTTGTTGAAATGGCAAGGAAGACTTTATTAAGACACTTGTAGGTATTGTAATAGGGGAGAGAGATTCAGCTCAACAACAGACAGCTGGGGATTTATAGCCAATGAGCTGAGTGAGGGGGTCAATGGATGAAAATTACTAAGAGGAGACATCAAAGGTGGGCATCCTCACTAAGGTGACTTAGCAGGATCCTTGCTATGAGGTAAGAACTGACCTGGACAGGCTGAAAACAGGCTGAGCCCAAGGTCCAGGCCTACTTGAAAGGAGGGCTCAGAGGAGCAGAACTAACGTTTGGTCATCACAACGTTGCCTGTTTTAAAATGTGGTTCTTAAAATGGAACAATGCAGACATGATCTGACCAATGCAGGGTCTAGAAGGCTATGTTCTTTTTGGATGTGAATGTTAAATTTCTCCAGCATCTAGCTGAGTTTGACACGAGGTTACTAAATAGCTGTGGAATTCAATTATATGGTTGGCTCACAATTCAGGTTGCAGACAGGTAAAATTTAGCTGTTTACTCAGAAGAACTCTTCTTTCCTCTTCCAGAAGACAGCCTGAAGTGATGTCTGAAAATGGCTCGCTATTCACCTGACTCAGAAAATGCCACAAAATCATGCAAATCAAGAGGTTCAAATGTTGGTGTTCACCTTAAGGGCCCTTGTGAAACTTCCCAGGCTATGAAGGGTGTGCATATCTGTAAAGCCACCAGGTATTTGAGATGTCACTTTTCAGAGCAATGTATGCCATTCCGTCATTATGATGCTGGAGTGGGGAGGTGTGCCCAGGCCAAACAGTGGGGCTGCACACAGGGTCTGTGGCCCAAAAAGCGTGCTGAAATTTTGCTGCACCTGCTTAAAAATGCCGAGAGTGATGCTGAACTAGAGGGTTTAGATGTGAACTCTCTGGAGCACATCCAGGTGGACAAAGCTCACAAGATGCAGTGCAGAACTGACAGAGCGCATGTGTGGGAAAGAAAAATTAAAAGCGAATAAGAAACAAGAAAATAAATATAGAGTCCAGAGGTGGCTTGGTGTTTGGGGGTTGGCTGAGCATTTACAGGGGCATGAAATTATCTAAGCTTTGGCTTGATCACATGGTACCCTGGGATCCTAGGAGCAGCTCTACCGTGAGCCTAGACATTTATTTCAATAGACTGGACATCACGGGCCTCACTCCCTATTCCATGCTGCTTTGCAGATCAGAATGGCGACCCTAACTTCGCCAGCATATGATATCATAGAAAAGATGCTACACAATCTAAGGCTGATGCTGAGGACGACCTCATCAGCTGGTGAGGCATCTGGTAGATGCCAAGTAATGCACTTGTCTTAACATTTAAAAATAATATTTTTAAATTTATATATATATATATATATATATATATATATATATATATATATACTATATAATAAAAAAGTAACATGCAAATTGACCATCACACCCTCACACAAGATGGCCACCCTCATGTGGTCAAAAAATGACCACCACAAGATGGGCTGCAGGGGAGGGCAGTTAAAGGCGATCAGGCTGGCAGGGGAGGGCAGTTGGGGGTGATCAGGCTGGGAGGGGAGCAGTTAGGCGTCAATCAGGCCAGCAGGGGTAGGAGGTGATCAGGATGCCAGGCAGAAGTGGTTAGGGGCAATCAGACAGGCAGGCAGGCGAGTGGTTGGGAGCCAACAGTCCCGGATTGTGTGAGGGATGTCTGACTGCCGGTTTAGGCCTGATCCCTGTGGGAAGTCGGACATCCCCTGAGGGGTCCCAGATTGGAGAGGGTGCAGGCTTGGCTGAGGGACACCTCTCCCCCGGCCAGTGCACAGATTTCGTGCACCAGGCCTCTAATATATATATATATCTTTTAGTCTTCACCCAAGGATATTTTCCCATTGAATTTTAGAGAGAGTGGAAGAGAGAGGGAAAGACAGAGAGAAATATCAATGTGAGAGAAACACATTGATTGGTTGCCTCCTGCAGGAGCCCCAACCAGGGCCTGGGCCAGGGAGGAGCCTGCAACCAAGTTACATGCCCTTGACCAAAATTGAACCCAGGACCCTTCAGTCTGCAGGCCAACGCTCTATCCACTGAGCCAAACTGACTAGGGCAATAATTTTATTTTTATTGATATCAGAGAGAGGGAAGGAGAGGGAGAGAGAGATAGAAACATCAAAGATGAGAGAGAATCATTCATTGATCCCGCTGCCTCCTGCACTTGCCCTACTGGGAATTGAGCCTGCATCCGGGAATTGAATCGTGATCTCTCAGACTGAGCACACTGGCCAGGCTTCTATTCACATTTTAAAATATCCGTGGCACCTGTGTGAGTTTGCGGCAGCCCCACGGGGCACATAGGAGCAGGTTTGAGAACCATGGCCGTGGTAGGCACTTCATGCCCTTTTTACTTATATCTCTGTTTTCATTTTAATTTTTTTTTCTTTATTGATTAAGGTATTATATATTTGTTCTTTTTGCCCCATTGCCCCTCCTCCACCCCCTATATCTCTGTTTTATCTTTAAACATTTTTCCCCCATTTTCTTATTTGAGGACTTATTGGCCAGAGTCACCCAACTGGTGGCACAAACATGGTGAAGAGAACCCAAAAAGGTAATCTTGTGGCCATTTGGAGAAAATGTCAATGAAAATGATGAAAAATGGGGGGTAAAGGGGGGATGAACTCAGAAGGTCTTAGAAAATGAGACAAGGAGCCATGGTCTTGTTAAATCACCCAACACATGTTAAAGCGTGTCATAAACTTAAAGTCTTTTTTTTCCTCTTGAATCATGGCCAACTTCTGTCGCTTGGTTTTGAAGGGCAGCTAGGATAGACTGGAACAGCAGGGAGTTGGTGACCGGGTTGTTGCTGTTTTAAATTTTTAAAAACCAAGGAGGAAAGGTGAAAGAGAAGGACGAAGACAAGGGGGGAAGAAAAGATTGTCGCTCCCCTCACACACATAGTTTGTTTTTAAATTACACATGTGGCAAATACCTAATTCCGCTGCCTAGAAATAGTCACCTTTGCATCAGATGCTTTAATGCAGAAGGCGAAAGCAACAGTGGCTGGTCAGACTGGGGCTGGAAAGAATGAAAGAATCACTGGGCTTGCACAGGGCCTCCCCTCTGCCTCCTTCAGCTGCGGCCGCGGTCAGGCACGTGTCCTGCTCAACTCTGCCTTGTGCTCCACTTAAGCATCTTGGCATCCCAGCCTCTGGGTCCGTTAGGACCAGCACAAGGTCTTGAAGCAACGCCTCACAGTGAGACGGGGCTGCTCAGACTGTGCAGAGCTATGAAATCCTCGGTCCTTCTGGGAGTAGGGGCTGTTGTTCTTAACCCAGGAGGAACCTTCATGATCTCCGTGAATGGGGGCCCCTCAGGCTGGTTCCTTAAAAACTCAGTGAGCCACACAATTGAAAAATCAGAACACCAGATCCTGGGACCCCTGAGCAATAGGGCGCTGTTTCAGCATCCGGGGGGCATTTGTGCTCTTGCTTCCAGATTCCTGAACGTGGGTTTCATTAAGTAGAAATCTGAGCTGGTGGCAGAAGGGGCAAAAACGAATGTGTTATGAGCCCCTTGGTTCGGAATCAGCATTTTCCTGTAGCCCGGCCTCAGAACGAGGAGCAGTGGTGGGATTTTGTTCGCCTCCCACAAAGCAGCTGTGCTGACACTTCAAGCAGCTGGCTCTAGTGTCAGCAGTCAACCTGACGGTGAGTTCACAAGCCAAGCGAAGCACTCCGGCTCCTGGCGTTGGCAGAGACCGGAGCACTCCGGAAGACAAGCAGCCAGGGAGGAGACACGGCCCCTCCGCCCACAGAGGAGAACGCTCCCCTTTTGTATAAACTGGAAGGGAAAAGAGGCGAGGCATCATATTTTAAATGACTAATTAGCTATTTCATGCTGTGGCCAAAGCACTTATCTGTTGGGCTGAATGGATCACTGTAATGGTTTTGTTTAATGGCGTTTGGGGAGTTACACGTCTACAATGTGAAACATTCAACTCATTTCACCAGCATTAAGGAACGGCTTGGAGCCGTGGCATTTCAGAGTTGAATGTGGTGCTGTTCCACATAAGGCAGCATCCTTTGAGCATTTCCGTGGAGCCCAGACAGGCCCCCGGGTTTCCGGAAGCAGAAGTGACTAAATAAGTGGGATTACTGAAGGTATGGAAACCAAAACATCTGCTCTGAGCTGTCTCCTTTTGTTAGGAGCTGTCAATTTGCAAAGCCAAACTGGAGAAGAAACACTTTGTAAAAGGCACAGAAGAGGACTCGCTGGCCTTTAACCGTGTCATTAAACAAGCCCAGCAAGGAGGCACTTGGAGGGAATCACAGCTCTACTATCAGAGGAAGTGGGAGGCGGATCTCAGGCTTCAGATGGAGTCTCGTCTAGACTAGTACAGCAAACGTAGGGGCAGGGACAACGGAAAAATATAGGTTCCATAGCTTTGGATTCCACCTCACATGAGAAACAAGAAAGGAACGTATGTACAATTATTATCTACACCACACAGAACTCTGATCGCCTGTGGAGGAAGCCAGGAATCACAGGTGTTTCCATGGGGCCAAATGGACAATGACTCTAAGTCAGCGGTTCTCAACCTGTGGGTCGCGGCCCCTTTGGGGGTCAAACAACCCTTTCACAGGGGTCGCCTAAGACCATCCTGCATATCAGATATTTACATTACGATTCATAACAGTAGCAACATTACAGTTATGAAGTAGCAACGAAAATAATGTTATGGTTGGGTCACAACACGAGGAACTGTATTTAAAGGGCCAGAAGGTTGAGAACCACTGCTCTAAGTGGTTCCCAGATACAGACTGAGGAAGAAAGGAATGAATGGGAGCCTCTGATTTGGGACCTCACGTGCAGACTCTGCTAACAACAGCAGTATTAGCAACACAAACTCTTTCCTCTCTCACGGCCTTTACACTTGCTTTTCCTTCTACCCAAAACATCCCCTCTGTTCTTACATGGCTGGCTACTGCTGGGCTTTCACCTCTCCACCAGCTTTCCCAAGCTCCGGCCACCCTCCACCACATCACTCTGTTTCAGCGCCTTCCCGGCGCCTGCCACCACCCGAACTTGCTTTGTATCTGAGTATTTGTCAATGGTGTGTCTTCCCAGTGGTGGTAACTGTTTAATAACTGGCTATGGGGGAGGAGGAGGGTAGTAAATATATGTAGCACTCAACTTCCAAATAATAATAAAATATACAATATCTGTTATAACCAATTCTGACAGAATGCCTTTGAGGATTTTTGACAAACTCTTATATCTGTAGCCAAACTTTAGTTGCAGTTCAACCATGATTTGACAGATGGAGTTGCAGCCCAATCTGCTCTTTTCCCAGTAAAAGTATTGTCATTAAGTCTGATAAGTCACCTGCCATTAAACTATTTCTCACCCTCATACAAATTATAGTCACTAACTTGTCACCTCTTTCAGTTTCAGCGCTATTGCAAACTATTGCAACCGTGCTAGCCATCGTGTTAGATCTTTGTGTAGTTGCAAGGAGTGGAGCAATGTTTATAAATAGCTTGCAAAACTCCTGAAAGTGTATCAACCTGCTTCTCATGGTCCACACAAGCTCCACACTTCTTGCGATTGGGTGATAAGTTCTATGAGAAGGAGAACATCTAGCAAATATCAAATATGTGCAGATTGTTTTTAAATTTTTATTTCTAATTAATCCTCACCCAAGGATATTTTTCCATTGATTTTTAGAGAGAGTGGAAGGGAGGGGGAGAGACAAAGAGAGAGACACACCGATTGGCTGCCTCCTGCACATGCCCTGACCAGGGCCAGGTATTGAGCCTGCAACCAAGGTATATGCCCTTGACCAGATTCAAACCTGGGACCCTTCATTCCGCAGGCCAACGCTCTGTCCACTGAGCTAACTGGCTAGGGCTGTGCAGATTGGTTTTTAATTCAAAATATACGTATATCTTGGTTCTGATTCTCTTAAACCTTTTATACCCATTCTTAGACTTCCTGAAACGGAAAGACTGGGAAGAGAGCTCCATCCCAACTGTGGTTGCCCAGCTCCTCAGGATGGCAGTTCCCACCCTGTTATGTGAGGACTCTAATGATCACAGGTGTTAATCAGAGGTGCAGACATGCAGAGCAATTCTTCTCCCTGTCTGATTGTCTTTTTTATAGACATTGTGTCATGGGTTTCAAAACGTTAGAGGATTTTACTCTCTTGACTCACACTATTAGTTCTGCCTACTCACAGAAGTCTGTGACTCCCACCCAAGCTAGTCATGTGACTGGCTGTGGCCTTCCCTTAGCTCTTAAGACATGTGGGTGTATCAGTTTCCTAGGGCTGCTGTAACAAAGTACCACAAAGTGGGTGGCTTCAACAACAAAAATTTACTGTCTTATTGTTTTGGAGTGTGACATCAAGGTGTTGGCAGGGCTGGTTTCTTTTGACAGCTCTGAGGGGCAATCTATTCTATGCCTTTTTTCTAGCTTTTGGTGGCTTGCTGACAATCTTTGACATTCCTTGGCTTGTGGACCTAGCACCTTGATCTCTGGTTTCATGGTTAGATGGTGTTTTCCCTACGTGCCTGTCTGTGCTTAAGTTTCTCCTTTCTGGCCTGGCCTGTGTGGCTCAGTGGTTGAGCATCAACCTATGAACCAGGAGGTCATGGTTTGATTCCCGGTCAGGCACATGCACTGGTTGTGGGTTGGCTTCCCAGTCAGGGGCATGCAGGAGGCAGCTGATCCATGATTCTCTCTCATCATTGATGTTTCTATTTTTCTCTCCCTCTCCCTTCCCCTCTGAAATCAATAAAAATATATTTTTAAAACCCAATTTTAAAAATGTTCTCCTTTGTTTAAGGATACTCGGTATATCGGAATAGGAAACACCCGACTCCAGCATGACCTCATCTCAACAAATCACATCTGCCATGACCCCATTTCCAAGGCCACATTCTGAGGTGCTGGGTGTTGACAAAAGAAACATGCAAACCTGTGGGAAGTCTTAATAAGAATTTATTTGAGCCAAGATTTTGAGGACATGCCAGGATGCAAGATTTCAATGAATTGAGAAAATGCTCCAGAGAATGGCCACTCTACAGTTCTTTTTATACATTTAGAATCAAAGGAGAAAAGAAAGGTTATGTGAAATCTATTGGTGGTGATTAAGGAGGCAGGAGAAAAAGCAGGAAACTCTTTAGGACAGACCAAAAGGATCATAGAGTGAGGACAGTTAACATTTAACAACTAGAGTGAATAGAGATGGTATGTGGGCAACAAGATAACCAGGAGGAAGAGGAATTTGGTGTCATTGTGCTCTGTTGCCAGTGAGTCTGTGTTTGAGGGTCTGGAAGAGAAAACTGCCCGAACACTTCAAAGGTGTGTGAACCTAGAGGCACAATAACAATAGGCAGGGCTCACTGAAGGTAAAGAGTAACCTGTGACTGAGGAAGCTATAAGCCTGGGATGTGACTACACACCGTGACCTGCCCAGTTAGGAGTTAATGTTCAGACCATCCTGTGATCACCTTCTGTCACTGGGCTTGTCAGGCCTCTGTAGCCCCCTTTCTTTTTGGCAGGGGGGGTGGGAGGGTGGGGACGTGGGGGAGGGGGTGGGTAGGACTTTATTACATGAATTTGAAGGATGGGGAGACAGTTCAATCCATAACAGTAGATGCTTTTTGTGTGTATGTATGTGTGTCTAGCTATAAAGACCTTTGAACTAGACAAGTTCCTAATATAAGTAAATGTATTTTCTACCTAATAATTAAAAAATTGTTAAACTTTATGGGATCTTGCATTCTTCCATAGCTTTAGAACCTTACATCTCATCGAGGTATTTAGAGATAGCTCACATAGCTTTGTCTGTCTTGTGGTCCAGAGCTAGAAGGTCATTCTTCTGACAACCTGGATTGAGTGGACAGTGTTCAGTCTGGATAACAGGCCGTGGACAAACATTATATCTTTGAAATCCACTCAGAAAGCTCTACTCTTACACCCATAATCCCTCTAGGATTTCAAAATATGGTTCAGTGCTTACTTACTGTGAATCAATTCTAAGGTAAGCATTTCCCCCCACATTTTAACATCTTAGAAACCAGAATCTGTTTATGATCTCTGTGGTGTTGTAGTTTAATTAGCAGCATTTTTTTTCTCTTTTTGATGGGACATAAAAATAATGCTATAATCTTAATGGTGTCTTCGTTTTAATGGTGTACAGTATTGAGCATCTACTCTGCAGGCGTTGCTAAGGATCTGGAATATAAAGGATAGTAATAACAAGAAGCCTCACTGTCTCTTAGGAGACACGAGTAAGCCATGAACTTCACTGCAGTAATCTTGGGAGACAGTTTTTTCTTGCAGACTCCTGGTTTTCATGTGCCCACCCCCCTTTGCATTGGAATTGTTGGTTTCTTGCCTATATTCTTGACTCTAGCAACTTGAGGGCAAATCCCTATCGTAATTGCTCTTTTACGATAATTGCTCTTTCACTGCCCAGGACTGCACGTGGCCCACAGTCAATGCTACTCATAGACTAGATTCAATGAGTGGATGTATCTCCTAAGCCTACACCATACTGAAAAGTCTCACTAAGAAAACTTAGAATTTAGTCTGACTTCTAAAAACCAACTCAAATTTAATTGCCTGTTCCAACAGACTTTCAAGCCAGACTGCCCAGAATATGTATTGTTAAGTGCCTTTTTGTTGTGGTGGTTCTTAGTAAAGTTGGAAAAATCACACCAAAGTGTAAGAACTGTTCCGTTGTTTGTAGTGATTTCACAGGCAACTGTCAACTGGATGCAGTGTTATTCAGAAATGCGGGGATGTGGAGGGATGGGATGTGTGGGGTGAAGTCTCCCTCTATTCCAGGGAGAAGCTCTGCAAACTTAAGGGTCCTATTGTGCTTCAGCTTCCTCAAGTTCAGACAAAATGAAGTCTAGGTGAGCTTGAACTAGCATTTTGAATAGGTAAATAGACACAGTCGACGAAGAGACCAAGCTTACGATTTAATAATGCAAGTGCAATATAAGGCATGCATATTAGTTATTACTGCTGCAGAGCAGATATGAAATTGAGCAGTTTAAGATACACTTTTATTATCCGACTGGTCCTGTGGGTCAAGAGTCTGGGCCTGGTGTGTCTGGGTCCTCTGCTTAAGGTCTCAGGAGGTTGCAAGCAAGATGATGACTAAGTGGTGTTTCTACCTGGAGGCACCAACAAAGAAGCATCTGTTTCCAAGCTCCCTCAGCATCTCCTTGTGGTTGTTCAACTGAGGTTCCCTGTTTTCTTGCTGGGTACGGCCAGGGGCTGCTCTCAGCTCAAAAGGTCACCGGTAGCGCCTTGCCACATGCCTTCTCCGGAGGCTCTCTCACAACAAGGCACGATGCTTCAAAGCCAGCCATGGAGAGTGTCTACCTAAGGGCGCACCCAGTCTTCCTTTAAGGACTTTTTACTTGGTTGTCAGCCCCCTCCAGGGGCTTTTGATGAACTCTAAATCAGCTGATTTGGGATGTGGATTACATGTGCAAATTCCGCTCAGCTTTGCCCTATTGGCTAAAGGCTGGTCACAAGTTTCACCCAAACTCAAGGGGAGGGGGGATTTCATAGGGTGTGAACATCAGGAGGTGGGGATCAGAGGACTCAGAATCCTGCCTACCTCAGCATGCATTCCTTCACTATAACTTCAGGGAAAAGCCATGGGAAAATAATATCCACGAAGTTAGCCTCATGGAATTCCAGGGTGGGAAAGGACCTCCAGAGCCATTCTCTGACTCTAAGGGAACAAGCCTTTACAAGACCTGAAACATGAACACTAGCCCTTTTACAGGCCTCCAAGGACAGCGATCCTCTTTGTAGTCAGTCCTCGTGGGTGCTGAAAGTAGCACTGACAGGAGAGAAATCGCCTTCTTCTCCACACCAGGTCCAAGTCCTTGTAGTGGCCTTCTAGCCTTGTGGGGCATGAAACTGGGAAGGCTGTGGGCTAAGAGCTCAGTGGGAGAGGATTTGGGATCAATTAGTGATGTCTGCCCAGGAAGAGAATATGGAGGGTGCGGACGAAAAGGGGCTGCACGCAAACCTGACTAGCTCAGGGAAGGCCTGTGTGGCGGCCTTGCAAACTCTAGAGACTGAAGTAGCTACAAAGGATGGTCTGAGATGAAAACTTTTTAACTAAAAGCAGTTTATGGCAGGTAGTCATGTCCTAGGCTAGATTCGTCCCTGACAAAAGTCAGTCTTTACCTTAACTAAGCCTGTCTGTTGTCTCTTGCATCTATGATAACTTATCATTGGAATGTCAAGGTAACTTGCAACTTCCCCTTTCCCAGGCCCTTCAGGGCAAAACCAATGCACCAGGGCCCCAGGACTGAGACCACACATTTCTTCATTGCTATTGTCATCATGTTACGTGTTGGCTGTTAACTACCCTGTACCTACTTGTGTAAAAGAAGCATGTGCCTATCGTTTTACTTTTCATCTAGTCCTAGAGGTTTCCCGCTTTGCTTTCTCCCACCTCCCTAATCTATCACCAATGGATTTCATGTGACCCACTTATGTTTCCTCCTTTGATTGTCATGTATAAAAATAGGTGAAAAACCTCCATTCTCTGGAGCATTATCCCAATACGTTGAGATTCTGCTTCCCAATAATTGTCAACAGTTTGGCTCAAATAAACTCCCCAAAATTCTTCACAGCTTTGGAAGTTTGTTATGTTAACAAGGGCAAGCATGATATGGTTACAAATGTTGTAATGAGAAAAGGACCAGGTTAGAAGATCTCCATTCTATTCCAGCTCCACTCTAGCAGTTGGTTTTGAACAAATTACCTTTCAGACCTTGTTTCTTCATCTGTTATTTGGAAGAAAGAAAGAAAGAAAGAAAGAAAGAAAGAAAGAAAGAAAGAAAGAAAGAAAGAAAGGAAGACTGCCTCTGAGGGTTTTCTTAAAGATCAAATGACATAAGTTGCTCCAAAATGAAAATCTTTAAACAACTATAAGCTATCATTGCCATCTAGCTTCCTGAAAAAAATTATTCCAGCACATCTTCTAACACAGTCTTCATCCCCAGCACCTTGTTTCTGCTTTCTTCAAATCTCAGGAGGGAAATATCTTTCTCAAACTTGCGCTTGATGAACCAGTAGCTCCCTGGAATAGATGCCTGGAGTATACTGACAAGCAGCATGACAACACCATCGTAAATGGTGAGTCAGCCATCGTGTGCATCCTAGGATTGCGAAACGTGTGGACTGCGCAGGTAGATGGAGCAACTTGGGATCAGAGCAGGTAAATATTTGTGAAGTAAATGCAGTGTAACTTCCCTGAACTCTTTCTAACTTCAGGGAAATGTGGATTCAGGAGCTCAGACCCACGGGCTCTGATCTACTCTTCTTCAGTAGTTGGTTTTGCCAGTATTGATCAGAAAGTGCAAGAGAGGGAACAGTTACCACAGGAAACCGTTGAGGACTCAGCAGCATTGGCATTGTGTTAAATTTGCAGACTCTTGGCTGCACTTCAGACCTGTTGACTCGGAATCTGCATGTTAATGAGATCTCTAGGCCACTCACATGCACATCTAAACTCTCCAGAGAAAGATGCCGCCACCCTCCCCACACCTCTGGAGAGCCAGCCGCCTTTACTGGTCTCTGTTTTGCAGGAATTACTGGCATGTTGGTATTTTTTGTTGTGATTCTATTTGTATTTATTTTTTCCTAGATTTAGTAAAATATAATTGACCTAAGACATTGTGTAAGGTGCACAATGAAATGATTTGATATATATATATATATATATATATATATATATATATATATATAGTGTAAATATGTGAGGTGAAGGATGTGTTGACTCAGTCAACACACTGAATCAACACATTCTTCACCTCACCTATTTACAACCTTTTGTGTGTGGTAAGAACTTGAAACACCTACTCTCTTAGCAACTTTCAAAAATACAACACAGTATTGTTAACTGTCGTTGCTATGCTGTACTTTACATTCCCTGAACTCATTTGTCTTCTAACTGGAGGCCTGTACCCTTGGATCACCTTCACCTATTTCCCCATCCCCACCCCTGGCACTTTAAACATGACTCCTAATCATTGCTCTGACTGCTATTTCACTTTTCTGACAGCAACCTGAGATCTGATCTGGTAGCAGTTTCTTTGTAAGATAAAAGAGGACATTATTGGGATTTCGGCAACTTGTGTTTTTGAAGTCATACGCGTGACCTGTTTGTTATAAAACAGTTCCATTAGGAACTGATTCAGTTACACTTCAACACCCCAATTTGGTGGTGGTGCAATGACCAAAACGTCAATATCCTAAGGACAGATACCATCTGATTTCACCTATATGTGGAATCTAAAAAACAAAACAAACCAACCAAAGCAGAAACAGACTCAAATACAGAGGACAAACTGATGACTGACTGCCAAAGGGGAAAAGGGTGGGGGGAAGGGAGGAAAAGGTGAAGGGGAATAAGAGGGATGATTTTCCAGTTATAAAATAAACAAGCTACGGGGATGTAGTAATGTAAGGCACAGGGAATACAGGCAGTGACATTGTAAAAAGTTTGTATGGTGACAGATGGTTGCCGGACTTAGTGTGGTAATCACTCTGTTAGGTATAAAAATGTTAAATAGCTATGTCATATACCTGAAACTTACATAATATTCTACGTTAACTATATTTTAGATTTTTAAAATGTCGATATCCTTAATGGTTACATTAGGTCGCAGAGCACACACATATCTGACAGTTTGCTTCATCCAGAGCACATATAAGATGGCAGTGAACTCCCGATGGCAGTGAACCTTGTCATATTCACGTCTAGATCCCATCTAGGGCCTATTAAAGTGTTTTGTAGTGAGAAGGAAAATAGGGGGCAACTTTGGGGGCTTGCAGCCTAGTTCAGTATCTAGTTACACAGGAATCTTACTCCCCCATTCTAACGGACTTGGGCGGAGCTGCAAAGGGGCCCATCACAGGAAGATATACATATCAAAACCTCCCACACTGTCAGCTCAGGCTTTGGATTAAAGTCCCCTGGACGAGCAGCTGCGTAATAAAGATTTTCTTTCCTGATTCCTCTGGGTGCCGGCTCTCGTTCTCTTGGGCCATTTGCCACAACAGTAGCAGAAGCGAATTAATAAGGGCACAGGCCTGTGTTACGCAGGAGGAAAGTGAAACAGGAAAAGATGGTCTGAATCTCACTTACCTGTAGGCCAGGTGTCAGGGATCCTTGCAAACAGCCTCTTCTGCAGCAATGAAAACGGGGCTCAGTGAACGTCCCGTCTGCACCCAGCACAGGCTCCTCACAAACTGCCAAAGAACAATGTTGAGCGCACTAGAGACTTCGTGGAAGTCAAAGAAAAGGTTCATCTTAAACTGCGAACAACCTAATAACATTCCCCATTGGACCTTGCTGTTATCCGCCAGCTCTGGGCTGCCCTACAGCCTCTCTAAATACACTTTCCGCCAATACCCCCAAACCTCCCCACCTCCCTGCCCTTTAGGGTTCTTCCTTTCCTATGAGAACAATGTGGCCCTGTCCCAAGTCTTCCCATTTTGTATAACTGCACATTACTCACTACTTTCGCCAAGAAGGCTTTCACTTTGCACTCGTGAAACAGATGATCCTCCAGCTCAGGGCCCTGTCCTCCTTAGGAGGCTGCCAGGGACTCTGAATAACAAACGACCTGCAGTCCAGGGTTTGGGGTCTGGAGTCAAGACTCTGCTCATGGAAGTTACTCATGCAGTTGTTCGTGTAACTTACCTCATCCAAATTGCTCAGCTCCTCTAAGCCTCACCTTCTTCATATGTAAAATGAAGAGTGGACCCTGAGCAATAGAGGCTTTATCTTGGATAATAAAAATAGTGCCTACCTTATGTTTGAGGAGGGTTATGACAGGTATTATATGAAAAGGACTTCCCTGAGTCCAGTGCCTGGCACAAAATAATACTAATTATTATTAAGTCACTTCTGATCTCAATCATCCCAAGTTGTGGGGGGCCAGAACAAGTCACCCCACCCAAGATGTGCCTCTATGGTATGCAGATTGTTTTGAGCTAAAGGCAACTTTAGCTACAGGCTCAAGAGAAACTTCGGCCCCCTACTCTACCTTAAGTACCTATAAGAATTTGAATTAGAGGCCTTTCCCATAAGACAGCGGTTCTCAACCTGTGGGTCGTGACCCCTTTGGGGGTTGCCTAAGATCATCAGAAAACACATATACAATTACATATTGTTTTTGTGATTAGTCACTATGCTTTAATTATGTTCAATTTGTAACAATGAAAATACATCCTGTGGTGGAAACCAAGATGGTGGCATAGGTTAATGCCAGAGATTGCTGCCTCGAGCAACCACTTCAAAAAAAAAAAAAAAACAACTAAAAACGGAACGGACATCATCCAGAACCACAGGAAGGCTGGCTGAGTGGAAATTCTACAACTAGGAGGAAAGAGAATATCATACCCAGGCTCAGAGGAGGCGCAGTGCTGAAGTGAAATACTCAGGTGCAGAGTGCACACGAGCGGGCTGGCGGCGGAGGGCGAGGTTGTTGTTTTCAATTGGGAGAGAGTCTCAGACTCTGAGCTCCAGATCCGGGCGAGTCTCTAGGGACCCAGACTCAAACGGGAGAAGCGGGACTGTCTGGCTTCGGTCGGAACTCGAAGGCAGCTTTCTCTCCGAGGTTTGCAGCGGTTGCTGGGACTGTGAGGCAGAGTCCCTAGGGACGGAACTGAGAGCAGCCATAACTGCTTGCTCCAGCCCGCCCTGTAGATCCCCCGGGGACCCGCCCCACCCAAGCCCTGCACAGAGCCATTTGCCAGATAGCCTCAGGCAAAGGCTAGATTAGCACCGCCCTAGAGATCCAGCACAGAAGCTCTCCCACTGCAGACACAGCGGACTCTCATAGCCAGTTAGCCTGGAGGTCAAATCACCCCCGGTATTGCCCACATCAATCAAGGCTTAACTACAACAAGACTGCATACAAAGACCACTAGGGGGTGTACCAAGAAAGCATAAAAAATGCGGAGACAAAGAAACAGGACAAAACTGTCAATGGAGGATATTGAGTTCAGAACCACACTTTTAAGGTCTCTTAAGAACTGTCTAGAAGCCGCCGATAAATGTAGTGAGATCCTCAAGAAAACTAATGAGACCCGTGATGTTATGATAAAGAACCAACTAGAAATTAAGCATACACAGACTGAAATAACGAATACTATACAGACTCCCAACAGCAGACCAGAGGAGCGCAAGAATCAAGGCAAAGATTTGAAATGCGAAGAAGCAAAAAACACCCAACCAGAAAAGCAAAATGAAAAAAGAATCCGAAAATACGAAGATAGTGTAAGGAGCCTCTGGGACAGCTTCAAGCGCACCAACATCAGAATTATAGGGGTGCCAGAAGATGAGAGAGAGCAAGATATTGAAAACCTATTTGAAGAAATATTGACAGAAAACTTCCCCCACCTGGTGAAAGAAATAGACTTACAGGTCCAGGAAGCACAGAGAACCCCATACAAAAGGAATCCAAAGAGGACCACACCAAGACACATCATCATTAAAATGCCAAGAGCAAAAGACAAAGAGAGAATCTTAAAAGCAGCAAGAGAAAGAAACTCAGTTACCTACAAGGGAATACCCATAAGACTGTCAGCTGATTTCTCAACAGACACTTTGCAGGCCAGAAGGGAATGGCAAGAAATATTCAAAGTGATGAATACCAAGAATCTACAACCAAGATTACTTTATCCAGCAAAGCTATCATTCAGAACTGAAGGTCAGATAAAGAGCTTCACAGATAAGGAAAAGCTAAAGGAGTTCATCACTACCAAACCAGTATTATATGAAATGCTGAAAGGTATCCTTTAAGAAGAGGAAGAGGAAGAAAAAGGTAAAGATACAAATTATGAACAACAAACATGCATCTATCAACAAGTGAATCTAAGAATCAAGTGAACAAATAATCTGGTGATCATAATAGAATCAGGGACATAGAAAGGGAATGGACTGACTATTCTTGGGGGGAAAAGAGGTGTGGGAGATGCGGGAAGAGACTGGACAAAAATCGTGCACCTATGGATGAGGACAGTGGGTGGGGAGTGAGGGCGGAGGGTGGGGCGGGAACTGGAAGGAGGGGAGTTATGGGGGAAAAAAGAGGAACAAATGTAATAATCTGAACAGTAAAGATTTAATTAAAAAAATACATCCTGCATATCAGATATTTACATGACAATTCATAACAGTAGCAAAATTACAGTTATGAAGTAGCAACGAAAATAATTTTATGGTTGGGGGTCACCACAACATGAGGAACTGTATTAAAGGGTCGCGGCATTAGGAAGGTTGAGAACCACTGCCAAAAGAGATGATCAAAGATAACTCCTGTGGACCTATCTGTAGGGCAGGGTAAACTTCTATTTACTAAGCATCTGCTCTTCTTATCCTGCAATGACATTTAAAAAAAAATTTTTTTTTTACTTCAGAGAGAGGAAGAGAGAGGGAGAGAGTTCGAAACATCAATGATGAGAGAGAATCATTAATTGGCTACCTCCTGTATGCCCCCTACCGGGGATCAAGCCCACAACCTGGGCATGTGCCCTGACCAGGAATCGAACCCGTGACCTCCTGGTTCTTAGGTCGACGCTCAACCACTGAGCCACACCGACTGGGCCTACAGTGACCTTTGATTCCCCCAAGGCACCTTACTCATCCCTAGCTCAGGATGTCTTATCTACCTCAGCCCCCTTTCTATCTCTGAACCTCTCCTGCATGTGGAGCCTCTGACTCTCTCATGTATGCAGGGTTCTCATACATATGTACACATTACATCTGGTTATTTTCTCTTGCTAATCTGTCTCATGTCTATTTAATTATTAGAGCAGCCAGAAGAATCTTGAGGGTAGAGGAAAGTTTGTTTCTCCCCCACAAGGTATATGAGTCTACCAAATTAAACTCTAAGTACTCATTCAGTAGGCACCTACTTAATGACTTCTTCATGCATAGTACTGCAAAAACAAAACAAGAAAAAAGAGAGTAGGGAATAATAAATAGATGCTATAGAGAGCATCTATGTGCCAGGGACTTTACATATATCATTTTATTTATTCCTCCAAATAATGTGATGAGAGATCAGTGTCCCCACATCTATAGATGAGGAGACAGAGCATTGCAAGGTTATATAACTGGCCCAGAGGCACTGATCTGATTGTGCACCCAGTCTGTGTAACTCCACAACCCTTTCTCTTCTGTAAATTTCAGTGCTTCAAAGGTAGAGTTGACCAAAAAGGTAGAGATATGAACAAATCTTCTTAAGAAAATTCTAAAGGAAAGGGGGAGAAGTGTTAGATGAATAGAAAAGGGAGAAGAAAGAGGGAAAAAAATTAGGAAGGGGAAGACAAGAAAGAGACTTAGATGTTGAGGGAGAGATAAGAGAGCAGGAGGTAGCTGGGAGGATGATTTCTCCGGTCCCATTTAAATTGCCCGGATGAGAGCCAGCACTCTGAGCTCACCTTTTCACCTTAGGTGATATATGAACTAGCGTCAAGAAGGGCAAATGCATCACTTCTGTGGTTTATCAACAACTCCAGCTAGCAACAAATGATCTCACCCTCTCCTTAGAGAGGCTCAGGCAGAAGTACTTTAGCCTCCTATGTCTTTTTTATTTTGTACTACCCAATAATTGTCTCATATGAGTTCATCTCATCCCCATAATCAGGCTATAAAGCACTCAGGGCACGTGCTTTGATTTTCTCCTTTGTAAGAAGGTAGTCACGGATGAAAACACACTACTGAATTTCATAAAACTTTCGAAGAAGAAACAAACAAACAAACAAAAATTAGATAAAGCTTGGGGTAGAGAGAGTTATTTTAAGAGTAGAGAGCCCAGACATAAGCCCACACATGCATGGTCAACTAATTTTAGACAAGGGTACCAAGAACATACAATGGACAAAGAATAATCCTTCAATAAAAAGTGCTGGGAAAACTGGATATCCACATCCAAAAGAATGAAACCTGGACGCCTAGCTTATACCACTCATAAAAACGAACTCAAAATGAATCAAAGACAAATGTAAGATTGGAAACCATAAAACTCCCAGAAGAAAACATAAGGAAAGATCCTTGGCATTGGACTTGGCAATGATTTCTTGGATAAGATGCTGAAAGCACAGGCAACAAAAAGCTTCTGCACAGCAAAGGAAACAATCAATAAATTGAAAAGGCAACCTACAGAAAGGGAGAAAATATTCATAAACCATATATCTGATAAGGGGTTTATGTTCAAAATACATAAATAACTGCCCGGCCGGTGTGGCTCAGTGGTTGAGTGTGGACCTATGCAGGCTCAATCCACAGTAGGGGGCATGCAAGAGGCAGCTGATCAATGATTCTCTCCCATCATTGATGTTTCTCTCTCTCTCTCCCTTCCTCTCTGAAATCAATAAAAAAATACATTTTTTTAAAAGGAAAAAGAAAAGGAGGGCTAAAGAATCATAGGCATAAAGAAAATAAAAATTGCAATAAATAAATACCTATCAATAATAACTTTAAATGTAAATGGGTTAAATGCTCTAATCAAAAGGCATAGAGTAGCTGAATGGATACAGAAACATGACCCAACTATATGTTGTCTACAAGAGACCCACCTCAGAACAAAAGACTCACGCAGAATGAGAGTGAAGGGATAGAAAAATTTTTTCCATGTAAATGGAAAAGAAAAAAAAAGCTGGAGTAGCAATACTCATATCTGACAAAATAGACTTTAAAATGAAGGCCATCACAAGAGACAACAAAGGTCACTACATAATACTAAAGGGATTGATCCAACAAGAAAATATAACCCTGGTAAACATATATGCACCCAATATAGGAGCACCTAAATATATATATATAACTTCTAGAGGACTCTAAGGAAGAGATTGACAACAACACAGTCATAGAAGGGGACTATAACACACACAGCCCCCCTCCCCCCCCCCCCCCCACTTCACTAGCTAGATCTTCCAGACAAAAAATCAATAAGGAAACAGAGGCCTTAAATGACACACTAGATTAAATGGATCTAACTGATATTTACAGAACATTTCACCCCAAAGCAACAGAATAGACATTCTTCTCAAGCGCACATAGAACATTCTCAAAGATAGACCACATGTTAGGATATAAAACAAATTTATACAAATTCAAGAAGATTGATATAATACCAAGCATCTTCTCAGGTCACAATGACATGAAGTTAGAAATCAACTACAAAAAAACCCCCAAAAAACTCAAAAACACTCAAATACAGGGAAGCTAAGTAGCATGTTATTAAACAACGAGTAGATTACCAATGACATCAAGCAAGAAATTAAAAATTTCCTGGAAACATATTAAAATGAAGACACAACCACCCAAAACCTATGGGACACAGCAAAAGCAATCCTGAGAGGGAAGTTCAAGTCAAGAAACAAGAAAAAGCATCAATAAACTATCTAACCCTACAACTAAACAAATTTTAAAAAGAGCAAAAAGAAAAGCTCAGAGGAAGTAAAAGCAAGGAAATAATAAAGATCAGAGTGGGCCCAGCTGGCGTGGCTTAGTGGTTGAGCATCCACCTATGAACCAGGAAGTTGTGGTTCTATTCCCAGTCAGGGCACATGCCTGGGCTTGCGGGCACCATACCAAGTAGGGGACGTGCGGGAGGCAGCTGATCAATGATTCTCTCTCATCATCGATGTTTCTAAATCTCTCTCCCTCTCCCTTCCTCTCTGAAATCAATAAAAAAAAATTTTTAAAAATCAGAGCAGAAATAAATGGCATAGAAACTAAAAAAACAAAAAAGGACAAAAGATCCATGAACTGAAGAGCTCATTTTGTGAAAAGATAAATGATTGATGAATCCTTAGCTAGACTCACCAAGAAATAAAGAGAGAGGACCCAAATAAATAAAATCAGAAATGAAAGAGGTGCTATAACAATGGACACCACAGAAATACAAATGATTGTAAGAAAATACTATGAACACCTATATGCCAACAAAATGAACAACCTAGCTGAAATGGACAAATTCCTAGAAACATGAAATCTTCCATAACTCAATCATGAAGAATCAGAAAATCCGAATAGGCTAATAACAACTGAGAAAATGGAAGCAGTAATTTAAAAACTCCCAACAAACAAAAGTCTGGGACAAGATGGCTTCACAGGCGAGCTTTACCAAACATTCAGAGAAGAGCTGACACCTATACTCAAACTATTCCAAAAAATCCAAGAGGAAGGAACACTTCCAAGGTCTTTTTATGAAACTAGCATTATCCTAGTTTCAGAACCAGATAAAGACACTACAAAGAAAGAGAATTACAGGCCTGATGAGCATAGATAGTAAAATCCTCAACAAAATATTAGCAAGTCGATGCAGCAATGTATTTAAAAAATCATACACAATGATCAAGTGGGTTTTATTTCAGTGATGCAAAGTTGGTACAATATTTGCAAAGCAATAAATGTGATACATCACATAAACAAAATGAAAGATAAAAATCACATGATCATATCAATAGATGCAGAAAAAGCATTTGACAAAATCCAGCACCCTTTTTTGATAAAAACTCTCAGCAAAGTGGAATTGAAGGATCATACCTCAATGTAATAAAGGCCATATATGACAAACCTACAGCCAACATCATACTCAATGGGCAAAAACTGAAAGTGTTTCCCTTAAGAACAGGAACAAGACAAGGATATTTGCTTTCATCACTCTTATTCAACATATCACTGGAAGTCCTAGCCAAGGCAATCAGACAAGAAGAAGAGATAAAAGGCATCCAAATTGGAAAGGGGAAAGTAAAACTGTCAATATTCACAGATATTATATTGTACACTAGAGGCCTGGTGCACGAAATTTGTGCATGGGAGGGGGGTGTGTGTCCCTCAGCTCAGCATGCACCCTCTCCAATCTTGGACCCCTCAAGGGATGTCCGACTGCCCATTTAGGCTCGAACCCAGTGGGATCGGGCCTAAATGGGCAGTTGGACATCCCTCTCACAATCCAGGGCTGCTGGCTCCCAACCGCTTGCCTGCCTGCCTGATTACCCCCTAACCAGTCCCCTGCCAGCCCCTAACTGTCCTCCCCTGCTGGCCTGGTCGCCCCCAACTGCCCTTCCCTGCAGGCCTGGTCCCTCCAAACTTCCCTCCCCTGCTGGCCTGATCGCCCACAACTGCCCTCCCCTGCTAGCCATTTTGTGTTCACATGGGGACGGCCATCTTGTGTGTTGGAGTGATGGTCAATTTGCATATCACTCTTTTATTAGATAGGATAGAAGACCCTAAAGACTCCGCCAGGAAACTACTAGACTCAATAAATGAATTCAGCAAGGTGGCAGGATACAAAATCAACATCCAGAAATCGATGGCATTTTTATGCACCAATAATGAACTCTCAGAAAGAGAAACTAAACAAACGATCCCATTCATCATTGCAACAACAACAACAAAAATAAGATACCTAGGAATAAACTTAACCAAGGAGGTAAAAGACTTGTACTCAGAAAACTATAGGTCATTGAAAAAAGAAATAGAAGAAGACACAAACAAATGGAAGAGTACACCATGTTCATAGATTGGTAGAATTAACATCATTAAAATCTCCATATTACCCAAAGCAATCTATAGATTAAATGCAATCCCTATTAAAATACCAATGGCATACTTCACAGAACTAGAATAAATAATCCAAAAATTTATATGGAACCATAAAAGACTCCAAATAGCTGCAAAAAAACCCCACAAAAAAAATAAAGTTGGAGAAATCACAATACTGGATATCAAACTATATTACAGCCAGAGTAATCAAAAGAGCTTGATACTGGCCCAAGAACAAGCAGATAGACCAATGGATCAGAACAGAGACCCCAGGAATTGACTCACACCATTATGGTCAATTAATATTTGACAAAAAAGGCAAGGGAATGGAATAAAGACAATCTCTTCAACAAATGGTTTTGGGAAAACTGGACAGACACATGTTAAAAGATGAAACTAGACCACCAACTTACACCATACAGAAGAATAAATTCAAGGTGGATAAAAGACTTAAATGTAAGCCATGAAATCATAAAAATCCTAAAATAAAACATAGGTAGTAAAATCTCAGATATTTCACATAGCACAATTTTTGCCAATACATCTCCTTGGGCAAGAGAAACAAAGGAAAAAAATAAACAAGTGGGAATACATAAAAATAAACAGCTTCTGCACAGCAAAAGAAACCACCATCAAAATGAAAAGGGAGTCCACTGTATAGGAGAACATATTTGCCAATGATACATCTAATAAGGGATTAACCTCCAAAATATATAAAGTATTCATACAACTCAACAAAAGGAAGACAACCCAATTAAAAAATGGGCAGAGGACCTAAGTAGACCCTTCTCCAACGAGGTCATATAAATGGCCAAGATACATATGAAAAAATTCTCAAAAGTCACTAATCATCAGAGAGATGCAAATTAAAACCACAATGAGGTATCATCTCACCTCTGTCAGAATAGCTATCATCAATAAATCAACAAACAACAAGTGCTGGTGAGGATGTGGAGAAAAGGGCACACTAATTCACTGCTGGTGGGAATGCAGATTGGTGCAGCCACTATGGAAAACAGTACAGAGTTTCCTCAAAAAATTAAAAATGGTACTGCCATATGACCTAGTAATCCCACTTCTGGGAACATATCCTAAGATACCCAACACATCAATCAGAAAGAATATATGCACCCCTATGTCCATAGCAGAGTTATTTACAGTAGCTAAAATTTGGAAACAACCCAAGTGCCCATCAGTGGATGAGTGGATAAAAAAGCTGTGGGACATTTACATAATGGAACACTATGCAGCTTTAAAAAAGAGGGGTCGCATACCCTTTGGGACAGCATAGATGGACCTGGAGACTTTTATGCTAAGTGAAATAAGCCAATCTGAGAAAGACAAATATCATATGATCTCACTTATTTGTGGCATCTTCTAATGATCAAAAGGATTTTCCCAACAAAATAAGACTCAAAGCATGGAGGCATGAGAGAGACTGGCATATCTCCAAGTGGGGGTGGAGGGACGAGGAGAGATAAACCAAAGAACGTATATACTTATATGCATAGCCCATGGACACTGGCGATAGAGTGGTGAAGACCTGGATGGTGGGGAGGGACTGAGCTGATGGGGGTAAAGGAGAAGAAATGGGAGACAACTGTAATACCATCAACAATAAAATAAAAAATTTTAAAAAGTAATCAGGGAAATGCAAATAAAAACCATAATGAAATATCACCTCAAACCTGTTATGATGGCTAATATAGGGGAAGAAAAAAATTCTCTTTGTCCCTTCCAGATTCTTTGCCTGATCTAATAATTAAGTTGACATAAAACAGATTACCAGGGGAAAAATTTAATTACTTATTTTCAAGAGTCCCAAAGATATATGACTCAAGGGGAAGTTGGGCAATTAAGGCTTATATGCCATCCTGAGTTAAGGAATGAGACAGGGGCCTGAGGCTTCAAAGGGAAGAGGGCAATTCACAGGATGATAAGAAGAGAGGTTATTTGGTGATTGGAAGTTTGCCCTACCGAGCAGATAGGTCATTTAGAGGGGAAAAAAGCAAAAGTCATCTCTCATCATAGGTCTTTTTCTGGTATAGGGCCCTATCTAACTTCTTTTTGGTAGGTAAGGGAGAGGTGAAAGTTTTTCCTGAGCCTGCTGGGTCTTGATTGCCTTCAGCTCAAAATAGTCCACATGCCAAAATGGCATATTTTGGGTAGTGTATTATGCCCCCTTCACTATTGTAAAAAAGAGAAGAGATAATAACTATTGACAAGGACGTGGAGGAAAGGGAACCCTTATACACTGTTGGTGGGAATGTAAAATTGTGCAGTCATTATGGAAAACAGTATGGTGGCTCCTCAAAATATTAAAAATTGACCTACAAGTATCACATGATCTCACTTATATGTGGAATCTAATGAATGAAATAAACTGATGAACAAAAATAGATCCAGAGAACCATAAAAGTACTAGAGGAATCCAAAGGCAGTGAAATCTCAGACGTATGCAGAAGCAATCTCTTCACTGATACTGCTCCTAGGGCAGTGGTTCCCAACCTTCCTAATGCCGCGACCCTTTAATACAGTTCCTCATGTTCTGGTGACCCCCAACCATAAAATTATTTTCGTTGCTACTTCATAACTGTAATTTTGCTACTGTTATGAATCGTAATGTAAATATCTGATATGCAGGATGTATTTTCATTATTACAAATGGAACATAATTAAAGCATAGTGATTAATCACAAAAACAATACGTAATTATATGTGTGTTTTCAGATGGTCTTCAGAAACCCCTGTGAAAGGGTCGTTCGACCCCCAAAGTGTTGCGACCCACAGGTTGAGAACTGCTGTCATAGGGCAATGGAAACTAAAGAGAAAATAAAAAGCTTTTGGACAGCAAAAGAAACCATCAACAAAACAACAAGAAAGCCCACTGCATCAGAGAATATATTTGCCAATGTTATCACTGATAAGGGTTTAATCTCCAACATTTACAGGGAACTCATACAACTTAACAAAAGGAAGATAAACAACCCAATCAAAAAATGGGCAATGGACCTAAAATAGATACTTTTCCAAAGAAGACATAAGGAAGGCCAAGAGACTTATGAAAACTTGCTCAAAGTCACTAATCATCCCAGAGATGCAAATCAAAATGACAATGAGGTACCATCTCACACCTATCAGGATGGCTATCATCAACAAATCAACAAACAACAAGTGCTGGCGAGGATGCAGAGAAAAAGGAACCCTCATGCACTGCTGGTGGGAATGCAGACTGGTGCAGCCACTGTGGAGAACAGTATGGAGTTTCCTCAAAAAACTAAAAATGGAACTCCCACTTGACCCAGTGATCTCACTTCTAGGAATATATCCCAAGAAACTAGAAAAACCAATCAGAAAGAATATATTCACCCATATGTTCATAGCAGCACAATTCACCATAGCTAAGATTTGGAAACAGCCTAAGTGCCCATCAGCAGATGAGTGGATTAAAAAACAATGGTACATCTACACAATGGAATACTACATTGTGGTAAAAAAGAAGGAATTCTTACCATTTGCAACAGCATAAATAAAACTGGAGAGCATTATGCTAAGCAAAATAAGCCAGTCAGAGAAAGATATCACATGATCTCACTCATTTATGGAATATAAGGAACAACACAAACTGATGAACAAAAACAGATCCAGAGACAGAGAAGCATCAATCAGACAGTCAAACCTCAGAGGGAAGGTAGGGGAGGGTGGGGGTAAGGGGAGAGATCAACCAAAGGACTTGTATGCATGCATATAAGCCTAATCAACAGACACAGACAACAGGGGCGTGAAGGCATGAGTGGAGGAGTGGGGGGGAGGAGTGTACTGGGGGGATAAGGACACATATTAATACCTTAATCAATAAAGAAAAATTTTTTAAAAATAGATCCAGAGACTTAGAAGCATGCAACAGACTGGGGATCCTCAGAGGGAAAGGGGGGGAGGAGGGTGCGGAGAGGGAAGAGACCAACCAAAGAACATATGCATATATTCATATCCCATGGACACAGACAATAGTGGGGTGAAGGCCTGGGGAGGGGACGGGAGTGTGGAGGAGGGGAGTCAATGGGAGAAAAAGGGGGACATCTGTAATACTTTCAACAATAAAGATAAATTTTAAAAAATAAAAATTGAACTGCCATGTATCTAGCAGTCCCACTTCTGGGTATATATCCAAAGGAATTGTAATCAGTATCTCAAAGAGATATCTTCACTTCCTTGCTCATTGCAGTATTATTCACAATAGCCAAGACATGGAAACAACCTAAGTATCTGTCAATGGATGAATGGGTAAAGAAGATGTGATATGGATATATATATATATATATATATATATATATATATATATATATCACACCTTCTGTCTTCAGGAAATATTTTTCAGGCATAAGAAAGAAGGAAATCTTGCACTCTGCAAAAATGTGGATGGAACTTGAGGGCATTATGCTAAGTGAAATAAGTTAAAGACAAATACCGTATGATCTCATATATGTGAGAAATATAATAAAGCCAAACTCAGAGAAACAGAGAGTGGAGTGGTGGTGACTAGGAGCTGAGAGGTAAGGGAACTAGAGAGATGTTATTTCAAGATAAGCCATTTGCAACAGGTAGATCATCTCTGGAATCTAAGGCACAGCATAATAATTATAATCAACAGTGCTGTATGCTGTACTTCAAAGTTGCTACGAGATTACATCTTAATTGTTCTCACCATCACCATCGAAAGAAATGATAATTATGTGACCTGATGGATGAGTTAGGTAATGCTAAGGTGGTAATCATATTACAATATAGAAATATATCAAACCATCATTGTACACCTTAAATTTATTCAATGTTATATGTCAATTATGACTCAGTAAAAAAATTTTAAGAGTAAGCCCTAGTCATTTGGCTCAGTGGACAGAGGGTTGGCCCACACTGAAGGGTCTCGGGTTTGATTCTGGTCAAGGGCATGTAGGTACCTCAGTTGCAGGTTCCAGCCCCTGTCAGGGCGCTTACTGAAGGCAATTAATTGGTGTGTCTCTCTCATATCAATGTTTCTCTCTCTCTGCTTCTCCCCATCCCTTCCACTCTCTCTAAAAATCAGTGGAAAAAATCCTGAGGTGAAGATTAACAAACAAACAAGTAAAATTTTAAGAGTAAATAATATAGATTTGTCAATGTACTGCCATGTGCATTTACCTTGTTGGTCCCAAGGAGGTGTCCCCTGAAGAGAATCAGCCACCCTGGGAAGAATTCAGTTTACGAGTGGGGAACACCCTCTGGGGAAGGAGCATAGGTGGTGGGGTAGGAGGGATGTTTTCTTTGCTCTGTGCCTGGCCAACACTCGTTCCAGTCTCAGGTCATAGGATTGCCAGGAGCACTTCTATAGGCAGGGAGGGATGTTCTTTGTCACAGAAAGGCAGGGAATGTGTGCAGGAAAGGGCCTCAGGTTAGGTCCTGACTCTGCTGTACCTGACTCATTCTTGGTGCCACGTGTCCTTTCCCCATCCTTACAGCCCGTCCTGCACTGAATCAGGGAGGGGTCCACACCCTCACGGGGTCAGAGAGACACCAGGAAATGCTGAATCCTCCCTCCAGGTCAGAGGACACCACCAGCAGGGAGCACCTGGGCTCAGGGCACAGAGGCACTCCCTAGGGGCGTTGTTTTGATGAAGCCACTTAAGCAAAGCCCTGTCTCAGTTCCCTATTTGTAATATGAAAAAAAACAATGTCTACTTCTCACGGTTGTCATTAGAGAAAATATGTGCGGAGTGACTGGAATTTATATATTTATTCAACATCTCACCCATGTTATTGTAATTACGCGCCATGAGGCAATAGGAATATGGCAACGAGCAAGACAGGTCAAGTTCCTGCTCTCTTGACATTGTTCCTGCGAGGAGGAGACAGAGACCATCAGCAGATAAATACACTGTCAGTCTGAGGTCAGCATTTGGGTTCATGTCAGGAAGAACCTATGCAGGGTGAGGGAACCTGGATGGGGAAAGGGACGGAGCTGGAGAGTGTGCTCAGGGGTCTCACCCTGGCCTGATCACCGGGGCCTCTGGCATGTAAACTGCACCTGCAGAGTTGAACTTTGAGGCAGGAGGATAAAGTTTTTACCCCTGTCTCTCTCGGTACTTGGTCCCCCCAGGTGAAGTGCTCTTTAGTCAAGGGCATGGCTGCAAGAAGGTCACGGGTGTAAGTTGTCAGCTGTGGCATTCACAAGAGGTGGGCTATGGACTCACCAGCTGGTTAAAGGGGTCTGGGCAGAGCACCAACACCATCTATATTCACAGGGGAAAAGTCAGAGTGGTAAGTGGGAGGAAGAATGACCATCAGTGACCTGGAAGGGACTGTTGTGGCAGAATGCACGGGAGAACGATCAGCCAGCACTCTGAGGGAGGAAAATTTAACCTTTATTTCGCAGATCTGCTAGTCCAGGGGAATTCCGGATCCAAAGCCCGAACTGAACTCATGGGGAGGCTCTGGCTTCTATATCTCCTCCTGTGGCGGGCCCCTGAGGGTCCCCGCAGCTCCGCCCAAGTCAGTCAGAGTGGGGAAGGAAGACTACAGTTTTAACCAGATACTGAACTAGGTTGCAAACACCCCCCCCCCCCCCGCCCCCATTTTCCTTTTCAGGACCATGTGCTTACTCTAAATTGGATGGCCATGAAACAAGGCTGGTAGACTCAGAACCTAATGCTTATAATTTGGGGGGGGGGGGGGCCTTCTAAAGTAAAAAGAACATAAAATCATAAAAACTAGTACACACAGGAAAATTTATTCAAAATGAGAAATCTAACAAATTATAAATAATAAGAGCTAATAAACAAACATTACAAAATCCAGGGGGGAAAATAACATAGTATTTACATTAATGAACTTTCCCCACATATTTTGGCTATATATATTTTTATTACCTCCTCATGTGATAATGTTTGGTAATACACTCTCTATTAAGAGAATCAAAACATTTTGATCTTTTCCCTAAAATGGTAGACCCAAATATTTTTTGTTATTAGTATCTTTTTAAAGTTTCAGCTCTAGCTTTTGTTATTTGGTTAAGTCATATGACTTGTAGGATTATTGTCAAGTTCGGGAAAGCCTTTAGGTTTCTTTCATATTTGACCTGTAAGCTTTGGAAAGATGTACTAGCTTCAGACTCCACACATTTCACACCCACTCTCCTCCCATGCTCTCCTAATCTTTTGGTTGCTCGGTGTCATGGGACATGTTCATAGTGACAATGCACAATTGGCAGTGTGTGAGTGGTAAGATAATTCCAGGAAATCGTTACTGTGCTAGGACATCTAGAAAAACATACCTACGAAAGGAAATAAATGTAAATGACTTCAATATTTCCCCTAAACGCACATGAAACAAATCCCTAAATCAACTTCCCCTTAGCCAGGTCTCCAAAATGTCCATAGCCACTCCAATGCCAGCTGACGAGGGAAAGCACGAGGGAGGGACAATTGGAATAAAAAAAGAGAGACTAGTCTTATGTTTTAACTGACTGTGGTTAAAATATTTTACTTTTGCAACATTTATAAAAACACACAAGCATGTGACTAAATAGCTAGAGGCCCTTCCAGGACTTAGAAAGGGCCAGGCACGTAAGAAGCTCTGAAATGGAAGCTTCCTTAGCATCACCTCCAGTCCACCTCTGTCAGCGAGGAGGTGACATAGAGGCTGAAAACACTTCGTTGACACCCAGTAAACAGTTAGTACCTCGAGACTTGTGGTTTCTGAAGGCTGAGATCCTTGCTCTCCTCTGAGACTTGATCCAATGATGCCAGGTCAGGAATATAGAACTTTGTCTGGGAGGCCTCTTTGAATATAGAAGTTGCCTGCATCAGAGACCTTCCCGACAGGATCCCATTTTGGGTGGTTGGCCAGCCTGCATATAGGCAATAAATGGTAACTTTTGAAGTGTCTGTACAGTGTTGGCTGGAATCAGTAAAGATAAAACCAGCTCAATGTTTGTCAGTGTTTTGCATTTTCTTCTTCTATATTAGTTTTTTAAAATTTTAATTAGAGTTGACATTCAATATTATATTAGTTTCACGTCTACAGCAGGGTTTAGACATTTATGTAGCTTGCGAAGATGCCTCCCATAAGTCTAGTACCCACCTGACACCAGCCATTGGTTTGCATCTTCCCTTCCTTTGCTGGGTCCCTGGGTGAGGAAGTCCCTGGCTCCTGCCAGGTGTTCTTGATTAGAACAAGAGTTTCCTTGTGTTTGTTTAGTTGCCCATCTTTCTTAAAAACTGAGCTGTGCCAGGGCAGCGGCCTTGTCTCATTTATGTGCCCAGCACACTGCCCAGCACTCAGAAGGCACTTGACCATGTTGCAGGATGAGTACCTAACTGCCCATCCAGGGATGTGCGAAAGAAAGAAAATCATTCCACCAGTTTCTTTATTTTCTCTCAAATTCCCAAGGAGAGGTGAGTTAACACCTTGTCTAATTTGGTCAGTCATGGAATGCTTGACCCTGAACAACTTAGGAATATTTCCATTTTTCAGGTCCTTTGTAGAAAGCATGAGCTAGTTTACGTAAAGAATGTTCACTGTTGGATAGAAAGCACTCACAAAATAAAGAAGAAATAACACACAATGTGCAGTTTTTATTCTGGTTACTCGGCACCAAAATATGGGACAGATTCTCTTTCTTATTTTTGAGAAGGACAAGAGAGCGGCTGTTCCCTTTGTCAATAAATAAAAGGTCTTTGTGTTTGCACGGATTTCACATGATGGACTGAAAAAAAAAAAAGAAAGAAAGAGAAAGGCGTGTAAAGTTTTCCATAGCAAGTGCGCTCACCAAATTTGCGGGAACCACTTAATTACAGGGAATCCGGGGGGATAAACCACACTGTGTGCAGTGCTAATGGAAAGGCTACAGGAGGTCAGGGCGTTTTTTCCTTTGGGTTTCCTCTTTCCTCGCTGGCTTTCACGGATCCAAAACCAACAAAAGCAACAACAACAAAACCCCCACAAATTATTTTTTAATTAAAGTTGACAATTTGCAGCTTATTTCCAAAGGTCTAATACTATCTCACATCAAGCTAAATCAATAGCAGAGAAAATATTTTTTCCTGTGTTTCAGCTACCAGGAATGTTTAATAAAAGCAACTTAGATCCATCATAAACGTTCTAGGGTTCTCAAATAAAACCTGGCTTAAGATAAAAAGCCTGCTCAGCTTCAAAGATTTCAAAGGAGTTGAACAACATAAATATTTTTATTAAAAAAAATTAAAATCCAGACGAATTCTGAAACTAGTAAGTGAAGATTAACTCGGGATACTTGAAAAGGATCTATACCTACCACATAGCTATGTTTATAAGGCAAGAAGAGCCTAGGTTTCATTAATGAAGGAATAACAGGGGCTGCTTAAATGGGCTTTTATTAAGTAAAAGTTAATCTAGGTTAAAAAAATAATAACTTAATCCATGTAGTTTCAGGTAATTGCCTTCTAACCAACTGCCCTATTTCTAAGGGTAATTTTGAGTGATATTGAAAGTTTTTGCCTCATGACTCTGAACTATTTCTGTGTACAGGGTCTACAACGTATGTGAAAATCAGCATCATTATTGGGCTCTGCTACATAGCTTTGCCTTTATCAGTCATTAATACCTTAGTTTGAATTGGCAGTTGAGATAGCAAAGATGTGAAAACAAGAACTCTGGGAAGGCAGGTGGGCTACAGGGGTCCAGACAGGTTAACATAGAAAATAGTCAATGCCCTAGCCAGGTTTGGCTCAGGGGATAGACTGTCGGTCGGCCTGCAAACTGAAAGGTCCCAGGTTCGATTCTGGTCAAGGGCACATGCCCAGGTTGTGGGTTCAATCCCCAGTGGGGGACTGGCAGGAGACAGCTGATCAATGATTCTCTCTCATCATAGATGTTTCTATCTCTCTCTCTCTTCCTCTTTGGCAAGTGAAATCAATAAAAATATGTTATTCTTCTTCCTCTCTGAAGTCAATAAAAATGTATTACTAAAAAAAAAAAAAAAAATAGCCAAAAAGCAACTGTCTCAGAGAAACAGCTATCCTCTCTCTAGGCAGAACCTGCAGAATGAGATCGCACTCTGGACCGTGGTCAGCTGATGCAAGTCATGCCATCCTATAAGACTCTTCGGGAGAGAGCAGATGACCTTCTCCAAGGCCCATGTTCTCTTCTCTCTCCATGTAGCATTATGTCTCGGTCAAACCCATGGGGTCTGCAGCCAGACTCACATTTCAGCTCTATGACCTTGTTAGACACAGCACATTTTTTGTTTCTGCATTTCTGCCCCATCAAAATGTAGCTTTCACGAGGGTGGGAACTTTTTTAAGTTCACGATCATAGAAGAGAGCCTAGTGCATAGTAGGTGCTCGATGTTTACTGATTGAATGAGTGAATGCAGTATTTAACCTCTCTGGGCCCCCTTTTCTCATCTGTAAAATGAGGATAATAATAGCACTCAATGTGACATGTGCACAGGTAGCAACCAGTGTCAAAATGCAGGATCAGGGTTTACTTTCCCAAGGAGTCCTTAATGTTCTTCCTATTCAGGGGAGAACGTGATTGCAGGATGTACAGCTGCTGACAAGGGGACCGGGAAGGCAAGCGCAGGTGGGTCCCGTTATGTGCTGTTTAATCGTGTTTACTTGTAAATGCTCTCTGCTCTTTCAAGGAGATGTGATCATACAGATGTCCCTTACGCTCTTATTTTTGTTGTCACGGGCCAGCCACTTATGTTTAATGAAACGAAAATGACTCAAATAAAATGTGATGGGGAAGGAAGAGGGAGAGGAGCAAAACTTTTCAGTTACGTTTTGCAGCTTTCATTGGACTTACACAACGTGGGTGGGAAAATATTTTTAGAATTCAGTATGCTCAGTCACAAAATAAGCGTGTAAACATTGGTATTCTTCCCTACAGAGGGCTGTGTTCAGTACGAAAAAAAATAATGGAAATTTTTTTGCAAAGGCAAACTAAATATGAAACACCAATGAATAAATGTAGCAAGAACTATGAAGGCCTATATGAAAAATCTGCTGCAATGTTACCTAGAGACATAAAAGAAAATAATTAAATAAAGAGATACTTTATTTCTGGATGAGAAGGTTCTTTATTACAAACATTCCAAATTTGTAAAACATTTATAAATATAACTAGTGAAAGAGATGAGCAAGGAGAACCCATAATAAGATATGGCTTACTAGTTTTACTATTACTTTTGGACATGGTGGCCCTTCTAGATTTAAAATAGATATTTGGTTTATAAATATCAAAAATGGGCAATTTGGTTAAATTTAATGTATAGTCATAATGCAGAATATATTACAGTTATTAAAAATAATGTGGTAGAACTATATTTGTTTGCATGGAAAGATTTGACAATATATTAGTAACTAAAAAATTTACTAGAATTACTTATTTTTTAAAAATATCTTTAATTGATTTTTTTACAGAAAGGAAGGGAGAGGGATAGAGAGTTAGAAACATCGATGAGAGAGAAACATCGACAGCTGCCTTCTGCACACCCCCTACTGGGGATGTGCCCGCAACCAAGGTACATGCCCTTGACCGGAATCAAACCTGGGACCCTTCAGTCCCCAGGCCGATGCTCTATCCACTGAGCTAAACCAGTTATGGCAAAAAATTTACTAGAATTACTTATTGTTTAAGAAGAAAAAAAGCATATGGACAAAACATGGACAGATAAATGCCAATCCTATCTAATAAAAGAGAAACATGGTAATTAGCCATACATCCGCTACCCTTCCCATTGGCTAATCAGGGCGATATGCAAATTAATTGCCAGCCAAGATGGCGGCCGGCAGCCAGGCAGCTTGAAGCTAACATGAGGCTTGCTTGCTTCAGTGACGGAGGACTCCAACGTTCCCCACCTGCCGCTGCAGGCCTCTGAGCTGGCAGTTTGAAACATTGTTACAAATATGGAAGCTAAACAAAACCTGCTTTCAGCCAGCCCAGATCTCAGAGCTGGAGTTGATACAGTGTTTCGATTATAGAACCCAAACAAACCAGATACCTGCTTTCAGCAGCAGAGGCCTTAGAGCTGGAGCCAGAGCTAAAGCTGGCCCAGAATAAATTTTAAAAAAAAGAAAAAAAGGAGCAGTTGGGAGCTTCAGTCACCTGCCAGCCTGAAAACAGCTCTCAGTCCCTCACCCAGACTGGCCAGGCACCCCAGTAGGGACCCCCACCCTTATCCAGGACACCCTTCAGGGCAAACCAGCCGGCCCCCACCCGTGCACCAGGCCTCTATTCTATATAGTAAAAGGGTAATATGCCTCCCGGCACCAGGATCAGCGTGACAGGGGGCAGCGCCCAAACCCCCTGATCGCCCTGCAGCTCTGTGTGTGACAGGTGGCAGGGCCACAACCTCCCTCTCCGCCCTGCTCTGTTTGTGACAGGGGAAGGTGCCCCAATCCTCTGATCAGCCCTGCTCTGTGCCTGATAGGGGGAGCTCCCCAACCCCCTGATAGCCCTGCAGCTCTGTGTGTGACAGGGTGCAGCGCCCCAACCCCCTGATCGGCCCTGCTCAGTGTGTGACAGGGATGGCGCTCCAACCCCCCCCCCCCCACCACCACGGGCCCTGCTCTGTGTGTGACGGGGTAGAGCCATAACCTCCCCATCGGCCCTGCCCTGAGTGTGACAGTGGCGGCACCCCAACCCCCTGATCGGCCCTGCTCTGTGGGTGATAGGGGGCGGTGCCCCAACTTCCCTATCGGCCCTACTCTGTGCGTGACAGGGGGGAGCTCCCCAACCCCCTGATTGACCCTACTCTGTGGGTGATAGAGGGCGGAGCCCCAACACCCCTCATGGGCCCTGCTCTGTGCGTGACAGGGGGCAGCACCCTAACCCCCTGATTGGCCCTGCTCTGTGCTTGACAGGGGGTGGCGCTGCAACCTCCCCATTCACCCTGCCTTGAGTGTGACAGGGGGCGGTGCCCCAACCCCCCAATTGGCCCTACCCTGAGCGTGACTGAGGGTGGCATCGCAACCTCCCGATCCGCCCTGCTCTGTGCATTATAGGGGGCGGCGTCCCAACTCCCCAGTCGGCCCTGCTCTGAGCCTGACCAGGGGCTGCACCTAGGGATTGGGCCTGCCCTCTGCCACCCAGGAGCAGGCCTAAGCCAGCAGGTCGTTATCTCCCAAGGGGTCCCAGACTGGGAGAGGGCACAGGCCGGGCTGAGGGACCCCCCCTCCCCCCCGAGTGCACAAATTTTTGTGCACCAGGCCTCTAGTACATTAATAAGAGTTATAGCCCATTTTTCTTTAACTTAAACCTTATTTTCAACTTTTTACTATTTTAGATAATGTTATGATTACTAACTTCATGAAAAAAATTTTTCCCCAAAGTTTCTAATGATGCCTTTAGAATAGAGTCCTAGAAGTAAAATTACTGCAATAAGCATTTTTAAAGCTATGTTACAAAATTGTTTTCTAAAAAGGTTGTAGCAATTTTCATTCCTACCAGAAATATATGAATGGCCACTTTCTTGTTCCCTTACTTATATTAGGCACCTCATTTTAAAAAATGAGTAGATATAAAATATTAAAACAATATTTGCTCTTTTGATAGGTTAACATTTTTTTCACTGTTGTTTTAATTTGTATTGCTTACTAGTGTAAACATTTTAAAATGTCACCCTAAATTTAAATGACCATCCTAATAAATAAGTGAACAGTTGCTGAGATTAAAGAATATAAATTATTTTAATTTCCTATTATGACGTGTAACATTTTGTTCATTTTCATATTTAGTCATTTGCTAAAACAAGGAATTGAACTGAGAAAAAGATCAACTCAGTTCCTGCTCTGGGGAGTGTCCAGTCTAGTAGGGTCTATAAAAGAGGACACAAGCCCTACCCGGTTTGGCTCAGTGGATAGAGCATCAGCCTGCGGGCAGAAGGGTCCCGGGTTCGATTCTGGTGAAGGGCATGTACCTGGGTTGTGTTTTATGTTTCTCATCGATGTTTATATTTATGTTTCTCATCTGATTTATGTTTCTCATCGATGTTTCTAACACTCTATCCCTCTCCCTCCCTCTCTGTAAAAAATCAATAAAATATATATTTTTTTAAAAAGGACACAGGGAAAGGCAATCACAATGTAAATAAATAAGCAGATAACGGGGGAGTATAGGTTACAATTCCCTCATGGGGGATCAGCGAAAGCTTCCTGGAGGAATGATGGCTAAATTAAGGTAGAGACGGTGAAATAAAATTACTATTAAGTTTCAATTTTTTGACTCACTCTCATTTAAAATCATAGTTGAGGCCCCGGGCATTGCAGTGGTGCTTAATGAGAAATGGTGAGTTGGGACACAAATGCTTTTACTTCACAGAGCCCTGGCTTAGTCATCACCCTCCAAAAAAATGCAGGAGGTTAGAGAATGCTTACATACCTGTTTCCAACAAATTCAAGTCTATAATGACTTTTTTATCTTATAATCATACAGCTGGCTTCTGTCTGTTTACTAAGAAGGGCAATGGGTGTTCCTGTAATATTCAGAGGTAAGTTTTCATCGTTGGAGGGGCTGTTGATCCCTAACCCAAGACTGGGAATGTTTGTTCTGCAGAACTACACGCAACGTATAGATGCCATTGCGGAGAATCCCATTCCTCACTTGAGGTTGTAGACGGTTTGTCGTCGGAGGTTAAACTGGCGCACCAACCTTGTGATAATGAACCCGAAAGACCTCACAAATACTGTCCCAAGTGAGCCCCACCCGCATAAAAGACTGTGGGTTTTCCTGGCGTGGAATAATACTGAAGCTTTTCCTCCTGGCGAAGGTTACGCAAATCAAAGTAAATAGGTGAGGCTAACCCAATTACCAGTACAGTAATTTTAAGCACGCGAGGTGGAGCGGAGGAGTCTGGCCCCGTGTCCCGGGTCATGGGCACTGAGTTAGCGAAGGTCCTGGAGGCCAGCACAGGTAAGCGCTCTGCAGGCACTCAAAGGCGTTCGGATGCAAAGCTTCCAGGTGAGGATGGTGGATTACATAGATGCATGAGATTTCCCTCCCCAACGCCAGCTACTGTTGTAATACCTTCCCGGGGTGGCTTTCACAATCAACACATTTACTGCTCTCTAAAATACTACATAGCTTACCCTTTGTTTTCTGTCTCCCCCCTCGCCCCCCCTTAGGGTGTAAGCTCATAGGGAACAGGACTTGGGTCTATTTTGCTTACTAACAACCCCAGTTAAGAATGGAGACTAAAAACGAATTGGAGGTTCAAGAATGAGGCTTATTAACTTTGGTCTTCACTCTAGGCCCAAGGTGATTATCTGCTGACTCCCCTCCTCTCTACCCTTTATCCCCATATTCGCATTTTTAAGTGTTCCCCATTGGGCTGGCCAAAAATGTCCCCAAGAAGAAGAGTCTTGCAAGCTCCTATCTACTAGTAGAGGGCGAGGTCTGGCCGACCATCAGATCCTCCGAGCTTAGTGAGAGGAGGTGGGAGCGTCTGCATTCAGTGTATTTTTTATCAACTTTTCCACATTGGCTGGTAGACTCGTGGGAGCAAATCCATGTCCAATTAGCTCCGCTCAAGAAATAGGAGCAAAAAACTATCCTTTTATTCTCTGCTTCCAAATTCTGCCAGTTCCCTTTGACCGTCTCTCTTTGGCCCCATTTATCAACTCCAACGTTATGATACAACTGTTCACCTACTACTTTAGGTCTTCAACATGCTCCTTCTGCACTTCTGATCTGAGAAATCCCCTCTCATTCTTCCGGTCCTTTTAACCCCAATGAGCCATACCTGCTCTCCTTATCGAGGACAGGACCTGTCCGGCATTTATTCATTTCCTTAACATAAAGCACTTAGAACCCGGATACAAGGAAGTCGCATGTATTTCTCATCAAAGAGGATGAGGTAGAGGGGAAGGGATGTGAGGGAACTGATTGGAAGGCCGGGGGCGATCACACAGCGTACTGAGGATGTTTATGGGAACTTCGTGGATTTCCTTAACTCTACCACATGTATATAAAGATCCCAGCTGAGTTTACATGAACTTGATGAACTTCATTTCTCCATGAAGTCATATTGGCAAGAAAAATGGTCTTCAAGATCAAGTCCCTCTTTGCCGAACCTTCTATTAATTCTTCCAGTTCCAAGCTACCATGTGCAAATGAAGTGCAAAGACAAGTCAAGTTCACTAGTTAGCCAGAATTTACGAGTGAGGACCCTAGAACTCTCAGATAGATGATGATACCTTTCTCAAACAGTAGCATAACTTTCACCTAATGATGGCTTTATTTGCTTTTTTAAACCTGGGAGCCAAAACACACTTTTGATATTTAAGGAGAAATATTATTCAGAATTCTTTAGGGGGAGAGCAGTGCACTTGTTTCAAAGGAATCCTATATAATAAAAGGCTAATATGCAAATTGTCCCTTCCACCAGGAGTTCAACTGGGAGTTCGACGGCGGGGGGTGGGGGGGGCAGCAGTTGGCCAACAGCCCGCAGCCCTGCCCCCTGGCCAGCCTTGCCCCCGATCCGCCACCCCCACCCCCCCATCTGGGGCAGTGCTGGCTGGTTAATCTCCTGCAACCTCTCCCTGCAGCTGGCCCAGCCTGATAGGCCCAAATAGGGCTGGCTGACCAGACCCCACTCATGCACAAATTCGTGCACTGGGCCTCTAGTATCTTGATAAGGCCTTTGGGAGTATAAAACAAAAAACTCGCAACCCATGTGTTCATGGAGAAATTAATTGATAAATAAAATGTAGTATGGTGTGACTAAGTGGTTAGAGCATTAGCCCAAGCACTGAAGGGTCACTGGTTCAATCCCCAACCCCAACTGGGGGCACATTCAGGAGGCAACCAATCGATGTGTCTCTCACATCTCTCTCTCTCTCTCTCTCTCTCTCTCTCTCTCTCTCTCTCTCTCTCTTTTAATTCTCCCCCTCCCTCCCTCCCTTTCACTCTCTCTAAAAATCAATGGGAAAAGAGAAAAAGTGAAAAATATAGTATGTACATACAATGGAATATTATTCAGCCTTAGAAAAGAAGGAAATTCTGATACATGCTATGACATGAATGAACCTTGATGACATTATGCTAAGTTAAATAAGCTAGTCACAAAAGATAAATACTGTATTATTCCACTTGCTTGATGACAGGATATAGTAAAAAGTCAAGATAAGTAGGCCAAAAAGGGCCTTTCTTCCTTTCATTCATTCATTCTGCTTTCTTTTTTTTTTTAATATATTTTATTGATTTTTTACAGAGAGGAAGGGAGAGGGATAGAGAGTTAGAAACATCGATGAGAGAGAAACATCGATCAGCTGCCTCCTGTACATCTCCTATTGGGGATGTGCCCGCAACCCAGGTACATGCCCTTGACCTGAATCGAACCTGGGACCTTTCAGTCCGCAGGCCGACGCTCTATCCACTGAGCCAAACCGGTTTTGGCTCATTATGCTTTCTTAATGGGAACCTAGACCCAGAAGATTCTGATTGCATAGGTCTACAGTGAGCCCATTAATCTGTATTTTTTAAAATGGTCCTCAAAAATATATCATGATCAGACAGCCCTGGGAACCACAAGACTAGAGGGAAAGCATTAAAAATTTTCATGGGCTGGTAAATATTTGGGACTAACATTTTGAAGTGATTCTGAAGCTCTTACTAAAAGAATTCCAAGTTTTAAATAGAAAACCCATGTCAGAAGAAATTTGTACACTACAAATTCTTTTTATAATTCTATTTTCTCTTTTTTTAAAAAAAATATTTTTATTGATTTCAGAGAGGAAGAGAAAGGGAGAAAGAGATAGAAACATCAATGATGAGAGAGAACCATTGATTGGCTGCTTCCTGCACGCCCCACATTGGGGATGGAACCTCCAACTCGGGCATGTGCCCCAACTGGGAATTGAACCATGACCTCTTGGTTCATAATTCAATGCTCAACCACTGAACCACACCAGCTAGACTCTATTTTTTCTTACTTGAAGATTACAATTACATAGACACCTTGATTTCTTCCCTCAGTTGTGATAGGTAATTAGCATGCTAATTCTTCTTACCTGTTCTGCAAGTAGGAATAGGTAGTTTCAGAATGGTTAGTTCATGTGAACAAGTCATGCTAAGAGGATCTAAAATAAAGATGTAGGCAGGGCCAGCTTCCTGAGCTCAAGACCTCTTTAGTGACATAGGGTCCACCCTTAGATGAGCCTGGGGCTGGGGTTAATGATCTGATGTTGCCATCTTAAATTTTTAAATAATTTTTTTAACAAGGGGCCCTGCATTTTCATTTTTCACTGGGCCTTGCAAATCTACCTGGTCTAGGACTTTGGTCACTGATTCCAAAATGTGATGTTCTAGGCCAGTGGTCGGCAAACTCATTAGTCAACAGAGCCTAATATCAGCAGTACAACGATTGAAATTTCTTTTTTAAAAAAAATATATTTTATTGATTTTCCAGAGAGGAAAGGAGAGGGATAGAGAGCTAGAAACATCGATGAGTGAGAAACATCAACTAGCTGCCTCCTGCACGCCCCCTACTGGGAATGTGCCCACAGCCAAGGTACATGCCCTTGACTGGAATCGAACCTGGGACCCTTGAGTCTGCAGACCGATGCTCTATCCACTGAGCCAAACGGGTTAGGGCTGAAATTTCTTTTGAGAGCCAAATTTTTTAAACTTAAACTATATAGGTAGGTACATTGTTATTAACTTAATTAGGGTACTCCTAAGGCTTAGGAAGAGCCACACTCAAGGGGCCAAAGAGCTGCATGTGGCTCTCGAGCCGCAGTTTGCCAACCACGGTTCTAGGCTCACCTAGAAGAAAGGTCATATGAGTAAAGCAGTGCTGTCCCTTTTATTCAAGATTCAGTGTATTTTATACACAACTTTCATATTGGTTTGTCCATGAAGCACTGCAAACTAATAAGAGTATCCAAAATTTAAAGAGAATTTAGAGCACAGAATAAATAGTTACAACCGAGTCTCAGAGAGAAATCCTCACAAAGACTAATATAATTTTGTCATAAATATTTACAAGTTTTAAATTCTTGGATATTAGTCACTCCACTTATTTTGGTGTTTCCTTGTGAATGAAGTCCATCCAGTGTCTACATCTTATTGAGAAGAATCTGTGACGCTAATGCAGAAAGAAGAATCAAGAATGCCAAAAATAAATGTTTCTAACTTGAGCCAAAGAATGAATCACTTGTGCATTCATATGTTATAGAAAATGTGATCCTTTTTTCCAGTTTTATAAGACCAACACCTATCAGAAGCATGAATTCTTACGTTTACCAATTTAGATCTGAAACGCCATAAAAAGGCCGTTCATGGAAATGAACAAAGAATGTATTTGTATCTTTATCTGAGAATGCTTGCCAGAATCCATTCCAAATTAACAGAGTAACATTTACGTTACATTTGTATGTTTTGGTGAGTTTTATAAACCCCAATGCTAACTGACTTTTGCTTGTAAAGTAGAGACATAAACTGATGTTGAGAGAGAAGACTGGTTATGTCAGAACTGAAATGTTTGTGCCTATTTATTAAACATGGTCAACCTTTCTCACCAGGAATCACCGTGGAGTCGGCTTCCTCAGAAGACATTGAGGTCCAAAGTCTGAGTTTCACTTCTTCCTTATTCCTAAGCACCTAACAATTCAAGCACATGGAAAGTATTCAGCAAATCTTCTCTCCATCCTCTCTCCAATCGCAGCCTCCTTTCTCCTGCTAATTTTTCACACAGATCTGTCCTGATTGGGAGGTGCTCCCAGGCAGCTAACTTTTCATGTTCTATCTTTCAAACTTCCATTATAATGTATTTGTCCCTGGTCCCACTCCCTCTCTCTGATTCCCAAATGAAAATCATCTGATGACTAACTCAGGCTCATGTTTTGAAGAATTAGTATATTAACAAGGTAGTATGAGACTTCTATTCTCCTTTAGGTAATATTTTTACAATAACAATGATGGATCAAGACAGTGGCCAATGGAGTGACTCTAAAACTTAAAATTTCTGGCTGGGCAGTTGGGATATTAAAATATCTCTTAATCTCATAATTTGTTTGTTTGTTTATTTGTTAATCCTCACCTGAGGATATTTTCCATTGATCTTTTAGAGAGAGTGGAAGAGAGAGGGAAAGACGGAGAGAAACATTGATGTGAGAGAAACACACTGACTGTGTTTCTCCTGCTCGCATCCCGACTAGGGCCCAGGAAGGGGAAGAGCCTGCAACCAAGGTACGTGCCCTTGGCCGGAATCGAACCTGGGACCCTTCAGTCTGCAGGCCAACACTCTATCCACTGAGCCAAACCAGCTAGGGCTATTTATTTTTAATATATATATACATATATGTGTGTGTATGTATATATTATTGATTTCAGAGAGGAAGGGAGAGGGAGAGAGAGAGAGAGAGAGAGAGAAACATCAATGATAAGAGAGAATCATTGATCAGCAGCCTCCTGCATGCCCCATACTGGGGATCGCACCTGCAACAGTCTCATAATTTAGATGGCAGCCTATGGACAGGACTGGCTCTTTCAAAAAGGTATTTCATTTTTTTTATTGAATCATCCAATATGTATAAGGACTTAACCTGTGCCAGGGCATACAATATTGAGCAAGATGATCAGAAACTTACATTCTAGGAGGCACGTGGGAGAGTATCTACAAATATATATACTAAATAAATATCTACACTAATAAAAGAGAAAAATGGTAATTGGCGTACGACGATACCCTTTTCATTGGACAGTCAGGGCTATATGCAAATTAACTGCCAACTAAGATTGGCAGTTAACTGCCAACAAGATGGCGGTTAATTTGCATATGTAGGCACAATGCAGGGAGGCGAAAGGGAAAGCAGGAAGAAGCCCCCTGCCACTGACAGTGATCGGAAACCCAGGGGGGAGCTAAGAGCTGGGGGGCAGGGCAAAGGCGGCCCTGGGGCCGCCTTTGCCCTGCCCCCCAGCCATGATCGGAGAATCAGGTGCCTTTTCCGCCCTGGCCAGTGATAGCAGGAAGTAGGGGTGGAGCCAGCGATGGGAGCTGGGCACGGTCGAAGCTGGCAGTCCCAGGAGCTAGGGGCCCCTTGCCTGGGCCTAAAGCGAAGCCCACGATCGCGGGGCCGCTGCAGCTGTGGGTCCCCGCTGCCCGGGCCGGACGCCTCAGCCAGAGGCATCCTGCAGAGGCAGGGGTGGAGCCCACGCGATCGCGGCCCCCCCCCCCCACCCCGCTGCCACTGCAGGGCCCCGCTGCCTGGGCCGGACGCCTAGGCCAGAGGCGTCAGGCCTGGGCAAGGGGCCGATCCTGTGATTGGAGGGTGATGGGGGTCAACGCCTGAGGGCTCCCAGTATGTGATAGGGGGCAGGCTGGGCTGAGGGACACTCCCCCCACACACACACCCAGTGCATGAATTTCGTGCACCAGGCCCCTAGTTTAGTAATAACAGGTGCAATGGCATTGGAGTGGTGACGAGACTGTAGATGCCAGAGAGGAAGCAAGGAAGGCAACAGGGCTGAGATAATGGTGCTTAGGCCATGATGGCACCAGTGGGGGTGTCAGCAGCAGATGGAAAAAGGATAGGTTTTGCAGATAGAATCAGTAGAAGTTACTGATATATTACACATGGTGGGGAGGAAGGGAAAGAGAGAAATCAGCATGAGTTCTGGGTTTTTGGTTTGAGTAACAGTTTCATTTCCTGAGATGAAAAAGCTTGGGAGGGAAGGCAGGAAGTTCAGTGAAACAACAGGTTTTGAGGGGGAAGTCATGGCTTACATTTTTTAGATGTTGAGTTTGAGATGTCTCTTAGACATCTAAGTAGAACTGTCAAGTGAGAATTTAGATGTGTAGGTCCGGAACACAGAGAAGAGGTCAGGGATAAAAAATTTAAATTGGAAAGTTGTGCCCGGCTGGTGTGGTTCAGTGGTTGAGCGTCGACCTATGAACCAGGAGGTCACAGTTCGATTCCCGGGCAGAGCACATGCCCAGGTTTCGAGCTCAATCCACAGTGGAGATTCATCCTTGATGTTTCTATCTCTCTTTCCTTCTCCTTTCCTCTCTCTGAAATCAATCAAAATATACTTAAAAATTTTTAAAGAAATAAATACATTGGGAAGCTGTTGGTATATAAGTATAAGCTAAAGCCATGGGGCTAGATAAGATTATCTAAAGAGGGAGGGTGAATGGAGAAGATGAGAAGTCAAGAAAGCCACCTCGTAAGGGATAAGCAGAGAAGTCAGGGGGAGAGTGTGTAAAGGTGCCGATGCTGATGGGAGGCTGCATAGGATGCAGACAGATGTGTGGCTATTGGAGGCCTTTGCCAGCCTTGACAGGGAAGTTTCACAGCGATGGGAACAGAGTGAGGGGACTGAAGAAATATATGCCATACTGGAGAGTATTATGCCAAGCAAAATAAGCCGGTCAGAGAAAGACAAGTATCACATGATCTCATTCATATGTGGAATCTATGAACAAAATGAACTGATGAACAAAAATAGATCCAGAGACATTGAAGCTTGCAAGACTGTCAAATTTCAGAGGGGGTGGGGGGGGGGGGGGTACGGGGAGGGAGCAGGAAGGGATTAACCAATGAATTTATATGCATACTAGAGGCCCGGTGCATGAATTCAAGTACATTGAAAGGGAATTAATTAGAAGAAATATTTTAATATCACTATTTGCCCTTTCTCTATAATAGAAGTGTCAACCAAATTCACGATCAACAATGACAAAAGGAAACACACGCATGCGATTGGCACCAACAAGAGCTTTATATATATAGATAAACTTGCTTAATTAGACCTGTTTTCTTTTCTTTTTTTTAATATATTTTATTGATTTTTTACAGAGAGGAAGGGAGAGAGAGAGAGAGTCAGAAACATCGATGAGAGAGAAACATCGATCAGCTGCCTCCTGCACATCTCCTACTGGGGATGTGCCCGCAACCCAGGTACATGCCCTTGACCGGAATTGAACCTGGGACCTTTCAGTCCGCAGGCCGACGCTCTATCCACTGAGCCAAACCGGTTTCGGCTAGACCTGTTTTCTGATGTAGCTAAACTTTTTCCAGCCGAGTGAAGCACCCCAACTTCTCTTTCAGGTAATTGTTAACAACACAGCAGTAAATATCAACACAAAGCAGATTATTATTGTAGATCACACAGGGAGAACAAAGGGTGAAATATTTAATTGTGGCAGTGTTTGACTATATTCTGCACAGTGAGAAAACCTGAAATCATTTTCAAGTTCCACTATTTCTTACTTCTTTTCAGTTGGGTCATGTTTCTAAACTTTCTAAATCTCCATTTTCTGGCTAATGAAAAGAAAATAGGAGTCTACAGAGTCTCCTGTCTACCTACTCCAGGACTTCTGTGAAGATCAAATGAGATGAGGCACGGGAAAACGCTTCACAGACATTTGGTTAAAGTGTAAAATGTTTGCACTTGGCTATAAAGCAAGTCATGCTCCTGGGCTGAAGAAACTCCAAGGAGGCTAGTCGCTAGGCCCTAGTGACTAGGGAGAGGAAGCTGGGTGTTGCTACATGATGTTATTTATTACCTGGCACCCACAGCCACCATTACTGGGCGGGGCTGGGCTGTGGGCCACATTTTGCGCTAAGGGGTCTCGGCAGCGCCGGCTGCAATTTGGTGGGGTGTTGCTCTGGGGTGCTGTAGGGGCCTGTGTCCCACTTGGGGGAAGCCGAGTGTTGGTTTGTCGGCACCAGGTCCGTGGCGCCATTTCTTTGTAAATGGCCAGTGCGCATCACGGCAGCTCCTGCATTGAGCATCTGCCTCCTGGTGGTCAGTGCACATCATAGTGACCGGTTGGATGGTCAGAGGGACACTTAGCATATTAGCCATATATATATTCATAGCCCAGGGACAGACAATAGTGCAGGGAAAGCCTGAAGAGGGGAAGGGAACAGGGTGGAGGGGGTCATGGTGGGGAGGGACATCTGTAATACTTTCAACAATAAAGATAAATTGAAAAGAGAGAGAGAGAAATGCCATACTCTTTAAGAAGCCCAAAGCCATGCTGGTCTAGGAACACATGATGTTCTAAAAGGTTTTTAAATTTTTTTCTAACCTATGTAACACACAGAAAATACACAACAAAAATGCTGTGAAGTTTTCATTGCCACCTACATAGCTCATAAATCTTGAGATGCCCTGAAAGAACTCCTAAATAACCAGCATTAATGATTTTATGGGGTAGCTCTCCAAGACACCATGAAGAAAAAACTAATAAAAACATCTGTAAACAGTCTAACAAAAATAGAAAACCTGACTGGGATAACTCATGCCTGATGAATTTCTGCGTTGTAATGCTAACGAAGCTACCGTAAAGACAGAGTATTGACTTCTGTGGTTAAGGCATTCATATTAGATCAAATCCCACAACTAATAAAACTCTGTCTGCAGTTGTGACAGACTTTTGTTTCACTTGTCACAGGGTGCTACTGAAATTCTCTCATGTTCCATTTAATTTAACAATTGTTTTTATTGAGCAGATAGTAAAGAAAAGGGGTTGTGCCTGCTGCTGAAGGGGACACAAAGATGAGTCATAAGCAGTCCCTACCTTCAAAAAGCTAACCGAGCCCTGACCAGTTTGGCTCAGTGGATAGAGCGTCAGCCTGCAGACTCAAGGGTCCCGGGTTCAATTCCAGTCAAGGGCATGTGCCTTGGTTGTGGGCACATCCCCAGTAGGGGTTGTACAGGAGGCAGCTGATCGATGATTCTCTCTCATCGATGTTTCTAACTCTCTATCCCTCTCCCTTCCTCTCTGTAAAAAGTCAATAAAATATATTTTTCAAAAAGCTAACAGAGTATCTCCACCAGGCTGCCACCACAACAGGGGCAGGGGCTGAGCCTATCGGGGTGACCACTGTAACCCAAAGCCTAGGTGTAGAAGGAAGGCACTGGCCTCAGTCCTTTCAGGCTACTATATACCGGGTGGCTTATGAACAATAGGAATTTGTTTCTCACAGTTCCAGAGGCTGGGGAGTCCAGGAAGGTGCTGCCAGTGGGTTTGGGGTTTGGTAAGGGCTCCTGGTTCACAGACAGCCATCCTCCTGTTGTGTTTTCACATGGGCCAGGGCGCTCTGGGGTCTCCTTTATAAGAGCATTAATCCCATACTTGAGGCCTCCATCCTCATGACTTAAGCACCTCACAATGGCCCCACCTCTTCATACCATCACCTTTGGCATTAGGTTTTCAACACATGAATTTTTGGAGGAGGACACAAACATTCAGACCACAACAGCACCCAAATCAGTAGATCTAAATAAATGGATCATTTCAAAATAGAGAGGATTGGTATACCTGGCATAGCATAGTAGGTGTTTGATAAATATTTGTTGAACAGACATCTTAGGATACGTTACAAAATAAGTGGGAAAACATAAAGGGATATAGGGCTAGGATTGTCAGAAAAGATTCTTGAAAAGATTGTACCTTCTGAAATCGGTCTTAAAGGCTAGATAGAATTCTAACAGAGTTAGAAGGAAAGATATTCCAAGCATGGGAATAAGAAGAAATGTTTCTTTAAGATTTTTAGACACAAAAGAAGACCCTTTAAAGAAAGAAAGAGAGAGAGAAAGTACATGCACGCTAAAGGAGGCTCTTCATTACCCAATCACATGAAGTGTACTACTTTCAGTTTGTTACCTAATATTGAGCCAAATATTCTGTAGGAGCAAGTGTATCAATGCCCTGGGCTGGGTTCCACCGTGATAACTTGCAGAGAAACTCGTTTTCTATGACTAATACCTACCTTCCCTGCCTGGCCTTATCTTCTGGAGAAACAGCAGTTTGGGTTAGGTCGCCTGTAAATTGTGGATGAAGCTCATCAGCCATCCAACCTCAGCCAGAATCATGCAAATAGACCAGGGTATGACACAGGTAGCAGAGCTGAAGCCTCATGTCCTTCTGACCCACACAGAGGAGGTTAAACAATTAGAAAAGCAAACAGTTTTCCTCCCTACCCACTTTCCTGGGAAACGGGTATCAAGGACACTTGCAGGACTGATTGACCAGATGGGACCTGCATGGACTCTTGCCCTGTCTGTCCTCTTTCCCACAATTTGGAGAAGGCACACTCTCTGGGAAGTGTGAACAGATTATAAATAGGACAAACTCGGGGAACGCCTCTCTCTCCCCTCTTCAGCTGGTGCTCTGCCTCAGAAATATCCCAGATGTGCATTTGAAAGAGGGAAGAGAAGTGGGCAGAGCCAGCTCCATGGATGTGGGGACCTGCACAGTCTCTCAGGGCCCTTGGTTTAATGCCATACTTTCACTGTTTTGAAATTCTCAATAATTTTTTTAAATATTTTTATTGATTTCAGAGAGGAAGGGAGAGGGAGCGATAGAAACATCAATGATGAGAGAATCATTTATCAGCTGCCTCTTGCACGCCCCCTACTAGGGATCAAGCCTGCAACCCAGATGTGTGCCCATGACTGGAATTGATCCCAGGGCCCTTCTATCCACTGAGCCAAACCGGCCAGGGCTCAATAATTTCTGAACGTTGGACCTCACATCTTCATTTTGTACTGGGCCTACAAATTGTGTAGTTAAGTCCTGGAGTTGGGAGCTGGCAAGAACTAGCCTTCAGGGAAAAGCAGGCTCATGCCTGACTCTCACTGGGCCTGAAACTGGTGCTTCTTGACCAGTTTCTGGCCAAATACTTCCTTTTCCCACGTGTGTCAGAATAAAGGGATCTTGGACTCACTAACCTGGGTCTGAGGGAAAGCAGGAAACAGCTCTCCTCAATTGTGACATTTCTTTGAAGGCTTATATTTTATCCTAAAGGGAAAAAAGTGGTATCTGCATGCTGTTCCATAATATATCTGTTGGATACATTTTAAAAATAAGATAGACTTTCCCTTCCCCCCAAAAAAACTCATTAAGTAAGACTGACACTTTAAGAAGATACACCCTGTCTATCACTTGGGCATGAAGGTCTTCTGACCTGTCAAATAACCCCCCTGCTGTATCAGCGGGGGGCACACAGGGCCAACTCAGCAAATATCCACTCACGGGACTCCCGTTTCCTCTCTGTCCTTCACTGGCACATTATGTAACTCATTATGTTGTTCCTTATTTTCTGCTCTTCTTCCTTTTCCTCTTCCAGTAAAGAAAGTCACACTTGCTTGCTAGCATACAGCCCTACAATTGCTTTACATTTTCTCTCTCAGTCTAGATGTGCCCTCACAGTCAGGCTGGTTGGCTTCTGATTAGGCCTCCTGTCTCCTGGTGGGGCTCTGCTCTCCTGGGCTCTACACCACCTCCCAGTCTCCATCCCTCTTTTCTGCTTGGGACACAAGGTTTATTGTTGGTAGGGGGGACAGGGGCATGGAAAGGGGGGTTTGAGGGGCTCTCAGGGCCAATATTCAGCATATGCTATGGGAACTCTAACAATAATGACAATCATCAGATTCTCTCTTACTTCTCAGGTTTGCACACACAGTACCCTCTTAGAATGCTCAAGGAGTCCTACCTGTCCTCCATTCTCTGTTTAGATAGCACTTCCTCTGGGAATCCTTTCCTGATATGTCCCCCCCCCCACCACCACTCCCCACCAAGACTAAGCCAGTCCTCCCCCCTACTCTTTCTTCCCCATATAGGAATTCCTACCACGAAGTACTTACCACATTCTTGCGAACTTGCCTATATGCCCCCTCAACCCCAATGTGACCAGAATAGGGACTTGCCTCCCTTGTTCTCCACTCTATTCCTAAAGCCTGGCAGCTCTCCCCACCAAAAATAAAAATTAAAAAATTGTTGAATGCTGTCGAAGGCTAGACGCCAAGTGATTTTTATGTATTATCTCATCACACTCTTAGACGGAAAGCATTAGCCTCCCGTTTAATAGATGGGGAAGTAAGGCCAGAGAGGTGAGCTGTCCAAGGTCACACAACTGGAAGTGGGGTCATCGGGTTGTCAGACTTCAAAGTCTTTACGGTTAATTCCTGCGCCAGCTGGAGTTCAGTCAGAGAAGCAGAGCCACTAGGAGTGATACAGATGAGGGGTTTAAGAATCGGAACTTTCAGCAGCAATTTTTGGAGCTCCTTAAGTGGTCTTTATAAGGCTATCGATGCTGCACCTGGTGCTGGGGCCTGCAATCTGCAGGGCAGGTAGTCAGGAAGGAGAGACGGACGTGAAGTGGAAGAGAGCAAGGACAAACTGGAACCTGTGTGGACCATCTGGACCCTCCAGGACAGACTGGTACCTAGAGAATTGCTTGATGGCGGTGGGAAACCCTCCCCACCCCCATAGAAGTTGGGTGTTCAGAACCTCTTTAGATGGGGAACAGCTTATTACAGTTGTTTGAGATGTAGGGAGGCTAGAAATGGGTAGAGCATATGACAGTGAACTTCTATTAAAAAATGAAACTATTCATTAGCTCAATATTGTTTTAATGCGTGTAAAGAAACGTAATAAAAACTACATGAGAATGTAAAATAAAACATACTATCCTTTCTGCCTGAACCTCCATGTCCCCATCCTCCCCAGGCTTCACCCTCAACAGACACATCTTCAAGGAGCCTTCTCTGACCTCCACCCACGCCCACCCCAACCGCATTTACATTTTGTGATACACATCAAAATGTTAATTGAGTGGTTGTTTATCTGTGAGTCTTCCCCAAGAGCATGTGAACGCTATTAAAGTAAAGGCTATTTCTGCTTTTCCACCATGGTATTTATAGTGCTTACAATATTACTGGATGTTTAAGAATTATTGACAAACTGGCTAAATGAATCAATCATGAGGAGACAAAAGACTTTGTTTTGGCTGCTGTCTGAGTATATTTATAATTTCATTTTGTGAGGTATTGTTGAATGGACATCGTTTAGGCTGTTTTCAAAAGGCTCATTGAAAAGGAAATGATTGCATGAACTTATAAGTATCAACTAGAGCATTTCCCCTTTCACTGCACTTTCACTTTCTGCAGTGTCAGTTACCTGCAGTCAACCATGATCTGAAAATGTTATATGGGAAATCCCAGAAATAAACAATTCGTAAGTTTTAAATTGCAGCCATTCTGAGTAGTGTCAAACTGTCTGTGAGTCTGCCTGGACATGAATAATCCCTTTGTCCACTGTGCATCCATTAGTCATTCAGTAGCCTTCTGGGTTATCAGATCGACTGTTGTGGTATCTCAGTGCATGTGTTCAAATAACCCTTATTTCACTTAATAATGGCCCCACGCACAAGGGCAGTGATGCTGGCAATTCAGATATGCCAAGGAGAAGCTGTTATCAGTGCTTCATTCCAGTGAAAAGGTGACCATGCTCAACTTAATAAGAAAGGAAGAAATATCGTATGCAACTTTATAAGATCCCTACAACCATAAACACCCAGTCATGGATAGGAGGATTATCTCCATTTTCCAGAAGAAAGAGAGCGTCTGCATTTCCAACAAGCTCCAAGGTGATGCCAGTGCTGTCCCTGGACCACAGTCTGAGTTGCTAGGGTCTAGACCAGTGATGGCGAACCTTTTGAGCTCGGCGTGTCAGCATTTTGAAAAACCCTAACTGAACTCTGGTGCCGTGTCACATATAGAAATTTTTTGATATTTGCAACCATAGTAAAAAAAAGATTTATATTTTTGATATTTATTTTATATATTTAAGTGCCATTTAACAAAGAGAAATCAACCAAAAAAATGAGTTCGCGTGTCAGAGGTTCGCCATCACTGGTCTAGATCTTCAGCCCTCAATCCTCTGTACTCACCACCTCCATTCTCTGACTGACTGCTCCTGAATTTGCTTCCCTTCCTACCTAGTGTGAACTCCAAGGGCAGTCATTTCAACCATACCTTGCCCCTGTCTTTCTGGAACAACCACCCTGGCCATCTCCACCCCTGTCCTGATAAAATCTCCGGTCTCCAGTCACAGAGCCATGACAGGACGCCACGGAACTGCCCCTGCTTCTGTAGCAACTGTGTGGTTTCTAAAGTCAAATCAGCTGCCCTTCACTTGTTCCTAGTCAGTTCCCTTTCCCAGGCCTTACTGTAACTTTGCCTGAATTTAACTGATCTCCTCTATCCCCCCGCCCCTCCTTTCAGGACTCAGTGAACAATGAAAGGAGAACCTTTTCAGGCCTTCGAGAAGTCACCTCTAGCATAGTTATCTGCTGCATACCTTTAAAAAAAAAAATCCACTAAGAAATTCAACAACATCATTAAAAATTTCCAACTCTTAGAAAATTCTGCAGACAGAGGTATTAATTAAACTAGATTATTTCCTTAATAAACAGCTTACAGAGTGATCCAGATGTGTGACACTATAGTCTCCTTAGCTCTTAAACCTTTCTGTTCTGCTGCCTGGGAATCACAGGTGGCCTCAGGGCTCCTAAGAGCTCAATTTTACAATAGTATCTGCAACAACAAAAAAAGGGCGGGCACACTCTCGAAGGCACAGTTGAGTCACCGAAGGCACTTTTTAAATTTGTTTATAATTTTGTCATTGTCTTTTGTGCATTTACTATAAATTTTTCCTTTGTGGTTGCGGTGAGTTTCACATATACCATCCTATGTACATAACAACCATCTATTTTAAGTTGATAGCAACTTAAATGTGAGCACATTCCAGACTTTATATTTTTACTCCCCAGCACATTTTATGTTTTGATGACCTTTTTACTTACTGTAATTCTATGTCTTCCTTCACCAAGGCACTTAAAAAAAATACCTTCCCTTGGCCTCATAGAGAGAAATCCTGTTCAATTCGTAGGGGGTGAGGCCGTGGCGCCACGTTTTTAACGTGTTTCCACACGTTATTGCAAATCAGTGGTTTCCAAACTTTTTCTATTCATAGGACCCTTGGCACCGAGTCCCTCATTGCCTGACGGTCACAGGTAATGCGTGACAGGTGTACGCGGTCTCCGCCCGCACCGCAAACTGCCTCAGGTTTGGGGGCAGTCCTCATTCTCCCCAGTGTAAACACAGACCACCCAGTCCTTCCAGAAGGAAGCCTTTTAGGGAGAGAGAACGGATATTGACCCAGGAAGTATGAGTGGAGGCAGCACTGGATTTACAAATAGTGGTTCTGCTTTGTTCTATGTGATTTTCAGCTTTAAATTGACCTCAGATGCAGTCAACTCTCATACACCACATATATTTGTCGGAAATTTCCCTGGACTCCACACTTGACGACATTTAAAATTCTTACACACATGCTTTCTTGCTTTCTTAAATCCCACACGACTGCAGAACAGGGCAGAGGAGCGGGGCGCGGCTGGGGGCGCGGTCCCAGCCTCTCCGCCGCAGAGACCCGCAAGAGCGGGTGCGGCACCCGGGCACCCCAAGCTCGCGGGGCGCCTCCCGCCGCTCCAGGTGAGCTGGGGGCGCGTCGGCCCCCGAAACCCAGCGCGGGAAGCCGGCCGAGCTTTGAACACCTCCAAACCTGCAGCAGCTGGAGACACCAAACGCCGGAGCGCCCGGGATCCCAGCAGCGGCGGGAGTGGGAGCAGAGGCAAAGCCTGAGACGGCCGCCTACCCGCACAGCCCGGCCCAGCGCCGGCTCGCCCAGGTGCGGAGAAGGCGGAGGAGCCCGGGAGGCGCATCTCGGCCCCGCCTCCGAGGGACCCACGGCGCCTGAATGGGCCGGCGGGACGTCAGTCAGGCGACAGGGGCGGGTCCTGAGTGCGCCCGCCCCCTGGCCGGGCTATAATCGCCGGCCCCGCGCCGCGCCGCGGGCGGGTGGAGGTGTGCGCGGTGCCGGGGTGAGGCTGAGGGCGCGCGCGGCTGGTGCGGCTGGTGCGGCTGGTGCAGCGGGTGCAGCTGGTGCAGCTGCCGCAGCTGCGGGGCGCCGATCCGCAGCGGAGACGCAGGGAGGAGAGGGAGGAGCGGGTGGCGGGATGGAAGGCACCCCAGGCTGTGCCCGTGTTCCGGTTGCACTAACTCCCGAAGCTGTTGCTTCCAACTTTTGCCTCCTTAGGCAGAAGGGAACGGTAGTGTCGGGAGATCTGACGCTAGACTGTCAGTGCCCCGTGCTCGTAAAGTCCACACCAGCTCCCCACCCGCCCCATCCCCTTCCATGCCGGGTCTCAGCTTGATTATCCTTTTTATTCATCTCTAGAACATGGACTTCGCCCGCCTCTGGCTAGGGCTGCTGCTGCCCTTGGTGGCCGCGCTGGATTTCAGCTACCACCACCAGGAAGAGATGGAAACGTTTTTGAAGAATGTTGCCCAAAACTACAGTTCTATCACTCACTTACACAGTATTGGGAAGTCTGTGAAAGGTAGGGTCCGTCTCGTGCGCCTTTCCAAACCTTGCTTGCACTTATTACATAGACCTTAGCTTCGGGACCCCTCGCTATGAAGCTCCTCAGAGGCGCTCCTGGCGGGCGCACCACCGCCTTGCTTGTTGGTGGCCTTATGCTTTTGTGTGTTGTGTAATTTTATCTTGTTAGAGGAGTAGCAATGGGACGACCTGAGTTTTGCTGAATGTCTCCGCCGTCATTCGGAGTCATTCAGTCCTAGGAGTTGGGGGTGTTCTGTCATTTCGGATCTTGCAGACATTGGTTGGCTGGGATGTGTCTTTTGGTTCCTTTTGTAGATAAGCTGCCAAGGAAGTCCATCTCAGGTTTCCCTTTTAGATGACTTCTTTAAATATGACTCGGACTGTTAGTATCAAGTCTAAAGGTCTCTTTTAAACTGAAACAGTGCAGTTCTGTTGGTGAGATTTCCATGTCTTTGTATAATTAGTCCAAATGCTTAAAGTGCAAAAGAAAAAAAAGTGGCTCTGATACTGTTAAAGGCTGTTTTTATAATTATCCATTTGAATAAGACAGTTGCTGGATAAGAAATACGTTAACAGTGATTGGCACCACCTCTGCATTCACGTCTGTGGTTTCATTGCTTTAGTGATTTAATTCAGAAACTATATATTAAGTATAATAAACATATAACTTTATATTAAGTAGTTGTCATTTTTATAGACAGGGATGTTGAATCATAAAGATATTAAGGATTTTGCCCTAGGTCACCCAGTTGATAAGTTTTACAACCAGGATTGGCTCTGAGATCAGTACTTCAGGGCTCAGACATTTGGGGGCAAGATAAATAATGTTATTAGCTATTCTTTTTTAATCTTCATTGTTGAAAGTATTACATAGGTCCTCCTTTTCCCCTCATTAACCTTTTCCAGCTCACTCCCATCCCTTCCTCCCCCCCCTCCCCCCTAGGCCCTCACCACCGCATCGTCTGTGTCCAGGGTAGATATTGTTTCTTAATCCTCTTTTATTGTACTGGTACCTACAAAGAGATTACCAAGAAAACTTGACCCTTAAATCAAAAGATTTGTCAAGTTTATGCAGTTTTGTTGTGGGCAGCAGGAACCAGCACCAGGTGTCTGACTGGTGGGTGAGGCCAAACCTGGGTTCAGCAACCTCGGTACTTAGGTTCTGGCTAGGAAAGAATTCAGAGCAAGACCCACACTGTAAGAGAACATTTATGGGGTAAAGTACAGAGGTCGAAACAGTAATTCCTAGAAGAAATGGGCTCAGGAATCAAGTGATAGAGCTAAAGGAAGGGCCCTGGGAGCTTGGGAGTGAAGGGGCTAATGGTAACAGGCCTGGGGCAGGGAGGAGAAGAGGGACGGGAAGGGAACAGAAAGGCAGGAGTGTGCCCCCGAGGGCGAGAGCGCCCTGGGTCCTCTGTCCTAAGGTTTTAAGGATGGACATTTTAGGGGAGGTCCCAAGGGAAGAACGAAATAGAATTTTCAGCAGTTTTCCAGGTGTGTCCTTTCGGGGTTGTGGTCTCCACACTGGTTGGCCGGCACCAGGGCAGGTGGTCGTGATGTGGCTGTTTTTCTCGCTTATCTGATCCTGACAACTGAGGCATAGATGTTATCTCTGAGGAGAAAAGGTCAAAGGGCCCAAGCTCCTGACCTTTCATAGGGGAGGAAAAGTTACCCTGGGGGCAAGGTCCCACCCACCCAGTGATTGTCCACTAGGCACCTGAGGCTTTCCATCCCCATGACCTTCTGTACTCGCTCATTGTTCTTGCTCTGCTCATGTCTGTCTAATGCAGCGGTTCTCAACCTTCCTAATGCCGCGACCCTTTAATACAGTTCCTCACGTTGTGGTGACCCCCACCCATAAAATTATTTTCCTTGCTACTTCATAACTGTAATTTTGCTACTGTTATGAATCGTAATGTAAATATCTGATATGCAGGATGTATTTTCATTGTTACAAATTGAACATAATTAAAGCATAGTGATTAATCACAAAACAATATGTAATTATATGTGTGTTTTCCAATGGTCTTAGGCGACCCCTGTGAAAGGGTCGTTTGACCCCCAAAGGGGTCACGACCCACAGGCTGAGAACCGCTGGTCTAATGCCTAAAACAGTTTGGATCTCAATTCTGTATCTTCAAACCCTACCTAGGTTTTAGCTCTGAGCTTTTCAGCCCTTGGGAGTCTCTTAATGACCCTATTCTTATTCTTTCCCCCCAAGGTTTATATTAAAGAAGTATTATATACATTTGCTCATGTGCAATGCAAAAATATAAATAAAAATCCCGGGCTTATGTGTATAATGGTGCCTTTGTTTTAAAACAACATTGCCAAAAGAGTTGGTGCTAGAATTACTCTATAATCCAAAATTATAGAGGTAGGATGCATGAGAAAGCATATCTTGAATTAGCATATGCATTCAACCTTTTGAAATCATTTCCCCTAAGGTTAGAGAGGGGCAATTTTAGAAGATCTAAGAATACTAATTATATTAATAAAGAAAAGTCAGACCACAACTAGCTTGAGTTATTGTTTGGTCATCATTTAAACCACAAGGTGAGAAGGATGTTGTTAATTTTAATACTGGATTAAGTACTAGATTTGGTAAATTCTTATTTCTTTAAGCACAAAGTGTTCTTGAAAGCTGGGGAGTCTCTTAATGCAAGCCAGATATTTTGATCTGTCCTGTGTGATACCAGACTATAGACTATTATAGAATAGTAAGAAGCTAGGAAAATTCCAGGACAAGCAGAATAGAAAAACTAAGTTACTTAAACAGCAGTTTGCAGCCATCTAATAAATCTTATCTTCCTTAAACCAAGGACACTTAAGAGTAAATGGTTTGCACTTCTCCTCCCCAACCAGAGAGTAAATAGTTTAAATAGCCCTACTCAGGGAGACAGATAACAGAAATCCGATTAGTGCCATTTTCCAACCACACCCAAGGACAGACAAATTAAGAGACTAAATCTCATTTTGGTACCTCAGCATAAAGCTGATGAATATTCTACTGATCTGCCCCTAAGACCTCGTCTAAACACTCGGCCTTTATTTATTTTTTTAAATATTTGTGTTGATTTCAGAAAGGAAGGGAGAGATAGAAACATCAGTGGTGAGAGAGAATCATTGATTGGCTGCTGCTTGCATGTCCCCTACAGGGGATTGAGCCCGAAACCCAGGCAACACTCAGCCTTGAAAACCCCTAAAAGTGAAGGTCCCAGGGCACTCACCCTCTAAGGAGCATGCCCATGCCATTCCCTCCCCCCTCCCCCCCACTTATCTGCTAACCTCTAAGGGACCCCTATGATACTTGCAACCAGGGAGCAATGGGGAGCAGCAGCTAATCCAGCGCTAGCCCCCTTGAACCTGTCTCCAAGGCCCCCTGTTCTCTGACTTCCCAGTGAGCCAAGGCAGCCCCGCCTGGGCTCTCCTGTTGCTTCCTCTATGCCAGTGGTTCTCAACCTTCCTAATGCCGCGACCCTTTAATACAGTTCCTCATGTTGTGGTGACCCCCAATTTCATTGTTACAAATTGAACATAATTAAAGCATGGTGATTAACCATAAAAACAACATGTAATTACATATGTGTTTTCCGATGGTCATAGGCGACCCCTGTGAAAGGGTCGTTCAACCCCCAAAGGGGTCTCGACCCTCAGGTTGAGAACTGCTGCTCTATGCCCTTCCTTGTTTCACTCTCCTAAGTATATTTTTGCCGCGCTCAATAAATTCTTGCCTGCTTTTGTACACTTTGTCTCTTGACTGAGATCTTTCCCGCAGGAAAACAAGAACCAAGATCTTCTTGTCTCTCCAGTAACAGGACCAGCAGGCTTTCTGTTGTTGTTGTTGTTGTTTGTTATACGAGTTCCCGTGGTTAGAGAACTGAGGAGTTATCCTGTGAAAAGAGCATCTGACACTGGTGGTCAAACGTTTGTGCTGAGCACGTTCTGAGTAATTCACTCAGCTTGAGAAAAACCCCAAATCTGCTCTTGGATTCCAAGCGGCCGGTGAACCTGCACACCGGCAGCTGGGAGTCCGTGGCCGCTGCCTCTCTGCAGGTTAGTAGGGGCATTAAGGACAGGGCTCCTTTGTTGGCTCTTCACTAGATAGGCAGTTTCTCCCGGCCAATCTGCCCTCTAGTGTAAGATAAGTTTACTTAGCAAACAGGATCTATTGTACGTGATGTTTATTTTTTCTTTTTCTGTTATGAACATGGGCAACCTACCCAGAAGGGGAAGTAATATTCCTACCTCACCAAATATGTTATTTTTATTTTTGTAAATGCATATTTTATATATTTTCATTGTTGTAATGGATTCTACTCTGTCCCCCCCTCCCCCATTCTCATTATTTCATTGCATATTTTTATGAATTGACAAAATCTGCAGATGTGAATTGGTTGCTATATAGTATTTTATACATTGGGTTGTCTGGATTTTCTTAGTCATTCACCTTTTTCGGGCATCAGTATAGTTTCTGATCTTTTTTTATAAACAGTGATGTTATAAAACCATTGATGCATGTCATAATAATTGACTTCTGTTATATTTTTCAGTTTTTAATTTTGAAGTGTTTGAAAAAAGTTGAATGCACGTATACCCTTCACCTAGATTCAGACGTAGTAGACTGACCATATTTCAGTTGAATCTTTTGGAGAAACCCCACTACCTAATGCCATAGTAAAAGAAAATCTACATAAAACGAGAGAAGCAACTCAAAACAAACAAGCAAAACAACCTGGCAAGTGAGTTGAGAAAAATCAGTAAAAGTACAATGGTCATTGGTTCATCCCTCCATTCAGTTAAGGAAGCTTCTCTCCCTGCCCCTTTTTAAAAATTCCTAATGCCCCTTGTGTAGCAGGATACCTGGTACATATTCAGGAATCTATGTTTACTTAATGAGCATTTGCTGGGCAGGTACTGTGTGAAGCAAGCAAAGATGCGTGCCATTTGTTCCCTGCCATCAGGTAGCCTGCTTTAAAATACAAATGTATTTATTGTGGGTTCCCACTGCTTGGCTCTTCACACCACCACCTCCCCCCCCCCCCCCCCAAAAAAAAAAAAATTAGTTCTGGGACCTTTTATCTGATTAAGGAAGGTTGCAAAGGTCAAAGAGTAATAATAAAAATCTCTGTTATCAAGTGTTTTCTATGTATTAGGTATTTTAATACATTATTTCAATCTCAACAACTGAAAGTAGGCATTATCCTCATTTATAGAGCAGGGGAAATGAGACACAGAGACGTTAACGTGCTGAAAATGACACAGCTGACAAGTGTTAGAGGGAGGGTTCAAACTCAGCTTTACCTGTTGCCCAAGCACGTCTTTTCTCTTTAAAGAAGCAGCTTGACACGGGTGTAGATGGTTACATGTCCACGGAGGTTGTGAGTGAAGGGTTTCGGGTTCGTGGTTTGGGCACATTTGATGTGAGAGTACAGCTTCCGCCAAAGACCTGTAGCTGTGTTGTCCATTACACCACCCATTCGCCACTTGGTAATTGAGCAGCTGAAATGTGACTATACTAAACCGAGATGCCCTGAAGTCACTTTGAAGACTTAGTACAGAAAAGTAAATTACTCCATTAATAGGTTATATAGATTAAATATTGAAATGATAATATTTTAATATGTAGTTTAAATAAGAAACACAATTTCATCTGTTCCTTTTTACCTTTGTTAATGTGGTTATGGTTACTAGAGCATTTTAAATTACACATGTAACTATATTTTGATGGGCTGTGCTGATCTAGACAGAAATTTCTTTAAAAAAATATTTTTATTGATTTCAGGGAGGAAGGGAGAGGGAGAGAGAGAAACATCAGTGATGAGAGAGAATCTTGATCAGCTGCCTCCTGCACACTCCCTACTAGGGATCAAGCTCGCAACCCCGGCATCTGCTCTTGACCAGAATCGAACCTGGGACCCTTCGATGCACAAGCTGATGCTCTATTCACTGAGCCAAACCAGCTAGGGCGAGAGAAATGCCTTAGTAATATTTTTCTGGGTACAAAAATTCAAGTTCATTTAGAAAATTTGGAAGATACAACAAAGCACCAAAAAGAAAATTAAAATCTCACCATCCAAAGATAACACGTGCCTTCCCCTCTCCCACTGAGCCACACATCTTGTTTGTCCATGAAAACATGTTATCTAGAAAACTTGGTATTTTAAAAAATATGTATTTTTATTGGTTTCAGAGAGGGAGGGAGAGGGAGAAAAAGATGGAAACACCAATAATGAGAGAGAATCATTGATTGGCTGCCTCCTGCATGCCCCCTACTGGGGATAGAGCCTGCAACCTAGGCATGTGCCCTGACCAGGAATTGAACTGTGACCTCCTGGTTCGCAGGTCGATGCTCAACCACGGAGCCACGACAGCCGGGAGAAAACTTGATTTTTGATACCTGCTTTGTGTCCTATCGATAGATGTACTATTGCTTATTTAACTCATACCCCACTGATGGACTTTTAGTTTGCGTCTAAACTTTTCCTGTTATAAACAATGTCATAGTGAACATCTTTGTAGCTAAGACAGCAAAAGTTGACAGAGCACAGGCTTTGGAACCAAAGAGTCCAAGTTCAACTTCTAGATTCTGTGACCCTGGGTTGTTAGAATAACTCCTGGCACATAATAAGCACTACATAAGAGCTACTGTTAGGGATACATTAGCTGCTATTAGGGATACATTTCCAAAAAGGAAATTACTGGGTCTGAAGCAGTTTTATGTATTTGATACATGTAACCAAATTGCCTTCCAAAAGAATTGTATTGATTTATAATCTCAGGAGAAATGTATGCTAAGAAAAAAACAACTCTAAATCTTATACCACTCGTAAATCAATACTGGCCTTAATGGTTTGAAAGATTACTGTAGTATTTGTCAAAGGGTACAAAGTTTTGGTTATACAAGATGAATGCATCTAAAAGATCTACTGTAAAACATAGTGCCTATATTTAATAATACTGGAATATATGCTTAACAATTTCTAAGAGGATAGATCTTGTGCTGAGGTGATGATGATGATGATGATGATGATGATGGAAGATTACTGTACTATCAATTTTTCACTGTGTTTAATATGTAAGGAAGAATTTATTATTTTAAAAAAAGAATTTATTTCTCATGCTTTCCTCCCCAAGTGCTCTCACCTTCATGTATTCATTGAACAGATATTTATTTAATTCCTCTGCCAGGAATCTTTATACAATTTCAGATGCTCAAAAGTCTCCTGAGATTTGGCTTAGATTCCTGCTCCTAAGAGGCACATACTGTGTTCACATACACTGATCTCTCATTGTCTACTGCCCTCAACTGTGTAGATTTTTGGCTGCAATTTGTTCTAGGGGGGTGGGGCATGTATGTTAAATTTTGCCACAACACTTAGTTTTCTGTGATCCTCATTTCTCAAGTGTGGTCATAAAGCCAGTTTGCTTGAGAGCCTGTATAAATGCTCTTTGTGATGTAAAAGATGGGGACATATTGAGGAATGAATATCAAGAAAACCACTAAAATCTAGGAATTGCAGCTGTAATACACATGTTTGTGATTTAAAGCTACACTGATTGAGCAAGTCTTTCCCCTTGTTTAACTTGAAATGCAAATTTTCCCCCTGAAACATCCTTTTGGATATTGGCTTTGTTTTATAATTATTCAGGTGTTTTGTTTTTTAAGACACTGCTCTTTTTGTTTTCTTATAAGGAAACTAGAGGCCCGGCGCACGAAATCTAGCGTGGGTACGGTCCCCAGGCCTAGCCTGCGATCAGGGCCATCTTCCCCAGCTGCCAGCAGCTGGCCCCGCCCCTTGCCACCACCCACCCCGATTCCCTGTTCACCATCCTGGCTACGGAGCCTGCGGGCGTGGGGGAGGGACCAAGAGGTCAGCCCCATCCGCCCGCTCGCTAGTCAGTTCCACCCCCAGCTGCCACCCACCCTGGTTCCCTGTTTCCCATCTGGTGATGGGAGCCTGATGGTTGGGGGAGGGACTGAAAGGTTGGCCATTCCCACCTGCTCGCCGGCCCCACCCCCACCGCCAGTCGCCCTCTGTGTGTGGGGTGACCAGCGGGGCAGGGGCCTTGGCCTGGTGCCACCCACATCCCCCACCACCCACCCCGGGTCCCCGTTTGCCGCCAGCGATCAGAGCCTGCCGGTTGGGGAAAGGGACCAAGAGGTGGTCAGTGACTGGTCGAGTGGTCATCCTGGTCATTCTGCCGTTATGGTTGCTGGGCTTTTATAATACAGGATGATTTAGATTTATCCTGTTTGTAGTATAATTTAAAAGAGAAAACGGAGACAGAATATCCTCTGTGCTTATACCTAGTAACCATTTTCTTTTTAATCCTCACCTGAGGATAATTTCCCATTGATTTTTAGAGAGAGTGGGAGAGAGAGGGAAAGACAGAGAGAAATATCGATGTGAGAGAAACATATTGATTGATTGCCTCCTGCATGCGCCCTGACCAGGGCCCAGACCGGGGAGGGGCCTGCAACCAAGGTTCCTGCCCTTGACCGTAATTGAACCCCAGACCCTTCAGTCCACAGGCCAACGCACTATCCACTGAGCCAAACTGGCTAGGGCCATTTTTATTTCAAATCTCAAATATATCTAAACAGAAATAGTCTAGATACAAGTGGCATTTGAAACTTCAAAAAAAAAAAATAATGACAGCCAACAAACATCAAGTGATTTTACTATTTGCCTGGCACTTTACATTTATGTTTCACTTAATCATGTTCATGATAGTATGGAATACCATCATTACCCCCATATTAACATGTGAAGAACTGAGATAAAAACGAATTGTTTATAGTTTGTAAATGACAGAGGGGGTGATTGGAACTAGTCTGTCTTGTGCCAATAGTGAATAAACCCTTAAATCTCTTTGCTGTAGAGAAAATTTTCTCCAGTTATCTTTTTGTTGCCTACCCTCTTCCACACATCTTGCCCCTAACCCCTGTGATTCTGAAAAAGTTGACAAGTATCCTCTATCATCCAAGCAAAAGCCTATATTAAATGTTTGTGTTTTGTTTTTAAATATATTTTTATTGATTTCAGAGAGAAAGGGAGATGGAGAGAGACAGAAACATCAATGATGAGAGAGAATCATTGATCGGCTGCCTTCTGCACACCCCCTACTGGGGATCGAGCCCGCAACCCGGGCATGTGCCCTTGGCCAGAATCGAACCTGGGACTCTTCAGTCCACAGGCCAACACTCTAACCACGGAGCCAAACCGGCTAGGGCTTGTTTTTGTTTTTGGTGAGTGATCTGTGGAATTTCTTGAACCCTTTTTGGTATTCACAGTTTCATCCAAAGCAGTTTGAATTCCATTTTTTTTCATAAACCTAATTTTTTTCTAAATGCAAAACTCTTGGGCTGTGAGACAGAAGGCAGAGGTTCTGGTTTACACACCCACAGGACAGACAGAACACCGTCCAACAAACTGCCTTCTTCTGAAAACAGTGGTTCTCATTAAGAGCAGTAGCCCCCCCTAGAGGGACCTTTGGGAATTGAGAGGAGTTTTAGGCCACGTAAGTAGGGGGTCCATTCCTTGATGTATCCTCCTGATCTTGTTAGCAAGGCACAGAATAGCAAGGCACATGCATAGTGAAAAATTGCCCCTACATTTTTTAATGCCCTCCATAGAGGAAAGACCAGCTTACAATGATCTGAGCTGAAAACCATACTCTGTTTTATGTACAAACACAAAAATACTTCCCCTCCACAGTCTTAATATATACTAAACTTTTCAGGAATGTAACTAGATAAAAAGGAAAATTTTGATTTTTGTTTTTCTCTGAACTTTACTGAGAGGTATTTCACATTCATAAAATTCTGACACCAGTGACCATACAGCTGAATTAGCCTGCATTTGTAACAGATGCATTCACTGTGATTCTCAGGTATAGTCAGCCCTCCTTATCCTCGGGTTCTGCATTCCTGGATTCAACCAACTGCAGAGCAAAAATATTCGGCGGGGGCGGGGGGTGGGGGGGGTGGGAGGGAGAGTTACATTGTTGCTGATGTGTCCTGCATAGTTAGGCCTACCATGGCTGCATCTGTACTGAACATATACAGACTTTTGTTTTCTTGTTATTATTCCTTAAACAACTATTTACATAGCATTCATATTGTATTAAGTATTATAAATAATCTTGATGATTTAAAGTATTTAAGAGAATATATAGGTTATATGAAAATATTACACCATTTTATATAAGGGGCTTGAGAATTCTCTCATTTTGTTATCCTCAGGGGTCCTAGAACCAATCACCCACGATACAGAGGGAGGATCATATAGATATGAGCATCTGATTTTTCTTTTTTTTTTTTTTTTACTTTTAATCTAGTGCCCCTTTTCTTTTTTTATTGTTTAAAGTATTACAAATAGTAGTACATATGTCTCCTTTCCCCCCCCATTGACTTCCCCCCGGGCCTCCCCCACCCCCAGGTCTCCCCCTCCCCCTAGTGTCTGTGTGCATTGGTTATGTTTATATGCAGAGCATCTGATTTTTTCATCATGTCTACTGGACCATGCCCAAATTTTTGCATACTGATATCATTTTTTATTAGAAGTTGCCTTCCTTTTATTTCTCCTTTATGTACAGCTTGAACATTAAATTGATCTTTTCAAAATTATGTATATAAATATGTTATATTTTCTATGCACTTAATGCCAGCATGGTGAAGGGAAAGTTGTAAAATATTGGACATAGACCGATATGTTAGGAACTGTTAGTCCACAATTACAGAGAGCTGGTCGGGACCCACTGCACATTTACGGAGCAGCGTCCAAAGGTGTTTGGTTTCTGTTCTTAATCAGCGAACATGTGTGTCTGGAGGTAACAGTGGTGACGGCAGGATCTGGAGTTGAGAGATGATAACGGCCATTAGCTGTTTCCTTCTTTTCGTTTGCATAGTTAGAATTTCCCTTTCTCTAAGAGTACAAAGCAAGAAAGTATAAAAAGAATTTTAAAGTAAAAAATTTTTTAAATATATTAAATACCAACATGCTTTTGGGTGAGGGGGAGGGGATTAAATGAAATCTTCCTGTCTAGTGATTTGAAACCATTGATATGCTCCCTAACTTCTTAGCAGTTCGATGGAATGCAGTATAGCAGTTTACTGAGCGGTTTGTAAGTCCTCATTTGAGTATGTGTTAAAATAAAACAGGCATGAATTGTACATTCAAAATGTTTCTTATCGCTGCGTGTCAGGTGTTTAAAGTACAAAATTTCTAGTCTGTGACCTTTCACATACATAACTTCACACCGGAGGGCTTAGTCTTCACTGCGTCAGGAAAAGTGTGGCCACTTCAAACACGTTGCCTTCAAACTGGCCCCACAGACTTATCATGAATTTACCCAGAGCTAAAGATAACGGCCTTTCTGGTGGGGTATGGAGGCATTAACAACAGCGCTCACATATTTGGAGGGCTTACCCTATCACGGAGTTCACCAGACGAAACCACCTAAGTAACTCTTCTATTTGTTTAAACAAAGAGCTTTCAATTAGTTGCTTTCCAAGTTTTTTACTTTCTCTGACAGGAATCTCTCTGAGGAAACTAGACCTACATTATGAAGCACAGCTACATCACAGGAACGGACAGTTACCCAAATGCATACCTAAGACTCCTTTCTGACAAAGTGCACAGGTGTATTACGAACACAGCAGGTGTGGCTGTGACAGACGATTTGATCATTTACTCAGTTAACTGAGGCTTATTTGTAAATGGTACCTCCTCCTGAAAGCCTTTTCCTAGTCCCCGGGGCAGAGTTAGAATCCCACGCTCCTCTTCCGAGCATCTTCCATCTATACGTTGCACCTGGAGAGCAGGGACCAGGCTTTGCCCATCTTTGTGTCCAAGGCCAGTACCTGCTTATATGTGACACACACTCTACGGGTCAAAGTTGAAGAGACTTTCTGTATGTGGCAAGTGAAACGTGAATGCACATATGCTTTTATACAGTATCTATATATATAAAAGCCTAAGCGACTGGTTGACGTGTCGCTATGACACACACTGACCACCAGGGGGCAGACGCTCAACGCAGGAGCTGCCCCCGGTGGTCAGTGCGCTCCCACAGTGGGAGCTGACCGATGGGTTCCAGATGCTGGGCTCACGGCTGGCAAGCGCAGCTGCTGCAACACAGCCTGGCCTGCAGGGATCCAGCCAAAACCAGCAGTCCGACATCCCCCGAGGGGTCCTGGATTGCAAGAGGGCGCGGGCCAGGCTGAGGGACCCCACCAGTGCACTGGACCTCTAGTAGTATATAATATGTTATATTGTATAAGTATATTGTATAGGATGTGTATTTCTATGTATATTTCTACATAGTTACATATGATGTATGTAACTTTATGTGTAACTTTACATAGTGACACATATCGTAGGTAGTAAGTACTTCAGTCTCTCAAGAAAATGAACTTGTCTTTTGGCAATGTAAATTTTTTGGCTGCAACTATTTTATGGTCAGTAATACGGTAACTTGGAGAGGTAGACGTGGAGGACCCATTATGCCACAGCTCAGGTACGCTCCCGAAGTGGAGGAGGAGGCAGCAGGGAAGTTGGTGCGTCTCAGGCAGGAAAGGGCCTCATTCAGCTATTCACTGACAGGTCTGAGGTGGTTCTTTCCTCCCCCTCAGCCCCCCAAACCTAACCAAACATGTCTCTAAGGAAGAGAGAGTAAATATAGGATATACACACACCTCCGTTAAGCAGAGTTTAAGTAAATATCCCTGGTTTTACTTGAACAGCACAAGAATAATTCTCCAAATAATTTTATTTGGAGAATATAAAAAGAGAGAAGCCTTTCTCTTTCTTCATGTGATGAAGTCTTTCCCCCCAAAAAAGTTAAAACAGATCTGAAACCCCTCAATTTTAAGTCTCTCTCTCTCTCTCTCCTCTCTCTCTCCATACTCAGGAATGTTGCACAGGTTTAAGATGAAGGCAGTAGGCTTGCTTAATCATTCTTGATGTGAGTGGTTCAGAAACACGCAGGTTTTGGGAAGACACATGTAGATAGACTGTTGAAGGTATCTTAACTTTAATTTCCAGGCCCTATTAAGTATCCACTCTCTTGCCATTGTTGGTAACTCGGTTGAGCCCAACCACTAAAATTCTCTTAATGTGTATGTGGGGTATTCACCCTGTGAAAGTGTAGAGACCTGGGACACGGGGCACAGGTCATTTTAACATGTGGTAATTCCACAGGAGCTTTGCCATCAGTTTTATTTAGATAAACTTATTTATACCTTAATAATAACACTAGGTGCACATGGAGTTAAATTTCAGATATAGGTTGCTCCACTGGGGAACATTTTTGTTTTTTGTCTGTTACCCGTAGGAGCTCAGAAGGATAATCTTACTGTACTAGAGAGAAGCCTAGCGGGTTTATCATTTGTTACTGGTAAGTTCCCTTCTATTTATGAAGAAGCAGAAAGATAAGTTGGGAAAATACCTCATTCTGGCCTTTACAAACATTTAATTGGGCTGGGTCATGTTTAGAGTTTTAAGAACATGTACTTCTAAATGTACAAAATGTGTTGACAGGCTCTACAGAATCCACTGGTTCAAAGTGGAGAGGCAGGCGGTGAGCACAGTGGCCCGAAGGTGGAAAGGTGTGCTGTGCTCTGTAGAAAGGAGAGCAGAGGGCCCTAACTGGTTTGGCTCAGTGGATAGAGCGTCAGCCTGTGGACTGAAGGGTCCCAGGTTCGATTCCGGTCAAGGGCATGTACCTTGGTTGCAGGCACATCCCCAGTAGAGAGTGTGCAAGAGGCAGCTGATTGATGTTTCTCTCTCAGCTATGTTTCTAACTCTCTATCCCTCTCCCTTCCCCTCTGTAAAAAATCAATAAAACATATAAAAAAAGGAAAGAAAGGAAAGCAGAGGGGCTACAGCCCACTGAGCGGGGGAGAGGTGCTGGGTGGAGGGGGAGGTGTGTGGGGACAGTTCAGAGGGTGCCTTAGAAGCCAATCAAACATGGAGAGTTTGAATTCTGTTCTGAGAATAGAATCGAAGGGTTTCAAGCAGAATGATGTAGTCCGATGTAGGTCTGAAAAAAGATAACTTTGGCTGCGGATTGAGGATTACTTAGGGGCCAGTATAGAGGCAGGGAGAATGATCCAATTAGAGTCATCCAGGCAAATGGCGATGGTGATATAGATCAGAAAAGGGGAGAAGTGGAGGGATCCCACTTCTGGAGATTTGTTTTGGAAATAAAACCAACAGTACTTGCTAACAGATTGGAAGGTGGGTGGGCAGGAAAAAATTGAAAAGCCAGGAAGACCTTTAGGATTCACACGTGGGCAACTGAGAGTATCAGGCTTTACTTACCCAGATGGGAAAAACTAGAAGAGAACATGCTTGGAGTGAAATCAAGAGCTCTGATTTAGGCAGTTTTTTATAACATTGAAATCCTTATTTCAAACAATGGACATCTCCATTGTAGACATACAATGGGGATGTCCAGTAGACAGTGGGTGTGTGTGTGGAGTCTGGGGGAGCGGTTGGGCTGCAGAAGTAAAATTGAGAATCATCAACATAGAGATGATATTGAAAGCCCTGGGACTAATAAAATAGTCTAGAGCAGTGATGGCGAACCTATGACACGCGAACTCATTTTTTTGGTTGATTTTTCTTTGTTAAATGGCATTTAAATATATAAAATAAATATCAAAAATGTAAGTCTTTGTTTTACTATGGTTGCAAATATCAAAAAATTTTCTATATGTGACACGGCACCAGAGTTAAGTTAGGGTTTTCCAAAATGCTGTCACGCCGAGCTCAAAAGGTTCGCCATCACTGGCTAGAGCGTGGAGATAAAAGGCCAGAATTAGAGCTGCAGGACCTTATGTCATTTAGAGGCTGGCAGAGATAGAAGCCAGCAAAGGGGGCTGAAAGGAAGTCAGAGGCAGGAGGAAACAGCGTGGTATCGTGGTATCGCAGTCATCAAGGAAGGGCCACAGGTCAAGAAGGAGGCTGTTTCAGGGTCCCATGACCACCCCCTTGGGAACTGCCAGAAGCACTAATGACTCAGCATAAAGTCACACTCCCAGCTGAGAGTTACTCAGCAAAGGATGCAGCACAGGAACAGCAGGATAGTGACATACAGGGTGTGCCCAGAAATGTATACGCACTTTGAATGAATGATTATAAAGTTGTTTATTGACATACAGTTCGTTATCTGTTTATTTTTATTCTTTTTTTAAAATAAATTTTTATTGTTGAAAGTATGACATAGGCCCCCCTTTTTCCCCCTTGACCCCCTCCAGCCCGCCCCTGCCCCCCCACCCCAGACCTTCACCACCCTATCGTCTGTGTCCATGGGCTATGCATATATGCATACAAGGCCTTTGGTTGATTAATTCCTACCCACCCTCCCTCCCCCGCCTGCCCTCTGAGATTCTACAATCTGTTCCATGCTTCCGTGATATACAGTTCATTTTCAAAATTTAAAAGATTTTACAGAAATGAATAGTTTTGTGTGTGTGTGTGTCAATGCCTGTTTTCAAACTGATGCCTATTCTGGTCCAGGCACTGCTGATAACTCCAAGCAGTGGAATCGCAAACATCAAGAATCGTTTTGTTCGGTATTTGTGCCCCCTCAATGCGTCGGCTGTTGCCGGTTTGTGCCATAAACTTTATTTTTTACATGTCTCCATAAGAAAAGGCCCCGCGGCACGTTTGGGCAAATGTTCTTTGTTTAAAGCTTAGTTGGCTTCAGCCATTATTTCAAATCAGTTAAACCTGAAAAGGAGTGAACGTGGAGTGAGTTACCAGCTGTTAAAGTGTGTATGCATTTTGGGGGGAGGGGCGCCTTATATGTAGGCAAAGAGGAGAGAAGTCAGCATAGGCTTTCTTCTCCCTCGGTGAGGATCCCGCAGATGCACGTTTCTCTCCAGCTGGGCCTCCACCCGGGGACGACAACTCCAGTGTTGGCAGTGCAGAGTTCTTCAAGGCTGTGCGACCAGCCAGGGTGCCGGCCCACCCTAGGCACCAGGTGCACGTCCTGAATCTTCATGTTTACCTTAGTGCTCTCGGCTCGGTACATCCCGACCGCTGACTCGGGGGCACAAAGGAACGTCATTAACTAGTGCACATTTCAGCACTTGAGTGCTCAGTGTGGTAAGGGTCCTTACTGTGACTGCAGGTGTTCCCAGAGATAAGCCAGGAGTGAACAGAACAGGACAGACTGGCCGTGTTAACACGCTAAGCGCCCAGCCTGCTTTGTCTTCCGGATGGAAGGAAAGCACAGTGTCAGTCACCGGTGACTGATTGGGCGCTTGACGTGTTAACTCTTTCCTTGCTGAGGGCATGGTTAACCGTGTTGAATGCTGCAGTAAGTGAAGACTGAGAGCCGTAAAGTTAAGTGACATGTCTCCAAGGATAGTTAGTTACATTCTGTGCTTGTCTAGACAGGATTGATTTAATTTCCTCAGCGCACATTTGTTGAATGCCCGATATGGTTTGTGGCATGTGCTGGCCTAGGCATATGGAGGTAAAAGATTGGCCCCTGCCCTGGTGGAGTTGACAGTCTGAGGGGTGGGTGGAAGATCATTCAATAAATACAGATGTGATTGTCCCTGCAGAGGGGAGGGGTTCTGTAGAGGGGAAGGGCTTACCCAGACTGATGCCAAAAAGATAAACAGAAGCAGCCAGGTGAGAGGGAGAAAGCAAGGCAGTGAATAGCATGTTCAAAGACCTGGTCGTGAGGGAGCATATTGCCCTTGAGGAACAAAAGGAATTCAGTGTGGCTGGAGAGGGGGAGGGCGCGGGAAGGGAGAGCGCAGGCCGGGCGGGCAGATCGTGGAAGACCTTGTGCCATGGTTAAAGGCTCTGCTACATCCAAGGGGAGCCATAATCATCCTAGGGACTCACGCGTGATCAGAAAATGGGACATTTTTCTGGTGGAAAACTTTCCAATCATTTTATAATTCATCCTGCATTACAATAAAGATTCCCTTCTTTTAAAAAAATAAGGCAAAACAGCCTTTTCTGGGATTTAAAAAAGTGAGGAAATATAAACACACCAGGGTGAGAAAAGCAAAGCACCAACAAAATGCAATGTTAAATCTGCAAAACTAGTAACAGCTCCTAAGAACAGGCAGTGTGAAGAGTTCTGATTTAAATACCATACTTAGATCAAGTTGTTTGTTTAAACCAATACTGTGTTATACATGGTGTCTTTTCTTTTTGTCCCCACAGAACACAGATCACACACACACAAAAAAGGTTCTTTAATCAGTGATTTTGGAGACAAATTCTACGTATGCCAACCATGCAGAAACTGATGAATATGAACTGAGTCTATAATTCAAAGAGAAAGCCAGAGTCCTAGGAACAGATACTTTTTCCCAGCGGTATCTATACTAATAAAAGGGTAATATACTAATTAGACCGGATAGACTGGACATCCTTCCAGACAAAGCCATGGTGGCGGGGGACTGAGGCAAAGGTGGTTAGGAGCGATCAGGTCTGCAGGGGAGAGCAGTTAAGAGGGATCAGGCCGGCAGGGGAGTAGTTACGGATGATCAGGCAGGCAGGGGAGTAGTTGGGGGCGATCAGGCCGGCAGGGGAGAACAGTTAGGAGCCAGTGGTCCCGGATTGCGAGAGGGATGTCCGACTACCAGCAGTCAGACATCCCCCAAGGGGTCCCAGATTAGAGGGGGTGCAGGCTGGGCTGAGGGAGGACCCCCCCCCTCCCCAGCCCCTCATGCATGAATTTCATGCACTGGGCCTCTAGTTGCGATATAATTGTGTATGCTTTTAAAGTATAGGATGTGGTGCTTTGATACACACGTGTATTATAAAATGATCATAAGGTTAGTTAAGACACCCTTCCCGCACATAATTATTATTTTGTTGTTATGATGGTGAGAACATTTAAGCACATAATGCAGTTTTGTTAACCATCGTCACCATGCTGTACATGAGCTCCTCGGAACTTACTCATCTTATAACTGGAGGTTTGTACCCTTTGACCAATACCTTCTCATTGACCCCACGCCCCATCTCCTGGTAACCATCGTTCTACTCTGTTTCTGAGGTCAGCTTTTTTAGATTCCACATGTAAGTAAGTCATGCAGTATTTGTCTTTCTCTGACTTATTTCATTTAGCATAAAGCTAAGTTTCATCCATATGGTAGCAAATGGCAGGATTTCCTTTTTTATGGCTGAATGGTGTGTGTGTGTGTATGTGTGTGTGTGTGTGTGTGTGTGTGCAGGTGTGTGTGGGAGGATTTTGTATGAGTGTGTGTGTGTTTTCTTTTTTTTAAATATATATATTTTATTGATTTTTTTTTTTTCAGAGAGGAAGGGAGAGGGATAGAGAGTTAGAGACATCGATGAGAGAGAAACATCAATCAGCTGCCTCCTGCACACCCCCTACTGGGGATGTACCCGCAACCAAGGTACATGCCCTTGACCAGAATCAAACCTGGGACCCTTCAGTCCACAGGCTGATGCTCTATCCACTGAGCCAAGCTGGTTAGGGCATGTTTGTTTTCTTTATCCATGTATCCATTTATGAACCCTTAGGTTGTTTCCATGCCTTGGCTATTGTGAATAAAGCTGCAGTGAACATAGGGGTGTAAATATCTCTTGGAGATAATGAGTTTATTTTCTTTGGATATATACCCAGAAGTGGGATTGCTGGATTATACAGTAGTTCTAGTTTTCTTTTTTTTTCTTTTTTTAAGAAACTTCCATACTCTTTTCCATTTACATTCCCACCATCAGTGCACAAAATAGGAACAGATACTTTCTACTTAAGAATAATTTTGGAACATTTTATTATGAAATACAACCACTTGTATTTTCAGCACTGCGAGGGCACTTAATCTTGGTCTCATGCTCTAGGTAAGCTATTCAACGCGAGCAACGAGGGTGGGAAAATGAAAGAAAAGAAACTCCTGTTCATTGAGTACCTATTATATGCCAGGCACCGGGCTAGGCCCTTTACAAATGTTTCTCCTTTAAGCTATACAAAAACTCTGTGACATGTTATTCACATTCCCGTGTTGGGGCCAAGAACAAATCGATTTTATAGATGAAGTAAATGAAGGATCCAAAATGGTATCTTGGTCACTGATAGATTTGAGTCATTAACCCAAATTTGTCCTTTTAAATTCATTTACATATTTGTTCAACACATTTACTGAGCTCCTGTTGTCTAGCAGAATCTGTGTGGAAGGATACAGAGCAGATCACGGACCTCCTCTTTAGGCACCATCACTGTGGTGGCAAAAGCGCTGAAGCAGGCCTGGCCTCTAGGATGCTTGGTCCAGCTGAGAAAGGCTTTTCAGGGCAGCTGATGCTTGAACAGAGCTTTGACTGTTACCAGGCAGATTGGTGAGGGGGGTAGGGATTCCAGGTGAAGCAAAAGGGGGAAGAGACTGGAGCCTAGGGGCCCGGGGGGCTGGTGCTGAGGAGAGGGAACTGCCCTTGTGCCTGTGGACAAGGATAAAGACTGGACGGCAGTTGCTAATGGATCTTAGCAGGGAGGGATCTGAGTCTGTGCTCACTGGAAAATATAATGTTTTAGGAGGATGTTCGTCGTCATGGTGGTTTTCTTTTTTAAAACAGATTGTTCAAAGAACAGTGATAAATAGAGAAAATATTTTGACTCACGTAGCTCTTCATTAGAAATGCAATATTTGTAGCCCCGAGAGAACTGTTTACATAGGACATTCTGTTCTCTATCCTTGGGAAAATGTTTTAAAAGGAATTAAAAGGGGTGTCTGAGGATTGGTAACGAAGTTGGACACTTTATTGAATGTTTACTGTGTACTAGCGACTTTCACATGTTATTTGAAATCCTGGCATTGGGGAATGAGGTAGCGTTCTCCCGGTTTTACAGATGGGAAACTGAAGCTTAGGGAAAGGTGACTTGCCCAGGACAACTTAGCTAGAAAGTGACAGAGCTGGAAACTCACACCCAGGTCTGTCAGGATTCAAGGCCCCAGTTCCTTCAGTTTTCAAACGCTCTCCAGAGCCTACAGGCTTCTGTGGAGGAGACTTGGGGCCCTTGAACGGGTGAGGAGACTGGCAGTGTGGGGTTCCCTTCCTTAAGCCAGAGCAGCTCACCTTTAACTTTCTACATTGGATGTTCACATAGACCTGATTATATAAAGGTTCCATGAACAGGAGTGGGTAGCATGAAAACTACCATTGACCATGGTCCCTTTGCAAGAACAGACCGAGGAAGTGCCGTAGGCTAGGCAACGTGCCAGGCGCTCCGGCGTGTGCCCAGGGTATCAGTTCCACCTTTTGGAACGTAGTAGCCTCGTGGGACGTGTATAAGTGATGCTTTACAAAGGTTCAGTGCCCCCTGAAATGGATCGAAACAAGATTGTATCTACTGGAGAATATTGAATGTATTCTACATGTCAAGCCGAATGCTAGGAGCTTGTGTAAACAGCAGAGTGTCTCGGCTGGTCATCTGTATGTTGAGTTTGAGCAAAAGATCCCTTGACCTTCCCCTCATCCACTTCCTTGCTTTGCTCAGAGCAGGTACAGTCTCTCTAAATATCTCAAAATGCGCAGAAACACTTCACCACCTTGACTGGTTTTCTTGGGCTGAGGGGCTCCCTCCGCACAACTGAGACTCAGACTCACACAGACTCTGTTGGTTGACAAGGTGGAGCTGGAGAGTAGGGAGCAGAACCTGGCCATCAGGAACTTGGGTCTTCCAATGAGCACAGTCTAAGATACCTCAGATGCTAAGGCTGCAGAACCCCTGAGGGAAGATATCAACATGGATAGGACAGATTCCACCCAGCATCCCTAACATCTGGGAAGAGAAGATGGTGGTGCAGGATAGGGGCATGTGAGCTACGCTGACCAGCCTTACTCCTGTGCATCCTGTGAGTGAGATGGCCGGGTTAACACGTAACTGTCATTCCTCGCCACGGGGGTCCAACTTGCTAGCAGGGGAAAGCTTTTCCCTGCGTGCTAGAGATGGAGCTAGAAATGAATTAAAGAACGAAAACAAAATAACCGTTTACATTGGGTACATTAACAGAATCCCAGGCTGCCCGACACTGGGGCACGCTCCATGCAGCAGCAGTCCAGACTATATTTCCTCTGAGGGACATATCATGAGCTGGTATAAAAGCGCATGTGGTCTAGTGAGAAACCATTCCATTTTGAGGTGGGAACTCTAGGGAAATAGTCGGCTAATGGACCAGAGTCCATTATAAGAGATGGTAGCTCTCCAAGCACTTGCGTTCCAAAACATCTTAGACTCCTAGGAATCCTGGTGTGATTTTTTTAAAAAATATATTTTATTGATTTTTTACAGAGAGGAAGGGAGAGAGATAGAGAGTTAGAAACATCGATGAGAGAGAAACATCGATCAGCTGTCTCCTCCACATCTCCTACTGGGGATATGCCCGCAACCCAGGTACATGCCCTTGACCGGAATCGAACCTGGGACCTTTCAGTCCGCAGGCCGACGCTCTATCCACTGAGCCAAACCGGTTTTGGCTCCTGGTGTGATCTTAAGGTCATAAGTGACCAATGCAAGTGGAAAAATGCATTTTCTTATAGTCATTCCTTTACTATCACCACCTTTAAACAAGTTATCATCTGGCAGTCGTTTTAAACATAGATTGAGTGTTTAGCAAAACAATCTTAATTTTTAAAATCGTGGTAAGAAAAAGGTCTGGGTATCAGGTATTGAAATTGGGGTCTTTCCGAATAGGGGGAAATGCCATACTTATACCCACCCCCGTAACTACACAGATGTCTGTGAAACAATGATACGCCAGTTTAATAGTGGTTAAGGATGCAGACTCTGAAGAGTTCAAATGCTGGGTTCAAATCCTGGTTTGGCTATTTAGTCACTGTGTTCCTGGACCAGTTTCTTGCCTTCTGTGTGCCTATTTCCTCTTTTGTAAAATGGAAATAATAGTGTTTACATCACAGGTTGATAAGATCGTTGACTAAGTTAATAGATGTTAAATGCTCAAAATGTGATTGGCACGTGGTAAATGCTACAGAGGTCTGTGCTACTGGTATTGCTATAACAGGAATAGGATACTTGGCAACCTGGAAGAGTGGCACGGCCACATGCTTTGATGTTTAAAATACTTGAAGCTGCTGTTTACTGGGGGCATCTTTGGTGTCAGGCATAAGAGAGGCAAAAATGTGTGCTTTATCTCCTTGAATTTCACAGTGCCCTGTAAGATAAGTGCCAACTGACAGCTTGAGAGACTGACTTGCTGGTGACTTGCCCAGGGCCCTAGAACAAGTAGCTGGCAGATTCAAACCTGAACTCCCAGCCTGCAGAGCTCGGCTCCTACTCCCTCCGCACCTGCAGGTTTAGGCTGACCTCATTCCTGTCAGCATACCTACAGCCACACCAGCCACAGCATCCAGGCTAGACCCTCCATTTTTCAGAAGAGGAACATGAGACCACTGGGTTTTAAGTGAATTGCCGAGTGTCACCCTCTAATAAGACTGAAGTCCACAGTAGGAAACCAGATCTAATATGAAGGTGGTGTCTCTCTCTCTGAGGGGCCAGTTGGGCAAAAAGACGGATAAGCTGCCACATACCAGATAACTGATTCCACTGGGGTCTAGCAGATGTACACGCAGATACTGGGTAACAAATCATCTTTTGCTTTTGTTGGCTTGTATTTCTACACTTGACAATGTGAATGAACATGGAAAAATAAGAAGTTTTTTTGTTTTTCCACTTTTGCATTTGCTTTGGAAAATCCCCTATGTTTTTAAGAGGGTTCAACATCATGTGTAACAATAATGTAGTTAGTCATCAGGAAAAAACCAGCCCGAGTTTCTTCTTATCACTGGCCCTCAGCAGATGAGTTTTCCGTCCAATAGAGAAACACATTTCTACAAAATATGTATGAGGGATAGATTTAGGACATTATTTATAATAGTATGAAATAAAAGAGATAGTTACCTAATGAATGCTATTGAATTGTGTACTTTAAATGGTTAAAATTACAAGTTTTATGTTGTCTGTTTTACACAATTTTTTTAATATATTGTATTGATTTTTTTACAGAGAGGAAGGGAGAGGGATAGAGAGTTAGAAACATCGATGAGAGAGAAACATCGATCAGCTGCCTCCTGCACACCCCCTACTGGGGATGTGCCCGCAACCAAGGTACATGCCCTTAACCAGAATGGAACCTGGGACCCTTGAGTCCTCAGGCCGATGCTCTATCCACTGAGCCAAACTGGTTAGGGCACAATTTTTAAAAACTAATGTAACACATACCAAAACCATTGACTTGTACACTGTAAATGGATGAATTGTATGGTGTGTGAATTCTATCTCAATAAAGCTGTTAAAAAGAGTCAGCAATAGAGATTTGATTAGTTTATGCTATACCCAGACAATGGAGCTTTATACAACCTTTCTAAAAAAAGAATGAGGAAGCCCTAACCAATTTGGCTCAGTGTATAGAGCATCAGCCTGCGAACTGACCAGTCTCCCAGGTTCGATTCCGGTCAAGGGAACATGCCCAGGTTGTAGGCTCGATCCCCAGTAGGGGGCATTCAGGAGGCAGCCAATCAATGATTCTCTCTCATCATTAATGTTTCTATCTCTCTCTCTCCTTCTAACCTTCCTCTCTGAAATCAATGAAAATATATTTTTAAAAGAATGAGGTATATTTTTATGTTTTGACATGGGAAATGTCCAGATTGTGAAGGGAAAAAAGTTCACATGCAAACTTTTTTCTATGCATTTACCTAGATGCACTTGAATATAGTTTCACTGTATCCGTGTCACTCAACTTACCTTTTTTTCTCTCTGTGTGTTGGGGGTTGGTACATGTAGGCATACCTCACTATTTTTAACTACTTCATACTATTTCCGATCTGATTTTATCATAGTTTATTTAGTTATTTCCATATTGATATATATTTAGGGCATTTACAACTTTCAAGTATTTCCAGCAATGCTGTGATCAATACCCTTGAACAAGCTCAGTAATTCCCCAAGGTAGGCATTGCTAAGTCAAAAGGTACGTGCATTTTTGTACTTGGTAGATACCGACAAATTGCTCTTCGATGAGATGTTATTTCACTCCCAGTGACACATGAGTATGCACATTTCCCCACATCCTAATTTCCAATCCAAGGGTAAAAATAAAAATCTCCATTTGAAATTGTATTTTCATGTTTAAAAATCAGAATGGGCATGTTTTTGCTCTATTTCACATTCTATAAATATTGAGGTTGTGCTGTAGATGCTGGAGAGACATCAGTGAGCACACGCAGATCCCTGCACTTGTGGAACCTACTTGCAAAGCCTATTGGCCATTTATACTTCCCTGTGCCTTTAGCCTGTTTTTCTAATTTGTAGGCTTTCTTAGACATGATTATGGTTGTGGCAAATATTTTCACCCATCCTGTGGCTTGTCTTTTAAACTTTCTTTTCAATGTCTTTTGCATTACTGAACTTTTAAACTTTTATGAGGTCATATTCATCAATCTTTTTATTTATGCTTTTAAGTTTTATGTCTCATTTTAAAAGGCCTTTTTTTTACCCCAAGGTCATAAATATAGCCTGTACTTTTTTTTTTCAATATTTTTATAGTTTTCGTATTTATATTTAGCACCTGAATCCATCTGGAATCTATTTTTGTGAGTTGAGTGGTGTATGGATAGATTTCATATCCTACAGTATATATTTTTTGAATGTTCACATTTTTAAAAAGCATGTATTATTTCTGTAAGCAGAAAGAGCTGTGAAGATTTTGAAAAGACACTTAGAGAGTGACTGTCCAGGGCACAAAGGTGAAGTGATGGGGAAAGTAGGCTGTGGGCCTGTGGAATAGATTTGGGTCATAAGGGTTCTAGATAGGGACAGGGGCAGAAAGATGAGCCCATGCCTGGCCTTGTGTCCTGGTTGTCACAGCAGCTCAGGAAATAATGAAACATCTCAAATATACAAAATGTCATAGCTTCAGAAAACAAGATAAAATGAACCAGAGATTGGATGCTGCAGTATTTCCAGTTGTAACAGAATTGTGAATCCACCATCTGGGACAAAATCGAGTTTGGATTAACAGCCTATTTAAAAATAGCCCAACCCTGGATTAATGATTGGTTTGATTCCCATTAGTTCTGGCTACCAGAGGTTAATAAAAGTAGATTCCTAAAGTGTGTAGGCATGTTAATTAACACCTTTTAGATTTAAGAAAGAGAATGTTGTGTGACAGAAATATGGGTGACAAATGAACAAACCTTCAGAAGATATAATTCTTTCAAGGGGAACTGGTCTGGGTTAATCCACTCAATCATCTCAGTACCTTTCTTCCTTTGGCATGAAACCCATACGACCCTTTAGTGTCTGTGTGACACCAGTGAGTTAAGAAATGCCAGTTCACCTATCAGGCACGCTTGCCTGCTTGCTACGTGCCAGACCCTGTTCTGCGTGTTTTTCGAATGTTAGCTCATTTACTCCCTATAACAACCCCAAGAGGTACAAACGTATTTGTGTGTGGGGGGGGGGGGGGCGGGGGGGTGCATTTTTTCAAACTTTATTGTGATATAAATCATAGCCTTATTTTACTTATGTGGAAACTGAGGCTCCAAAGAGGTCAGTAGGGTGCCCGGGGCCACATAAGATGCAGCAGAATTACAGTTTGGAACCAGATAGTCTGGCTCCAAGTAAGCATAACCGCTGTGTTCATTTAACGCCTCCAAATGGGCTGGTGCGGCAGTCGCAACGAGCAGAACAGAATTCTCCTCCGATGAGCCCTCCTGAGGCAGAGCTGAAAAGCCTGTGCCAGGAGAGGGTATGTGTACCCGCCTCTATGCTTATCAGACCACCTGGAAGGAGCCTGTGTGAAGTTGGAAGACAGCTGCTGCCACGGCCCATCCGACTTCAGTCACAGTGTGAGTTCCATAGTTCCTGGCGGAGCTTGACCTTGTGGCAGACGTGGAGGAGAGTGCCTTCTGATATGAGTGGTGGCACATCCATGCAGGGACGGCTCCTTTACACTTCATTCTGGAAGGCAGTGGCTCTCAATTTGCTTTGCATCACACAATGGAATACTGTACAGCCCTGAGAATGAAGGATTTGCATTTACACAGCAGTATGAATGAATCCACAACAGGGAGTCGTGCCTGGAAGTAGGATAAAGGTACTTCTAGGGTGCTGGCTGCACAACGGTATGTCCACTTTATAAAATCCACAGTGAGCTGTATAGTGTACCCTCTTCTATATGTACACTAGAGGCCCGGTGCACGAACTTTGTGCAGGTGGGGGGTGGTCCCCTCAGCCCAGCCTGTACCTTCTCCAATCTGGGAAATGTTGATTTTGAGGTCATGGCATCCAAGAAAAGATGATCACTGCAGGATCAGGCCTAAACTGGCAGTCGGACATCCCTCTCGCAATCCAGGACCACTGGCTTCTAACTGCTCACCTGCCTGCCTGCCTGATCACCCCTAACTGCCCTCTCCTGCTGGCCTGATCGCCCCTAACTGCCCTCTCCTGCTGGCCTGATCGCCCCTAACTGCCCTCTCCTGCTGGCCTGATTGCCCCTAACTGCCCTCTCCTGCTGGTCTGATCACCCCTAACCACCCTCACCTGCTGGACTGATCACCCCTAACTGCCCTCTCCTGCTGGCCTGATCGCCCCTAACTGCCCTCTCCTGCTGGCCTGATCTCCCCTAACTGCCTCTGCCTCGGCCCCTGCCACCATGGCTTTGTCCAGAAGGAGGACTGGACGACCTGGTCTAATTAGCATATTACCCTTTTATTAGTATAGATTATTTTACTAAAGAGTTTTTTAAAATAGTATATTCTGTAGTTAGCTGAGGTGTTGTAAAACACTCAAGCTCCTGAACTCACATCCAGAGAGTCCCATTCTGGGTGGAGCCCAAGAGTCTGCAGTTGTGATAGATGCCTCAGGTAATTCTGCGGCAGGTAGTGCAGAGATATGCCTGTAAGAAACACAGTGATGCCACTGACCTCGTCTGCTGTTGGTCAGCTTAACTCTGGCCGGCAGCAGGACTGCATAAGCCGAGCAAAAGGTTTTTTGAGAATGACTGAATCCACACTATAAGATACAGCTTACATGAAAAATCCACAAAAGTGCAGAAACACTATATAAAATGCCTGCAACAAGATTTCTCTGAATCCCTCTGATGCTTAGATGAGAGCTGTTTAAAAATCTTCCTGCATTTTAATGGTGTGGCTCTAGCCTACCAAAGTTTATCTCCATTAGATAGAAGTCATCCTTGTATGACTAAATCACCACCCACACCCTCCATGGTTTCTTCTTCCCCTTCCACCCAAATGCAAAAGCCGTGGCTACACTGATTCTCCCAGCGTTTCCGCTGGGCCTTTGTCATACCATTTTATGCCAGCTTACATGTGTGGCTTGAACCGTACCTTATTATTGGCCTGTAAGAGCACATCTAATTCTGAGTGATGGTTGGGCATGTCTCAAGGTATTGCCCTATTAGTAATTCTTTGAGTATTGCCGATGTGTTGAGCAATGAGAAAACCCCGGAAAATCTTGTTGCCCGTCTTCTCTTAAGAATCTGCCTCATCCTTTCAGTCCAATCATTTGATTGAGGGTAGGTGAATAAGGCCCCTGTCTACCAATTTCTTAAACTCAATTGAGGTAAACAGAGGCACTCTGTCAGAAAGGATAATGGCTGGCCTACACGTGCTGCAAATGATGGGTGCAGAGCTGTGGCTGTGAGATGAACCAAGGCTACCTCCACCCATTGTGAGAAAGTGTCTAGTAGAGTCAAAAAGCACAGCTGGAGTGGCTCCTAATGTTTATTTGGACTTTTCAGTGAGGTTCCTGTGTCACAGCCCTTGGAAACGTAGGTGCCTTTTAAGAGGCCTGACTTGCATCATACATTTATGTGCATGAAATCAATTCTAGGCATCTGGCCCACTCTTTCTTGGGAATAGTTTGCCAGTGAGCAATGTGCTATGTGACCAAGCTGTCTCATATCCTTTGTGAAATTGGCAGGGCATGAATCATTCATTAAATATATACAAACTAGCAAAGATCAAGATAAGATGTGCTTTAATGGGTGAGTAAGCTCAGGTGGCTTATTAACAACTGCATTTCCTCATGCTTCTTCCGAAATGGACATAGCTCAACCCATATTTTCAGCGAGGAGCTGATACGAGATGAAGCTAATTATAGTATTGGATGAAGCTAAAGAGTTGGGCTTGGGAGATGTTTTGACCTTACGATGTTCATTGGCGGTGGCCCGGGTAACCTTGGGTCTGCTCTGGCAGGCAGTTCAGAGCCTAAACATTCAGTGTTACTCCTAGAGACAGATTGAGCAAAAGGCGAGTTGTGGGTCATTGTTGAAGCTAAGATCTTCAGTGCAGGAAAGACTTACGATCAATGAATTGCAAATACACAGCCAGAGAAACTGTTGGGAAACAGTATCTTCCAAAATAGATGCTGGTTTCTTTGTCGATGTGTGCACAGGCCTACTTTGCAGATAACATCGGCTTTGAGTGATGACCAGTTAGTGTCTCAGAGCTCTTATAGACACAAAAGTAAGCCCATGGCATTCCAGAAAGCATCTTCTCATTGATGAATCTAGTGACACTGTTGAACAAGTGACTTAGTAATAGTTGTTTTTGTCTGGTGGGGAGATGGACCTGGGAGAAGAAGCTCTTGCTTTGTTTTGGGAGTTAGAGATACCTCTTGAATTTGGGAGTTAGATGCCTCAAGGTTTTGTTCTCAGAAAGACAAATATCTATTGCACCAAGGTGATTACAGAGGAAGTTATGTTTAACATTGGAGCAATGTGGAACAAACATTAATCTTAGAGTTAAATAAACAGAAAACCAGTTCAAAGCTACTGGTTTGAACTCAGTGTTCTCATCTGTAAAGTGAGGATAATAACATCTGCTTTACCTATCTCATTGGGTTCCTCTTGAAGATAATAAATAAGATGAAGTATATGAAAATACTTTGGAAATTATGTTAAATATCAGCATTTTAGGCAGATATGATTTCCTGAAATCTTTGAGGTTTTCCTCAGATTCCATGATTATGACATCATTTAAATATGCTACCCCCTTCATAATGCTAATAATAAAATTCTCAGTGAAATGCTGGCAATGTCCCAAATCATGAAAATTCCTACTAAAGCAGCTCATCTTCTCATGCTCCTCAGTGAGTGATCATTGTCAATGGGTTGGCTGAAAGCATCGTTACCAATTGTTTCGTAAGCTTGAGAAATCTGTTGATAATTTTAAAAAGGTAGGGTGTTGTGATGAAATGAATGTGTAGGCACTGGTCCTTTTTTTAAAAATATTTTTTTATTGCTTTCAGAGAGGAAGGGAGAGGGAGAGAGAGATAGAAACATCAATGATGAGAGAGAATCATTGATCGATTGCCTCCATGCCCACACTGAAATTGAGCTGGCAACCCGGTCATATGCCCTGACTGGGAATGGAACCATGACCTCCTGGTTCATAGGTCGACACTCAACCACTGGGCCACAATGGCTGGGCCTTTTTTTTAAAAAGTCAATATATTTGTATTGACTTGGCAATAGTAAGTACAGTGAGGCCTTGACTTACGAGTGTTCCGAATAACGAGTTTTTTGAGATACCAGCTGTCTCTCAGCCGATTTTTTGCATTGAGTTGATACAGTAATTTGAGTTAACGAGCTCCTTAACGAGCTCGGTCTCGGAACGAATTAAACTCATAAGTCAAGGCCCCACTGTACAGCAAATTTAAAAAGCTACTTTGTTATAGAAATTTGTTAGTTGGTTTAAGTGATCTAGGACTGTAGTGTTAAAGTATGCTCAGATCCTTGGCTTTATTAAAAATGGACAACAGGCCCAGCCAGCCTGGCTCAGAGGCTGAGCGTCGACCCATGGACCAGCAGGCCGTGGTTCGATTCCCAGTCAGGCACATGCTCAAGTTGCCAGCATGATCCCCAGTGTGGGGCATGAAGGAGGCAGCCGATCAATGATTCTTTCTCATCATTGATGTTTCTAATCTCCTTCTCCCCCTCCCTTCCTCTCTGAAATCAATAAAAATAAGTTTGATTATTTTGAACAACAACAAAAATGAACAACAGAAAGGAAGTAAATCTCATTTTTAACACTTATTTGAAGGAGGTTGAGTAACTATCATATAGCTTCTTAAGTTTGTTGACAACAAATGTAGGCTGACTTTGTTAAGGGATAAATTGAAAGAATCCTCAATTCTTTCACACATATGTGGCCCTTCATTGATGTCCACTGGATAAAGCAGGGCTTCTCCTGAGTCTGTGTACACAGGCTGGGTGATAGTCAGGCCCTTCTTTCTCATACTCTTCTCCTCAGTAGCCCCTGATGCTGCCTCGCCTCCCTCCCTCTCCTGTAATAGTCTTGCTGATCTGTTCTAACCAACGCCCAAAGGGGAGTGGTGATAGAATTGAGGCAGAGAAAACAATTTCAAGCATCTACATTTCTCTTTCTGAGACCCAAAGTCCAATCTTAAGGAAGAGATGAAAGTCATGATTAAATTGCCCAAACTCCAGCTTTACTGATTCCTTATTCATATTCTATGTTATTCGCTTGGACTTGGTTAGATTAATGAGTTGGTGACCAGAAGGCTCAATGATCACATAAATCATATAATCTAAAAATATTTTTATAGTTTTTTTTTTTGATTGTATAAAAATAAGAAATGTCTATTCTTTAGTCAACATTCACATTTGCATCAAGATGATTTTTCTTTCTGAATCTATAGGGAGATTAATCAGCTAAGGTGCCTTCATTTTGAATAGTTTACATAGTAATTTCTACCCCTTCTCTAGTACAGTTCTGTGTTTTCCAAGGGAAGGGCAGCCTGTGAATTTCTCACCTGGGGCTTCATTCTCTCTGCATGACTTCTCGTTTCCGGTGATCAGCTCTGACTTCTCTTGATCCTGCCTCTCACCTTTACAAGCTACGGAAGCCAGAAGCCAGATCAAACCATAATTTTTTTTACCTTTACCTTTTTTAAACTTCCCTCTCCTCCCGTCAGCTTTTTATTTTAAAATTTTTCAAACCTATAGAAAATTTGTAAAAATAGTAAAATAAATAGTCTTCATGTGGATCCTCCAGGTCACATTTACTTTCTCTCTCTCAGAAGCTCCATCTACAGATTTTGCTAAAGAATCTGTAATAAGAAATGGTAAATGGCATGCTTGTTTACTAAGTCCTTCAGCATGCACCATCTAAAAATGACTTTTCTCTACCTAACCACAACACACCATTATTAAATTAAGAAAAACAATGATCATTCAATAAACCATTTTAAAGTTCTCCAGTGTTTCCAAGAATGCCTTTTATAACTTTTTTCCCCTCTTAGAATCCAAACAAGGATTGGAAACACATTGCATAGAGTGTCATATCTCTTTAGTCTTATAACCTGGGATAGTTGCCCTGCCTTTTGTTGCCATTGACCTGCTCATATTGAGCCAGTTTTATGTCATTGACTGATTCCTAATGAACCAATTCCTCATTGCCAAGTTCCCAGGCTGTCCTCTCACAGTAACGAGGTGAAATCTCTCCTCCACAGCAGGGTCAGACTGGAAATCTTACATGGGTGAGCCTGGAGATAGTTAAAAATCTATGCAATAGCTTCAATCACTTTGGCAACAGACCCTGTAGGGAAATGTTGTGAAAGATGTGTTTATGGTTAAGGTTTCAGCACAAATTGCCAAGGAGACCTGCTCCTGGGCCTAGCACTGTCCTCAGGCATTCTGTCCTGGGAATTCTCTGTGAGGGATTCTCCTGCTGTCAGGGATTCAGTCCTTGGGCTTAAAAAATAAACCCACCTGGCTGTTTGTGTGCTAACAGGTGTTGAAGGACATGCTCTCAAGGTAGCCCCTTCTGCTTCCTGAATCCACACTTCACTTTTTAAAAATCTTCCATGTGTCTGGTCTATCTGAACTGATCTGCAGACCCCCTGGAACATGCCTTTCTGCTGACTGTTGACATGTGACCTCTATCTATATTTTATGGACACAGTTTGTATTTGAGTTTTTTAAAAATTGCTCTAATACTGTGTCATCTGCTAGGGCCTATAGTTTTTCACCAGCCAATTCGGTGCTCTCAAGCCCCCAAACAAATGTGAGCTTACCATGTTTCTGGCACTCTTTGTAAAGAGTGTGAGGATTAAATGAGATCGCAACCCCATCATGCACAAGTGAAATTAATCCCATAACACAGATGAGAAAACTGATCCACTCAGAGAGATTTAGCAACTTGCCCACTACCGCATGGCTAGGGGTTTAAACTGGATTCTAGAACCTGCATACTTCATCTTTTTATGAGATGCCACTAAACAGGCACTGCATATCTTTAAAAAAAAATTTTAAATATATTTTATTGATTTTTTACAGAGAGGAAGGGAGAGGGATAGAGAGTTAGAAACATCCATGAGAGAGAAACATCGATCAGCTAGCTGCCTCCTGCACACCCCCTACTGGGGATGTGCCCGCAACCAAGGTACATGCCCTTGACTGGAATCGAACTGGGACTCTTCAGTCCACAGGCCGACACTCTAGCCACTGAGCCAAACTGGTCAGGGCTCTTTTAAAAAATTTTAGATGCTGTTTTGAGATAGAGTGCTGCTGAAATACTGGTTTTGATGTCATTACTAAACTATTGAGCCATTGGTGGATTTAAACCTCAGAGCAATGGTACTAGTGAGAAGCCCACCGTTGTTGAGTTGAGCTCTTGAAGGAACCTCATGTTGGCAATGCCAGGGCTTCTCCTGCTGTCAGGGGCTCAGCACCCTAGTCTGGACCCTGGCTTGCTTCACTTTCAAATGAAAGCCTTTTAGGGCACAGACACAGAGAGTAGGATAATGGAAAGAAAAAGTTTTATTCTCCAAAGCAGTCTATGAGGACACTAGAAATTACCTTTTTTTTTTTTTTTTGTCACTAAAAAATGAGCCCCATGGTAGCAAAATATAGACAATAAGGATAAGCACCTCCAACAAACTGCCTTTTCTTTGGGTCAAATGGCTATGAATTGACCTCGTCATAAATTATAGCCACGTGACACCTGCAGGAACTCATAAGAGATAAAACACCAAGTGGGGAGAAAGACCCAAAACATCAACACTGAACTAGAGTGGCCCTCACCAACCATAAAAGAGAACCTTCACGTGGACAATCAGTGTATAGGGTTAGCTGTAATTGTCGTATCTTTTAAAATAACATTAAAAAAAAATCTCTTTAAGTACTTGTTGTACTTTGGGATAAGATGATGTGATTACGTTTGCCTTCTCTCCCCAGGGACGGAAAACAGAAGTTCTCAGCTTTTTATAGCAGGCGGCCTCTAGGGGTTTTCACTTCGGTGACTTAAAAACAAGTTTCCTGTCTCTATGAAAAAAAAAAAAAAGAGAAGGGAGCATGGGGAAATTATGATGGTTGGGACATGAGAATTGTGGCTGGTTTTCAGAACTCAATTTTTAAAAATTTCTTATAATGTCCTAATTTATAGCTTACAAATTAAAATTTTTAGAGGGAGGGGAACAGATTCATCAGCCTCTGACCTGGGAATAGAGTGGGAGGAAGAGAGAGGGTGGAGCTGGCAGAGGAGGAAGGCAGAGGAATTTTCTAGAGTCCTGTTTTGGTTGATGGTTGGTGATTAATGAGACAAGCCGCTTCTCCGGGAGTCTTGACTGTCTTAAAATCAAAAAAGAAGAAAAGAAAATGTATTCCAGCTCAATGCATCTTCAAATTTTTCCTTTCTTTTTTTCAATTGAAAAAGACTCCCTGGTTTGGAAGTGGAGATTCCCTAAGCCTCTCTACTCACTTGTTCAGGAAGAAATAAAGCAGAACCTGACATCTACATTTCTCAGATATTGGAAAACATTAGTGCCACGGGGCAAATGTGTAAGCAAATGAAATTTCATCTCCCCCTGATGTCGGACGAGTCTAACCCAAAGCCATATCGTTGGTTTAGATCTCGGCACTCTCTCATACGGAAACGCTCCAAGAAGGTGCATTGCTCTGGGATTGATCTCTGTTCTTTTCAGAGACCACCTCAGTGTGGCTGTAGGCTTTTTCATCAATACTGGCAAATAATCTAATCTAATTATTTAGATTAGAGGTGACCCCACATCCAACTGGACTTCCTCGGTTGTTTATTATTTCATCCTGCCATTCAATCATTTAGCAATATTGGTCAGTCACCTATGTATGTGGCAGGCTACGCTCAGTGCTGCCAGCACAGACATGTACAATCCCTGGCTGCAGGGAAGCCTGCGGCTTCCGGAAGTGTTAGGAGCAGGGTTGCAGAAGTGCCATCAGAGTTCAGAAGGGAGAGCAACAGGCTGTAAGGGATGGACCCAGGGAGGAAGAGGGTCAGAAAGGTGTTGGATGGAGGGGGCTTTTGGTTGAGCCTTGAAAAGGCAAGTGGACGTTGGCCCCTTTGGGTGGACAAAGGACTATTCATGCAGAAGAAAGAGAATGTATTAAAGATAAGGCCGATGGTTGGCTCTTTCTGGAAATACACATAATTAAGAATGGCAGGCCGAGTCCTCTCTCCCCCAGAGGGACAAAAGCCACAGCAGTCGCCACCACCCATGAGGATCCCAGGGCCCTGTCGGCCAGCAGCCTCTTGGAGCAGAGACCAAAAGGTCAAGGAAACAAAGGACAAAATGGATCTGTACCCAAAAGGATGGATGCGATGGTGATGATTTGGAACCTTGCTTGAGTCCACAGGCAACGCCCCAATAATGCGTATACTGCCGTGTCAGATTGGCACTTCCCCAGTCACTACGCCTGCATCTGCCTATCCAAACAGGGGAAAAAATGATCGTCAAGAGAATTAGGACTTTTTTCTTAATTTCATTGACTTCAGAGATAATTGTAGACTTGCAGTGGAAGTATTGGAATTTCACAAAAGACATAGGACTTAACTGGAAAATGGGGAAAAAAGAAAAAAAAATCCCTCTAGGTAGCTTAGGTGAAAAAAATGTCCCTTTTGTTTTGCCGTTGGTTATGATTTCAGAGCATAATGCTTTGGGCTTTTGTTTGGTTGGTTTTTTTTACTATTATTTTTCGGATTTTAAAATCTGTACGTACATACAGTTTTCTCTCATTTTTAAACCCTTTCCTCCCCCATTGTGACATTTGCACTTGGAGAACACCCCAGAAAGTGGGAATTCCGTTTTTCCCTTCCAAACTGGAAGAACATTCTTACAAAGAATTTTTGTCTTGGAGAATTTAACAGTGTTCCCCAAGGCTGTGTCTTCAAGGGTGGCTCATTTTCTCTGACACTTGTTACTCACCGTAAAGTACTAGGAGTCCTCAGAAACGGTCTGTTCCTGTACATTACACTGCTTGAGTCAGGATTAGTTTTATTTCACAGCTGAGAACAGTGGTAACTTGTTTACAGAAATGCATTTGGGAGAGAAAAATCTTGTAAAGCACAGTGAATGTTTCTTCAATTTCTTGTTCAGCCAACGAGGAAAAGACATTGCCTTTATTTTGACCATTAGTCACTTCTCAATCAATGTAAGATCCTGTTGAGCATTAAAAATAAGAGAGAGCGCGCGGCTAGAGCCTGGTGTGTGGGGAGGACGGCGCTGAGAGGCCTGTGTGCCCCGGGAGGGGCTTTGCTCCGGCTCGATGCCCTGGAGCCGCCGTGGGATAAGCCGTGGAGCCCAGGGACCGTTCACATTTGATTAACCCCCAATAATGGAGCCTTTACTACCAAACATTGTGCTGCTTTTGGACTTTATATTTTTCAAACGATGAAAGTGATGTCAGAAATACAAAATTGGTGTTTTTCTTGGCAATATAATGAGTGAGGGATTGACATTTGTTTCAGCCGACTAGAACTGGCTTGGGAGAGGCAGTCAGTACCTATTGTTGAATGAGTGTGTGAGAAAACCAAGAGTTGAGCTTTTGTGTAGGATGGTCGCTTACACAATGGAAATGTATCTGATTTTTTTGAAAATTCACACCCAGATTTACCAATGAGCCTGGTCACCTTGGGAAGCTGCGTTCAACCCCTCAAGGCTTCGGTGCAGGCGACAGTGTAGGTGCCGCGCTCAGCTTTGTCTCGGACCTGTGGTCGGCCCGTCTTTGCTGTCCAGTTCCCGATTCCTGAGGTCAGGCACTGTGTTCCAGCACGTTGCTGGACCACCCTTGCCTGCCACCGTGTCTCAGCGCATCCTTAAAGGGCCTCCCTGCCCACCTCGCTCGAGATCGCCCCCCTTTCCTTAACCATGGAGCAAGTGTTTAGGAGCTTTTGGTATCTTTTTTTTTTCTCTTCATGCCCAACTTTGCACTCCTAAAATTCAAAGCATTACCTCAGCTCTGGAGTCATATCTGTCCACATACAAATACTATTTGATGGTGCATGTAGATATAATGAGATTACCCAGGGAAAAAATTCCAGGAGATAGGCTTTGCCAGTGATGCCTTACTATGTGGTATTTTTTCTTAATATAGTGTGTCCGTACCTTTAATAGTAATATATTGACTGTCCATGATCAGTCGACAAGTACAGTGGATGTGCACGACCCCTTACGGTGCTATAAGAACAAATCTGTACAACATGTTTGGCAGGTGATCATTTGGAATAGTCACCCTGGGCAAAACAAACTGTCCAGCCCCATGCTGCTTCCAGGCAGAGCAGAGCACTGGCGTTTATAACAGTAGCAGCAGGACTCCTGGGACCCCCGATTTCCTTCCAAACCCCTTCTTGACAAGTTCCTGTGTTCATGAACAAGGTCGGGAATTCCAGGCCCAGTGCACAGGAAACAACAGTGAAGCTTCATGGGATTACATGGCTGACTTGGGGGCGGGGATTAAGGGGGGCATTGCATCTGTGTAAGTGTGGGTTCTCCGCTTTGCAAGTATGGAAACGGGCTGGGAGTTCACATGGGCTGGCCAGGACCCTTCAATTCCGTGCAGAAGCCACAGTGAGCCCTGGGCAGTTTGCCACGAAGCAGACATTTGCATGAATTTCGGGTTGCAGAAACAGGATATGTAGGCAGCATATGGGTTTTGTCTATGTCTTTTCTTCTGTTGCTGCTTCATTCACTCTACTTTTTTAGCCTCTTTGTTGACCAGTGGCCAAACATATGGCGGGGAAAACACCTAGCAGCCAGATCCGTGAGGCACAGCCACTCCAGACTCCACGACTTTGGGGCTTGCTGTGTCCTTACATAGAGGACAACTTGGGGGACACGCTGATATACCAGCTTGCAAACCCCTTTTGGGTTTGCACACCAATGGGAGCAAACAATATCTTTAACTTCTCAAAGACTCCTCAAGGGTCTTCTCAGCCTCCTCCTTCCGGTTCTTCAGTGGGGGGAAAGAGAAATATCTCAGCACCAGAAGTGGTACAGAGCAAGCTTGGGTCAGGTTTCCTTGATTTTGTCTTTGATATTTTCCATCCCTCAGGTGACTAGAGCAGGGATCCTCAAACTTTTTAAACAGGGGGCCAGTTCACTGTTCCTCAGACCGTTGGAGGGCCGGACTATAGTATTAAAAAAAACTATGAACAAATTCCTATGCACACTGCACATATCTTATTTTGAAGTAAAAAAACAAAACGGGAACAAATACAATATTTGGATTTGCATGTGGCCCGCGGGCCGTAGTTTGAGGACCCCTGGACTAGAGCATGCAGCTGAGGGGTTAAGAACTGAGCAGAGTCTGTGGGTGGGTTACCCAACTTCATGCCTGGTTACAGTGGTTCTTCCACTAGTGGGAATGCGAGTCCCCTGGATTCTGATGAAAACGCAGGCTGCTGGTCCTTTACCCCCAGTGTCTGATTCGGTGCCTGAGGGGCAGAGCTCAAGAATGTACATTTCTGACGAGGTGCCAGGTGGTGCGGATGGACCACACTTGGAGAACCACTGCCTTAGGTCACTTAAGACTGTGTCCACCCGTGTGAAAGGTAATACCAGTACCTCCTGCTCATGGCTATCATTGTCACGTGAATGTAGGTGAAATGCGTTGAGCTGTGAATACTGCTCTGCAAGCATAACCATTCTGGAAACTTTTGCTGGTGCTTTTTGTCCTTGTTTTGTGTGTCAGTGTTTGGTGTGTTTTTTTGTAATGAGCCATTAGCAGGTGTGAACTTTGGAAGCTGAGTTTATAACCTGACTTAAGTAATGTGCTATTTTCAATTCTTTCTTCTTTCTTTCTTTTTTTTTTTGTGTGGCATAATTTATACAGTTATTTAAAAACATCATTTTAAAAAATTCTTGTAAGGGACTCATCCATTATTTAATTTAAGGCTTAATATGCTATGGCGCTATTTCCTTCCCTGGTATTTTTAAAATGAACAGTCTGTTTCAGGTGGTTGTCATATAATTATGCATTCTGATTTCTTTCGCATGATAAAATGTTTTTATGTTATAAATTCTGTGCATAATCTCAGTGGACTTGCTGACATTTATATAAAATCATTTCTTGTTGGACACCTACCAATAGAGCATTGGTTGAGTAAATGGTAGTACTTTCATGTATAAGACATTAAGCAGCCATTTAAAAAGATATAGTAGAAGTATATTTGTTAACATAGAGACATATTCACGATTATATGTAAAATGAGATGATTTTACCAAAAGATCAACTGCCTCCGGATCTATTAGGTCGTTTACCGCCCCAGTCTCAGCAGCTTTCAAACTTTAATGGGCCTCAGAGTCACCAAGGAAGCCTAGTAAATGCAGGTTTCAGGCTTCCTGCCTCGAGTTTGATGTAGGAGACGGGACTCAGGGGCTGGCATTTTTACAAGGACCCAGGTGATTCTCTCTCTTTTTTTTTTTAAGGACCCAGGTGATTCTGATGTGGGAGTGACACTCCTCCCATTTCTACCTGTGGGAGCTAAACTTAATTTTCCGAGCTTCTCCTACTTTCTTCTCAACACCTAGAGAACTTTGTGGCACTTCTTGCTTGCTTTCTTGTGTCATGTGGATCTTGATGAAGCCTTCTGAATGCTAAGACTTTTCCCAGTCCTCCAAGCAGGCCCCGTCGGGCTTCCCTGTCAGAGCACTGGGGTTTGTGTCAAGCCCCACGTGAGTCCCTGAATACAGATACTGAAATATTTGGAATCCAGTGTTGTTGACTTTGTAACGAGGAGAAAGAGTCCCAGCATTTCAGAACTCTTAAGTACACCTGGTACTAGCAATAATCACCTTTCCAACCTTGATAGAGAGAGAGAGAAAAAAAAATCTTGTTTAAATGACCTTGGCAGTCAGGCTGTGAAAAGTAAATAGTTTGTCCTTTGCGTATTAATTCTAGTGTAAGCCAGACAGCCGGTGTTCATTGAGAGGTGGTCAAAACCCTTCACGAGGCTTGTCATTCCTAAAGCTTTGTGGGAATACTATTATCTTCCGGATTTATTGCCTGGTTTCTTTCTTAGACTTTGTGCCCTTGAGGTTTATTCAAGGTGAGTGTCACACCTTGCAGTTCACTTAGGGGCCATCTGTGCTCAAGTTGAAGTGAGTTTCCCATTAAAGTATTTCTTCGGTTTTATAGGTTTGGTTTCTCTCCTTCCTTAAGCCAAATCATATTGGCAATCCATCTCAGGTCAGGCTCTGTGTCTGACACTCTCCTCTGTGTAGCAGGCCAGCTGTCACAGATGTAGTGTGATAAGTATAACAATTGGTAAATATTTTGTTGAGATTATTTTGAAATTTTCCCTTACCTATGAGGGGACTAGGCCATATTTTGTACAAACCTGTGATTATCCTAGCTTTAAAAGCACAAATTGCTACCTAACAGCATTCCCCAGGAGGAAACCTGAAGAGCCAGGTTTGATAGCTTGCTTCTCAGAAAAAGTTCTTTCTTGCTTCACATGCAAATGTTAACTTTGTACAATTAACTCCAGATGACCGGCAAATTGGTATTATGGGCAAATAGAAGGTGCTGGTTAATGAAATGATTCTGGCAGATTGTACTTGTCCATATGGCAAACTCAGAATCATTCTTCAGAACTCTGTTCAGACATCAGATCTAAAACCCTACACCTGTAAAGTTTTACATGCTCCCCTTGCTTGGAAAAAGTTAATCATTTCTTTAATTCTCCATCCACAACAATACCTTTCACACAGCTCTGTGATCAACTATCACAGTCCAGTGTACTTACATGTTTGCACGTTGCTCTTGTCCACCAGGTCAGAAACTCACTGGGCATAGAGTGTGACCTACTTATCTGTACAATCTAATCACCTGGATAAATGCCTGGGTAGAGCAGAACTCAGTAAGTGCATGTATGAATGAATAATCTGCAATGAACAAGTGGCATCAACTGGATAAACTGGTTGTTTTCTGAGAATTCCTGCAGTTACCAAATTTAAAGCTATCACCTTGTCATGACAAATTTCTCTAAAATATTGTTATAGTAAGGATAAATGGTGAGGCCCTAGCCCATTTGGCTCAGTGGATGGAGTGTCAGACTGCGGACTGAAGGGTCCCAGGTTCGATTGCAGTCAAGGGCATGTGTCTCAGTTGTAGACTCCAGCCCTGGCCCTGGTCGGGGCACGTGCAGGAGGCAACCAATTGATGGATGTGTCTCTCTCACATCGATGTTTCTCTCTCTCTCTCTCTCTCTCTCTCTCTCTCTCTCTCTCTCCCCCCCCCCCTCCCTTCTACTCTCTCTAAAAGTCAGTGGAAGAGTATCTTTGGGTGAGAATTAACAACAACAAAAAGAATAAATCGTGCAAAAGATAAGTCCAGCATCTGCTTCTTCCTGTATTCCTCATGGCAACTGTGTGTTCCCAGCCTGTGGGACCCCTGATTTAAGGAACAGTGCTGAAATTCTGTGGAAAATTGCTCTACATTAGCCCATTAGCTACTATTAAATTCCTTTCCTGGGCTCTTGAATTCCACAGAAGGCTTAGCTATCACAGATATTTGAACCGTACATATATGTGGTAGACATCAAACACACAATCCCCAATCTCTAATCCTAAAATGTATGCATTGAAAGAGCCAGATGATATAGAATTGAAAGGGACCTCTTCCCTTTCCTGATTAGGAAACCAAGCCTCTTGAGAAAGGGGCATTTTCGTTAGTGGAAGGAGCGCCAGAATTGTAATCAAGTAGGCAGGATTCCGGTCTTGGCTCTGGGGCTCAAATCACTGTCTCCTCCTGGCTGGCTGTGTGATCATAAGCAGTTTACTTCATATTTTTTGAAGATCAGTGCTCTCATTTGTAAAGTTTGGTTAAAGACCCACCTCAGTGAGTTATGACAAGGGATGTCCTGAGATGCTGTGGGCCGGGGTATAGACTGATGTCTGCACAGAGCAAATCCCCAGAGACCGCAGTCTCTGTCCTTCCTGCCCACATCACACCCCCTGTGACACAGTTAGGACCTAGAGGTTCTCCTGGGGTATTATTAGGGTATGTGTGGTTCCCAGTTTACAAGACGCCTGCACATCAAAGATGCACGTCAAAGATACGCGGACACTCACCACAAAGGAGCTGTGTCCCACCAGCATTTGAATACAAGAGTCAGTTTCTCACCTTAAGAACAAGCTCCCTTCGGAGTTACATGTTTACTGGCTGTTGATTTTTTTTTTTTTTGATCTATTTTTCCCTTTCCTTGCCCTGAGAATTATGGCACCTCCCAGTCAGCCATCAACTACAATTGAAGTTTGTGTAATTGTGTGAATTAGCAAGATCATCAACATATATATATGATAAAAGTGTAATATGCAAATCAACCGAACAGCAGGATGACCTTCTGAACCACCACGCTATGACATGCACTGGCACTAGGCCAGCCAAGGCGGGTGCGATGCAATTGGTCCGGGGAGCCCTGCCATCACCCCAGGATCGCCCTGCAGAGGGAGGCCCAGGCCACCCTCTGCACAGATCGATTGTGGAGCCCGGGCCGGGTGGGCGGGGCCTCCCTCTTTGGGGCCCAGGCTACCTGGCCTGCAGCCGGTGGGCAGGGCCTCCCTCTGTGGGGCAATAGATCTGGGGCCCCCACAATCAATCGCCCCACAGAGGGAGGCCCAGGCCACCAGCCATCGACGCTGTGGCGGGTGTGTGGGGCCGGCCAGCAATCACCCTGCAGAGGGAGGCCCAGGCCAGCCAAGCAATCGCACCCCATGCCTGCCGCCTGCAGAGGGAGGGGACCAGTGGCCAGGAAGGGGGGGAAGCACCACACAGATGGCAAGCAGTGGCAGTGGCGGGGGTGGGGCCAGGGGAAGGAAAGCCCCAATAGGCCCTGATCATCAGCCAGGCCTAGGGACCCTACCTGATGGGTCCTAGATTGCAAGAGGGAACAGACTGGGCTGAGGGACATCCCTCCAACCCCCTCCCCCTTGCATGAATTTCGTGCACTGGGCCTCTAGTGCACCAGGGGGCAGATGTTCCAACCAATTATGACATGCACGCACCACCAGGGGGCAGACACTCAACGCAGAAGCTGCTGAGCTGCAGTGACTTGGTAACTGTGGTTCTCAGGTGACACACCTGGAACCAGAGAGGAGGGAGGCCAGTTCTGTGGTGTGTCACCCGAGAACCACCCTCTCACAATCCAGGACCCCTCAGGGTATGTTGGAGAGCTGGTTTCAGCCCAATCCCTGCAGGCCAGGCCAAGGGACCCCACCGGTGCACCCGGCCTCTAGTTTTCTATAAAGCACTAGAAACTCAGAGCAAAGCATATAATAAGCATTTTGGAAAAACGAGATCTATGTCCCTCAACAAGTCTTCAGGTTTTTTTTTGGTTTTGGTTGGGTTTTTTTAAAAATATATTTTTATTGATCTTAGAGAGGAAAGGAGAGGGAGAGAGAGATAGAAACATCAATGATGAGAGAATCATTGATCAGCTGCCTCCTGCACCGCCTCCCCCCCCCCCCCCCCCGCCACTGGGCATGTGGCCTGATCGGAATCGAACCTGGGACCTTTCAGTCCACAGGCCAACACTCTATCCACTGAGCCAAACCAGCTAGGGCTAGCCTTCAGTTTTTAAATATCACATTGTAAAATAGTAAGTTAAATATTTGTGCTGAAGTGAAGGGTCTGGGCTGGCAGTACACTGGGGGCCCTTTAAGCACAGCGGTGCTGGTCGTGAACTGGAGCATCATGAAGCTTTAATCAGGGGGAGAAGCAGTGGTTGTTTCCCTTGGTCATTCTCCCAGAGTCCATTTGTCATTTTAAAAGACAACTTATTTTTCGGTCTTTTTTTTTTCTTTATAAAGGCAGAAACCTGTGGGTTCTTGTCGTGGGACGCTCACCAAAGGAACACAGAATCGGGATTCCAGAGTTCAAGTACGTGGCAAATATGCACGGAGATGAGGTATGTATGGGGCCTAAATAGGTGAAACGTCACCACAGAAACTCTGCTGAGGTCTTTTGAGCTCTGCCTAAGTGCCAGGAGGCAGCACAAATTACAGCAAAGAATCTGGAACGGTCTCCTGTTGGGCCTTCTGAGAGAATTAAGCAACCAGAACCCAACAACCATCGCAGGCATTTGGTTTTTTACCCCCCCCCAACCCCCCCCCCCCCCCATCAGCAACAAGGTGACCCAGCAAAGGAGCTACATTCTGTTTCAATTCCAAGCAATCAGAAGATCCCAAATTACTATCCAAACTCATAATATCTGGGTTTTTAATGCTTTTGTCACTTGGTCTTCATCCATGCTCAAGTTTAGACAATCAAAGTTAGGGTTCTCTCATAGCCACCATTCTACAAACACTCTAAAATTCCATTAATGCCTTGTCTCTTTTCCAACTTAGCAGGGATAAATTCTATTTTTATCTTGTTTTCTGTTATTTATTTTATATTTTGCAAAATACCCTTTTACTGCTCCTACCTGCCCTGCCATTCTTGCTAGGCATTTGAAAATGCTCACTGCTATTTCTCACCTTACATCTCAGAGTATTTTAGAATATGACAGCTGGCCCTAGCTGGTTTTGCTCAGTGGATAGAGCATCGGCCTGCAGACTGAAAGGTCCCAGGTTCAATTCCAGTCAAGCGCACATGCCCAGGTTACAGGCTCAATCCCCAGTAGGGGGTGTGCAGGAGGCAGCCAAGCAATGAATCTCTCTCATCATTGATGTTTCTATCTCTCCCTCCCTTTCTGAAATTAATATAAAATTAATTTTTTTTAAAGAATATGACAACTGTAGTATTTTTTGTTCGCCAGGACTTCCTACAACTAGGCAATCAGATGGAAGGCAAAGATAGTTTATAGTCATCACATTCAGGAGAGTTTACGTAGGAATAATGTGTAACGCCCTGTAAAACACACTTACCTTTAAGGAATGTCAAAGTAAACGCATATCCAGTAAGTACAACCGGCAGGCTTGTTAAAACACTTCTGAAGTTGCAATCGTGTGGGTGGCATGCTCTAATCGAATGCTGAGCTTCCTGTTGTGGCTTACCCCTCCCCGAACTCGGGCTCTACAGGGACAGGACACACGCATGCACGCACGCACGCAGGCATGCTGCCCAACCTGTCCTGCCACAGACGGTTCTTCTTGAATCTGCAGCTATGATACAAACGCTTGCCTCCAAGAAAGAGGCTGACCTTTGAACCTGATTTGTAGTTGGGTGGAAGTTCAATCCCTCTGTGACTTTTTGAGCATAATGGGCTGCGCTTTAAAAGATGTGGTATTGCTGGGAGTCTGACCAAAGTTGTTTTTAATAAAACAACCATTCATTATAGACAGCAGCCCAGAGTTCCTTTGCCTTTTGCTATCTGGCCTATTGATCAAGGTCCTGTGCAATCCATTTCTAATAAGAGACACATGACACTCATTGGCTCCCGTCATTTACTACTGAATTCCTGACATTTCAGAGGTTGCAGCCTGTTGCTCCAAAATTAATTCTCTGAACCCAAACTTCCAAAGGTAAGCAGAGTCCATTCCCTCGCTCACCTCTGACCATGCTTATTCTTTCCATGCACTTTCCCAAATTTCTGGCACCTTGCTCTCCAGGTAGTCAGGGGTACCAACATATGTACCCCTCAGATCAGGGCTCTCTGGTTCACTTTGATCTGAGGACTGAGATCAGGCAGGGGAAAGTCCCGGGGTGTTTTGGGGTGAGGACCTGAAGTCCTGTTTCCTGCTGTGTGTCCCCGCTGGGAACAGTGTTTGTGGTTCGCTAGGGGCTGTTGAGAACCTTGTTATTCTGACTTTGAGATCTTGCCTGTTCTGCCCTCCTGGTGCCACTAGGAGCTGGGGGGTGTGGTGGCTTAACCCAGGAGCAGACGAGTCACTTGAGCTTGAGGTCTATCACTTTACTCATCCTTCTTCTTCTCCCAGATCTTTTGGAATTGAAAGAACATTTCAAAACCCACTATTAAAAAGCACCATAGTTAACCTCTTAGGGCCGTGACTCCTAACCTTCTTAGGATGGAGTCCTCACTCTTTGGCACAGACTTTGAATGCTGACCTCAGGGACTGTGCTGTTCCGGGATTTGTGGGCCCCGTGCAGAGAATCCCACAGGGGCACATGTGCACGGAGTAGCGTGGTGGACAGAATTAACCACACTGTATTATAAAATGTTTCCTCTTGCCTGGCTGGTGTGGCTCAGTAGTTGAGTGCCAACCTATGAACCAGGAGGTCAATCAATTCCTGGGAGATCAGGGCACATGCCTGGGTTGTGGGCTCGATCCCCAGTCTGGGGCATGCAGGAGGCAGCCAATCAATGATTCTCTCTCATTGTTGATGTTTCTGTCTCCCTCCCTCTCTTCCCTTCCTCTCTGAAATCAATAAATATATTTTTAAAAAGGAAGAATCCTATATAATAAAGTGATAATATGCAAATTGACCATCACACCCTCACAAGATGGCTGCCTATGACCAGGCCGGCAGGGGGGTTAGTGAGGGATGACCAAATGACTGAACAAGCAGGCTGCATGGGGCAGCCAGGTTGGCAGCGGGGTTAGTGAGAGACAAACAAACGACTGAACAGCAGGCTGTGTGGGGCAACCAGGCTGGCGGGGGGACATGAGGGGCGACCAGGCCAGCAGGGAGGGCAGTTGGGAGCGACCAGGATACCTAGTTGTTTCAGTGCCATTAACAAGATTTGGGCTAGCAAGCTCAGAGAATACTGGAATCAACATCTCCCAGTCACCTCTCTCTGTTCCTTTCTTTGATTGATTGATTGATTGATTGATTTCAGAGAGGAAAGGAGAGGGAAAGAGACATCAATAATGAGAGAGAATCATTGATCAGCTAGCTGCCTCCTGCACACCCCACACTGGGGATTGAGCCTGCAATCCAGACATGTGCCCTGACCAGAAATTCAGCCATGAACTCCTGGTCGACACTAACCACTGAGCTATGCTGGCCAGGCTGTCTGCCCCTTTTTTCTCCCTACTCCGTACCCCCCACCCCGCCCCCAACTGCAGTGAAGTCACACTGGGTAGCTAACTGATATTTGATAAGCCGTTGTCACCTGATGTTCATGCTGCTTCAGAACATGGGAGAAATATTTCTGAGTTTCTACCTTTCTCATTTTAATGAGACTAGCAGTGTTTCTCCAGACAACCCAGTCCCTCCTTGCACATCCTTTGGGGTGGTGCATTGTAGAAGCCCCATTCTAGGTTCACTTTATGCAAGTGCCTAAGTGGCAGTGCTGACACACCTGAAGTCTAAGAATTGCTTTTAATCGCGAGGGATGATACCAGCGCGCACTGAGCGGGGCTCTGGGCCATTCTCTCACTCCACAGATATTCCCAGTGTTTGCGAGTGGGGCCTTTGCCTCCTTGCCCTGTCCCTCCACCTCATCCTGCTACTGGCTGGCTTTGTAGTAAACTGTAACCCAATCTCTACAATCAGAGCTCTACTGAGAACTGGGACCATGCCCTGACACTGAGACAACTAATACCCGCGGCCTAAACAGGTGCCGGAGAGAAGCTGGGAAATCGCTGCTGCCTCCTTCCTCAAGTCCCACCCCCCACCCACCCGCCCCTGTTTTGTGCCTATCTTCTATCCCATTCTATAAAAACCTTTGTAGAAAAAGATGTTATACTTGGGTAATCTCCAGACTGTTAAGACTTATCTAATTCCTCTCTAATACAAATATTGAAGTGAAGCCTGACTATGCGCTTAAAAAGTTGGGTGCCAATAAATTTAAACTAATCCAGTAATAGGCAAAGCACAAGTCAGAAGCTGGGTTCACAAGGTGCCCTTGACCTCAGGACCCATGGTTGTAAGTAGTATTGGAGTAGGTGTTCAATATGGGTTTGTTAAGCTTAACTGCATTACCAATTCTAATTTTTTTGGGGGGGAGGGGAGGTTTAAAAACTTCTGTTTCTTAAACATCAATGCTTTTTTTTTTTTTTTTTACTATGATGGTTTATTTGGGTATAGACTTTTGAAATATCCACATCACACTTAGAATTTCACAGTTGGTGGCATTAAGTTATATAATTACTTTGTATTCCAGATAAATGGGTTGAAGGGAAAAACATTCCCTGCATAATAGTGACCCTATTTTTCAACTTTGAAGACAAGTGATTTTCACACGCTCTCTAGATATGAGACAGCCTATGAGATGCAGTTGGTATGTCTAAATGTTTGCATTTAGAGGATATGCTCATGTTTCCCTGAACAACAGGACATACTGTCTGAAACCGTGCCTGTCCTGGACAGTCTGGGATGTGTAGCCAGCATGCAGCAGAGGTTCCAAACTTAGTAAAACAAAACAAAAGATTAAAGCCTTAGAGTTTGTCCTTCCAAATGCCACTTCCCACATTTTTCCTCCACCCCATCCAAGATGGTAGGAGAATATCCTGTTTTGCAATGTGGCTTTGGATAATTAATTCTTCTTTTTGTTTTTGTTTTTTAAATATGTTTTATTGATTTTTTTTTTTTTTTTTTTTTTTTTTTTTACAGAGAGGAAGGGAGAGGGATAGAGAGTTAGAAACATCAATGAGAGAGAAACATCTATCAGCTGCCTTCTGCACACCCCCTACTGGGGATGTGCCCGCAACCAAGGTACATGCCCTTGACCGGAATTGAACCTGGGACCCTTCAGTCCACAGGCTGACGCTCTATCCACTGAGCCAAACCAGTTAGGGCTTCTTTTTGTTTTTTGTTTGCTTGTTTTTTATTGTTTTTAATCCTCACCTGAGGATATTTTTCCATTGATTTTTAGAGAGAGTGGAAAGAAGGGGGAGAGATAGAAACATCGATGTGAAAGAGACACATCCATTGGTTGCCTCCTGCACATGCCCCGACAGGGGCCAGGGATCGAGACTGCAACCGAGGTACGTGCCTTTGACCGGAATCAAACCCAGGATCCTCAGTCCACGGGCCGACACTCTATCCATTGAGCCAAACCAGCTAGGGCTAAATCTTCTTTTTGGATTTAGATAGAACTAGTCTTTACTCCAGATAAAGTATCTCATCCCATATATATATATATATATATATATATATATAATCCCTTTTGGTGAGGCTGGGCTGGGTGACCAGAAATTCTGAGCCTTCGGCATGAGCAGAACTGTTAGCCCCATCCCTGTGCAGTTTGTTTAATATTGAAAATCCTTCAAAGGAAATAACTTGAGCGTTTGTATGTGTCCCCTCACTAAGGGACTGAAGTCCTCATGTTTTCAGAAAATTCCTCCTGGCACAGTTTTGACCTTGGAACAGACTTGTCGACAGTAATTTTTGAGTCCATGATATACCAGGAGCTGGGTAAGGTCCCAGGGCCACCGAGAAAGCGAGCAGGATCCCTGCCCCCAGGTCTAGATGGTGGAGTGGGGCAGGGTGGCCAGTCAGGGTCGGTCAGGCCATTGTACCTATGTGAGCAGTGTTGGGATAGCACACATGTGCAGAGCTGTGGGACCACATAGGCTGGGAGGCCGGGTAAAAGTGTGCCAGACACAGTCATCTTTAGGCTGTTTGAAGAGGATTTAGTCAATCGATTGTAAATTAAATCTGTAACACCACTGTGGCACCTCAGAGCTAAGAGTGTACCAATTCCCGGACTCCAGCATGGGATTGCTGACGCTCCTGTGCTACTCACACTCCCGCTCACACAGCACTGCCTATGTCATGGGTTGCTCCTACAAAAATGTTTTCATTGTTTATAAACATTCTTGAAAGAGCTCAAACACTCAGTTTTATCTGTCTAAATTCCAGCATGACCGAACTGAATGAAAACGGATGGGGCATTATTTTCTGTTTTCTGCATTATGTCCGGTTCAATGGCCGAATGAGTTATGAGGGAAAGGCTGCCGGAGCTGGTGTGTTCAGCCTTTCGCTTTCTTCATTAGGGAGTCTCTCCTTAAGTCACCCTCCCCAGAAGGAAGTGAGCGGCGGAATGAAAGGCTGCTTAAACTACTGGACACTGTTTTGACCACATTCTTTCTTAATATTTGAACTCTCTAAGGTTTCATATTCAAAGACTTAATTTTAAATGAAGAGAAGTTTATACATAAAACATGAGTGATTGAGACATTTATATTAAAGTTGGGAAGAATTAATTTGAATACTATTTGGCATAAATCTGCTGTTACAGAGGCAGCAGTAATATGGCCCAGCCAAAAAAAGAGGACTTTGTTTAACTCCCTCTGAAATTTCATCTGTTTACCTCAGCATTTTTTAAATCATCTGGCTCTTTGCTAGTGTTTTATTGTATTTCCAAGATTTTTATTTACCCTCTGCAGTGGAGAACTTGGGATTTGTTTTGGCATATGGAAACAAACAGAAAAGCACGATTTTTTTCCCCTCCAGTAACATAGGTTTTCTTTCATTTAAAAGTGACACTGGAGGCCTGGCCAGTGGTGCTCAGTGGTTGGAATGTCGACCTATGAACCAGGAGGTCATGGTTCGATTCCCAGTCAGAGAACATGTCCATGTTTCCAGCCCGATCCTGAGTAGAGGGCATGCAGGAGGCAGCCGATCAACGATTCTCTCTCATCATTGATGTTTCTATCTCTCCCTTCCTCTCTGAAATCAATAAAAACTCTATTTTTTTTAAATATATTTTATTGATTTTTTACAGAGAGGAAGGGAGAGGGATAGAGAGTTAGAAACATCGATGAGAGAGAAACATTGACCAGCTGCCTCCTGCACACCTCCTACTGGGGATGTGCCCGCAACCAAGGTACATGCCCTTGACCGGAATCGAACCCGGGACCTCCCAGTCCGCAGGCCGACGCTCTATCCACTGAGCCAAACCGGTTTGGCAAAACTCTATTTTTTAAAAAAGAAAAGAAAATGAAAGTCCCCAGCCCCCTCTCGCTGGTTTTAGGGTAGCCAGTAGAAGGCTCATGGAGGTTGCTTCCAAAAGTGCTTGAGTTTCCAAAGCACAGAATTGGAAACCCAGTGTATGACTCGCTTACCTTTTCTGGTTATTAGGTTGTAAGGACTTTTTCAAGTGACAATTTTTGTTGTAAAAACAAAAATCACAGTAGGGGGAAAAGATAGAAACTAGCAGGAAGAATTCGAAGCCAGAATTGAGTATTTCCACTCTGAATGTCATGGCTACCTGTGAATAAATAATTGGTATATGACAAATTTTCTTAGTCCCAATTATTTTGTGTTTATTTATTCAGATAAAAAATTCATAAAAAGTGGTCTCTTTGCTTGCTTGCCAGTGAGGAGCAAAGGAATTGCTCATCCTTTGTCACAGCAACGCATTCCCACAGTGGGGCTGTAATGGAAGGGTCTTTTCCTGCACTGCCTACATTAATGCCTCCTCAGCACTATCTCTATTTAATCTCCTGCTGCCCGGCTTCCCATCTCCAAGCCCTCAGCAGCACCTGATCTTATGTAAGAGGTAGACATGCCTTACTCAGAAACAGGCTCCTTAAAGCCAGGGTTACAGGGAGAAATTGATAATCAAATCTTTCCAAAATAAGGCTAAAATGTGAATTACTTAAAAAAACAAAACAATAAATCTCTCCAATCATTGCTGCATAAGATAATTTTAGGTGGATGTGATGACCATTTTATTTTCAGAGTCATGCTTTTATTTTATTTTAATTGTAGTTTTTGTGAATCCTCACCCGAGGATGTTTTTCCATTGATTTTCAGAGAGAGTGGAAGAGGGAGAAAGAGACAGAGAGAGAAACATCGATGTGAGAGAGACACATCGATTGGTTGCCTCCTGCATGCTCCCTGGCTCCCTGACCAGGGCCAGGGGCCAAACCTGCAACCGAGGTATATACCCTTGATTAGAATAAAAACCGGACCCTTCCGTCCAATGGCTGATGCTCTATTCACTAAACCAAAACTGGCTAGTGCTTTTATTTTAATGTACATTAGAAACATACCCAGCAAAATGGTAGTGACACAGAGTTTTTCGTTATTTTATTTTGACATTCAATATTATTTTGTATTCATTTTAGGTGTACAGCATAGTGGTTAGACAGTTATATACTTTACAAAGTGTTCCCCCAACATTTCAAGTACCTACCTGGCACCATATATAATTATTAGCTATATTCCCTATGCTGTACTGTATATCCTCATGACTGTAACTATCATTTGTACTTCTTAATTTCTTCATCTTTTTCACCCAGATCCCCAGGCCCCCAGCCTCTGGCAACCTCAGTCTGTTCTCTGTCTCTATTAGTCTGTTTCTATTTTGTTTGTTCATTTATTTTGCTCTTTAGATTCCACATGCATATACGTGAAATAATATGGTATTTGTTTTTCCTTTTTTAAAATATTTATTAAATTTATTGGGGTAACATTGGTCAACATGAACATATAGGTTTCAGGTGTGGGTTGCTATGTCACAAGATCTGTATATTGCACCATGTGCCCACCATCCAAAGTCAAATCTTCTCCTGTCACCATATATTAGGACCCCACCCACCCATCCCACGTCTGGCAATGTATTTGTTTTTCACTGACTTATTTCACTTAGCATAATACCCTCTAGGTCCATCCATGCTGTCGCAAATGGTAATATTTCATTCTTTTTCATGACCAAGTAATATATATATATTACAGTTTCTTTATCCATTGGTCTATCCAGTTGGGTCACTTCCGTAGCTTGGCTATTGTAAATAATGCTGCAGTGAACACTGGGGTGCACATATTCTTTCAAATTAGTGTTTTGGGTTCACTCTAATCCTTTTTAAAAAAATAAATTATTTACAGATGGGTAGTTTTTAATTAACTTTTAAAAGAACTTCTACTAATGAATAATTTCCTGCACCCCCATGATTGACGGCCACTCGCCAGTGTCGATGTGCTTGAGAAACAGGGGTCTCTCTCGCAACTGGTTTTGGTAACATTTACCACGTGTAGAGCCCCTTGCTGGGGAATTTGAACTGTTCTCCTCTGACCTAATGCTACCCCCTTTCCCACATGCAGACTGTAGGGCGGGAACTGCTGCTCCATTTAATTGACTATCTCATAACCAACGATGGAAAAGACCTTGAAATCACCCGTTTAATCAATAGTACCCGGATACACATCATGCCTTCAATGAACCCAGATGGATTCGAAGCTGTCAAAAAGCCTGACTGTTTTTACACTAATGGAAGGTAAGGAGGGGCTAGTCGATCTTTATTTAAAACTAGGGGCCCGGTGCACGAAATTCGTGCACTGGGTGTGTGTGGGGAGGGGAGTGTCTCTCAGCCCAGCCTGCCCCCTCTCACATACTGGGAGCCCTCAGGCGTTGACCCCCATCACCCTCCAATCGCAGGATCGGCCCCTTGCCCAGGCCTGACGCCTCCATCAGAGGTGTCAGGCTTGGACAGGGGACCCCCATCTCCCCCCGATCACTGGCTCTGGCCCCCGCCCAGGCCTGAGGCCTCTGGCCCAGGAATCATGCCTGGGCAGGGGACCCCCATCTCCCTCTGATCGCTTGCTCCACCCCCCGCCCAAGCCTGACGCCTCTGACCCAGGCTTCAGGCCTGGGCAAGGGGACCATCATATCCCCTCAATCCCCGGCTCCGCCCCCCACCCAGGCCTGATGCCTCGGCCAGAGGAGTTGACCCTCATCACCCTCCGATCACCAATCACCGGATTGGCCCCTTGACCAGGCCTGAGGCCTCTGGCAGAGGTGTCAGGCCTGGGCAGGGGACCCCCAGCTCCCCGCGGTTGCAGGCTCCGCCCCTGCCCAGGCCTAACGCCTCTGGCCTAGGCGTCCGGCCCGGGCAGCGGGGACCCACAGCTGCAGCGGCCCCGCGATCGTGGGCTCCGCTTTAGGCCCAGGCAAGGGGCCCCTAGCTCCTGGGACTGCCAGCTTCGACCGTGTCCAGCTCCCATTGCTGGCTCCACCCCTACTTCCTGCTATCACTGGCCAGGGCGGCAAAAGCGCCTGATTCTCCAATCATGGCTGGGGGGCAGGGCAAAGGTGGCCCCAGGGCCGCCTTTGCCCTGCCCCCCAGCTCTTAGCTCCCCCCTGGGTTTCAGATCACTGTCAGTGGCAGGGGGCTTCTTCCTGCTTTCCCTTTTGCCTCCCTGCATTGTGCCTACATATGCAAATTAACCGCCATCTTGTTGGCAGTTAATTTGCATATAGCCCTGATTAGCCAATGAAAAGGGTATCGTCGTACGCCAATTACCATTTTTCTCTTTTATTAGATAGGATACAACAAAACAACAAAAAGCTCCCCACTCCCACCCCCTTTAAGAGAGTCCCTGGGCCCTGTGCGAGGGGTTAGGGGACCATCTCAGAGCTGAACCCTCTCCAGGGATGCCTGCTGGCTGCTTTTAGGATGAAAAGTGAAATCGAATATGGCTGCTTTACTCCTGTGCCCTCCTTACTGCTGCGTTCGCCACCCCTCCTCCCTCACCTGCTTCCGCAGCTCCGGCAGCCTTCTTCTTCTGGACCTTGGGGTTCTTTCTCACCTCAGGCGCCCTGCACTTCCCACTCTTCAAACAGCACGTCCTCAAAGACTCCTGCCCTGGCTAGCGGGCATGAGGTCCCTAATGATGCCCATATCACCTGCACTTTACTCTCAGAGCACCATCTTCAGTGTCCCATTTCCTGTGTAACGTCTAACTGTACGCTCCCTGAGGTCAGGAATCCTGCCCATTGTGTTCGTCAATCCCCAGGACCCAGCACAGTACCGAGGCCCTCAATAATGACCGCTGGATTTATTAAGCCAGTACGAGAACTAATCAAAAAGAAGAGTGAGTCTCACAGGATTTTTTTGAAGTGAACAGATCCTCAAGATTTTTCCTTCATCATAAAACAAAATATGAAGCTTAGAACCAGATCACTTGGCCCTTTCTCTTTTCTCCTCCCGGTTCAAAATGCTTGCATCTCTTAACGGCCAGCGTTCTTTCAGATCCGCAGTTGGGTTCATCGCCTTTAAGCCTCAGCACAATCTTCTTTGTAGTGTTAGCCTTTTTGTGGAAAATCGGCTTAGTCTGCCCACCGTAGCCACTCTGCTGCCTGTCCAACGCCGCTGCCCCCGCGCACCCGGAGTACCCTGGCCTTCTCGCCGGTGGCACTTTGTGGGGTTGGTGCTGGCCACTTACAGAAAGTCCGGCGGGTTTTAGGAACATTCGCCATGTTTACAAGAGCACTGTCAGGATGGAAAGTAGTATTTCTGAATTACACAGTTCATTTGGTTTCAAGCTGCCTCGGGCAGTTTGGAATTTCCCAATTGTCTAATATACATTTATATTCGTGCAACTAAAAGTTTGGTTGCTTCTACCCAAAATAAATAAAATCTCACCATGTGACCCCTTCAAGGTTCTCTAGCGTATTTAAACATGGCCAGAACCCTTTCCAAGTAGCACCTTCCAGTGGTTTCTGCTCTCAGTACTTTGTAACAAACCACCCCAAAATGTTGGGACTTAAAGCAACCTCTTTTTTATTTACTCTCAGTTCTGTGAGTTAGGGATTTGGGCAGCGCAGCAGAGATAGGGTTGTCTGAGCTCCGTGTATGGTGTCTGGGCCTCCGCGGGGGTCTGGCTGAGACAGCTAACGTGGGACCACATGTCTGGAGTCTCACTTCCGATTGTCCCCTGGGTTCCTCATTTCTCTGTGTGGGCTCTCCACGTGGCTAATGTTGGGGTCTCGGGGTTCCAAAAGGGAGTGGAAAGAGCAACAGCCCCCAAATGGAAATACTCATCAAACCTCTGCTTACATCCCAGTAGCTACTGTCTGCTGGTGAGAGCGAGTGGCAGGAGAGGGGGCTGCATGTTGTGTGAACGCCAGGTGTGGCTCATATTTGGAAAAACCACCCTGCACTCATATTTGGAAAAACCCCTGGAACCCAAACAAAATGTTTACACATTGCACGAATCCACTCCCGCGCATGCCATCAGTAAAGCCTAAAAAATTCTTTCTTTTAAAGGGAAAATAATAACTTCTATGACCTGAATAGAAATTTCCCCGATGCTTTTGAATTTAATAATGAATCAAGGCAGCCTGAAACTGTGGCAATCATGGAGTGGCTGAAAACAGAAACGTTTGTCCTCTCGGCAAACCTCCACGGTGGTGCCCTGGTGGCCAGTTACCCTTTCGATAACGGTGTTTCAGGTAAGCAAACTCGGGCTGAAAACTCTGCCTCTGAATGGGGATTAGCTCTGTCCCTAGTAACTTCGCTGGCAGGGGTAGAAAGAGCCGTATTTTCTCAACCCTGAGCCATCCTTCCTACAACTTATAAACAGTAGCTGGACAGTATGGCTGAATTGACAAGCAACAACAGGATTGCTTGACATTCACCAGTGAAACAGTAAAACTGGAATTTCGATGACCTCACAAGCGGCAGCATAGCTAAGGGAAAATAAAACTAGAACAACTTACCTTTCTTTGCTAAACATCCTATATAATAAAAGCCTAATATGCTAAGTGTCCTACCATTCATTCGACCGTTCAACTGGTCGCTATGATGTGCACTGACCACCAGGGGGCAGACGCTCCCACCAGTAGGTTAGTTTGCTGATGGGGTCTGACCAATCAGGACTGGGCAAGGTGGGCCGGACATGCCCTGGAGCCCTCCCACAGTTTCTCCCTGGTCCTGATTGTGCACTGGTGGGGTCCCTTGGCCTGGCCTGCACCCTCTTGCAATCCAGGATCCCTCGGGGGATGTCGAAGAGCCGGTTTCGGCCCGATCCCCACAGGCCAGGCTGAGGGACCCCACTGGTGCACGAATCCATGCACCGGGCCTCTAGTATGAGCAGTAATTGCTGACTCCTCTTAAAACTCTACAGGATGAGGTATACCCAGGCCCTAAAATATGACAGCGGTTTCATTTAACCCCTACCCAGGGGGTAACTTGACCGACCTCCAGAAATATGCAAGAGTGACTATTTAGCTGATGGAGGAGGAGTTTGGATTTATAGAAGGCTTATTCTGTGTGCTGTCACCTTGTGTGTGCTCATTACACAGTAGGAAGGAGGGGAGGGGGCATTCACGGACGTGGCTAGAGGATTTCTCTCTAAGCAATGAGAGCCTGAGTGTGAAGTGCTGGTGTTCCAGCTCATGGCACTGTGTGCTGCCTCTGGCCCTAATGTCAGCACGGTGGTCTTGGTTTGTCTTTCACCTACAGCAACGGGGACATTACACTCCCGGAGCTTGACCCCCGATGATGATGTTTTCCAATATCTTGCAAATGCCTACGCCTCAAAAAATGTCAACATGAAGAAAGGAGATCAGTGTAAAAACAAAATGAACTTTCCGAACGGGATTACAAATGGGTACTCTTGGTATCCTCTCAAAGGTGAGTTTCTCTCCATTTCTACCAGCTCCTAGTGCCTGCACCAGGGCTACCAGCTGGTTGTCATGTGTGTAGGCACCGTGTGGTCCCTTTCCTCAGAGCAGTGGGGGTGATGGCCGCTAGAGATGCTCAGACATGTTCCTCACTGCCAAGGCCGCCTTCACTCACTCAGATGCTTGTTCAGCGTTTTCTACCATGAGTCAGGGATGGTGCCAAGAAAGATGAACAGGTCACAGCTCTTACCCCCAGTTTGATAGGGAAGAGTGACATGCAAATAAGTCATTGCAATGGCAGTATAATTAAAATGAAAATAGAATTGAGAAAAGGTACAGTGCACTGGGGTGTAGAGCCAAACACAGGAGGAAGTGGGAAAGACCTTGGAGAAACGTAATGCTTGCGTCTCATCTGATGGGACAGCTGCAGCTTAGAGCCAGGGAACTGTTGTCAGGCCACAGCGAGTCCCAGTGCTGCCAGATCTTCCAGGTGATACAACAAGCTGGATTCGGACATGAGGGCTCATGGTTTTAAAGCCGCTTTGCAAGGTAAACAAAATACTCTTCCAACTGGATGCAGTGGGAGGGGAGGGGCGCCTCCAGTTTTCCAACCTCGGAACAGGCTGGCCAGTGAGGGAGGGAAGGGGAGGAGACTGCCAGGTAGGGAACATGGTGGGGAGGGGGGGTGCTCTATCAGAAGGAATAATAGAAGCAGAAGCCCTAATATAAGGGATGTCAGAGAACTCATCTTAGTCTGGGAACTGAGAGATAATAGGGACCTAGGATGGAAGGACGAGAGGGAAAACAGGGTGCTGGAGCGGGTTTCCGTGGCCTCAGTGGAAAGTGCCCCCTTCGAGGCTGGCTGGCCTGACCCTCCCAGCTGCAAGCTTCTGCACACAGGCCACTTCCCCGGTGGTTCCTCTGGGCGCAGAGGCTATCAGAAGTCTTGCATACGCTGGCACTGCGGTGTCTGGGTGGCTTCTCCAGCTTTCCAGGCAAGATAAATAAGCATAGACCACGAGTGCTAAGCAGCAGGACCAGCTAGATACCACGACATCCCAGACTTCTCTGCACTGTCCTACAGCCTCCCCACCTCCAGCTCGGGGCTCCAGCTTCATCCCTGCTCATCACAGGGGGAAAGGGCCCCTCCTGCCAGTGGCAGAGCTGTGCCTCGGATACGCTGTGTGCACATTTCCTGGCAGATCCAGGTGTGTGGGAAATTAGCGAGGAACCCAATCTTGCTGCCAGGAATTGTTCCAAGCATGCCTGTGTGTGAGCTGTGTATCCTTCGGAGAGGAAAAGGCAGGCAGAGCCAGCTACTCTAAAGAGCTTGAAACAAAGCATTCTGGCTCGGCCTGGACGCTTGGCAGCCAGGCCTGCCGGGCCTTGTCCAGCGGTGCACACGCTGTCCACACTTGGCATTCTCAGTCCCCCGTGCTTTGCACACCTGTTGTACCCCTAAAGTTCTATCTACCTGAGACGTAGCCATCCGCCAAGGGCTTTTGTTTTGATTCTCCATGTTTTCCCCTCTTCTATTTCACAGTAAAAATGAGGTCAAAGAAATACAAAACTCTATTTTAAAAAATAGAAAGGACAGAGACATTCTTCCTGGCTGGAATCTGAACCTAAATAGACACTATTTAATATTCAAATAATATTTTGATTTATTTTGACAATTTTTTTAGCATGAAATTTTTTTCTACTTTAGTACTTCCCAAATACCCTGATGGGGTTGAGAATATATATTTTATTGGGCAGATATCAAGTATAACAAATTAAAATCTGGCAGAAATTACTTCCTTTAGAGATACTATATTTTATCTCATCAAATCAAAAATGCCATTGATTGTTAAATACGATATACTACCGAGAAAGGAAAAAATGCTTCCAGCCAAACTAATTACACAATGATATTTTTTTAGCCATCAAATTTTTGACACATCCCAATTCAGAGATCTTAAAATATGAAAAGTCTTGCATCTTAGAAAAGATGAAATATGATTATAACCCGTTGAAAACAGGCTCTCCAGAGAGAAGAACTGGAAAGTATGGGTACCAGCAACCCCGGAGCAGGAGTGCCTGGGCCTCTTGCCTCGCGAGAGTCAGCACAGCACCTTTTCCTTCCCAGAAACAGCTTGATGTCATGGCTGAGAGCACGGCGGCTCGAGCAGGAGCCTGTGCCTTGGTCTGTCACCCTCTGGCTAGAATCCCTGGGCATGTTACTTACCATCTCTGACCAAGTTTCTTCATCTGTAAAATATGGGTAACAATTGCTGTGAGGCTTAGATGAGTTGATACAAAGCTCTTTAGGCAATACCTAGCAATAGTGAACGCTCATTAAATGTTGGCCATGATTATTCCTCCAAATTGGTGTACTACTTAGCTTAAAAAAAATTTTTTTTAATATTTTTATTGATTTCAGAGAGGAAGAGAGAGGGAGAGAGAGATAGTAACATCAATGATGAGAATCATTGATCAGCTGCCTCCTCCCCGCCCCCCCCCCCCAATTGGCCCAAAACCTGGGCAGTGTGCCCTTGACTGGACTTGAACCAGGGACCCTTCAGTCCAAAGGCTGATGCTCTATCCACTGAGACAAACCAGCTAGGGCTGTAGGAATATTTTTTTAATATATTTTATTGATTTTTTACAGAGAGGAAAGGAGAGGGATAGAGAGTTAGAAACATCGAGAGAGGAATATCGATCAGCTGCCTCCTGCACACCCCCCACTGGGGATGTACCCGCAACCCAGGTACATGCCCTTGACCGGAATCGAACCTGGGACCTTTCAGCCCGCAGGCCGACGCTCTATCCACTGAGCCAAACCGGCTATGGCTGTAGGAATATTTTTAAAGAAGTGTCACTGTAGTGTATGTCTGTTTAAAATGGAATTTAGGAAAGAAAGATAATTTGAAGCATCCTTTTTGTAATGTATGATTACAAACTAGGACCCTTCCCCTGCCCCTCACTTAATTTTAGGCACAGTTGAACTTCAATCAGCTGTGATCTGGTTACCCATATGGGAAGATTTAGGGTTGCCCGGTCATGCCTGGGTAACGAGCTGCCAAGCCCTGATTTTATATGCTAATATGCCAACTTCACCTTTTCCTGTTTACGTGTACTTTCCGTGCAACTGTCTGATTCACTGGTCCTCAAAGGCTGGGACTCTTGGCTCCACTCCAATTTTAAACCTTAAAAATATTGACTATGCTTGTGCTTAGGTGGAATGCAGGATTATAACTACATCTGGGCCCAGTGCTTTGAAATTACGTTGGAGCTGTCATGCTGTAAATATCCTCGCGAGGAGAAGCTTCCGTTCTTCTGGGATTCCAACAAAGCCTCGCTGATTGAATACATAAAACAGGTGCACCTAGGTTTGTACGCTTTCCTGATTAGTTCCTGTTACAAAATATAACCTCTAGCAGAGCCTCTGGGCTGAGAAAATGAAGCCCCTGTTTGTGCTTTCTCAGTCCAGCCCCACTTTCGTACACAACTAACGGTTTACAACTCTCTGCGTGAGCGTCTGCAGCGTGTGAGAAATGCAGTGCCTGTAGGTTCATATAAGAGAAAGCATGGTGTATGCTGCTTTAATGTGGGGATGTGATATCGAGTAGTTCTCATTGTACATGTTGAGGGACCGGGAGAGCTGGGAAAACATCAGGAAAACGGGTTGTTACGTCATCACTCAGTTAGAAAAGAGCCAAGTTTGCTTGTCACCCGCCAGGCCATGTCACAGACTCAGAGAACATCGGACATGCCGATGCACCCTTAGCTCTCACCCCTCCCACCCTTCACGCTGCCAAATGGCCTGGCACCGGGCATCCTCCAGCCCGTTTTTTGACAGCTCTCTGGCCTTGATCACAGATGGACAGACCGAATGTGGGGAGAGTGGTTGTCCTCAAACGTCAGCAGTCGACTCCCCGGGGCGTCTGTTAAAACACAGATTTCCGGGTCCCTCCCAGGGTGTGTGTGATTCCGTGGGTCCTGCATGGTTAGCATCTCCCCGGGGGATGCCGACGCTGCGGATCCAGAGAAACACCCGCTGGTGGTGGCGATGGAGTCACACACAGTTCACTGGAGCTCATTTGACAGCCTGTGTCTCTCTGGGCGGGGTGGGTATGGAAGGCTCTTCATTGCCAGAGTTAAAGTTATTTTTCTCCATTCAGAACGGCTTAGGGAAAGAAATATCGAGAAATGACACAAAAGTTATGCTACCACATCAAGCCACAGTTGGGGGGGGGGGGTATGTTTGTGTTGAAGAGGCTTGTATTGTGTGCCTGCTGCATAATTGCATCATTCCTGTGACTTTGTAGATGCTTCCCACCTGCTACCAAGGAGGGAAAAGTAAGAAGCACAGAGGTACAGGACTGAGTACAAGGAGAATTAAGAGCTCTCCTTGACCACTAATCCAAAGAATGGGTGCCCCCCCCCCTTTCATACCTATTTTCCCATTCCCATGCCCCCTGCCCAACACGAGTACACAGAGGTTACTGGTGACCTCCCAGGACGGTGTCTAACTGGCTGAGACGTACATGGGTCTCAGATGCTGTGGCAGATGCTACAAAATTTCATCTTTCTTTTTCACTAGCATATACCATTTATTTTCTTATTGTTAATCCTCCCCCGAGGATATTTCTTCCATTTGAATTTTAGAGACTGGGAGATGGGGGGGAGAGAGGAGAGAGAGAGAGAGAGAGAGAGAGAGAGAGAGAGAGAGAGAGAGAGAGAGACATTGATGTGAGCGAGACACATAGATTGGTTGCCTCCCATACATGCCCCCAACCGGGACGGGGGACCAAACCTGAGACTCTTCAATGCACAGGCCCACACTCTACCACTGAGCCACACTGGCCAGGGCATAACATCTATTAAGCTTATTATTGTGCCTTTCTCCTTTCTAATTGTCGTCAACGTTTGCTTGGAATGCTCTCTTGCTTAATATTCTAGTATTTATCCACTAGATTTTCCTCACGAGACACATACCAGCTTAACCTTTCTACTGTATTTCTGACTGTATCGGCCCTTTAGTGTGTACTCTGCCTATCTTTTCTAAAATGTCTCCTCACCAGCATCAACGGCGGAGCGTCACTGAACATGCACTGCGCTCCACGGAACTGCACCACTATTTTAGAAATTCGTTGAGGTTACTTACCAAGCACGGAATTAAGGCAGGCCCTGAGGAGCTCATCGTGCTGACATAGCATTGCCAGTGAGGGGCTTTGTAAACTGTTCGATAGCATGCAAACTACAGCATAGCTGTTGCCATTATTAATTTGGAAGGCATGCAAGCCCCTTTACACGAGGTCTTAATACAGAATCTGTGTCTGTCTGGCTGGCTCTATAATGAGACATGCACAGCTCACTTAAAAATGTATTCGTCAGCACACCAACCCTGCCCCCTTGTGGTTTAACACAGAGGTGTCGTTTTTTTGTGTTTTTTCTAGCTTAACATGAAATCCTATTTCAAAACACTGATACAGTGTCGTTATTGTTACTTGATAGATAGAAAGAAAGGTTCTCTTCATACTGGTGCCCAATAGGCAGCCAAAGAATATCCTTGTTTGTGGGTGATGGGAGCAAACACCTCCTTCCTGGTATTGTCCTGGTTTAAGGAAATTGTTGGTATTTGTCAGTCGCACTTGCTGGTACAATTTCACCACTTGCTAAGGAAGATGCCTCAGATTTTGATCCCCCTGACGCCTCGGAGGGGCCTGGCCAAGAGGACAGGAAGGCCCACGCTGTTTTGTCGTCTGCCCGTGTAAAACCTTGAGCAAGGCACTTGTCCAAATGCAGTTCCAGTCGTTCTGGGCTCTCTCTTCTACCCCCTTGAGCTATCTATCTGTTAGGCCATATTGTTTTGATAATTATACCTTTCTTGGTACAGTTTGAAATCAGGAAGCATGATTCCTCCCCCTTTTTTTCTCAAGGCTTCTTTGTCTATTCAGGGTCTCCTGTGATCCCATAACATTTCAGGATGAGTTCTAGTTGAGAAGAACGCCATTCGTATTTTGATAGGGACTGCAGGCCTCAAGGCCAACACAGCAAAAGAGGGCGAGTCTGATTCTAGGGGCCTGGCATGCTTGTCCCCTCTCTGGGGAGAAGCAAAGATGAGCGGGACACAGTGTTACCTGTTGCTGTCCTCTCTCCCCAAAGCAGCCCTGAACCCTGAGGTTTGGGGGATGGCCCGCAGCACCCAGAAACCTAAGCAACCTGTCCTAAGAGAACCTGGTACGTGCTGAGTTCCGGAAGCCTGTGGGTCACAGGTAGCTGTCAATCTGTCACCCGATGCAGAGTAGGTAGCAACTGGTCACCCGGGGGAACAGGGAGTGGACACGCCGTCTCCGAGTCCCACCCATTGTGCCCGGCAGATGCAGTCCCAGTTCTTGCCAGACACAGGCTTCTCATTCACGAAGCTGGTACACTTCCAAGGGAAGCGGAGCTTTACGTTTCTCTACCTCGTTTTCAGGGGGGCCCACAAAATTTAAGCCTCAGATTTTATTCTCCTTTGTTTATTATCTGAGCTTTTTCCAGAATTTTACTTTTTTGTTCCCCTGATGTAATAGTACTGGCTCTCTCTGCATCTCTTTGGAGCTACTGGTCTTTTTCCAATATTTCAGTTTCAACATATAAAAATAAATTGTGTCTTCTGGTAAAACAATTACTCCCCTCTAAAGGAAAGGTTTGATGGTGCCTGGACAGAATATTGTAAAGACATGTAAGGTATGAAGACAGCTTTTATTTGGCTGATGTATGGGGTTTCCCTCCAATAGAAACTCCATATTTAAGCATGGTCTGTGTTTGTTCAGCAACAGTGACATTCAAATACCCCAGCCTTCCCTAGCCTGAAGAACTGTCTCTAGTTTTGGAATGTGAAATATAGGATTTAAAATGAGAAGAGTTTAAAATGTAAATGGCCTTTTATTAACTAACCATAGTTCTGAAAAAATTTTTTAAATATATTTTATTGATTTTTTACTGAGAGGAAGGGAGAGGGATTGAGAGTTAGAAACATCGATGAGAGAGAAACATCAATCAGCTGCCTCCTGCACACTCCCCACTGGGTATGTGCCCGCCACCAAGGTACATGCCCTTGACCAGAATTGAACCTGGGACCCTTGAGTCCGCAAGCCAACACTCTATCCACTGAGCCAAACCGGTTAGGGCCATAGTTCTGAAATTTTGAGGTGAGGGGTATGGTGTTGGTTCGGTGTGGGCTCCGGAGACCAGCATGGACTCACAGCTAGGCTATGCCACGTAGCTGGTTGTGTGAGTTTGAGAAGGTTGTTGCATAATCCAATAGCTTAGTTTCCTCACCGTGTAAAGCTGTGGCAATAACATTGCCTAGCTCATACAGTTGATGTGAGGATTCAGTAAGAAAATGCACATTAAGCACTTAGCATAGAACCTGAAATATACCAACTGATCAATAAATATTCAGTTATTAGTAATGATAAGACTCCATCAATCAATTCCATGCTCCCAAGTAACCCTGTGATTATAAGTTTGTTACCCATGTAGTTTGCCTTACGGCAAGACACTATTGAATCCCTTGCATAGATAATTACCCTGTTGTAAAGTAATACATTGGTGTTGTTGAGTTTTGTTTAGGATTTTATGGAATCTACCTGTGGCAAAGTCACAGTGCAGTTTGGTGACTGAGAAAACATCTTGAAAATGACAGGAATGGATTTAGGATTTTATGCTTTCTAATTGTGATATAACATACTTAACCTGTAAATCAGATTGGTAGCTTGATTGTATGTTAATTACATTAAACATAAGTTTACCAGGTTCTGGATCAAGGTGGTGATGTAGGAGGGTCCTAAACTCGCCTCCTCCCACAGACACCAAATCTGCAGCTACAAATGAAACAGATTCCTCTGAAAGAAACTCAGAAACTACCTGACAGACTCCTACATATTGAGTGAATGAGAAGAAGAAAAACACACATTGAAACTATTGGAGAGGCTGAGACACAATCTTGCCATAAACCTTATTCCAAGTACAGCACCCACAATCAGGAAGGAACTCACAACTCTGTTCCCTGAGGTGTGAAAGGTTTGAACCCCACATCTGGCACCCCATCTTTTAAGAACTGCACTAGAGAGATGAGCCCCCAAAACATCTAACTTTGAAAGGTGATGGTCTTGCATCCATGAGACCCACAAGGATATAGAAAACTAAGAAACAGTTCTTAGAGGCCCCATAAGACTCACCTGGCTATCCACCCGCAGAGACAGCCAACTGAGAAATGCCCAGTCTCTCTTTGAATGAAGCCTGTTTGCTTATCTTAAAGCTTCAACCCAAGGGGCAGGCCTCTAATTTAACCCACATCTAGGTACCTACTGAAATATTCTCCATAGATGGAGACTGACAGGTATCATCATTTCACCTCCCTCCTAGTTACCAGTATCTCCACACCCTCTCCTTCCCCCACAAAAAAATGTGACTAAAATATTGGCAGAGGATCTGAATAGAGATTTTTCCAAAGAAGAATAATAGCCAACAGGTACATGAAAAGGTGCACAACATCAATAATCATCAGAGAAAAGCAAATCAGAATCACGGTGAAGTGTACTGCCTCCCACCTGTTAGAATGGCTATTACCAAAAAGACCCGAAATGACAAGTGTTGGCGAGGATGTGGAGAAAAAGGAACCCTTTTACACCGTTTGTGGGAATGTAAACTGGTACAGTCTCTGTGTAAAAACAGCATGGGGGTTCCTCACAAAGTTAGCATAGAATTACTGTATGATCTGGCAATTCTACTTCAGGGAGAAACACTAACTTGGAGAGATCTCTGCACCCCCATGTTCACTGCGGCTTTACTTACAATAGCCAAGACAGAGAAGCAACCTAAGTGTCCATCAGCGGATGAATAAAGAAAATGTGGTATATATTTACTATGGAATATTATCCAGCCATAGGAAAAGGGTGAAATCTTGCAACATGGATTGACCTTGAAGGTGTGATGCTAAGTGAAATAAGTCAGACAGAGAGATACCGAGAACACCTTGGTAGCTGCCAGAGGCAGAGGGTGGGAGAAATGTGTGGTCAAAAGGTATAGACTTCCAGTTCAAAAATAAATTAAGTCCTGGAGATGTAATGTGCATTGTGGTGAATATAGTTAAGAATACTGTATTGTAATTTGAAATTTGCTAAGAGAGTAAATCTTAAAAGTTCTCATCATAAGGAAAAAATTGTAACTGTTAACTAGACATATTGTGGTGATCATTTCATAATATATACATATGTCAAATCGTTATGTTGCATACCTGAAACTAATAGATTTTATGTCTATTATATCTCTTTTTTTTAAGTTTTTCTTCTCAAACATTTTATTAACTCAAAACAGCTCATAAATATTGGACATATTTTACTTAATTACAAGAAGTATTTTTCATATGCCATAATACATAGTATTAACATTTAATTCTCGTTTTGCCTTACAGGTATAAAGGGTCAAGTTTTTGATCAAAAGGGAAATCCATTACCCAATGTAATTGTAGAAGTCCAAGACAGAAAACATATCTGCCCCTATAAAACCAACAAATTTGGAGAGTATTACCTCCTTCTCTTGCCTGGGTCATATACGTTAAATGTAAGTACACAGTTCTAGTTTTTGGTATTAAAATACTATAAAATTCACAATACTTACTTACCCACCTAGAAGGAATATAAAATATGTCTGGCAAGTCCAAAAGTAGTACATGAGGACAAAGGAAAAAACAACATCAGACTTGCCTGTGGCCGGGACTAAGAGAAGTGAGCATGATAGGAACAAACCAAAAAAAAAAACTTGTTTTTTTCCCAACTGGCAGTTACTATTTTTAATAACGGCTAAATCCTATTTCTTGTGATACTTTTTATGATTAAAAAAAAGAAAGAAAAACCTCATACATTGTGTACTCTAAACAATGTAGCTAGAGTACTTGCAAGCTTTATGAAATACCATTTTAATGCCCATTTCATGAGACATCATTTCTGCTATTAAAAAATAGATTTGGCCCGGCCAGTGTTGCTCAATGCTTGAGCGTTGACCCATGAACCAGGAGGTCGGTTGATTCCCCAACAGGGCACATGCCTGGGTTGTGGGCTCCATCCCCAGCAGGGGGTATGTAGGAAGCAGCCAGTCAATAATTCTCTCTCATCATTGATGTTTCTCTCTCTCTCTCTCTCTCTCTCTCTCTCTCTCTCTCTCTCTCTCTCTGAAATCAATGAAAATATACTTTAAAAAATATATTTGGACACAATTTCCTTAGGATTCATTATAAGTAAAATTTGATGCACAAAATTTAGCACTATATTAAGCGATAGACATATTTTGCAGACCTTTCAAAAGCAAATGATAAGTTTTCCAACCAATGCAAGTAAAAGTTCAGGTTTTAATTTTAATTTAAGATGCATGTTTCTGAGTCATTCTTCCTAGTAGGAAGCATGCACTGGTTTGAGCCCAGGTAAGCTTATGTAAATGAACTAAATGAATAAGTGTCTGATTTAGCTGTCCAGATTGTGTCTCTTATTCTTTGATAATATGACTTTCCTCTAAGAAATTCAAAATTCTCCACTTTGCTTAGTGGGTCTAATGTCAAGCGTGCAGTTGTTCTGAGCAGAGCTACTCCTAGGAGAAGGCAGTCTGTCCTGTAGGAAAAACTGGCTTTGCATTTCATTATTTCATCTTCAGGACATAATAAAGGCATGGCTTTCAGTTTATAAAACTATAGAATTCAGGGCCTCCCTGCTCCCCAGGTTATTCCTACAGTTTCCAGCAGCGGAGCTCATCAATTGCTAATCCTTTTAAGAATCTCTCCTTCTACTGAGTGGCTAGAGCTGGAAACCTCAACTCACTGTGACGCTTTGTATAAAAAAGGCCCTTTATTTTCCTGTCATGTGCTGTGACATTTCCATTCTATGGGGGGAGGGGGTTTCCTTGTAGTGAATCTAAATTACTTTTATATAATCCCATAAGTAAGCCACACCTTTACAGAATAGTTATGAATAGTTCATTTCCAATTAGACCAACACAGTACATGTTGGCTTTACCTACTAGTTCTAGGGCAAGATTGCAAGGCTAGACTTTGGAAATGGAAATGAATGGCTAAAATACATACTAATTAATGGTTATGTAAATGTTCCATTCTTCTCTCTCTTCACCATATATATTAAAAGCATCTCTCAGTGGACATGATCTATAATTAGTTTAGCATTTGTTCTATTTTTCCTGATCATTTCCCCCAACAACAACAAAAAGTCTAGCTAAAGATTCAGACACATATGAACAAAACCAAGTAAAATTAAAGCTTTATAAGGAAAGAGTAAACTTGTACACTTAGATCAGCTGCAAGGAAATGGAATAAATTAAGAAAATAATCCCACTTACAAAGGATCTTGATACCCAATCAGGATATTAAGTACAGACTTGGGACAAGAGAAACAGCTCTTTACCTTTAATCTCCATGAAAATGATGGGGCAGGATCAGTCCACCGCCTCCTGCTGCTGACTTACACCTCGTGATGAAGGACCTGTCTGTATTCCACTTTGTAATTCTTGGCAACAGCATTCACAACTATGGTCCATACCAACAGACATTGGGCAACTCTTTCAATGAGCAGAACTGAAGTGGTTACTAGCCTGGGGGGCCCGGCAGGTTGTTCCATGTGTTTCATAAAGGCAGCATTTGAGTGGTGGATATTAGTGTTTGCACCACAAAACATCTGAAATCATTCAAATAATTGTTTCTTGTTTCTCCTCAGGTTACAGTCCCTGGACAAGAGCCATACCTCACAAAGGTGATTATCCCAAAAAAATCCCAGGACTTCAGTGCCCTTAAAAAGGATATTGTATTTCCACTCAGAGGGCAATTGGATTCTATCCTAGTATCAAATCCTTCATGTCCTATGATTCCTCTATACAGTATTTTGCCAAGCCACTCAGCCGCAACAAAGCCTAGTCTGTTCTTACTCTTAGTGACTCTTTTTCACATATTGTTCAAATAAAGCAAAATGTGAAACTCAACCCCATCACCACCTGGAATCAGGGATTACTCATGCCAGGTTACTGCAAATCTAACTCCCTCTGTGAGACAACTGGCCAAACGCCACCGTCCTTCCCTAAGAAGACAAATGGTTAAATCCTGTAACGAGAAATGTGTGGTGATAATGAAAGGAATGATTTAGTTTTGATGATGAATAGAAGACACCCACCTATCAAGTACTGCCCACTTACACTTCATTTTAAAGTCATCTTAGAAATTTGTAAGAAGTTAAACTTGAGGAGCAAAAATGAAGCTCCTGAAAGAAGACGACGAAAAAAAAAGAAGCTAATTCTGGATACAGAGAGACAGATGAATATAAGCAATGAACATGAACATTTATTGATCACCTATCATATACAAGACCTTGCTATGAGTGCTATATATGAAGAGATAGTGCCATATATCATTAGTTCTCAGGACAGGGAAAAATGATAACAAGACTGGGAATATTTAGCTTTGCAAATGTTCTAAGGAAATATGAGAGAAAATAGGCAGCCATGTCTCAGTGGCCCCAGAAAATATGGGCCTAATAGCATAACAAGGTGTTGCCTACAGAGTCCCAAAAATATGGGTCATTTAAGTGTCCCTGCCGTTCTGCACCTGGATGCCACAGTCCTGTCATGCTGATAACCGCCAAATGTGTAATTCTAGCCTCTAGCCTCAGACTCACATCCAACTGCCCACTGGATATATATCCACCTGGATGTGAACAGAGGTACCTCAAACTCATGCAAAAATGGAACATACTTTTCTCCCTAGAGCTGCTCTTCCTCCTGTATCCTGTCTCAATTCCTGGTACCACCAAACCTGGGAGTTCTCCTTGATACTTTTTCCTCCTCTGTCATCCCATATATTCCATCAATCACTAAAGACTATAATTATCGATTCTACCCTCCCTCCAGGACTACTAACACTGCCAAGTTCCGGCCGTCACAGCTCACCTGCACCACTGCTCCCAGCTTCCTCCTCTTCAGATCCATCCTCCACATGGCACTGGGGAAGGGGGTCTCTTTGAAACAAAAGTCAACAACCTGCTGACACCTAATGTCCTGCTGTGTCCCGGTGCCTGCAATGCCATTCTGACCCACTTTTTCTTTCTTCCTCCCTCTTTTACAACTCGGTTTAGGCATCGACTCCTCCAGGAAGCCTTTGCTGAGCATCATTCCATTCCTTTCCATCTCACCTCCTCCCAGTCAATCTGGGAACCCTCCTCTTTGCTCCCCAAATAGAACAGGTTACCTCTACTATTGGATTTACAACACTGTGTTATAATCTTCTACTTCCAGGTACGAGTTTTCTCTAGTAGAGTGAGCTCTTTGGGACCGAGGGGCTAATTTGTTTGAAAAATGCATTTTTACATCCTCAGAGAACATATTAGAAATTGAATGAATGAACAAAGGGTTCCAGCAATCTGCTACTCCCAGTCTCTCCCAGAAACTGTATAGGGCTTTGAGTTAAACTAGATCCCATGCTTTGGCAATTTCTGGTTCCTAGTAATGCTGACAGAAGAGTGTTTTCATATATGTATCAAGAAATAAATTCAAATACGGTGCTTTTACTGGACTTTGCATTTATCCTAAGCTTCATAGTAAAAGTATATTACCTATTAACTCTAAGGCTACCTTTTTTATTATTGGAAAACAAAATTTTTATCATTAGTACTCAATATGAAGCATTTATTCTCCACAATAATGACAGTTAACCTAACTTAAAACATTATATAAGGGGAAGTATCAAACAGAAAATGAAACTATACTTGGCTTGGTACCTGGTGAATGCTTGAGAACCATACATGAATGGGAGATACCTGGGCATTTAGGACCTATTCTTGTGCCAAGCTTAGTCTGTCTATACAAAATCATACATGTTTAATATAAACAAAATTTATAATCTTTTACTCACGTCTTTAAAATCTGGCAATAACCTAAATATCTTGATCATTTTTATTTAAATAAACCGTAACTTATTATACTTGAAAGCATATGTTAATATATTACAGAAAATGATTTGGTATATTACATATAAAAGTATATGAAATTTGGCTTGATTTGCCATTAATCCCTAAAGAATTTTTCAAATCAGGCATTCTGAGTTCTAACTTTTCCTTTCCCGAGACAGCAAATTTTTTGCCTTTTTAATCTTATTTTTTACTCTTTTATTGTTAATTTTTAAATTAAATTTATTAGGGTGACATTGATTAACAAAATTATGGTAGCAATTTTTGAAGAAACATGAACCAAAATCTGAATTGGTTCATGAGCCATAATGTTAAGGAAATGTTTTTAAAATCAGAAATTTTATCAGAATCAAAATTATTTAGAGATGAGCAAAACAATTAAAATAATCTCCAAGCCAAATGCACGCCAAACCTGAACTTAATTCTGAGCAGGTTTGGGGAACATATTTTCAGCAATGCCCTACGGTTTGCAGCAAGAGTTAGTAAGTACCGCTACACCCCCCACTAATCCATGAAGTGTCCAAGAGGAGAAACAACTATGGAATCCGACCAGATCCCCACATCTCCCTGCAGAACAGCTTCCCTACTGTTCCCACCCTGCTACACTCCTCAGGTTCTAACTTCAGATATAACTCCTTTCATGGAGAAACCGATATGGTAAAGGTTTGCAAGATAGAAGAAAAGATAGCAGGTGGCAGTAAAACGATACTTAGGTGGGAGCCCTGGGTGCAAGCCCACCCCGCACTGTTTCCTTACCTGTCAAATGGAGGCCTCTGCCTGCCTGAGCCGATTCTGTGACGTCGGAAGCGGCAGTGTGAGAGCCGCACCGGTGCTGTCTTTGGTGCTTGCCCTGGTGGAGGAAGGATAATTAACACGCAAGTGGTCAATATTTTGAAGGCTGTGTAACTTATCCAGGACCAAGTCTTTTGCCTCAGATACAAACAGAATTGGTCTGAAAACAAATGAAGCATCGGTTAGCTAGAATGATCATTTAATTACACTTAAGGAAACTTGCATGAAGTAACAGTTTTTCTGATGTAGGTACTCGAATTATGTAAACATGAGCGAATCTTTAAAGAAATGTTGCTAAATCCCTGCAGGTAAGTGTCAGTGTTGATTTTGGTGCCTCATTTACCACATTCAGACTTGAGTGGTTGGATGTACTTGATGTTTTGTTCCAGAAGCACTTTTACGTGTTGTACCTGTAGAAAGTAAAAATATCTGGCACTTGATTGGAAATAGCGTTTCCTTGGAAATCCCGAAAAATGAGCCTAGCATATTGTCTCGTGGCAACAGGATAAGTTGCTCCCTGAGAAGTTTGATTCTTATTGTACACAGTGAAAACACAGTTAATGCCTATTTGATGACAGATCCCTTATACCTTCCTCATGACTTTAGATTGGGGGAGAGGGAGAAAATGGTTAAAGAGAAACAAAAAAGTTAATAACACCTAAAAGAGAAGTTTGGGGAAAGTCTAACTTTATTATATACTTTATGTCACCAACAAGCAGGTATTGTACTGTATTACTTACAAACTTTTATTATGCTTTAGCATATTAACTATTCCACAGTCTTTTATAGATATCTCTAAATGATTTTTGAAGTTTTCTCAGTGACTTTCTAATTAAGAACCTTAAGTGTACAAATTAAGAATGTAAACTTTTATTGGGTATTGGCCATGACTACCTCTGAACTCAGTAAATCTAAAATGTATCTTATTCTCAATAAATTAATATTCATGTAAACCATGGATGCTGTTTCTTTCCATTACATTACTTTGAAAACAAATACTTACACAAGTGTAACAAAGTCCACATACTAGAGAACTGATTACCACTGAATAAAGACTGGTAAAGACCAGATTTAATGACCCTTTATGAAGCAATACTATAACTCTTCAAAGCCCAGGTAGTTCTTTCATAACTTTATGATATACTAGAAGCCTAGTGCATGAAATTCGTGCACGGGTAGGGTCCCTAGGCCTGGTTGGCAATCAGGGCCGATCTGTGGGGCAACCAGTTGGGTGATTGGGGGGGCCCCCTACTGGCACCTGCCTTGGCCAGCCTGGCACCACCCGCTCACCGGCCCCGCCCACTGCTGCCACTGCTCACCTCCCTCTGTGGTGCAATTGGGGCAGGGGGGTGGGGGGAAACCTGCTGGCACCCGCCTTGGCTGGCCTGGGGCCTGCGGGCTGGGGGCAGCTACTGCATTGAGCATCTGCCCCCTGGTGGTCAGTGCACATCATAGTGACCAGTTGTTCTGCCATTCAGTTGATTTGCATATTAGGCTTTTAGTATATAGGACTAGAGGCCCGGTGCACAAAAATTTGTGCACTCGGGGGGGAAGGGGAGGTCCCTCAGCCCAGCCTGTGCCCTCTCGCAGTCTGGGACCCCTCGGGAGATAACAACCTGCTGGCTTAGGCCTGCTCCCGGGTGGCAGAGGGCAGGCCCAATCCCTAGGTGCAGCCCCTGGTCAGGCTCAGAGCAGGGCCGATTGGGGAGTTGGGGTGCCGCCCCCTGTCATGCACAGAGCAGGGTGGATCGGGAGGTTGCGATGCCACCCTCAGTCACGCTCAGGGTAGGGCCGATTGGGGGGTTGGGGCACCGCCCCCTGTCACACTCAAGGCAGGGTCGATGAGGAGGTTGCGGCGCCACCCACTGTCATGCACAGAGCAGGGCCAATCCGGGGGTTGGGGCGCTGCCCCCTGTCACGCACAGAGCAGGGCCCATCAGGGGTTGAGGAGCTCCCCCCGTCACTCAGAGAGTAGGGCTGATAGGGGAGTTGGGGCACCACCCCCTGTCACACACAGAGCAGGGCGGATCAGGGGGTTGGGGTGCTGCCACTCTCACACTCAGGGCAGGGCCGATGGGGAGGTTATGGCTCTACCCTGTCACACACAGAGCAGGGCCCGTGGGGGGGAGGGGGGGCGCGCCGCACCCTGTCACACACAGAGCAGGGCCGATCAGGGGGTTGGGGCATCGCACCCTGTCACACACAGAGCCACAGGGCGATCAGAGTTTGGGGAGCTCCCCTGTATCAGGCACAGAGCAGGGCTGATCAGGGGGTTGGGGCGCCTTCCCCTGTCACAAGCAGAGCAGGGCGGATAGGGAGGTTGTGGCCCCACCCCGTCACACACAGAGCCGCAGGACGATCAGGGGGTTTGGGCGCTGCCCCCTGTCATGCTGATCCCGGTGCCGGGGGGCCTCTCGGCTCCGCTAATCCCGGTGCTGGGAGGCATATTACCCTTTTACTATATAGGGTAGAGGCCTGGTGCATGGGTGGGGATGGCTGGTTTGCCCTGAAGGGTGTCCTGGATCAGGGTGGGGGTCCCCACTGGGGTGCCTGGCCAGCCTGGGTGAGGGGATGATGGCTGTTTGCAGCTGGTCACACACCATTCAGGGTGGGGGTCCCCACTGGGGTGCTTGGCCAGAGTGGGTGAGGGGATGATGGCTTTTTGCAGCTGGTCACACACCCTTCAGGGCTGGGGTCCCCACTGGGGTGCCTGGCCAGCCTGGGTGAGGGGCTGAGGGCTGTTTGCAGCTGGTCACACACCCTTCAGGGTGGGGGTCCCCACTGGGGTGCCTGGCCAGCCTGGGTGAGGGGCTGAGGGCTGTTTGCAGCTGGTCACACACCCTTCAGGGTGGCGGTCCCCACTGGGGTGCCTGGCCAGTCTGAGTGAGGGGCTGAGGGCTGTTTTCAGGCTGGCGGGTGACGGAAGCTCCCAACCGCTCCTTTTTTCTTTTCTTTTTTAATTCTGGGCCAGCTTTAGCTCTGAGGCTCCAGCTCTTAGGCCTCCACTGCTGAAAGTAGGTATCTGGTTTGTTTCGGTTCAAAACAATGTATAACTCCAGCTCTGACTCCAGCTCTGAGATCACCGCTCACTGAAAGCTGGTTTCTGGGGTTTTGTTTAGCATCTATATTTGTTACAATGTTTGAAACTGCAGGCTCAGAGACCTGCAAGGCAGGTGGGGAACGTTGGAGTCCTCCGTCACTGAAGCAAGCAAGCCTCATGTTAGTTTCAAGCTGCCTGGCTGCCGGCCGCCATTTTGGCTGGCAGTTAATTTGCATATCTCCCTGATTAGCCAATGGGAAGGGTAGTGGTTGTATGCCAATTACCACGTTTCTCTTTTATTAGATTAGATACTCATCCTAATGTTATATTCCAAATTAATTTGTACCATGGAGTAGATAATGAAAAGTGTGCCTTCTGGTAAAAACAAAACAAAAAAACTGCAAAATTCACATGAATGTAGTTAAAAGGTCTGAGAAATCATACAACAAAGAAAAAGGATTTCCCAAACACACTTACCCACGGAAGCATTCATACATAATTTAGCCCAGTACCATCACTTTGAACTTACTTTCTAGATTTCCAAACACACTTCGGGAAATGCTGATATAGAAAGAAGTCTTTAGTCCTAATTGCTAAATAAATAAATAAATGTCCTAAATAATAAAGTACTTTTGAAACACAGAGCATACTTATAACTTGCCTCCTACAGGAATTGGAAAATAGCCCTTACCCTATGTCCATGCAACCCGATACAAATTTCTAGTCACAGAGAAATTGGGCTTGGGTATGTCTGCCCTCGGAAACATGCTAAAAAAAGTTAAGTTTCAATGAGAAAAGGCCAGTAGGAAACAGGTAATTTACAGGTACCAATTTTTAAAAGTGATAACTCTTTCACCTTAGAAAATAAATTGGGAACAGTTTTCTTATTTCCAAAGGAGAATTCATTTGCAGAAATTTCCTGGTATATTTTAGATAGACTTCGATGTTTAAATTTGCAACTCAGAGCATCCATCACTTCCTATCCCGACTCCACCCCCAAAACAAGGCACAATCTTTTTCAAAATGTTTCAAGACCATGTTTTTATTTATTTTTAATTTATTGTTGAAAGTATTACAGATGTCCTCCGTATTTCTCCTCCACTCCACCCCCACCCCCAGGCTTTCACCACACTATTGTCTGTGTCCATGGGCTATGCATATAAGCATATAAATTCTTTGGTTAATCTCTCCCTCACCCACCCCCACCTTCCCTCAGACTCATCAATCTGTTCCATGCTTTTATGTCTCTGGATCTACTTTGTTCATCTCTTTATTTTGTTCATTAGATTCCACGTATGAGTGAGATCATGTGATATTTGTCTTTCTCTTGGCTTAGTCCACTTAGCATAATAATCTCCAGGTCCCTTTACAGTTCAGTGGTTCTCAACCTGTGGGTCGCGACCCCTTTGGTGGTCGAACGACCCTTTCACAGGGGTCACCTAAGACCATCCTGCATATCAGATATTTACATTACGATTCATAACAGTAGCAACATTACAGTTATGAAGTAGCAACGAAAATAATTTTATGGTTGGGTCACAACATGAGGAACTGTATTTAAAGGGCCAGAAGGTTGAGAACCACTGCTTTACACTATCTCAAAAGGTAAGATATCCATCTTTTTTACTGCTGTATAGTATTCCATGGTGTAAATGTACCACAGCTTTTTTATCCACTCATCTACTATGGCACTTGGGCTATTTCCAGATCTTAGCTATTGTAAATTGCCCTACTATGAACATAGGGGTGCATATATTCTTTTTTGTTGTTGTTTTTGTTTTAAAAACTTTTATGTACATATAAACAGCTATTTAAATGTTGAGAAATGAGTTTTGCACTTAAGAAAAAACATACCTCTAGAACTTTGAGTTGGCTGTTGAAAATCATCATAGTACATCATCTCAACTTTCTACAAGAAGCTTTTTTTTTCTTTTTTTTATTGATTAAGGTATTACATATGTGTCCTTATCCTCCCATTCCCCCCTCTCCCCCCGCAACCTCATATATTCTTTCTGATTGGTGTTTCAGGTCTCTTAGGATATATGCCTAGAAGCAGGATCACTGGGTCAAATGGGAGTTCTATTTTTAATTTTTTGAGGAAACTCGTGTTTTCTATAGTGGTTGTACCAGTCTGCATTCCCACCAGCAGTGAACTAGGGTTCTCTTTTCTCCACATCCTCACCAGCACTTATTTGATTTGTTGATGGTAGCCATTCTGACAGGTGTGATGTAATACCTCATTGTTATTTTAATTTGCATCTCTCTGATGATTACTGACTTTGAGCATTTTTTCATGTCTCTTGCCCATTTTTTAATTGGATTGTTTGTCTTCCTTTTGTTAAATTGTATGAGTTCCTTAAAAACTTTGGGTATTAACCCCCTATCAGGTGTATCATTGGCAAATATGTTCTCCCATGCAGTGGGCTCCCTTTTCATTTTGCTGACAGTTTCTTTTGCTGTACAGAAGCTTTTTATTTTGATGTAGCCCCATTGGTTTGTTTTCTCCTTAGTTTCCCTTGCCCTATGAGATGTTTCAGCAAACATATTGCTACAAGAGATGACTGAGATTTTGCTGCTTATAGTTTCTTCTAGGATTTTTATGGTTTCATGACTTACATTTAAGTCTTTCGTCCATTTTGAGTTTATTCTTGTGTATGGCGTTCGTTGGTGGTCTAGTTTCAATTTCTTGCATGTAAAAACAAGGTACAATTTTTCAATCAACTAAATTTTAAAATATTAAACATAGTGGAAAAGGTTAAAGAAAATTAAGTATAAACAAGTGATTAGTCCATTTTTTAAAAACTTCTATTTACTAGTTTTATAATGAAAAGCAACTGATTTAAAGAATGGAACCCCAAATTTTAGAAGCACCATTTTACACAATCACTACACTTTCTTACATATTCACTAAAGATTTTCAGACTTTATACTAGTGATTAACTTAAATCAAAGTTAGTAAATTTTCTAATTGATCAAAGTTCTCTCAATGCCAAAGCATAGTATTTTTATGTATAGTGAGTGTCTCATGAAACTCTGAAGGATAAACAGTGAAGGATTTCAGGACTGAAATGTGAAGATTGCTTTACCTGGGAACAGAATTCTCATCATTTCTTTTCTCTCTAGCTCGGCAATCTCTCTCCTGGAGTAGACTGCCCACAGTCAGGTCTACTCTGAATGCCTTCAGAGAACCCAATGTCGTGCTTCCACCTTGTGGTTTAAAACATGCGTTAACTACAGACCTAAATAGATACTTTTCGAAAGAAGACAGAAGGAAGGCCAAAAGACATGAAAACATGCTCAAAGTCACTAATCATCCGAGAGATGCAAATCAAAACAACAATGTGGTACCATCTCACACCTGTCAGAATGGCTATCATCAACAAATCAACAAGTGCTGGCAAGGATGTGGAGAAAAAGGAACCCTTCTGCACTGCTGGTGGGAATGCAGATTGGTGCAGCCACTGTGGAGAACAGTATGGAGCTTCCTCAAAAAACTGAAAATGGAACTCCCATTTGACCCAGTGATCCCACTTCTAGGACTATATCCCAAGAAACTAGAAACTCCAATTAGAAAGGACATATGAACCCCTATGTTCATAGCAGCACAATTCACCATAGCTAAGATTTGGAAACAGTCTAATTGCCCATCAGTAGATGTGTGGATTAAAAAACCGTGGTACATCTGCACAATGGAATACTATGCTGCAGTAAAAAAGGAGTTCTTACCTTTTTGCAACAGCATGGATGGAACTGGAGAGCATTATGCTAAGTGAAATAAGCCAGTCAGAGAAAGATAAATACCACATGATCTCACTCATTTATGGAATATAATGAACAACATAAACTGATGAACAAAAACAGATCCAGAGACAGAGAAGCATCGATCAGACCATCAAACCTCAGAGGGAAGGTAGGTGAGGGTGGGGGTAAGGGGAAAAGATCAATCAAAAGACTTATATGCAAGCATATAGGCCTAACCAATGGACACAGACAACAGGGGGTGAGGACATGAGTGGGGCAGATAGGAGGTAATGTGGGGAAAAGGACACATATGTAATAACTTAATAAAAAAATAATAAATAAATAAATAAATAAATAATGGGTAACTAAAGACTTGGTCTTCTCATGCCACTAAAAAATGATTGTGATAGAAGATGAAAAGTTTTTAATTTCAGAGGGATGTGTTTGTTTGTTTTTAAGAAAAGCTTTCCCTAATCAAAACAGCACAAGAAGAACCAAGATGGCAGCATAGGTAAATGCCTGGACTCGCCGCCTCCTGCATCTACATCAAAATTATGACTAAAATAAGAACAACCGTCATTCAGAACCACCTGAAAGCTGGCTGAATGGAAGCCCTACAACCAGAGAAGTAAAAAAGAAATCACATTAGACTGGTGGTAGGGGTGGAGGTGCAGAACGGGCTCACCCAACGTCCAGGTGTGCTATATTTTTAATCAGGAAGGAGAGTGTCTGTGCAGAGGCCACCTGTGAGAAGCGGGGGGTCCCAGCCATATACCAAACCCCCAGCGCAGGGCTCCAGAGCTGGGAAGAGAAGTCCCCACAACTACAGGCTATAAAAACCAGTAAGGATTGTGGGCTGAGAGACACAGAGGCTGCTGGAGACTCAGCTATTCCTTTCAAAGAGCCAGCACATGAGCTTACACGGCCCCACTTCTTCCAAGCCCCAGTGCCAGGGGACCCAGACACATACAGGGAGAAACTGAATTGTCTGGCATAAGGGCAGGAACTAGGGGGGCGGCTTTCTCCCAGACTGGAGTGCCCTCTGGGGTCATTGTTTCTGTGCTGGGACCTCCCCTGTCACAGGGCTGACTGGCACCCATATCTGAGTTTCCATCAGCTTGGCTCACACTGTTTGCTCTGCCTGGGGATTCCCTGAGACCCCACCCCATCCAATTTGCAGCCCCAGCCAAGCTGCTTATAGCAGCTTTTCCGTATGGATGGCTTGTCCTGGCTCAGGCTTCAGACTTTGCTAAAAATCTCTTAAACAAGCTGCAGCTGGGGACAGCGTGCCCCAAGCTTATCAATAAAAGGCCCAAGCCCCAACTGGTTTGGCTCAGTGGATAGAGCGTTGGTCCACGGACTGAAAGGTCCTGGGTTCGATTCTGGTCAAGGGCATGTACCTCGGTTGCAAGTGTGTGCAGAAGTCAACCAATCCATGTGTCCCTCTCACATGAATGTTTCTCTCTGTCTCTCCCTTTCCCTTCCACTCTCTCTAAAAATCAATGGAAAAATATCCTCAGATGAGGATTAACAAAAAATAACAAATTTTGAAAAAACGGGAAGGGTTTATATTTTAAAAATAAAAATAAATAAATAAATAAATAGCCCAACACCGGGCACTTGCTTCATAGCAGCCATCTGCAGATCCCTCTGTAGCTCCTACTGGTGGCCTCAGGCAGTGGCTGGCTTTGTACCTCCCTGGAGGCCCTAAAGCCAGTGTACCCAACGGACAGCTTCAGCCCATAGCAGATTACAACTCTACATAGCCATAAGTGATACACTCAAGGGCAGACTCAGAGACCACCAAAGCCCCATTGAAGCAAGTCCTACTCCAGAGGGGTGTTTCCTGCACAGCAGCTCTCCCACTGTGGTTGCAGCTGGTCCTCACAGCCAATTGACCTGGAGCCAACAGGATGCCAACAGTGATGCCAACAGCAATCAAAGATCAACTACAAAAAGACTGTGCATACAACCCACACAGGGGCACACCTAGAGTGCACAGCTCAGGTGACTGTGGGGACTAAGCCACTGGGCCCTACAGGACACCTACTACATAAGGCCACTTTAACAAATCCAGGAGACATAGCAGCTCTACCTAATACATAGAAACAAACACAAGGAAGCAGCCAAAATGAGAAAACAAAGGAACATGTCACAAATGAAAGAAATGGAAGCAAGCAAACTACTGGACACAGAGTTCAAAACCATGGTTATAAGGTTACTCAAGGATATTCACGAGACTTTCAAGGATCTTAGTGAGAATGTCAAAGACATGAAAAAGGACCAGTCAGAAATTAAGCATACACTAACTGAAATAAAGAATAATTTACAGGGCCATAGCTGGTTTGCTCAGTGGTTAGAGGACCGGCCTGCGGACTGAAGGGTCCTAGGTTCGATTCCGGCCAAGGGCACACGCCTGGATTGCGGCCTTGATCCCCAGTGGGGGGCATGCAGGAGGCAGCTGATCGGTGATTCTCTCTCATCATTGATGTTTCTATCTATCTCTCTCTCTTCCTCTCTAAAATCAATAAAAAAATAAATAAATAAAAATAAATTTTAAAAAAGAATAATTTACAGGGACTCAACAGTAGAGTAGAGGAGTCCAAAAATCAAACCAACAATTTGGAATATGAGGAAGCAAAAAACATCCAGTCAGAAAAGAAAAAAGAATCCAAAAATATGAAGATAAGTGTAAGGAGCCTCTGGGACAACTTCCAACGTACCAACATTCACATTATGGTGATGCCAGAAGGAGAAAAAGGGAGAAAGCAAGTTATTGAAAACCTATTTGAAGAAGTAATGACAGAAAACTTCCCCTACCTGGTAAAAGAAATAGACTTATAAGTCCAGGAAGCACCAAGAGTCTCAAACAAGAGGAACCCAAAGAGGACCACACCAAGACCCAAAGAGGACCACATCATAATTAAAATGCCAAGGGCTAAAGACAAAGAGAGAATTTTAAAAGCAGCAAGAGAAAAAGAGTTAGTTACCTACAAGGGAGCACCCATACAACTGTCGGCTGATTTCTCAACAGAAACTTTGCAGGCCAGAACGGAGTGGTAAGAAATATTCAAATTGATGAATAGTAAGTACCTACAACCAAGATTACTCTACCCAGCTAAGCTCTCATTTAGAATTGAGGGTCAGATAAAGAGCTTCACAAACAAGGAAAAGTTAAAGGCATTCATCACCACCAAACATGAAATGTTTGAAGGGTAGTCTTTAAGAGGAAGAAGAAAAGATAAAAAATGTGACAAATAAAATGGCAACAAATACATATCTATCAACAATTGAATCTAAAAATCAAATGAACAGGAAATTTAGTGAACAAAATAAACTGGTGAATAAAAAAGAATCAGAGGCATAAAAGCATAGAACAGACTGACGAATCTCAGAGGAGAGGGGGCTGCAGGTGGGCAGGGGTGTGTGTGGGAAGAGGTTAACCAAAGATCTTATCTATGGACACAGACAGTAGGGTGGTGAAGGCCTGGGGTGGGGTGGGAACCAAGTGAAGGGGGCGATTGGGGGGAAAATGGGAGATATCTGTAATACTATCAACAATAAAGATTTAAAATTGAAAAGAAAAAAGAAAAGATGTCCCAATTGTTACAAATCTGACACCATACTAACTTTTAAAGATTACTGTTTCCAGCTGGTGTGGCTCCATGGGTGAGCTTTGACCCATGAACCAGGAGGTCACAGTTCAATTCCCCAGCAGGGCACATGCCTGGGTTGCAGGCTCGATCCCCAGTAGGGGCTGAGCAGGAGTCAGCCAATCAATGATTGATCATTGATGTTTTTATCTCTTCCTCTCTGAAATCAATCTACACTAATAAAAGAGAAAGATGCAAATTGACCATACCTTCATGACACCCACCAGCCGGTCAGGAGTGAGTATGCAAATTAACCCAACAAAGATGGCGGGTTAATTTGCATACGCAGGCACCAAGCGGCCAGGGACGGGGTGGGACACTTGCGTCACTGCCATGGTGATGACACAGGCATTCCACACCGCCCCAGCCACTCCGGGTCTCTGGGCAGCGTGGGAAGGTGGAAAGCGGCTCCAGGCCGGAATGAAGGCAGAAAGGTGGCTCCGGGCTGGAGCCAAGGCAGAAAGGTGTCTCTGGGCCAGAGCAAAGGCGGTGCCAGCAGCCAGGGGAAGGAAGGCCCATTCTTGCATGAATCTTCATGCATTGGGCCTCTAGTAAAAATATATTTAAAAAATAAAGAAAGATCACAGTTTCTTTATTTTTAGGAATTTTTGTAAACTGCCTCCTAGTATAAACTAGGAAAAACTGCTTAGTGGCTTTCCTTGCCAATCAGTATCCTTTACTGAATGCCTACTGTCATACAATGCATAGACTAGGCACCTGAGGGAAGGTGACATGAAAGGATGTTACATTCATCTGCTGTGGGAGAGTACAAAGAAACACATCAGCGAATGTGAAGAGCACTGAGTTGAAATAATGCAGGAAAAAAGATAGGGTTAACACAGCTGAGTTTTGGAAGTAGTAGTCATGAATGGATGCGATGAAATTGAACAACTGTGATTTACTGGAAGTCCTTACTACCTGCCAGACCTCATCCTAGGCTTTATTATGCACTGTTGTCTCTAATTCTGAGGGCACTGAGAAAGTAGCAGAAGTGCTATTAGAACTTAGCTCTTCCCACTCTACAGAATGAAAATTAAAATTCTTGGGAGAGTCAGGATGCAAATGAACTTTGTTGTACTAAAAACGGTAAGATTATGGTGAAAAGAAAGCACCTGTTTCATAGAGCTCTAGAAGTCTAAAACGATCAGGCAGAACATTTGAGATAATACCCAACAAGCAATGAAATTAAAGATTTTTTTCCCCGTAAATGAACAAAAAAATGGGGGAGACCAAAGGAAGTGAAGTCAATTTAGGCAGATATTACTGTATTCTTGAAAAAATGCCTAATTTGGGGGTGGCCTAGGTTTGGGTGTGAATCAAAAACACATAAGAGAACTAAAATTGAGCCAAAAGAAGTCTTGTCCTGGAGCAGATGGAATAAGCAGCTGAAACAAATAGCATCCACCCCGAATTGGCGAAATTACTCAGCTGGTGAGACGGTTTACAGCCAGGAAGGGCAGAGCTCCCCTGGAAAGGCACAGCCCCTGACTGGGGAAGGAAGACCTGTGGGATTCCTGGCACCGGGGGATTTGAGATCTGGGGTCTGTGATTACGGAGGACTGAGCCTAGAGGGGGCAGCCTGAAGAGCTGACCAGACCATGCAGTGCCGCAGATCCAAGCAACAGCAGCATCCTGATCACCACACCCTCTGAGGAACAGCAGCTGTACGTGAAGCCTCCCCCCACCAGCCAGAAGAACCAACAAAGCTGTGAACAGCACCCACCAGAGGAGCTGCTGCCAACTGAGGAGCAGCTGCTACCGCAACCACCCAAGGAGCAACCACAGCCCAAGGAGCCACTGCCACCCAGGGAGCAGCCACTGAACAACTCAACGTCTAGATATGTCAGTGAGCTCAAACATGGGTAGACAAAGAAACCCCCAAAGGAAAGAAAAGGAGGACTCGCCAGAAAAGCACCTAAGTGATACAGAGGCATGCAACATGACAGAAAAAGAATTCAGAATAAGGGTCCTAGAGTGCAAAAACCGGATGGAGGAAAAAATCAACAACATATACAAGAAGCAAGAAGAAACAGATGAAAAAATCAACTACTTATGCAAGAAGCAAGAAGAAACAGATGAAAAAATCAACAACTTAAGTAAGACCAAAGAAATGAAGAGCGATATAGCTGCAATAAAAAACACCATTGAAAGTATCAACAGTAGACTAGGAGAAGTGGAGGACCGAAATAGTGAATTAGAAGACAAGGAAGCAAAACACACCCAAAATGTACTGCAATTGGAGAAAAAAATTAAAAGACAGGGGGAGAGCCTAAGGGAGCTTTGGGACAACATGAAACAAAACAACATATGAATAATAGGGGTGCCAGAACAACAGAAAGATGAACAAGGATTAGAAAACCTATTCGAAGAAATAATATCAGAAAACTTCCCTGAGGTGGGGAAGAAAAAAGTCACACAAGCACAGAGAGTCCCAAACAAGGTGAACCCGAAAAGATCCACACCAAGACACATCATAATAACCATGGCAAATGTTCAGGACAAAGAGAGAATCTTATAGGCTGCAAGAGAGAGACGGAAAGTTACATACAAGGGATCTCCCATTAGATTATCAAATGATTTCTCAACAGAAACACATCAGGCCAGAAAAGAATGGATGGAAATTTACAAAGTGATGCAAAGCAAAGGACTGAATCCAAGAATACTCTATCCAGCCAGGCTATCATTCAAAATTGAAGGGGAAATAAGAAGCTTCACAAACAAAAAAGAAGGCTAAGGGAGTTTATCACCACCAAGCCAGCAGTGCAAGAAATGCTAAAGACCTGGTGTAAAAAGAAGAAATAAAAAGCTAAGAAGGAAAACAGGCACAAAAAATAAAAATGGCTACAAACAAGTACCTTTCAATAATAACTATAAATGTAAACGGACTAAATGCTCCAACCAAAAGACATCGAGTGGCTGAATGGATAAAAAAACATGACCCATACATTTGCTGTCTACAAGAGACCCACCTCATTAGAAGTGACTCACACAAACTGAAAGTGAAGGGATGGAAAAGTATCTTTCAGGCAAATGAAAAGGAAAAGAAAGCTGGCGTAGCAATACTTATATCGGACAAAATAGACCTCAAAGTGAAGGCCATAACAAGAGATAAGGAAGGCCACTTCATAATACTAAAGGGATCAATACAACAAGAGGATATAACCCTGATAAACATATATGCACCCAATGCAGGAGCACCCAAATTCATAAAAAAAACTCCTGGAAGATATCAAAGGAGAGATCGACAACAATACAATCATAGTAGGGGACTTTAATACACCACTGACATCACTGGATAAATCCGCTAGACAAAAACTCAGCAAAGATACAGCAATCCTAAATGACTCACTAGATCAGATGGACTTAATTGACATCTTCAGAACGCTTCACCCCAAAGCCACAAAATATACGTTCACCTCAGGTGCTCATGGGACATCTTCAAAAATAGAGCACATATTGGGTCACAAACAAAGTCTCCCCAAATTCAAGAAGATTGAAATCATAAAAAGCATCTTCTCAGACCACGATGGCATACTATCAGAAATAAACTACAATAAAAACAATCCCAAATACTCAAATACTTGGAAGCTGAATAGCATGTTATTAAATATTGATTGGGTTAACAATGAGATCAAAGAAGAAATCAAAAACATCCTGGAAACTAATGACAATGAAAACACTACAATCCAAAACCTATGGGACACAATGAAAGCAGTCCTGAGAGGGAAGTTTATAGCTCTACAGGCCTATCTCAAAAAACAAGAAAAAATGGTAGTAAATCATCTAACTCTACAACTCAAAGAATTAGAAAGACAGCAACAAGAAAACCCCAGAGTGAGCAGAAGGAAGGAGATAATAAAGATTAGAGCAGAAATAAATGACATAGAGACCAAAAAAACAATACAGAAAAATCAATGAAACCAAGAGCTGGTTCTTTGAAAGGATAAACAAAATTGACAAACCTCTAGCCAGGCTCACCAAGAAGCAAAGAGAGAGGACCCAAATAAACAAAATCAGAAACGATAGAGGCGAAATAACAACAGACCCCACAGAAATACAAATGATTGTTAAAAAATACTATGGACAGCTCTACTCCAACAAACTAGACAACCTGGAGGAAATGGACAAATTCCTAGAAAAATACAACATTCCAAAACTCAATCAGGAAGAATCTAATAATCTCAACAGGCCAATAACTATGGAAGAAATTGAAGCAGTCATCAAAAAGTTTCCAGCAAACAAAAGCCCAGGACCAGGCGGCTTCACGGGGGAGTTTTACCAAACATTCAAGGAAGAACTAAAACCTATCCTCCTCAGACTACTACAAAAACTTCAAGAGGAAGGAACACTTCCAAGCTCATTCTATGAAGCCAGCATCACCCTAATACCAAAACCAGGTAAAGACAACACAATGAAAGAGAATTACAGGCCAATATCCCTCATGAACATAGATGCCAAAATCCTCAACAAAATCTTAGCAAGTCGGATCCAGCAGTACATCAGAAAGATCATACACCATGACCAAGTAGGATTTATCCCAGGGATGCAAGGATGGTACAATATCCGCAAATCAATAAACGTGATTCATCACATAAACAAATTGAAAGAAAAAAACCACATGGTTATATCAATTGATGCAGAAAAAGCATTTGACAAAATCCAACACCCATTTTTGATAAAAACTCTCAGCAAGGCGGGAGTAGAAGGATCATACCTCAACATAATAAAAGCCATATATGACAGGCCCACAGCCAACATCATACTCAATGGACAAAAACTAACACCATTTCCCCTAAGAACAGGAACAAGACAGGGATGTCCACTCTCACCACTCGTGTTCAACATAGTACTGGAAGTATTAGCCATCGCAATTAGGCAAGAAGAAGAAATAAAAGGCATCCAAATTGGAAAAGAGGAAGTAAAACTGTCCTTATTTGCAGACGACATGATATTATACATACAAAACCCTAGAGATTCCATCAAAAAGCTACTAGACTTAATACATGAATTTGGCAATGTAGCAGGATACAAAATTAACCCCAAGAAATCTGAGGCATTTCTATACACCAATAGTGAACTTTCAGAAAGAGAGATTATAAAAACAATTCCATTCACCATCGCACCAAAAAAATTAAGCTACCTAGGAATAAACTTAACTAAAGAGGTAAAAGACCTCTACTCAGAAAACTACAGGACGTTGAAAAAAGATATAGAGGAAGACATAAACAGATGGAATAACATACCGTGTTCATGGATTGGTAGAATCAACATCATTAAAATGTCTGTACTACCCAAAGCAATCTATAAATTCAACGCATTTCCCATTAAAATACCAACAGCATACTTCACAGATCTAGAACAAACTTTCCAAAAATTCATCTGGAATAAAAAAAGACCCCGAATAGCTGCAGCGATCCTGACAAAGAACAAAGTAGGTGGGATCTCAATACCAGATATCAAGATGTACTACAAAGCCACTGTTCTCAAAACTGCCTGGTACTGGCACAAGAACAGGCATATAGATCAATGGAATAGAATAGAGAGCCCAGAAATCGGCCCGAACCAATATGCTCAATTAATATTTGACAAAGGAGGCAAGAACATACAATGGAGCCAAGATAGTCTCTTCAATAAATGGTGTTGGGAAAATTGGACAGATATATGCAAGAAAATGAAACTGGATCACCAACTTACACCATACACAAAAATAAACTCAAAATGGATAAAGGACTTAAATGTACGACAGGAAACCATAAAAATTCTAGAAGAAGCCAAAGGTAACAAAATCTCAGACATATGCCGAAGCAATTTCTTCACTGATACAGCTCCTAGGGCACTTGAAACTAAAGAGAAAACGAACAAATGGGACTACATCAAAATAAAAAGCTTCTGCACAGCAAAAGATACCATCAACAAAACAACGAGAAAACCCACTGCGTGGGAAAACATATTTGCCAATGTCATATCTGATAAGGGCGTAATCTCCAAAATATATAGGGAACTCATACAACTTAACAAAAGGAAGATAAACAATCCAATCAAAAAATGGGCAAAGGATCTAAATAGACACTTTTCAAAAGAGGACATTCAGAAAGCCAAGAGACATATGAAAACATGCTCAAAGTCACTAATCATCCGAGAGATGCAAATCAAAACAACAATGAGGTACCATCTCACACCTGTCAGACTGGCTATCATCAACAAATCAACAAACGACAAGTGCTGGAGAGGATGTGGAAAAAAAGGAACACTCGTGCACTGCTGGTGGGAATGCAGACTGGTGCAGCCACTATGGAAGACAGTATGGAGTTTCCTCAAAAAACTGAAAATGGAACTCCCATTTGATCATGTGATCCCTCTTCTAGGAATATATCCCAAGAAACCAGAAACACCAATCAGAAAGGATACATGCACCCATATGTTCATAGCAGCACAATTCACCATAGCTAGAATCTGGAAACAGCCTAAGTGCCCATCAGTAGATGAATGGATTAGAAAACTGTGGTACATCTACACGATGGAATACTATGCTGCTGTAAAAAAGGAACTCTTACCATTTGCAATGCCATGGATGGAACTGGAGAGCATTATGCTAAGTGAAATAAGCCAGTCAATGAAGGAAAAATACCACATGATCTCACTCATTCATGGATAATAAAGACCATTATAAACTTATGAACAAAAATAGATACAGAGGCAGAGCTACCTCAAACAGATCATCAAACTGCAGCGGAAAGACCGGGGAGGGTTGGGGGGCAGGAGGGAGGGGGATAAGAGATCAACCGAAGGACTTGTATGCATGCATATAAGCATAACCAATGGACATAAGACACTGGGGGTTAGGGGAGGCCAGGGGATTGTCAAGGGCGGGGGGAAAAAATGACACATATGTAATACCCTTTGTAATACTTTAAGCAATAAAATAAATTTAAAAAAATAAAAAATAAAATAAAATAAAATTGAGCCAAAAAATGAATAAAATTCACCTAACATGACAGTAATGGAAAAATTGAACAATCATTATGGTTCTCTTATCCCAAATAGCATTATTCTAACAATATGTTTAAAGATATCATTCCAAGTACATTACCTACATGGGGTTTTCTACCTGCTTGTCACTCCATACTGCTCTTGTTCTATTTTCTGTTGGTTTTTATTAGATTCTGTTTATAGTCCACTTTACAATTTAACATATTCTACACTTCTGAGTACTAATGCTTTTGGATATTTATCCTTTAAAGCAGTGGTTCTCAACCTTCCTAATGCCGCGACCCTTTAATACAGTTCTTCATGTTGTGGTGACCCCCAATTTCATTGTTACAAATTGAACATAATTAAAGCATAGTGATTAATCACAAAAACAATATGTAATTATATATGTATTTTCCGATGGTCTTAGGCGACCCCTGTGAAAGGATTGTTCAACCCCCAAAGGGGTCGCGAACCACAGGTTGAGAACTGCTGTTTATTTTTTTAACTAAATCTTTATTTTTTTATTTTTTTATTCTTTATTAGTTAAGGTATGACAAATGTATCCTTATTCCCCTCATTAACCCCCCCCCCCCACTCATGTTCTCATCCCCCTGTTGTCCATGTCCATTGGTTTGGCTTATATGCATGCATACAAGTCCTTTGGTTGATCTCTTCCCTTTACCCCCTCCCTCCCCTTCTTTCCCTCTGGGGATTGATAGCCTGATTGCTGTTCTCAGTTTTTGGATCTTTCCCTTTTCATCAGTCTATGCTGTTCTCTATAATCCACAAATGAGTGAGATCATGTGGTATTTATCTTTCTCTGACTGGCTTATTTCACTTAGCATAATGCTCTCCAGTTCCATCCATACTGTTGCAAAAGGCAAGAGTTCCTTCTTTTTTACCGCAGCATAGTATTCCATTGTGTAGATGTACCACAGTTTTATAATCCACTAATCTGCTTGTTCAGATTATTACAGTTGTTCCTCTTTTTTTCCCCCCATAGCTCCCCTCCACCCAGTTCCCACCCCACCCTCTGCCCTTACCCCCACCCCGGCTGTCCTCATCCATAGGTGTACGATTTTTGTCCAGTCTCTTCCCGCACCTCCCACACCCCTTTCCCCACTGAGAATAATCAGTCCACTCCCCTTCTATGCCCCTGATTCTATTATATTCATCACTCCCTTCTGGCCTGCATAGTTTCTTTTGAGAAATCAGCTGACAGTCGTATGGGACTCCCTTGTAGGTAACTGATTGTTTTTCTCGTGCTGCTTTTAAGATTCTCTCTTTGTCTTTTGCTCTTGGCATTTTAATTATGATGTGTCTTGGTGTGGCCCTCTTTGGATTCCTTTTGTTTGGGGTTCTCTGCACTTCCTGGACTTGGGAGGGAGATACAAGCTCCCGCTTGCTCTGAACTCCAGTTCCAGGCGAGACTTTGGGGGACCCAGACACATACGGGGAGAAACTGGACTAAATGGCATTAGGGCATGAACATGAGGGCAGCTTTCTTTCAGACGAAGGTGCTCTCAGCGGTCATTGTTCCTGTGCTGGGACCTCTCCGGAGCAGGGCTGCCTGGCAATCATTGCTGTTTGCTCCACTTGGTGATTCCCTGAGACCCTGCTCCACCCAATTTACAACCCCACCCAAGCTGTGTGCAGCGGCTTTTGAATGGGAAAGAGAGAAAAATGTGAGAGAGAAACAGTGATTGGTTTTATTCCACTCCTATATGGAATTGAACCTGCAACGTAGGTATGTGCCCTAACCGGGAATCAAACCCACAACTTTTTGGTGTATAGGACAATGCTCCTGGCCAGGGCTAGTGGTTTCTTGAAGTGAGTCATTTTCTTTCTGTCTCAATGTGGCTTCTTCTGTAAGTTATAAGACTTCTGCACAGTTGGTTATTCAGGTTGATCTTTCCATATTTCAGTTGTAATTCCAGTTTGGTACTGGGAGGTGAATGTGGTTAACATCTACCTAGTCTGCCACCATCTTGAATCTCTAAAGTATTTTTTTTTAAAGATCATAGACTTCTCATTTAGCAGAAAGTGGAAATTATTAAAATGAGGGCCAAGGGTAAAGAATGAGCAATATATCCAATTAAAATTACATTAAAACTTAAATATAAAATATAAACAGAAGTGAAATTTTCCCTCTCTCAAAGCAGGGAAATTACACAACACAAAACAAATTTACATGTACTATGATAATTTCTTCTTCTTCTCCTCCTCCTCCTCCTCCTCCTCCTCCTCCTCCTCCTCCTCCTTCTTCTTCTTCTTCTCCTTCTTCTCCTTCTTCTTTTTTAGTTAGGAGTCTTTATTACGTGCGGGCTCAGAGGGAGGTGTCTTCCAAAGACATAGAGGAAGTTTTCATTATTTATACCTTTTGAGCTCTTTGTCTGCAGATTTTACAAAGAGCTCTGTGTAAGTTATTTTTGCAGACAGTTTGTAATCTTAGATACATAATGAACAAACACTTGGCATAAGAATATGGGAATTATTATCAGTATTTGCCTATTACATTAGACGGCTAGCTTACAAGGTCAGACAGTTAAGTTTTTATCTTTTTCTATTATTCAAACTAAAACAGTTATTTTACAAGAACCAAGATGGCAGCACAGGAAAGCTGTCTGAGTGGAAGTTCTACAACTAGAAGGAAAGAAAAAAGCGCATTTAGACTGGGTAGGAAGTACGGAGGCACCAAGAGCAGAGCCTAACCTAACAAACTGCAGCTGGGTCAGAGAGCTCCAAAACTTCCAAACCCCAAACAAATAGGAGAAATCTGCAGATCTTGCTGTAGCTCCTGCTGGGTGGACTTACGCAGCAGCTGACTGCACCTCCTTGGAGATCCAGGAGCCAGTGTATCCAGTGGTCAGGTACCAGATTTCAACTCCTCACATTCATAAGTGACACACTCAAGAGGCAGACTCAGTGAGCACCAAAGCCCCACTGAAGCAAGTCCTGCCACATAAGGGTGTCTCCAGCACAGCAGTTCTTCCACTATAGACACAGCGGGTCCTCGCAGTCAATTGGACTGGAGGTCATTTCCTCCCTGGGATACCAACAGCAATCAAGGCTTAACTACAACAAGACTGTGCACCCAGCCCACAAAGGGGTTCACCAAGAGTGTCCACCTCAGGTGATTGGGGAGGCTGAGCCACTGGGCCCAATAGGACACCTACCACACAAAGCCACTCTATCAACACAGGGAAGCATAAAAAATGTGGAAACAAAGAAACATGTCACAAATGAAAGAAATGGAGGAAAGTAAACAACTGGATATAGAGTTCAAAACCACAGTTATAAGGTTACTCAAGAATCTTCTACAAACCTCTGAGAAACTTAGTGAGACCTCTGAGGAACTTAGTGAGACCTTTAAGGATCTTAATGAGAATGCGTAATAAATGGAAAAGGACCAGTCAGAAATTAAGCATACACTGACTGAAATAAAGAATAATATACAGAGATCCAACAGCAGACTAGAGGATCCCAAATCAAGTCAAAGATTTGAAATATGAGGAAGCAAAAAACACCCATCCTGAAAAGCAGAAAGAATACAAAAATATGAAGATACTGTAAGGAGCCTCTGGGACAACTTCAAACACACCAACATCTGAATTATGGGGGTGCCAGAAGAAGAGAGAGAGCAAGATATTGAAAGCCTATTAGAAGAAATAATGACAGAAAACTTCCCCTACCTGATGAAAGAAATAGACTTACAAGTCCAGGAAGTGCAGAGAACCCCAAATAAGAGGAATCCAAAGAGGACCACACCAAGACACATCACAATTAAAATGCCAAGAGCAAAAGACAAAGAGAGAATCTTAAAAGTGAAAGGCGCACCGCCTCTCCGGGCGGTGCGGGGGGAGGAGTCTGACCGCCCAGCTCTGAGATCCCTCCGCGCCCGCTGTGGGGCCTGGCCTCCCCGGAGCGGGTCGAGTCTCCAGACCGGCTGCGTGGTGGCCGGCGGCGGGCCGAGGGGTGGGGGCCTGGCGGCGACCGACCACGGGGGAGGTCATGGGAGCGGAAGGCCTCACCGCCTCGCTCTTCCCTCCCTTCCCCCGTGGTCGGCTCCCCGCTTGCCCGCGCTGGGGCCGAGGGTCCGTGCGGCCCTCGGGGCACGGTCGGGGAGACCGGGGCCTGCGTGGGCCGACCTCCGGGCCCCATGTGGGGGGCATTGGCTCCCCGGCCCACAGCGGGAGCCCAGCGCGGGCTGCCCCCCCCCCCCCCCGGACCGGGCCCAGTGCAGCAGCGGCGGCAGCGGAGTGGGGCGCGTGCCCTAGCCCGGGGAGGCCGCCATGCTGCAGTGCGCAGGCCCCATGGGCCGGGCCTGCTCCAAGCGGATGCCGCTCCTCCGGAGCTGGGCCGCTCCACCGGCCGCACCCCGTTTGCTGGGCCTGTGCCGCCCAGATGCGCTGGAGTCCCGGTCTGTCCGCAGGCCAGCTGCGGGTGCTGTGCGGGGGGCTATCCTGCCTTGTGGTGAGTTCGAGTGGCAGCAGCAGGAGCCGGACAAGGACTGCGCCCTCCATCTTGCCTTGGGTCCTCCACCTTGGGACAGAACCATGTGCGCCCTCCATCTTGCCTTGGGTCCTCCATTTTGGGATGGGGCCATGTGCTTCCTCACGGGAAGAAGCCGCTGCTAGCCACACCCAGGATTTCTCTGGATTAACCAATGGTGATCAAGGGAAGTGCACGCCATTACTATGACCACATCCTGTACCGACTCGCGCCTGGCCAATCGGCAGGGCCCACAGTGCCTCTCCTGCCCTCACTCCACCCCCCTTTAAAACCCCCCTGTCCCATCAGGCCTCTCTCTCTGCCACTGGACTTTCCGCTGTGTCGGTGGGTCTGGTGAACGGGGAGCGCAGGCCGGCTTGCATAATAAAGGACTCTTTGCTTTTGCATCGGACTGACTGGCTCCCTGGGGGTCTTGGGAACTTTGAAATCTGGGCACAACAAAAAGCAGCAAGAGAAAAACAGTTAGTTACCTACAAGGGAGTACCCATACGAATACGACTGTCAGCTGATTTCTCAGTAGAAACTATGCAGGCCAGAAGGGAGTGGCAAGAAATATTCAAAGTGATGATGAATGCCAAGAACCTACAACCAAGACTACTCTACCCAGCAAAGCTATCATTTAGAATTGAAGGTCAGATAAAGAGCTTCACAGATAAGGAAAAGCTAAAGGAATTCATCACCACCAAACCAGTATTATATGAAATGCTGAAGAGTATCCTTTAAGAAGAGGAAGAAGAAGAAAAAGGTAAAGATAAAAATTATGAACAACAAAGCGAAAACAAATACATATCTAAAACAGTTATTTTACAAAGTAAGGGACTGTCTAAAAATAACAGTTTGACCTATAGAACAAGGGACTGTCTAAAAATAACAGAGTAGTTTAAGCATCAGTTTTAAACATCAGTTTTCCAAAGGAGGGATGACTATGCTTCAGTATCACAGTTGTGTGGATTGCTCAGCACCAAGATTAGATGCAGGTACAGCCCCTGTCAGACCCCATGCTTTGCAAGAACTTCACCTACCATGGTCGTCCTCTCCTCTGCATCACAGGGACTTCATGCACATACATGGGCAGCCCTATGAGCTTTATAGCCCCGTGCAGCTTCAGGCCGCCGTGCGCCTCGGCGCGCTGCCACGGCGCGGCGTCTTCCTTCCCCATCTCCTTGCAGCGGCAGCGACACGTGCGGGAGCCCGGAGACTCCGCGCCCCCTTCCGTGGGGCTAGTCTGGCCCTCCGCGAGGCCGTGCTCCGCCCGGGGCGGCAGCCAGTGGCGAGCCGCGCGGCTCCACGTGCTGCCCAAGGACGCGGTCCGCAGCAGGAGCGGGTACACGGGGGCGACGTGGCGGGAGAAGGCGGGGGACCCGGGCACGGGGAGGGTGATGAAGCGCCCGAGGGCGCAGGCGAGGCGCGCGGTTGCCGCCGGTCCCACCCACGGGCTTCACGCGCACGTCCACCTGCAGCTCCATGGGCGCCCAGCCGCCGGGCGCCGGCTCCCCCGGCGCGGCCCAGGGCACCAGCTCGGTTCCCGCCGCCTCGCTGTCCCGGGGCTGCTCGGCTGCAGCGGCCCCGGCGACCGCTGCTCGGGGCCAGCGGACAACTGGCGGTGGAAGGCGCCGTAGCCGAGGCTGGCGGGCAGCACCCGCAGGCGCGCGCGAGGCGAGGGCAGCTTCTTCCCGCCCGAGAGGTCCTGGCCCGCGCCGGTCGCCACCTGCAAGGCCGCGGCCGGGCTGCTCCCGGGACTTTCTGGTCGTCGCTCCTCCGCGGGGGCCTGCGGCTGTGCCAGCCCCGGTACCTGGCTTTCCAAGGGCTCCATTGGCAACTCGCCTCGGCTTGGTCTCCTCCGGATGCCGCCGGGCTCCCTCCATCCCGGGCGGGCGCGGAGCCACTGAGAGACGCACAGTGGAGCCCACCTGGGCCCAGGTAGGGTGTCCGTTTCGCCTCTCGGGTCAGGATTGGTCCAGCTGAGTTGAAGTTGTGGACCCACGCCCCCCCCCCCCCCCCCCCGCGATGCCCCATCCTCCAACCAAGCTCCCCCCGGGGATTGGCTGTAGTTGGGGCTGGCCACGCCCTTTCAGGCCACCCGCCCTTCCTTCACCCGGCACAGGGGAATGAGCAGATGAGAGGGGCCTGGGTGTGTGCTTTCCCGGGGAAAGGTCTGGACGCAGACTTAAGGGAGCACCCAGAGCCCCGCCTGAGTCTTCGCTCTTCTTTGTCCTGACTCCCACCCACTTCTTCTCCCACCCCAGCCCTCAGCGGATTTGGAGTTACAACTTGGGCTGAGGGGGGTTGGTCAAGTCCTGTAGAGATCCTCAGACCTCAGAAAAACCAGGGGCTCCAAAAGAAATGGGGCGAAAGAACAAGAACAAAGAAAAAGAAAGAAATGGGACGGCCTGTGGAAAAGTAGCAAAGCGAATTGTCCGGACAATGTAGTGAGAGAAGGGGCGCCACACCTGAGAGGACTCCGGACCCCCTCCCGCACAGTCCCACAGACAGCTCCTCTGGGGGCCTGACTCCTACTAGCCTAGTGGTCGGCAAACTGCAGTTGGCGAGCCACATGCGGCTCTGTGGCCCTTTGAGTGTGGCTCTTCCACAAAATACCACGTGTGGGCACGCATGTACAGTGCAATTGAAACTTCGTGGCCCATGCGCAGAAGTCGGTATTTTGTGGAAGAGCCACACTCAAGGGGCCAAAGAGCTGCATGTGGTTCACAAGCCGTAGTTTGCCGACCACTGGCCTAGCTCATTAAAGACTGAGAAATAAAAATATGTCTTATTGCTGAAACCGGTTTGGCTCAGTGGATAGAGCGTTGGCCTGCGGACTGAGGGGTCCCAGGTTCGATTCTGCTCGAGGGCATGTGCCTTGGTTGCGGGCACATCCCCAGTGGGGGGGTGTGCAGGAGGCAGCTGATCGATGTTTCTCTCTCGTCGATGTTTCTGGCTCTCTATCTCTCTCCCTTCCTCTCTGTAAAAAATCAATAAAATATACTTAAAAAAAAAAAATGTCTTATCATGGTGACAGGAGCTGGTCCCCCGTCAGCCTTTTGGACTGGAACCTGGATTCGTTGACTGCCAGAGTCGAAGAATGAATCCATGGACAGAGAGTAGTGTAGCAAAGGTGGAGACTTATCAAAGAACAAGTACAGACTCCCACGTGTTGAGAGGGAAAGAGTCCCACAGAATGGACTCCCAAGTGGGGAAGGGGAAAGGGGTCCCCTATGATAATTTATTGTTTTTATAGATGTAAAAAAATAAAATTTCATTTCTAAATTTTGTTTAAAAAAATTTATAGGTAGGTCGACTAGGAGAAATAAGTTAGCACAATCATTTGAATTGGTTGTCTACACACTGGACAGGGCTTATTTCTTTTTTTTAGCTTTTTTGCACATGTAAAGCATGCCATAAGATGTCCTGTTTTGCCATGGACGATGCAACCATTTTTAGGTCGGCCTTGGCAAATCACACAAGGTTCGATGGCATTATTGGGAAAATTAGAATCCACACATTCTTTGTCTTGTGTTTCTTCCCTCTCATACTCTCTGACATCTTCTTGGCTGCTATAAATGATGCTACCAGAAGTCGATGGCTGAGAATAGTCCTCACTTTCTTGGGATAGGGAGGCTTGTGTGATCTTTTCATCATTTTCCTCAACACATGATTCTTGGGAATCACTCACTGTACTTTTTTTACAATCAGGGACATCAAAGCCCTCTTCTACTTGTGTTGGGTTTTCTAGTTTGGTTTTCTCAGGCATGCTTCCTTTTTCTTTCCCTTTGTCTTCAGGAAGCCAATTCTCACGAAGGGCCCAACATCTGTTGCAATGTGATGGCAGGGGAGGATTCATTTCATTGCACGAAGTACACTTCCAATAATCCTTCAATGAAACAAGACAGTAAGTCTCTGTTACCCTCTAATGACTAGTCATATTAACACTAACTTTAATATGTCTAGGTCAAGGGTGGGCAACCCCTGGCACGTGTGCCAAACATGGCACGCCAGTAACTTTTGCTGGCACGTGAAACCCTCTCTTACAATCTTCCATTTACAATTTTTTTCTTAATATCGACTTTATTTTTCAGATAAATTCAGTGTAGGTGCATCTTAGATAAATAATTTTACATAACATGTATACATTAAAAAATAAATGTATTTTTCATCATCATATACTGTATTTTTGTCGCTCGAATGAATTTTATTATTTCTTTAAGGTTCTTCACATACGTACACCTTAAGAGATATCAAGTAGGCGTAACATGTTCTCAAAAAATTAGGGTTGGCACGCAGAAGAATTTTTAGTCAGAGATTTTGCTGGTTTTGGCACGCACTCACAAAAAGGTTGCCCACCCCTGGTCTAGGTAAAATGTATCACAAGGCCTAATTTTCAGCATTTCATGTTTTATAGAAAACATTCAACATTTAAACAGTCTTTCCCCAAGTATGAGATTTTAAGTACTTTTTTTTTTCAGCTAACCTCTTAACCGTGCATCTCAAGTTATCTGTTGGAGGACACAGATACATAGTTGGTTCTGAGTTGAAACAAGTGCCAACTACTGGCATCAACTACTACTCTGTAATGAGACCTGTAACCACTCCACTCCCTTAAAGGCTCAATCCTGGATACTGTGACAGAGTCCACCCATCGATCTGGATGAAACTCTCTCTCAATCCACCATGGACTCCCTCAGCAGTGCTCTAAAACTCAGGGCTCAGCTGAGTGTTCCCTAACTTCACCCACAAAAGCAATGTGGAAACATTCTTCAATAATCACTGTCAGCTAAAATCTGTCGTCATTGTCACTATCCAAAATGTATACCCTTTACTTGTTTATCCTTTCCTGTGTTCTCACTCTGTAACTGCTCATTGCTTTTTCTTTATCCCAATTTATTTCCCAAAACTTTCCACCATCTTCAGCCTCTTCAGTGAACATATCCTTATTTCCCTATCTTAACTGAAGCATGGTTTTCCCTGAGTACCTTGTATATGTAACACTTGCCACAAAAGGTCCTGCCTATCTTGCCATGAATAATGTACCATTTCTAAGTTGCCTAACAAATGACATAATACATTAGCAACAAGGGTGGAGAATGTTCATTCTTCCACATTGGTTCTTTCAAGTTGTTAAAGTAGGTTTCTTATAACTGATAAAACCGAAGACAAACGTTTTGTAATATTAGGGGTTGAAATGCTTCAAAAAGTCCAAAAATTTGCAAGATCTATGTCTGAAACATTTCACTCAACTTGATATCAAATGAGTCTAGTAGTTGCTTGAATTATTTTCTAACTAGAGACTCGTACATGAATTCGTGCACTAGTGGAGTCCCTCAGCCTGGCCTGCGGGGTCGGGCTTACTTATACCAGCACTGTCCCTAGGGGCCAGTCAGCGAAAGTCACTAGGAACGTCCAGGTCTGCCTCCACCTGCCTCCAACTGTTAGGCTCAGTCACTGAAAGGGCCTCTAGCAGTACTCGAGTTGCATGCAACAGGTTCTTAGTGAGTGACAAGGTGAGAGGTGTTCTCCATATCTATGAGTCCAATCATGGTGCCAGAGCTGGGTCGGAGAACACTCGGCAAATGTCCCAGGGCATACCAAGTCTAGCTGCTCCTGCTGGGTGCTCGCACACCTTTGTGGTGGGCAGGGTCTCAGGGAGTCGTCAGGGTGAGGCCAGCAGAGTTTATCAGGCCTAAACAAGCCAGGATTTGGCCCTGTGAAAGGAAGGCTCTGCACCAGTTGGACGTGTGAGGAAAAAATTTCCCCTGTCCAAGAGCCATGCAACAAAATTTGCCTGAATCCTGCCTCTCCCTGACAGACAGAAATCCCACTGCTTTCCACAGCCAGCTGTTATATGGGCAGCTCTTCCTGGCTCTGGTGCTCTGGGCTGGGGAGCCTGGCTTGGGCTTAAGACCCCATACTTATCAGGGAATCCCCCTGCAGCTGAGATACTCCCCTGGAACCTCAACTGCCGCCTGTGGGAGCAGGGTCAGTCCTTTTGCTCTCTGCACTTCCTACGAGTCTCGAGTCTTGATGTGGACTCTTCTATAAATCCTTGGTTATAAGACTTCTCTTCAGCTGGCCTTCAGTTGGTTATTCAGGTTGATTGCTCTGTATTTAATTGCTTGGTCCTGGGAGGAGGTGGGTGTACCTCCCACCTATTCCACCACCATCCTGGATCACCTTTTATAATAATGTTCTTTAAAAGTTCCAGCTCAAAAAGTTAAAAAATGTAGCAACATATCCCAACACAACAAATAAAAGAACGGGGGGGGGGGGGGGGAGGGGGATGGACACATATGTAATACCCTTTGTAATACTTTAAGCAAAAATAAATAAATAAATGAACAAAATGCTTTAAATAATTAAAATTTTAAAGATTTTAACTTTATAAAAATTGCCTTGTCAGGAAGTAGACTAGATATATTCTAATCTTGATTTCAATGTTATTTTTTGATACCTTAAAAACAGATGTATACTTACAGCTAAGGAAATTTCAGGATCATCTTCAAATGAGTCTGTATCACTCTCCCCTGCATGATACACAGTAACTTGATATACCTAATAAAATAAACCCATTATTTTTTTTTTCAACCAGAAAGGTTTCTTAATGGTCAGTCCTAAATGAATAACATGTGCTACTATATATCAGAAATTCTGAGACAACGGTCAAATGGAATGAGAGAGTATAAAGGGGGAAAAATGGAGATCAGTGAAATCCTGAGCCAATATGGTAAAAACTCAGATAAGATATATAAAATGAATGAAGCAAAATATGCAGTACAAGCATCTTATTTTATAAATAAGGTATTAAATAACAATGAAACAGCTAAAAATGTAGGCAACAGATCTAGAGATACTATGTGACTTTATATAACTGCATGCATGCGTCACTTTTATAAAAAGTAAATTAATATTAATAAAGGGGAACTGAGTTAAATATTTTTAATGAGCAGACTATTTTATAACAATGCTCATTAAGGCCTACATACTTCTTGGCATATTTATAAAAATATAAATCAGACAAGGAACTATAAAGCCTCAATTCCACATAACAATATTCCAGTTTGAATAAATCAAGTTCAAGTATTTCAAGTGAAATCTGAATACATTCTTTCAATCTCATCAGTCAACAAATGAAAAAAATTTTAGAATATAATTAGAGAAAATAAAACTACCTCATCATCTTCATCTGAGAGTTCCTGTCCTTCTTCACTGAGGTTATAATCTTCTGAATTGAAAGACTCAACTTCAAATTCTACACTGAATCGATCGGAAACTGAATCTTGATCCAACCAATCACCTGATTGTTCACTTACACCAGCATCAAGATCCTAAAATCAGGGGTTGAGGGGGTGACATTGTACATTACTTGCTGGCCTCTATAACAGCTTCCTAAATCATCCCTGTGCCCCTAACTCTTCCTTAATTCTATTCTGCACACTGACACTAAATTAAGATTCTGGATCCCCCAGCCAGTGGGGCTTAGCAATTGAGTGTCAACCCAGGAACCAAGATGGTCTATCTTCCCATGAGGACAGGGATCATATCTACCTTGACTACCACAGTATCTCTAGTGCCAAATAAAACCTGGAAAAGAAGACACAACACATTTCGTACCGCTCAGGAGTTTTCTCGTGTTTCACGCGCCATCTGTTAAGGACCGCTCACGAGTGTTCTCGTTTTTCACGCCCATGGAAAAAGGAGCAAATCTAGATACTTACGTAAATTTTGTTTGGTCCCTCTTCATAGAGGAAAATGTTTTACGCAGTACCATACGTTAAAAAAAGTACTAGGAACTTTAATTGTTTGTTTTTGTAAATAAAAATGTTATAATTATTGAAAAACAACACCTCGAGTGAATTATGGTGATTTAAATAACGTGCAATTTGCCCAAAAACGTGCGGTCCCTGGCGTATGTCTTAGAGATTTCTATGCGGTACACAATGTGTTAAATATCTACTGAATAAACTTGTTCTACTCATGCCATCTAGTGGCCTATATAAGTAACAGCTCTTCTAAATACTAACTGTAAAGTTCACATCTGTATCTATAAAATTACTGCTTTGGAAGAGAAAAACAAATACTAGCAACAAGAATACATAAAAAGAATAGGGTTAATATCATAATTGGTTCAGTCCCTTATATATTCTAGAGAACTAAAAAATAATCATTCGAATCCAGAATAGTCATCAGGAGAAACTGTCATATCACAAATAAATGTTCTAATTTTAATTACATTTTAAAGACCATGTTAAATGACAAGAAAGAAAATATTCCATTTTTCAAGTACTCTTGCTAGCAAAAACTTCTTTGCAAAACTTCTTTCAGTGACATCGCTTAAGAATTTTACTCCTGGATTTTTATCAATCCAACACTTCGGATTTTTATCAATCAAAATGTACTGATATGTCATCCATGCAATATTACACCCATTTCACAGCATTAGTATCAGACCTTCTTGATGTCTAGACCTACATATCGCAAACGTAAAGCTCAGACTCTGCCAATTTACTTGCCGACAATTATAGTAAAAAAAATTTATTCTAAATATTTAACACAAATTTGCCTTAGAATACTAAAATATCTAAATCAAATTTCCATTTTTGTTCCCTTACTTTATTTTTTATTTTTTTATTGATTTCAGAGAGGACGGGAGAGGGAGAGAGAAACATCAATGATGAGAGAGAGCCCTAGCTGGTTTGCTCAGTGGATAGAGCGTCGGCCTGCAGACTGAAGGGTCCTGGATTTGATTCCAGTAAAGGGCATATGTCCAGGTTTCAGGCACTATCCCCAGTAGGGGGCGTGCAGGAGGCAGCCAATCAATGGTTCTCTCATAACACTGATGTTTCTATCTCTTTCCCTCCCCCTTCCTCTCTGAACTCAATAAAAATGTTTTTTTCTCTTTAAAAATGATGAGAGAGAATTATTGATCAGCTGCCTCCTACATGCCTCACACTAGGGATCAAGCCCACAACCTGGGCATGTGCCCTGACTGGATATTGAACTGTGACCTCCTAGTTCAATTGACCCTCAACCACTGAGCTATACCGGCCAGGCTATTCCCTTATTTTAAAAAAAAAATATTCTAAATTCTCAGACTATCCTATATTCCAATTTATTTGAACTTATATTGGTACAGTGGCCTACAAGATTCTCTAACATATAGGATGACATTAATAACTATTAATATTGGTACTAATTTTACCAATCCACCTCAATGCTACTCTGCTATCTTACACCATTCTCCCTAAACCTACGGTTGGGGTAGGGAAGAGCTATACTTGTTTATTTGAAAAAAAAACAAACAAACAAACAAAAAAAACTTACTAGGAGCATTTGAGATCTTGCTCCTTGGCATATGTCACCAGTTTGGCTTAAACAAACTCATAAAAATAAAAATAAAAAATTACCACTGTATAGCAGTAATCACATATAAATGTACATCCTACCTGAATGTTTATTAGAACTGACAAAATTAGATTTAAAAAACAAGTCTTATTAAGTCATTTTTCACTTAAGCAAGAAGATTACCGGATTTGATGAAGTTCCTGTTGATTCACTGCTACTACTGCTTCTTTCACAGCGTATCTCCCTTATTACACACAGAGCAAGGCTTTCATCAAAGGAAAAGGAAATACTATCAGATCTGTGGCGCTTTCTTTGACGTTCACCAGATAATTCATCTGAGTTTTCTTCTGGATATGTAAGGAAAAACAAATTAATTAAATTGCTATACAGTTTATTTAGAAATTGAGCTGTCATGAGTACTTATTTGTACTGAAATTTAGTTCCAATGAAACTAAACCTGTTTCAACAGTTAACACTTTCATTGGATCTGTCCAGAATAATAGAATACTATTTTTAAAAGCTTTTTAAGCTTCTTTCAGAATGTTATCTCCATTAAATCACAATTTAATCTATCCCTAGCTTGTATTAAACAATCTAGGATTTCTGTCATAAGTCAATATACTTAGAAGGTACATCTGCAATTCACTTCAGCATAAGTTAATACAAATACAAATTGATTCTCTCCCCCCAAAATAGCTAACCTTTTGTTCCAGTCCCATATATTTAATAAGACTCCTCTGCCCTTACTACCCTCACATACAGGACTTTAGTCTGGGTTTAACTATTTCATTGATCTTCTTTCACCTGATTCATATACTTTTGGTTATAATGACTTTTGATTAGGCAACAGCCTCCTCCTCCAGTATCTTTTTTAGCTGCAAAACTATTTTCTTTATCTTGCTTTTATTTCTAAGATGGTATTTACCGTTTTTAAACTCACTGATATTTTATCACTTATTAAAAATTACAATACTTTAACTGCTAAGGTGACTAAGAATAATGAGTAAAAGAGTTATAACTTTGTCATTATCTTGAATAGAAAACTGGCTAACTATAAAATCCGGGGGGGGGGGGGGGGTGGCAAAGTAAACTGTGTCTACTGCAGTCAACCAGAAAAATGTTGCTCAGAAAGCAATTTTTAAAATCAAACAAATCACATAAAACTGAGACTAAAACTCAGAAATTAATTCATCTAAACCAAAAAAGCACAATTTAATTAAGCCAAAGTGTATTAATTTCCAAAGAAAATGAACACTGAAAAGCTGTTTGAAAATGACAATTAAATATTCACATATACCTGTCTCACTAATTGTTCTCCTTCTAGATGAGGTAGATGGTCTAGAAACCAAATCTGAAGATGAAGGTTTCTCTTCCTGAAGCTCTTGTACAGAGTCCTAAGAATTCAAGGGCAAAAAGATCCACAAACTTAACTTGTAACACCAGAAAGCTAATTCCCCATTGTAATAACCTTTCCTATTTTCAAGAATTATACTAGAACTAGAGGCCCGGTACACAAAAATTTGTGCACTCGCGGGGGAGGGGGGGTCCCTCAGCCCGGCCTGTGCCCTCTCGCAGTCTGGGACCCCTCGGGAGATAACGACCTGCTGGCTTAGGCCTGCTCCCGGGTGGCAGAGGGCAGGCCCAATCCCTAGGTGCAGCCCCTGGTCGGGCTCAGAGCAGGGCCGATTGGGGAGTTGGGGTGCTGCCCCTGTCACGCACAGAGCAGGGCGGATCAGGGGGTTGGGGCACCACCCCCAGTCACGCTCAGGGTAGGGCCGATTGGGGGGTTGGGGCACCGCCCCCTGTCACACTCAAGGCAGGGTCGATGGGGAGGTTGCTGCGCCACCCCGTCACGCACAGAGCAGGGCCCATCAGGGGGGTTGGGGAGCTCCCCCCTATAACGCACAGAGCAGGGTCAATCAGGGGGTTGGGGAGCTCCCCCCTGTCACGCACAGAGCAGGGCCCATCAGGGGGTTGAGGAGCTCCCCTGTCACTCAGAGATAGGGGAGTTGGGGCACCGCCCCCTGTCAACACAGAGCAGGGCGGATCAGGGGGTTGGGGCGCCGCCCTCTATCTCCCACAGAGCAGGGCCGATCAGGGGGTTGGGACGCTGCCACTCTCACACTCAGGGCAGGGCCGATGGGGAGGCTATGGCTCTACCCCATCACACATAGAGCAGGGCCCGTGGGGGCGGGGAGTTGTGGCGCCACCCTCTATCACCCACAGAGCAGGGCCAATCAGGGGGTTGGGGCGCCGCCACTCTCACACTCAGGGCAGGGCCGATGGGGAGGCTATGGCTCTACCCTGACACACACAGAGCAGGGCCGATCAGGGGGTTGGGGCGCCGCACCCTGTCACACACAGAGCCGCAGGGCGATCAGAGGTTGGGAAGCTCCCCCGTATCAGGCATAGAGCAGGGCTGATCAGGAGGTTGGGGCGCCTTCCCCTGTCACGAACAGAGCAGGGTGGATAGGGAGGTTGTGGCCCCGCCCCCTGTCACACACAGAGCCGCAGGGCGATCAGAGGGTTTGGGTGCTGCCCCCTGTCACTAGGGTGCCTGGCCAGCCTGGGTGAGGGGATGATGGCTGTTTGCAGCTGGTCACACACCATTCAGGGTGGGGGTCCCCACTGGGGTGCTTGGCCAGCCTGGGTGAGGGGATGATGGCTGTTTGCAGCTGGTCTCACACACCCTTCAGGGTGGGGATCCCCACTGGGGTGCCTGGCCAGCCTGGGTGAAGGGCTGAGGGCTATTTTCAGGCTGGCGGGTGACGGACGCTCCCAACCGCTCCTTTTTTTCTTTTTTCTTTTTTAATTCTGGGCCAGCTTTAGCTCTGAGGCTCCAGCTCTTAGGCCTCGGCTGCTGAAAGTAGGTATCTGGTTTGTTTCGGTTCAAAACAATGTATAACTCCAGCTCTGACTCCAACTCTGAGATCCCAGCTTGCTGAAAGCTGGTTTCTGGGTTTTTTTTTAGCTTCTATATTTGTTAAAATGTTTCAGACTGCAGGCTCAGAGGCCTGCAAGGCATGCGGGGCACGTTGGAGTCCTCCGTCACTGAAGCAAGCAAAGCTCATGTTAGTTTCAAGCTGCCTGGCTGCCGGCGGCCATCTTGGCTGACAGTTAATTTGCATATCGCCCTGATTAGCCAATGGGAAGGGTAGCGGTCGTACACCAATTACCATGTTTCTCTTTTATTAGATTAGATGAATTAATCTCAAAATTACCTTTTGATCACTCCCACGTTCAAGGTGACATCTGTTTTCACTCACAGATGTGCCTGAATCTGATGGTTCTGGTGGAAAATAAAAACAGAAAAACGCAAACTAAGAAAGGGCTACTCAATATATAGTCCAGGACAAAATGCTCACACAATTTAACCTTTCAACAAATATTAAACATGTGTCTCCCAGCTTGGCTGGCATGGCTCAGTGGTTGAGAGTCAACCTATGAACCTGATCATGGTTCGATTGCCAGTCAGGGCACATGCCCAGGTTTTGGGCTCGACCGCCAGTGGGGATCAATTAAAAATATACATATTAAAAACCAAAAAATATTTTTGAAAAAAACTGACTTTCTAGTGCATAGCAAGTATTTTATCCAGCAAGCAATAAGAAACCCTTCCCGCCCTAACTGGTTTGGCTCAGTGGACAGAGCGTCAGCCTGTGGACTAAAGGGTCTCAGGTTCGATTCCGGTCAAGGGCATATACCTTGGTTGCGGGCACATCCCCAGTAGGGGGTGTGCAAGAGGCAGCTGATCGATGTTTCTCTCTCATTGATGTTTCTAACTCTCTATCCCTCTCCCTTCCTCTCTGTAAAAAATCAATAAAATATATTTTTTAAAAAAAGAAAAAGAAACCCTTCCCTAAATGGTCTTTTTATAAATTATTTTATTTCAGAAAGGAAAGAAAAGGGAGGGAGAGAGAAACAGAAACATCAATGATAAGAGAGAATCATTGACTGGCTGCCTCCTACACTCCCCACACTGGGGATCAAGCCTGCAACCCGGGCATGTGCCACCCCCGCCCATCCCACTGTAAATCAAATTGCGATCTCCTGGTTCTAGCTCGACCACCAGCAATGCCAGCTGGGCCTAAATGGTCTTTTTATGTGCAGGAGTGACAAATCACTTGGGCAAAATATAAGGAAAAGAGCAGAGGCAGGAAAACCAGTATTGGACAGCAACTGCAATAATACACATAAAAAAGTATTAAAACCTAAACTAGCCGAAACCGGTTTGGCTCAGTGGATAGAGCGTCGGCCTGCGACTGAAGGGTCCCAGGTTCGATTCCAGTCAAGGGCATGTACCTGGGTTGCGGGCATATCCCCAGTGGGAGATGTGCAGGAGGCAGCTGATCAATGCTTCTCTCTCATCGATGTTTCTAACTCTCTATCTCTCTCCCTTCCTCTCTGTAAAAAATCAATAAAATATATTTTAAAAAAATAATAAAAAAAAAAAAACCTAAACTAAGCCATGGAAAAAAGATAAATTTCAGAGAAATTAAAAAGGTAAAAACCAGGGTGTCTGACACACAAGGCAAAAGGAGAAAGGAGTTAAGGATTCCAAGATTCTACCCGGGGTGGATAAATGGGTGGTGCTATTCACCAAGACAGAAACTGGAAAAGATGAATAGATTTGGATGGGAAGATAGTGAACTAAAAGGGATGAAACTCAGGTAGGTAATTTTAGTTTTTAACTGGATGTGTAGACATGGAGCTCAAAAAGTCAGTTTCAGTTATAGAAATTACCAAATATCATAATCAAATGCGCTTTACTGCTCCCTGAGACATTTTCACCTTAGTAGGGAAGTCAGGACTGAGCATTAACAATTTGAAATGATATACAATGTCATAACAGTTTATTTCTTCTTTGTATCATGAGCAAGGTATTATACTTATTTTAAGTTGTACATGTACATTTTATATTTTTAGTATAACAGGTATTACAAAGTAGATGTAATAAAAAAGGAAGCACTAGATATGACAAGGCTTAGAACACTATGAGTTCTAAAGTTAATGCCACTCAACTGAACCTGAAACTCAGAATGGAAACATAAGAAATTTATGAATTACCATCTCATTAACATAATGTTCCTAGTAATCCACCAAGGTTTATTTACTTTTTGTTCTTTTCAAAATTCTACCAAGGTTAACTTTTTTTAAAATATGTATTTTTATTGATTTCAGAGAGGGAGAAGGAGAGAGAGATAGAAACATCAATGATGACAGAGAACCATTGGTCAGCTGCCTCCTGCACGCCCCCTACTGGGGGTTGAGCCTGCAACCCTGCACGTGCCTGGACTAAGAATCAACTGACATCCTAGTTCACAGATGTAAGCTCAACCACTGAGCCACAATGGCCGGGCTTAACAAGATTAATTTACATGAATGAACACATCAGAGATAATACTTCAGAAAATTGAAAACACTACTACAGATACTATCTATAGTTGTTTATTTGCCTTCATTTGATTTCATAAAGGGCTTTGTAAAACAATAAAGTCACCAGACTAATAATCACCTCTATTTCAAATAAGATAGATGGTGATGCCCTTTTTTGGATCTTAAATCCTAACTTTGGAAGAATAAGTATTCAATACATTTACTAAACACCATATTAATAAAACACTACTGTGTATGTGATGCAGAATGTAGACCTGAACAGGACATAAGAAAGCAACATAAACAATTATAAAAATAAAATTTATATCAATAAAATTTAAGTACAGAATAGTAGGAGCATAAAGGAATGGTTTGTTCTCATTCTGGGAAATAAGCTTCTGAGAACAGTTTTTTGTTTTTGTTTTTTGAGAAGAGTTCTTAACTGACTTTCTAGGATGGGCTTTAAGAAATCTGTGGTGTACTGGAGCCAGCTCCTACCATCACTCAAACCCAGACTGTGCACCTCTCTTCCCAATTCTGTGTTTGTACCCTAAAAATGGCCATGGTGGGAGTATTTACACCATGGAAATCAGCAACCACTATAAATCAGGCCTTTTCCCCTGGAGAGTGGATTAAAACACTTACCAGCATACCACTATCCTATATAATAAAAGGATAATATGCAAATGGACCCTAACAGCAGAACAACTGGGAATGACTGGTCACTATGACACACACTGACCACCAGGGGGCAGACAGACGCTCAATGCAGGAGATGCCCCCTGGTGGTCAGTGCGCACCCACAGAGGGAGCTCTGCTCAGCCACAAGCCAGGCTAATGGCTGCCAGTACAGCGGTGGTGGTGAGAGCTTCCCCCGCCTCCTCAGCAGCGCTAAGGATGTCCAACTGCAGCTTAGGCCCGCTTCCCGCTGGCAAGTGGACATCCCCCGAGGGGTCCCAGACTGCGAGAGGGCACAAGCCAGGCTGAGGGACCCCCCCCCCGAGTGCACAAATTTTTGTGCACTGGGCCTCTAGTATATGTATATTTTTCTAGAATGAGAATACAGTGCTTTTGTCACATTATTAAAGGGGTAAGTGACCCAAAAATAACCTGTTAAGAACAATACGTCTAAAGGCAAGAAAGTACAATGCCACTTACCTAAACAAATTGGTAAACAAAGCTTTGCCTATTATAAAAGTAAACACACACACACACACAAATACCCATCCTTTCAAATGGTCCTACCTAGGTATATACATTACTTCCCAAAGCCTTTCAATACACTTCAGGTTTGATCACATCTCTACTAAGCAGTAACTTTTGAAATTATACACATTTCAGAACAAATACTAACCCTCATATCCCAAGGCCTAAACAGAGGTAACAAGACATTTAACCTTTCATATCATAAATCTGTATTAGAGCCTTAGTGTTATGTTGTTTTAGTTCAGTGGTCGACAACCGGTGGTCTGTGGACCCCTGGTGGTCCGTGAGGTCCGAAAGGTTGACGACCGCTGTTTTAGTTCATATGTAGTTCTTCCCATTAAATTTATCATATTCTTTTATTACAGTTAAACATATCATTAAAGCAACTTTTAAAGAGAATCACAATGACAAAATGACTAAACATACACAAAATGTCTTAAAATATTTTCATGGTATATGTTTATGATATTCAAAAATTAACTTACCCGCCTGATTGACTATTACCAAGTTTTTGTAGATCATTGTGTATATTTTCCTTGTAGGGAGAAGAAATAAGAAATGTACATTTTAAAATAAATGTATCAAATTGGCCTTAACCAGACTTTTAAAAAGTATTATTATATTTAAGTGCACAAAGACCAAATTTTAAATCACTGAATTCATATTATATCAATGTTCTAGGTCTTAAAAAGCAGCATAATTAGTTGTAGAATGATTACATACAGCTACCTTTTACAATCACTGAAGTCTCTCTAGTTGAAAGATTTTATGTTTCCATCTCTTGAAATGTGCCTTGTTTAGACTTTACCAAACAATTCCAGAGAATGGGTATAAATGCAGAAAGCGGGTTAACATATGTACTTATTTTCAAAGAGATATTTTCTAGCTGTGTTTAGAAATAGACTACCTATAAAAAGTAGTGTGTTATAAAAACCCCACTATAGGAACTTGATTCTAATTTTGACTCATCAACCCTTGACCAATCATCTAATGGATTTTCTTTCTTGACCTTAAAATTTGTTGAAGGTAAAACCGTATTATTCATCTTGTAAAACAGACTGAGAACCTACTATGTACCAATCACTGTTCTAGAAACTGGGGGGAAAGAATACAAAAACCCCACAAATCTCTGCTCTCACTGAACTTACATCTTAATAGGAAGGCAATTCACTTATTCCAGTCTTCATTGATATCATAGTGTGTTTTTTTTAAACCAATGATTTTAGAGAATGTTTTTGGTCGCAAGACATCATTTCTAATTCTCAAGGTTAAGAGAGAAGTGCCAAATCCAACTATTTCTTTTTACCCTTGGGACTGATGATACAGCTCCTTAAACTCACAAGTCAACATTTTTATTCATATCCTTTTTCTAAGTCAGCAATTTCCCCAGTATGTAACCTCTCAACATATCAGAATCCAAGTCAAAGATAACTTTAATACCAGAAATTACATCTCCAAATAATACAAGAATAAATTGTGTTTCTCATACTCACAACTAAAAACCTACTTTTGCCCCACCCTATATGCTATATTGCTAAGAAATTAAAATTTAGCATCTTTTACATATAACAATTTTTCTCTGACAAAAAGGAGGGTGGAGGTGAACTGAAACATTTACCCAGCTTGTTTTTTACAATAGACTAAACCGAAAAATTCACCTGTGTTCTTTCACAGAGAAACTTGGCACTCCAAACAAATCCCCTAGAAGGTCATTTGAACAATATACAATATGCTGTTGCTTCTCATCATATAATCGCTTCTTCATAATATACTGGCCAAGATAAAATATAACCTGAAACAGAAATATGATTTCTGAGAATTAATGAAAATTAAATGTTAGTTTCAAATACATTCAATATCATTTATCTGAAGAGGGTTAAGCCAGCAACCACATTCACAACCATCAAAAATAACAACCCTATAAAAAGCTGCTTTTAAATCTTTTCCTTTTAATTTGATGGATGCAGAGACATTGCTTCTGATTTAGTTAAATAAAACTTTAAAATGTATTTTTTCAGACCTTAACTGCCCAGATATCTAGGTACTACACATTAGGAAAAGAAAAGGCAGCAAAATGCTAGTAAGACATTAGTTATCTCATTAACTCTTAGTTCAGCTTACCTCTTTCATAGTATAAGTGTCTTTTTGTGCACCAACAGATTTTAACAACTTCAAAAGCAATGGCTTTGGTCTAACCTATGAAAAAGAGTTGCTATTATACTTCCAAATTTATTACAGAACTATAAGCCCCATTGCAAACATGTCCATAATTTCAATAAAGATAGCAGGCACTACATTTAACAATCTCACAAGGTTATACTTCAAAAAATAAGTCACAATGTTTTCACTAAATATAATAGACTATATAAACTGAATACCAGACTATCTCAGGAGTTTGAAAAAAAATTCTGGGACCTAATTATTACACAAACAGTCAGACTTCTCAACTGTTACCAGTTGTCATCAAAACAGGTATCCATGCCGATGCAGTGAAAATTATGTTTTTTCCCTCCAGCTGTTTCTGTCATCAGCTTATTATCTTACAAACTCAGCCATAAATGGAATACCCCTATGAGCTTACTGTAAACTAAATTACAAAAACCCAAGAAAAATAAACCTTTAGTGTGGGGCCTTTTACCAATCTTTTCCTTCTTACAGATTAGGTTCCTGAAGAATGGAGAATTTAAATAACCAAACCAAGGTGACAAGATAATTAAGAGCAGCTCTGAGACTGCCACTTATGCCCCTCAATTACAAGCCACCATTTTCTTCTGACTATCATGCTGCCTCTTAGTTCAGGGTTCTCAACCTGTGGGTCGCGACCCCTTTGGTGGTCGAACGACCTTTTCACAGGGGTCGCCTAAGACCATCCTGCATATCAGATATTTACATGACGATTCATAACAGTAGCAACATTACAGTTATGAAGTAGCAACAAAAATAATTTTATGGTTGAGTCACAACATGAGGAACTGTATTTAAAGGGCGAGAAGGTTGGGAACCACTGTCTTAGTTGGTCTTCATTTCAATTATCTACTTGATAAACATTACTGAGTTTCTACCATGCACCAAACAGTGACAGGTATTGGCTAAAAAAAAAAAAAAGAAAAACATATGACCTGTATTCCAGGGGCCAGTCAACTACACTGAAGGGAACCAAAGTTTTGCTACCCTGAAGCTGCTTTTGGGAATACTGATTTTAAGCTGTTTATTAAGAAACAGAAGATTCAGAAAGACTTTCTGACCCTCCCCCTCTTTCCTTCCCAAGAGATCCAGAAAGAAAAACCTGTTTTAGGAAGGAGATCGCAGGATGTGCCTTAGCCTCATTGCACTGAGGGGGTAATAAGAGGCGTCAGGCAGGGGCCGGTTAGTAGCTGCCCTCCGTGCCCCACTGTTTCTGAGTTGCCTAGCAAGAATTTTCCGTCAAAGTAAGGGAAACAAGTACGCTTCGCTCTTCCTCAACTACTTACAAATGGCCCGTTCTCATTTCTGAAATCTAATACCCCACCCCCCGTTTTCTCCTTCGTCCAAAAATGTCTTATACACCCAATGTTGCCTCACTGTCTTTGGAACTTTCATACCCATGCCCATGTATTAAAACTTTGATTTTTCTCCAGTTGATCTGCCTGTTAATTAGCCCAGCCAGAAGAACTTAGAAGGTGGGAAGAAAAGTGTTCATATTTTTTAGCCTCACACTATTAACAGTCTTTTGGTGCGCTAGCAAGTTATCAGTTAGCAATCAAATGGTATGTATATCATTCAAGACCCATGAGTTCTCCTATAAAATACTTTTACAGAAATATTCAAAAATAAATCATAACCTTTTCATTAAATGTATCCTAACACAAAGCAGCACTAGGTGTAATACTCAAACACTAAAAGGCAATCAAAACACAGTCAAGGCATAAATTTTTTAAATGGCATACTGTTACGAAATACTATATAGCCGTAAAAAACAATTCTGTAATTATATTTGTCAGGGATGTACCTCTAACTTAATGTCATCTCACTAGAACAAAACAATACCATTAAAATTCACACGTGCACATATGTATGATGTGGTTATATACACTTTAAAAAAAATCTAAAAGACAGTCAAAAGGCTAGAATTTTCGGTTGTGACTTTCTTCATTTCTGCCCATGCCTCAACTCTACCGGCATGAATTACTTTTGTGACTTCTAGGAACCATTTAAAAAGTTAAATACTAACGAGTCAACACGGGGAAAACCTCTGTCACATAATGCACGCCAGCACCCCTGCCCCGGCAGGCCATGGCACTCACCTTCACATCCAGGGTGGTGCAGAGCTGCGAAAAGGCCATTCCTTACAGCAGCAGACCCACCCAGCTATGCCCACCTGGCAGAATCTCAACTACGTACACACCACCCCACTCTTAAGGAGCCGTGCAATGATTGGGTGGGTCAACCTAATTCAGCTGATCACATCACCAAGGAAAATATGTTTAAAAATTACCCTTTGAGACAAAATACCAACCAGGGTCTCTTGTTCAGAAGCCGGAATCTGGGAGGTGCTCACAGCACCATCAGTAGACACAGACATACTGGTATTGCACATCTGCCTGAGAGGAGGGAAAAAAGATAAAACACCATCAATACTCAAAACAATACCTTTCAATAGCAATGCGTTCACAGAAACTGAATCCATCTGCAAGAGGGTCCTCACCTGGCTCGCTAGAGATCGAGCGCCGTGTGTGCGCCGGTGCCAAAGTGAGCACAGCTGGCAGAGGTCCGGTTTAAATCCCCAGCTGCAGACAAGTCGGGGCTTAGCTCCGGAGCTGCGGGCTCGGAACGTGTCCGAACTTGACCCGCCCAGCAAACAGCTGAGTCAACCTGCCCGCGACCCAGCCCACTCGCGCCCAGACTCCCCGCCCGCTGCAGGCGGGGGGGGCACGGAGCAGGCACCTGTCATTACTCCCGCCCCCGCCCGGCCGCCCGGCCGCCGGCGCCGCAGCGCCCCCCGCCCGTCACCGCCGCCCGGCCGCCCGCACAGCCCTCCGCCCGCCCGTCCCCCGCGCCGGGGGCGCGCGCGGCCTGGAACCCAGATGGCAACCAGCTCGCCTCCTTCCAACAAAACCTCGCCGAACCCACGTGCTCTGCACCCCCCACCACCAAGTGCACAAAGCCTGCGTGCAAGGGGGAAGGCTGGCGGCCACGGCAGCGAGACCCGAGTCCCGGCGCCAACCCAGGACTGCCCGCGCGCTTCCCGGCTGGAGCCTGCTCTCACCCAGCCGGGCGGTCCGCGCCGGGAGTCGGGTGGGGCGTCCCCAAGGTGACCCAGGGCCCTTCGCGGGCGCGCGGCAGCCCTCCACCCCGGGCGTCCACTCGCGGGCCCGGCCGCTCCACTTACTCTGTGCGGAGGAGGAGGCCCCTGGCGTCGGAAGCGGCCGGGCCTCGGTCCGCGGGCTTAGGACCGCCCCTCGGGCTCGGCTTCTGTCTCCATGTCCTTCTGGACGCACAAGCCCGCACATGCCCCACGGGGAGCGCAGCTGGACAAGGGGCACCGAAACGGCGACCCCTACCGCCCGAGGGCACCGCGCCGGAAACCGCGGCCCATCCGGGCCTTCCAGCGCGCGCGCCCGGACCCGCTGCCTCCGCCAATAGGGGCCGGGGCGGGGCGGGGCCTCCGCGAGGGCGGGCGGCGGGCTCTGCGCGCCCCCGGCAGGTGGCCAGGGGCGAAGGGCGCCCGCAACCGGCACCCCGCGCGCTCCTTTCCGCTGCCGCCCGGTTTGGCGCGAGACGCTGGGACGCCTTTGTCCGTGGTGCTGTTTTTTGTATTTCTTCTGTTTTCTCCGCCCGACCGGGGCGGAAACTACAGGCAAATGCGTAGCTTCGTGCGGTCACCGAAAGGGAAACCAGAACTGACAGCTGTGCGATATATTCAGCTGCCCGCCCGCCGCCGGAGCCCGCCCGCTGCGTTCATCCCCATTACAAATGTACACGTATGAAGCGCTCAGTACTGACCTGCCCCTTTGGGGCACGCAGACGTGGCAATCTCAACAATGAACAAGGACGTGAGAATTGAGTGGGTTCAGCCTAGAAAGCGCGGTCATTGGCAAAGGCCAGCTGCTTCTTCGGCCAGAAGCAATTAGTTGCTTGTGAACAAGGACCTTTTATATCTTTCCCTTCTTCCACGCCCTCGCTTTCTAGAAAAGAATCTTCCTTAAACATAGTGGCCACTCAATTGATTTAATCAGCATTATTCAAGGATGGTTGGGTTTGGTTTAAAAAAAAAAAAACTATAACAAAAATAAACAAAGACCCAGCCAGTTGCTTAGTTAGTTGGAGCATGTCCCAGACACCAGAAAGGTTGCAAGGCCAGGGAGGGCACATACCTAGGGTGTCGGTTCCATCCTTGGTCCGGGCATGTACTGGAGACAGCCAATCTGTCTGTCTGCCTGTCTTTCTGTCTGTCTATCTGTCTCCCCCCCTCTCTCTCATCAATACAAATATATTCTCAGATGAGGGTAAAATAAAAATAAACAATAAACTAATAAACCAAACTCATACAAGGAACAAATTGGTAATCCCCAGACTCGGGAGTGTATGTGAAAAATGTGAAAGGGATTAAGAAGTACAAATGACCAGTTATTAAAATGGTCACAGGGATGTACAGTACAGCATACAGAATATAGTCAATAATGTTGTAATAACTGTGTATGGTGTCTCATGGGTATTAGACATCCCAGGCTGATTGCTTCGTAAGTCTAATCGCTGTATGGTACACCTGAAACTAATGTAATATTGAATGTCAGCTGTAATTGAAAAATAAAAGTTATTTTTAAAATACTTTTTTATTAAAAAAATTACAAACTTGAAAAAATAAACAAATGGGACTACATCACAATAAAATGCTTCTGCACAGCAAAAGAAACCATCAACAAAACAAGAAAGCCCACTGCATGGAAGAACATATTTGCCAATGTTATCACCGATAAGGGTTTAATCTCCAACATTTACAGGGAACTCATACAACTTAACAAAAGGAAGATAAACAATCCAATCAAAAAATGGGCAAAGGACCTAAATAGACACTTTTCAAAAGAGGACATTCAGAAAGCCAAGAGACACATGAAAACATGCTCAAAGTCCCTAATCATCTAAGAGATGCAAATCAAAACAACGAGGTACCATCTCACACCTGTCAGAATGACTATCATCAACAAATCAACAAAGGACAAGCGCTGGAGAGGATGCAGAGAAAAAGGAACATTCGTGCACTGCTGGTGGGAATGCAGACTGGTGCAGCCACTGTGGAAGACAGTATGGAGTTTCCTCAAAAAACTAAAAATGGAACTACCATTTGACCCAGTGATCCCACTCCTAGGAATATATCCCAAGAAATCAGAAACACTAATCAGAAAGGATATTTGCACCCCGATGTTCATAACAGCACAATCTATAATAGCTAGGATTTGGAAACAGCCTAAGAGCCCATCAGCAGATGAGTGGATTAGAAAACGATGGTACATCTACACCAGCGGTTTTCAACCTGTGGGTCGAGACCCCTTTGGGGGTTGAATGACCCTGGCAGAAGCCGGTCCATCCTTGCTGCTTGACACAGTCGCTGCAGGGAAGAAACATCTGCACAGCATATGTCTCGGGGGACCTGGTGTATGTGGCATACTGTTCTTAATATCTTTGCTCCCCTTCTTGGCACTATGTGTTTTAACCAAGGTCACCTCTCTGAGAAAGGTTGTTTCCCCAGATAGGGATTTTTCCCTGAAGTTAGGGAGGGAATAAAACCCCTTAACTAAGTGCCAGACGGGTAGTTAATCACTTTACGAACAAACACACTTAAGCGACATAACCTTTACTCCCTGGAATGGAGATAAGAAAGGCCCTAACCTTTTGAATAGAAATTGATAGGATTAAAATCAACTGGTGTAAATACAGATGTAATAAGACAATAAAAGACAGAACTTGGCTGGAGATCCTGGCTAGAGATCCTGGCTAGGCTGCTGATCAACTGAACGCTGTCTCCGTGTCATTCCTTCTTCACCGACTCCGTCCACACTTTTGGGAACCCCTGGACCTGCTGGGGCTGGACCCCAACACGACCCTTTCGCAGGGGTCACCTAAGACCATTGGAAAACACATATATAATTACATATTGTTTTTGTGGTTAATCACTATGTTTTAATTATGTTCAATTTGTAACAATGAAATTGGGGTCACCACAACATGAGGAACTGTATTAAGGCATTAGGAAGGTTGAGAACCACTGAACACAATGGAATACTAGGCTGCTATAAAAAAGAAGGAACTTTTACCATTTGCAACAGCATGGATGGACCTGGAGAGCATTATGCTAAGGGAAATAAGCCAGTCGGAAAAAGATAAATATCACATGATCTCACTCATTTGTGGAATATGATGAACAACATAGACTGATGAACAAAAATGGGTCCAGAGACAGAGAAGCAGCACTGAACGGACTGTCAAACCTCAGAGGGAAGGCAGGGGAGGATGGGGAGAGTGATGTAAGAGATCAACCGAAGGACTTGTATGCATACATATTAGCATAACCAGTGGGCATGGACACTGGGGCGGTGGGGGCTTGTCCTGGGGGTGGGAGTGGCCAGGGAGGAGTCAATGGGGGGAATAAAGAGACATATGTAACACTTTAAACAATAAAAAAAGAAATTTAAAAAAATTTACAAACTCTAACCTTTATCACAACAAATATAATAAAGTTTCTGATTGTGAGAGCATGTACTTGACACAGGAGAAGAGAAAATCACAAGAGATGAAGAAAAATAAGCATAAAAATATAAATTACACAAGTTGGCATTTGTTAAATGAAGAAACAGGTGTGTGATGTAAAGTTCAAAGTCAGGATTGATCAGTGAATATCCGGGTAGTTCACAAAGGCCTCAGAAAGGATCAGAGTATTTTGTGCTTTGAAGGGCCATGAGACTTAAAATAGAGGAGAATATTATAGGCACAAGAGAAATATTATTTTAAAAGTCCAGAAATGAAAGTGTAAAGAGCTTTTGGTGAAACAATAAATTAATTTGACTTGTACAAAAGTCAAGGAAAAAAAAGTTTTAAGAACCTTTAAATTCAAAGCAAGGGAATGGGGGCTTTGGACAGGGAAGGTAATAGACAGGTTGGGGGAATGTAAACAGGAGAATTGCTTTCCATTGTGTTTCTTAAAAGACCACCATAAACAGGTTCAAGCTCTGAATAATCTGGCCAGCCCTCTCTGGACCAACTTCCCCCCTTCTCATTAGCCCTGTGTTTTGAAAAAATTTTGTTCAAAAAGTTTTGAAGAGCAGAAACAAAGGGCAGAACTGATGGGATTAGTGCTTTTCTAGCGATGGAACCATAAATGAAGGAAGAAGTGATCATATTCAGAGCGTTGGGGAAAGAGATACGGATGAGGCAAGGATTCTATCTTTGGAGGAATTGGTATTGACAAGGAGAAAATTCTGAGATGTCCTAAATTAAATTATAGCAGGACAGAGGGTGGAAGGAAGAGACAAAAAGGGGTTAGTCATTAACAACTGCAGTGCAAAAGCAACAGAAGACAGCAAACACTCCTTAATGTATGTTTGAATTATTAAATTAGCCTGCAGGTGGCTAGTTCTGAAATTATCTAAAAGGCAAGACTAGCCGGGCACCATAGAATCCAAGGAGCCTCTGCTGCTTGTTTACACAGGAGTTTTACACACTCTGTTGCCCCACTCCCAGAACTAGACCCGATTCACCTTCTCCTACCTCTTTGTTTATAGATAATGTAAATGCTTTCAGAAAGGCTTTCTCCCTGCTACTTAATGTATAAAAAACACTTGCAAAGTCCTCCAGAATCAGACATGTTGTCTTTCCTACCTAGCCATGCTGCTGGTGGTTTAGACTCCATGTGCCAAGACCGGTCTTTTTTACTAGCAATGCCCTAATAAACTTTTTCTTTAAAAAACAAAATAACAAAACAACTTTCAGCCGTGTAAGTTAAAATATTTTTTAACAATATTGAAAATTTTATTAACCAATATCACCCCAACAAATTCAATTAAAAAAGAAAGAGACTGGTCAGATTCTATGTCAGTCAGCGTCAAAAGCTCCGCCTTCTAGGCAGCGATTGGCTCCTTGCAATTCACCCAGATTTGGTTCTCAATGGTCGGTTTCTATGCCAGTCAGCGTCTCCGAGCCTATCTCAGGGCCTGATCGGAGAGGCAGGGCTGGTCAGCAGCCACTCCAGGCTGCTGGCTAGTGGACTGAACTGCTGACCCCTTGGGGGGAGAGAGAGAGGCAAGGCTGCTGTTGAGGCCCTGGGAGAGAGAGAGGCAAGGGCGGATCAACAGCTGCCACGAAGGCTGCGGATCAGACCCTGCTTCTCTCTCCAGACCTCAACTGCCTCTGCCTGCCTGCCTGATCACCCGTAACTGCCAGTTTGATAACTTTTACCACAGAAAGTTTTAAGGGAGGACCAGGAGCAATATAGGTCACCTTTTGGAGGAATAAGGAGTTTATATCCCCCACATCCCCCAACCAAATCTGACACTTGTAATCATGTAACCTCAGAATCATATAATGCTCAAATGTTGCTATTCTGTTTAATGAAACACTGAGTTGCTTTTTGGAGAAAACAGACCAAAACTTCAAGTCATGCAGATAAAGCATCTGCAGAGGAGAGATCTTTGATCTCCAGCAGCCAGGAAACAAAGTCTTGCTTCACCACCCCTCACTTCACCACCCACACTCCCCCACACATGGAATCAAAGGACTAGCAGTGGTTCTCAACCTTCTGGCCCTTTAAATACAGTTCCTCATGTTGTGACCCAACCATAAAATTATTTTCGTTGCTATTTCATAACTGTAATATTGCTACTGTTATGAATCGTCATGTAAATATCTGATATGCAAGATGGTCTTAGGCGACCCCTGTGAAAGGGTCGTTCCACTGCCAAAGGGGTTGCGACCCACAGGTTGAGAACTGCTGGCCTAGGGTATAACTAGACCTTGAACACCAGAACACTTTCAGAAGCAGAGGGTCTGGTTGTCCAGGAAGACCCTGTGTTGGTGCTCCTTACCATAAATGGCCAAGCTCCAAGGTCCTCCAATAAAACTTGCCTCGCCAATGCTTCCACATACCATAGTGTTCCACTGAAACGCTTTAAATCCCTGCCTGAACCCTGGATCAGAGAGTGTGGACTTCGAGCATCAGCTTCCTTTTCTCCTGGGTGGTGCCAACTCTCTATATAAAAGCCTAAGCAACCATTATGACCAAACGACCAAAACAACTGGAATGACCAGATGACCAGCCGTAGCTATGATGCACACTGACCCAGATCTTGCTGCTGGGGCCCTGACAGCCCCGAATCTGGTTCACCCACACCCCGGACCCAGACAGGAGGGAGGAGGGAGCCCAATTCCTTGTGGAATTGGCCATTGGTCAGCTTGCTGCTGGAGCTAACCTCCCTCGGTCCCTCCCCCCAGCAGGCTGCCCCCCTCCTTCGCCCCCCCCCATCGGCCTCGATCACTGGCCAGGCCAAGGGACCCCACCCGTGCACAAATTCATGCACCGGGCTTCTAGTTCATAATAATATAACCAATCTTTCTCCACTGCAATTCTTAGTGTTTACTGTTTGGCTTTGCTAGCGCAAGATGAAGGAACTCTTTCTGTTCTGTAACAATCACATCTTGTATGAAAGTTGCTGAGCTAGTTAACTGCCAAAAAAGACAAGTGAGTTTGGGTAGCCTCCACCCTCCTTCAGTGTGGAGTGGTTGCTAGAGTTTCCTGCAGAAAATGGCAAGGGTTTAGGAATTTTGCTGGTAGTCCCAAAGAGGGCCACTGCTTTGGTAATAGAATCTGGGCGGCAGCAGGGGTTCTATTTGATCATGGCATTGGAATGTCTAGTGGGGGGATGTTCTGAGTTGGGGCATAATTTCAGCTTCATTTGGATCCCTATTTTCCCTCCCTCTCACCTCCCCACCCCTGCCCCATTTCCCTTCTCTCCTGACAATAAAGAAAATATAGTACATACATGCTTGATCAATTTTCTACCTCTGACTTTTGTAATACTTGATAGAGACTATAAGCTCCACAAGGCCTAGGTCTTGTCTGTTTCTGTTCACCTTTGTACCCCCAGGACAGACACAGTGCCTGGCAGGCAGCATGTTTTCAATGATTAACTGTTGAATGATTGAATGCTTAAATGAGTGGTTTAACTGGACACATGAAAATAGACATACATGTAGTAAAAAAATTATTTATTCACTTGGTTTTTTATTCACTCTTCCACAAATAGAGCACTTATGACAGACACACAGTTAGATGCTAGGAGTACAAAATCCCTGAGTGAAATAATCTAACTCAGGGGTCTTTCCCAACGAGGTAAAGTCAAAGAAATAGTTCTTTATTCAGTTGGTAGAATAAAGAGAACATATAACTGTACATATAACTGTACTAACCCCAGAAAAGTGGAAAGAAATGGAATACATTTCCTTTCATCACAGCACTCTCAATCTGCAGTCCAGAGAACACAGCCGTGCAAAATACTAAACTTTCATGCAATGGCACATTCATGAACAAGAAAATTATTAATATACCAACAACTGGACCAAAACACTGAAGCTCTCTGAGTAATTCAGTGATCATTACTCATAATGTGTCTGTCAGAGTTTCCATCTGCCACCAAGCTCACCCCACCCTCTGCCACAATAACTCCTCTCATGCTGAGCTCAGAGTCTGTGTCGACGTCTGTGTCTACAGGCCCCTGTTAGTCTCTCTTTCAAGAAACCAGTTATTTTCCTTCTGAAAAAAACACAAATTCTATTTCCTTTGGAAAAATACAATTTGCAATTACAGATAGATAGATAGATTTTAAATATATATTTTTATTGATTTTTTTTTCAGGTGAAGTTTTTAATTCAACGATAAATCAGTCCTTTTAAGAAACCAAAAATATTTTGACAGGTTTATGTTTGACTTTCAAAAGCAATACCACTTTTGTGTACTGAAAAATACAATCTTTAAATTGGACTTGTTGGTCCCATTCTTCATCTTGTAATTAATGTATTTGCTACTATTTACAAATAAAAATGTATCTTTTTAATTCCTTTGCTAAATCCTAGTCCTCTATGTATTAACCTGAATAACATGCATGTTTTAATTTTTAAGGCAGATGATAAACTTTTCAATAGGTCTTGTTAGATTTCATCTCATCATGGGGCAAACACTTTCACAAAATGTAATAATTCCTTTTTTAAGGTTGATGTAAAGAGAACTTGAGCAACTAAATAGCAGAAGTACATAGGCAGTATATATGTTGCCTAAGATGCTATGATTATGTTCTCTGCTTTTCCATTTGGCCAGGGTGGCTACAGTGGAAAACAGGAACTGGTACAAAGCCTGAAAATAAAATGTAAACCCAAATCTCAAGTGCATTTTAGGAAAAGTACCAATTGTCCAGCTACCTCTTCACAGCAGCTGCAAAGGAAGAAATGTTCTTCTCTCATAAGACTTTCAATTCCATGACGTTACATTCACACCTGCTAACCTGGGTGAAGAGCCTTAGACCAACTTAAACAGAAAACTGCTTTTGTTAATACTAAATACTATTTTTCTTTTAAAGCAAGAAAATTCTGGCATTTCCAGTGTCAGGAAGCACAAATACTATTAATCATTCTTTGCACGTAGAAGTTCCTCTTTATCCCGTCCTGAAGGATGAACAAAAGCTTGAGGTGTACGGTTCAGAAGGTAAACTGGAACAGGAAGACCACCTATGTTCACCCAGACAGTGTGCACTTTCCACCATACATGTTCCATTCCAGATAATGCCTTCGCACAGCATTTCTTCTCCTAAGTAAGAAGTGCAGCTCGGCCTGTCCCTGGTTTACAGATACGGCTCATCTCCCATAGGCAAGCTGGGTAAAGGTTCCAGTTTCTTTTCTTGGAGTCCATCCTTTTTTCCAAAATGGTATGTCTGTTACAATAATGTCCACAGAGCCCGTTCTTAATGGCAGATTGCAGATATCCCACTGAATAGCATCCATGGGCAAGCCCCAGGACAATTGGCCTTCGTTAATTTGGCTCTTGGTCAGTAAAGATGAGATGTTATTTGCTGCTCTAGTCACAGCCAGTGGATTATTATCACCAGCAATATGAAAGCAGTTAGACCATTCAGTAGCCCCCTCTGTTGGTATTGCCCCTGTTCCACACATCGGATCAACTATTATATCAGAAGGTTGAGGAGCACAGAGCCGGAGCATCCCATAAGGAAGAGTAGGTCTCAGAGTGGTAGATCCAAAATGTGTGATATTTCTTCGGTGGAGACTCTCTTCTGTCAATGCGATGCCCACAATGACTTCATTATCATGGATATTCAAAAGCACCTCCACATCAAAGTTGGTCATGTCAGCCTTCCACTTAAACTAATCTTGAACAGCACCCCCAAAATCTCTTGCAGCCTCATTTGAGGAAAAGCAATGTTTCTCTCCTGCCCTTTTTTATTGATTTTTTACAGAGAGGAAGGGAGAGGGATAGAGAGATAAACATCGCCGAGAGAGAAACATCGATCAGCTGGCTCCTGCACACCTCCTACTGAGGATGTGCCCCCAACCAAGGTACATGCCTTGACCGGAATTGAACCTGGGACCCTTCAGTCTGCAGGCCGACGCTCTATCCACTGAGCCAAACCGGTTAGGGCTATATATATATATATATATATATATATATATATATATATATATATATATATATTAGAGGCCCAGTGCACATGCACTTGGGGGGGGGGGGGGGGCGGTGCATCCCTCAGCCCGGCCTGTGCCCTCTCGGAGCCTGGGACCCCTCGGGAGATAATGACCTGCTGGCTTAGGCCTGCTCCCGGGTGGCAGAGGGCAGGCCCAATCCCTAGGTGCAGCCCCTGTTCGGGCTCAAAGCAGGGCTGATTGGGGAGTTGGGGCACCGACCCCTGTCATGCACAGAGCAGGGCGGATCGGGAGGTTGTGATGCCACCTTCAGTCACGCTCAGGGTAGGGCCGATTGGGGGGTTGAGGCACCACCACCTGTCACACTCAGGGCAGGGCCAATGGGGAGGTTATAGCTCTACCCTGTCACACACAGAGCAGGGCCCGTGGGGCGGGGGGGGGTGGGAGTTGGGGCGCCGCACCCTGTCACACACAGAGCCGCAGGGCGATCAGGGGGTTGGGGAGCTCCCCCCTATCAGGCACAGAGCAGTGCTGATCAGGGGGTTGGGGTGCCTTCCCCTGTCAGGAACAGAGCAGGGCGGATAGGGAGGTTGTGGCCCCGCCCCCTGTCACACACAGAGCTGCAGGGTGATCAGGGGGTTTGGACGCTGCCCCCTGTCACGCTGATCCTGGTGCTCGGAGGCATATTACCCTTTTACTATATAGGATAGAGGCCTGGTGCACGGGTGGGGGCCGGCAGGTTTTCCCTGAAGGGTGTCCTGGATCAGGGCGGGGGGTCCCCACTGGGGTGCCTGGCCAGCCTGGATGAGGGGATGATGGCTGTTTGCAGCTGGTCACACACCCTTCAGGGTGGGGTCCCCACTGGGGTGCCTGGCCAGTCTGGGTGAGGGGCTGAGGGCTGTTTTCAGACTGCCGGGTGACTGAAGCTCCCAACCGCTCCTTTTTTTCTTTTTTCTTTTTTATTCTGGGCCAGCTTTAGCTCTGAGGCTTGGCTCCAGCTCTTAGGCCTCTGCTGCTGAAAGCAGGTATCTGGTTTGTTTGGGTTCTATCATCGAAACACTGTTTCAACTCCAGCTCTGAGATCCCGGCTGGCTGAAAGCTGGTTTCTGGGGTTTTGTTTAGCTTCTATATTTGTTAAAATGTTTCAAACTGCAAGCTCAGAGGCCGGCAGCGGCCGGCGGGGAACACTGGCATCCTCTGTCACTGAAGCTAGCAAGCCTCATGTTCGCTTCAAGCTGCCTGGCTGCCAGCCGCCATCTTGGCTGGCAGTTAATTTGCATATTGCCCTGATTAGCCAATGGGAAGGGTAGCGGATGTATGGCTAATTACCATGTTTCTCTTTTATTAGATAGGATATTTTTGTTTCTAGTCTTTCTACTTTACTAACCTACAAGCTCCAAAAACAGGAAGACTTTGTTTTAATCAGGCTATCTTTCAATTGCCTTGCACTGTGCCAATAAATATTTGTTAAAGATATGAATTAAGGATCACAGCCAGATCTGCAGCTGGCCGGGCACCATTCTGGGAGCCCCACGCCCCACCACGACGGCATACTCCTTCGCTCTCAGGTCATCATCTTCACCACTTTCTGGGGCCTCATCAGCAACAAGGCACCCATCACCATCTTCACTTCCTGGGGCCTCATCAGCAACAAGGCATCCAACCGCCAAGAGATCATCACCATGCTGGTAGCCACCGCTGTCTGCTGTTACCTCTTCTGGCTCACTGCCATGCTGGCAGCTGACGCCCCTGTTTGGGCTGCAGCTGAAGAACAGACCATCTGTATGTGCACTTCCTGTGGGAGTGGCCACTGCCACTTCAGCCCAGATGCCCCAGCTCTCTTGTTGACCTCGGCTCAATGGTCCCTGTAGACCCCTTTGTCTCCACCCCCACAGCCGTGCCCTGGTCCCTCTGTGCTCCCTCACCCAGGGCCTTCCTGGTTCCCAGAGGTACCCCCTTCCTCAGCCAATCGGCCTGAGCTCAGAGTCAGGCTGGAGCAGGAGAGAGCCACCTTCGCACTTTCACCGCCCCTTTCCAAGCAGAACCTGCTCAGGAGTTGACAAGCCTGGGATCTGCCCTGAGCAATGGGGAGTCCATGCAAGGCCATGTGTCCTGTGGAGAAGGGCCACCAGCCCAGGGAGCTCTGAGCCTGGGGTGGCCAGGCCAGAGAGGGAGCTCTGGGTGGGAGGCGGGGACGCAGTTACCAGGTCTGCCCCATTCGGGAAGCCCCTCTGCCTCCAGGCCTCCTTACCTGGGCAGTGGAAGGAGGGGCTCCTTCCAGGGTGGCAAAGGCCTTTATGGGAATTCTTGAATTTTCTGACACAGCCAGATGTGGAATTCCTGAAAATGTTGAAGTAATGGAAAAACATTCACACCAAGAGCACCACAGTAATTTGGGTCTGGATTGAAACTTGTGTGTTTAATATCCTTTATAGTTGTAAAATCACTTAAATTGGCCTGCTCAGAAAGTTGTACCTTCTCAGAATATCTGGGTCCATTCTCCTCCCACACCTGCCCGCCCCCTCTGGGGATAAGCACCCCATCTCCCCCAGAGACTCAGAAACAGGGAAGCTCCTGCACCTGGGGTGGGGATAGGGTGGTGGGGGAGGGAAAGAATCACCACCATATTCCTGCTTTAGATGTCTTGATACCTGTCTGAGAAGACTACAGTGCTATTGCAAGAAACTCCCGATGTGACGGGTCGCATGGGATTTATCCTCCTACATTGAGCTAAATGACTGCTTTCACCTATGCTGGACAAAGACATCTTATTTATTTATTTATTTATTTATTTATTTATTCATTCATTTATAATTGTGATAAAGACTCTAGTTTGCTTTTCAAAATTGGTATTTAAATTTTAAATGATTCAGTTCCACATTTAAGTGATATTAGCTTTACTAAAATTTTAGAAAAAAATTTTTAAAGGTCCACTGGCTTATAAAAACATATCACAAATCAAGCAAATTATATAATTACTAGTGGCCCGGTGCATGAAATTCGTGCACATTAAAAGGGGATTAATTAGAGGAAATATTTTAATATTCCTATTTTCCCTTTCTCTATAATAGAAGTGTCAGAGATGAAAGAAAATTAGTAAAATGTATATGAAAATCTTTCTCCTGTCAGAGTCTGGGGTGCGCCATGGGACATAGAGTCAAGTCCCCGCCCAACCGCAGCACCTCAAAATTGCACGAGACCCAGGCCCAGCCGGCCCCACCCCCATTGGGCAGAGATCCAGACCCAGCCGGCCCCACCCTTGTCAAGCCCTGCCGGACAGGGGTCATGGCTTGAGGTCCCCCAACCAGGGTCAGGGCAAAGGGCGCACCTTGAGGTCCCCCGTCAAGCCCCGCCGGGTGGGGGATGCGGCCTGAGATCACCCATAAAGCCCTACGGGGCGGGGAGCATGCCTTGAGGTCCCCCGTCAAGCCCCGCTGGGTGGGGGGCATGGCCTGAGGTCCCCCATCAAGCCCTGCTGGGTGGAGGGCATGGTCTGAGATCCCCTGTCAAGCCCCGCCAGGCAAGGGGTGCAGCCTCAGGTCCCCCAGCCCAGCACCGGGGAGGGGAGTGCACCTTGAGGTCCCCTGTCAAGCCCCACTGGGCGGGGGGGGGGGGGGGGGCGGGGCGCAGCCTCAGGTCCGCTGTCTCAGCCCAGCGCCACACAGCCTCAGGTCCCTGCTGATTGCTCATTAAGGCTCGTTACGGGAACTCAGCCTGCGCTGTGGGTGCAGCCCTCTTGTGTTACAGAAACCCCACCTCCGCTGTGGGCGCAGCCTCTTTGTGATGGTGTGATGGTCAATTTGCATATCCCCTCTTCATTAGCTAGGATATATTAAATAAATATCATTGGGTTGTTTGTTTTCTTTTTTTTTTAAAATATATTTTATTGATTTTTTACAGAGAGGAAGGGAGAGGGATAGAGAGTTAGAAACATCGATGAGAGAGAAACATCGATCAGCTGCCTCCTGCACATCTACTGGGGATGTGCCCGCAACCAAGGTACATGCCCTTGACCGGAATTGAACCTGGGACCTTTCAGTCCGCAAGCCGACGCTCTATCCACTGAGCAAAACCGGTTTCGGCTGTTTTCTTTTTTACTTTTCTTTTTATTGAGATAGAAATGACCTATAACATTGTGTAAGTTTAAGGTATACAGTGTGTGGGTTTAACACATTTATATATTGCAATATGATGACCACCATAGTGCTGGCTAGCCTTCGCCTCACATAATTATCGTTTTGTGTGTGTGATGTGAACATTGAATATCAAGTCTCTCAGCAACTCTGAATACATAATACAGCACTGTTGATTGCAATCACTATGCTGTGCCTTCGAGCTCCAAAACTTATTCATCTTCTAAACGCAAATTCCTACCCTTTGACCAACTCTCCAATTGCCCCAGTCCTACTTAAAAAAAAAAAACCAGAATCATTTAATTAAAACAACAACCCCATTAATTTTTGTTCCTATTGTAATGTGGTGTATTTGTGGGTTTATGTATTTAAATAACTTACATATGATGAGGACACTTGTAGGTAAGGTGATGAGAGAAGACATCTATTTTTTACTGAGATTTTAAAAACAGACCACAGCCTCTAAGCTTGAAAACAAAACCACAGTTAGATTGTGCCATATTCTGGTCTTTAGAGGGAGCCATTGCTACCATTGGCTTTCTAAATCTTAAACTTATTTATAGAGAAAATTCTCTCTGTTTTCTTAAAACCAAAGCCTTTTGAAAGTATTTAAATTAGATTTTAGCTCAGTGACTTCCCTTAAATGGCAACAATCCTAAGAGGTAGAAAGAAGTAAAAAAATTAGTCGATTGACTAACATTGTAAAATATAGGAACGCTGCCTATTAGAATTTGAATTTATGTTTAGATTTTTTTCAGAGAGGTTTAAAGGTCCCGCTGTGTTCACTAACAAGACATACCACCAGTTAGCAAATGAGGAAGAGAACCTTTTGAAAGGAAGGGTGACTAACCTCTCAGGGTCACAGCCTTAAGATCGTGGTGAATTAGCAAATTGCAACACACGGATTTTCCCCTAAAAAACAAAACAAAACACAACACAAAGAAACATTCTGTACTGACTTCTCATGTTGACCCCAGTAATTACTTCTTAGCCTATAATTGTGCTTGCCCTTTAATTTCCTCCTCTGATGATAAAGGAAGCTGCAGTTGGTAAACGTTTGAGTTGAAAACATCAAACAGGACAATTACATGAGAAAATGGACAAGCTGGGGCAGAGATGAAGGCAGGAGTCTGTGCCCTCTTGTTCCTCCATTTTCCTTTCTCTTGTTCATTTTGCCGTCATTTCTTATCATATTACCTTTTTTTCTTAACCTTTTCTGCCACTCTTTTTCCTTAAGCTCACCAGTTAAGCACTGGAGAACACTTTCAACTTGGACCCCAGTGGTAACTACAATATAATGTAAAGCACATTCCTTTCTGTAGAAACATAACCCACAAGTTTTTCTGTCTACAGTAGCCCTGAAATGAGAATTTTTAACCTATAAAATTGTTTAACATTTTGTTTTATTTTTCATGAAAACCTATAAATCCATATCTTTCCAATGTAGTATAACCAAGAGTATGGTAAAACAAATAACCTCTTACATCAATCGTAGCACTGTAAATTGGCATACCCTTTCTTTGATCCAGAGAATCCACTTGTAGGAAGGAGTTGGTCGTAGGGAAGTTAAGATGTACACAAGGGTTTTTGTCCAGGGAACTTTATCCCAGAACTATTGATAATAGCAAAAAATTGGAAATCACCTAAATGTGAAATAGTTCTTGGTCCAGTGATCTTTGTGATTCCCCAGTTTTCTGGAAAGGCCTGGGGTTTTTACTTTGTACTTAGCACCTGAAGCTCAGTGGTTAGGTGAAACCCAGGAGGCCATGCACCTTACAGTTAATGACTGCTGGTCTTCTGAGTATTTAGAACTTCCAAATACTTGCAATTTTAACCCCCACTACTAATATAAAAAGCTAGTTCTTTCAAGCCACAGAAAAGCCTGGGAATTTTTATGTATTTCTCTTGTGAATTGATTATTCCCATGCCAGACAATCATGATCAAATTCTTACTATTTAATTTCCCCTTTTACATACTTCCTGTATATAAACATAACCCACCTTTACTATATATTATTCCATACAGGCTCTAAAATAACTAAGTTACAATTTTCATTTTAAAGACACATCCTGCTCACGTAGATAAATCTTGGGTATTTGTCTTATTTCAGCACTCTATGTGTGTGCCTTTAGTGGGCGATTCCTGAAGATGGCTAATTCACCCAAGTTAGGGAAATACTAACAATTCAGTAAATGGCATTAGAGCAATTGATCATTTGGTAAAAATAAAGTTAGATTCTCTACCTAACACTGTTCAAAAAATAAATGCTGGAAAGATTAAAGACCCAAACATAAACTACAAAATCCTAAATATATCAGAAAAAAATATAGGAGACTATGTTTATGACATTGAGAAACTCGAAGTCATTATAAACCAGACCCTAAATGCAAAAGACATAAAGGGATTCGATAAGTTTGACTCCATTGCTACTGATATATTTGAAGAGCATGTAACACTTCTCTACTCCAAAAGGCATCATAAGCAAAGTTACAAGATTGATAAATTTCAACAACACGAACAACATGTTTAAGCAAAGTTAAAAGACAAGTGACAAATTAGGAGATAATCTTTGCCACATGTACCATACAGAAAGGACTAGTATTTAGATCTATAGAGCACTCTTACAAAAAAGAAAAAAAAAATACTCAAACAAATGGAAATACGGAAAAATAATAAGATAAGTTATTTATAGGAAAATAAATACAATTGACCAATGAACATATGATAGCTGATCCTCACCAATTATAAAGAAAAATTGATTGATTATATATATTTTTAAATGCTTATTTATTGATTTTTAGAGAGCAAAAGAAAGGTGGGGAGAGAGAGCATTGATTTGTTGTTCCACTTACTTATGCATTCATTGATTCATTCTTGTATGTGCCCTGACTGGGGATCAAACCCGAAACCATAGAGTAGGGAGACAAGACTCTAACCAACTGAGCTACCTGGCCAGGGAAAAATTGATTATATTTAGAACCCTGAGGTAATTTTAAAACATTACATTGGCAAAAATGAAACACATTAATAAAATATTGACATGGGTGTGGAAAAGCATGCAGACACTGCTAATGGGAATATTAAATTGATATAGCCATGTTGAAGGGCAATTTAGCAATACTGAGTAAAATAAAAGTACAAGTATATTATGATCCAGCAATTCCAGATATCAGTGTCTACTTTTGCAAAACACTGACATTTTGCACAGGAAAACATGTACAAGCATGTCCATTGCAGAGTTCCTCATAAGGAGAAACTGGAAAAACTGAACCACGAATAGACGAATGACTAAGAAAGGGGACATTCAAACTATGTATGCAGTGGTATGAGGCAGCTAAAAGAATGTGGTAGGTCTGTGTCAAACTGGATAGCTCTTCACAGTGTCCAGCTGGGCAAAAAAGCAAGTTATAGATATATTTTTCTATGTAAAAAGAAAATAAAGGGCACTACAGAATGAAATTACATATTTCCTAAGGGACACGTGTAAATATAGGTAAATGTTGAAAGAAGCACTGAGAGGATGCTAACCTAATTGATAACCCAGATTTCCTCTGGGGGAATGAGGTGGGGCTTGAAGGGGATTTGTCCTTAGCTATAATGTGTGGGGGCTATAAAATATGAATACTTTTCCTCCCACCTTTTAGTTCTTCTGGCTGGGCCAATACAAAATTAACGAGACACATTAACAGGAGAAAATCTAGTATGCATGGGGAATTCACATAAGCACGGAAATGCCAAAGATAGGGAGGCAAAGATAGTGGACAAAAGGGAAAGAGGTGTCAGAAGTGAGAATGGGCAATTTACAGGGAGCTGAGGAAGAACAGAACACACGTGGCAGAAAAGTTCCTCCTAGGAAACTCAGAAACAATGGAACACAGGGTTATCTGAGGCCCCTGTGTGAAGCCCTCTACCCACCATACTTAATTCAAATTAGGCTGAGGTCTCCTTCCTGAAGCAGGGTGCTCTGTCTGAATCTGTTAGCCAGGAAAGAGGGGAAGGGTTAAAGGTTCTTTCTGAGTCCTGTTTCTTAGTAACTAGATTAAAATCAATATCCCAAAAAGCAGCATCAGGATGGCAAAATTTTGGTCCCCTTTAAATGTAATTCTCTTTTTTCACAAGGAGAATTTATGTATTACTTATTTAAAACTAGAAGCCGGCACATGAAATTCATGTGCAGGTACGGTCCCTAGGCCTGGCCTGCGATCAGGGCCATCTTCCCCGGCTGCCAGCAGCTGGCCCTGCCCCTCACCGCCACCCATCCCCAGTTCCCCGTTCACCATCAGGTGATCGGAGCCTGCTGTCCAGGGGGAGGGACAAAGAGGTCAGCCGTTCCTGCTCGCTCTCCAGCCCCACCCCCACCACGGGTCTCCCTCTGTGTGTGGGATGACTCATGGGGGCCTTGGCCTGGTGCTGCCTGAGTCCCTTCCCATCCACCCCCGCTTCCCTGTTTGCCATTGGGTGATGGGACCCTGTTGTCCAGGGGAAGGGACCAAGAGGTGGTCAGTGTGCCTCATAGTGGCTGGTTGAATGGTCGTTTGGTCATTCTGCTGTTAGGGTCAATTTGCATATTACCCTTTTATTATATAGGATTTATTTGTTTAATTAAGTCAGTTTTCTGGTTAATAACTGGTATAAATGAAATATGTATGCTCCCTTTAAACATATAAAGATGCTGACTAAAATGTCAAATAAAATTTAAATAGTATAAACTTATAAATATTAATTTAAATATATACACATATACATGTATAGCATAACTTGAAATAGATTTTTTCATTTTTATTTATTTTTTATTTTTTACTTATTTTATTTTTGTTCTTACTAATCCTCAAACGAGGATATTTTTTCATTGATTTTTAGGGAGAGTGGAAGAGACAGGAAAAGACAGAGAGAAACATTGATGTGAGAGAAAAACATGGATTGGTTGCCTCCTGCTGAGCCCTGACCAGGGCCAAGGCCGAAGAGGAGCCTGCAACCAAGGTATGTGCCCTGATCACAATTGAATTCTAAAGTCCCGGTTCATAGGTTGATCGATCAATGCTCAACCACTGAGCCACACTGGCCAGATTAGATTTTTTAAAAAAAATTTAATTTTAGAGAGGAAGGGAGAGAGATAGAAACATCAATGTGAGAAAAGAAACATTGATGAGCTACCTCCTACACACCCCATACTGGGATCAAGCCCATAACCTGAGCATGTGCTCTGACCAGAAATCGAACCTGAGACCTTGTAGTGCATGAGGTGACACCTGACCAACAGAGTCACACCGACCAGGGCTAGAGATTTTCTTTTGTATAGAAATAAAAAGAGAATAGGATTAGACTTCATTAGTAGGGACTGGACATTCACTTGTGGGCTGCAGCATCAGAAGCCAACAGAGTGTGGATTAACCAGGTGGACAAGGACATCAGCCTGGAAAAGTGGATGAGAGCAGAACTGACAAAGAGCAGCACATGGCTAAGAGCAACTCCCAACCCCAAATTCCAAAATAGCAGCTTAGAAAAGCAGGGGATGGGAGAAATATAAAACCAAAGACTGGACATTTCTTTCTATCTATCTATCTATCTATCTATCTATCTATCTATCTATCTATCATCTATCTATCATCATCTATTAAAAACTAGAACATTTATTGCACAGCTAATTATTAAAATCTTTAAGATAAACTGTTAAATATCACAAGCATCTATGAATATTCCTATTTAAAAGAGACTGGACATTGTCTAAATGGACCATTTAAATGATCAGATACAGCCAGATTTAAATAATTAGTTTTCCTATTAAGCTCCAAGTTCAGCCTCAGGAATAATTGTAGGCAAAATTAAAGTGTTATATTTTTATTTGCCTGAGTTGTAATGAGTTGAATGTGCAACCCCACATAGTTTTCAGAAGCTTAGAGCAGGGCTCCTGGGTGAGCGGGAACCACAGTCTACTACCAGGGCTAAGTACAGATGGCGAAACCCTGGGCTGAGATGAGTTTGTTAGTAAGGAACGTGATTCTGTTGCAATCCAGATGCCAGAGTGCCTAGAACCAGGACTAAGGCAGACTTGAGTGATAACTTTTGAGCTAGGTTTGATCCTTCACCCTGTGCCTGTGGGTTGGCACTCAAGAATGTGACAAGGGTGGTCTCATTGTCTTTGTTTGGGGGAAGGCTGCACTTTCATACCAACGCTGACAGTTAGGTCCCCTTACCTGTGGGTCTAAGGCGAGGTTTGCTCCTAGAGACAGAGTTACACAACCTTCTGCCTCCCTGCGTATGTTAGTGTAGGTAGCTAGTTAGTATTAATAAGGAAAGGAGCAAAGGGAATCAGACCTTAAACATCATAAACTAGGGCCCTGAATTGGACCCTAGGCAGGAGCAGCCTAGACCCCTGCATCCTCTGTCCTGGGGACCTCATCCCCAAAGTGGGCCGCATTGTTACCGGTCATTCGCTGTGATTAGCTAGTGAGAAATAAGAAGAGCAGAGAAATCCCTCTGCTGGGCACATGCTCAGGGGTGGGGGGAAGAGATTAACCAACGAATTTACATGCATATATGCATGACCCATGGACACAGACAGGAGTGCAATGAATCCCTAAAGGGGGGGAGGGTACACGGTGCAGGGTGGGGCCGGTCAATGGGGAAAAGGGGGCTTGTCTGTAATACTTTCAACAATAAAGAAGAAAAACGTTTCTAAAGCAGGTTACTCCAGCTCACAGCAGTTGGGGGGCTGCTCCTTGCGATGACCGCTCCGCACACTTCGGTGTGCCGCAGAGCGCAGCGCTTTCTGCGTACTTCCCATGACATCACACAGAATACTGGCCAGCCGTATATTCAAGGGTCAAGGCGAAGTACAAGGAACGCTTTTGACTGCTTCTTCTAGGACATTGTTAGTTGACTCTTAAGGGAAACTGTCTTTTTTTCTTTTTCCTTTTTTACTGTGAGTGCGTGATGGCGAAGAATAATACAATGACTGCTAGTAGAGCTGGTGCCACAGCCTTGATTCACGCCAAGGTGCCAAGCATCCTACCCACCATCGGTGTAAATGTCAACAAGGTAAAAAGAAGCAAATGAAGGCTTAACATTATTATGAAAACAATTTAGACTTTACAAGAGCCTTCCAGGGAGTACGTAGACCACACTTTGAGAACCTCTGCCCTCAGCTTTCAGGATGTCACAGGGAACAAAACAACAAAGTCCCTGCCCCAGGTGGAGCTCAAATCCCAGGGACGGTAGACAATCAAGAAGTAGAGAAGTAACAAGGTGATTTCAGAGACAATGAATTCCATGAAGAGAATAAGCAAGGGCAGTGAGAGCAGGGGACTAGGCCTGGGGAGGGGCGGCCTTGGCGAAGGCCCTCCCGGGTGGTGACATCTGAGAGGAGAGCTCAGCGATGAAAGGGATCCACCATCAGGAGCATGTGGGAGAGATTTCTGGAAACATGATACAGCAAGGCCCACAGCCCTGTGGCAGGAATTGGTATTTGAGAGATGGAGGAAGGCAGACAGTCAGGTCTGGACAGGGAAGGATTTTTTATGGTCCTCACCATTTCTTTTGGGGATTTCATGTTATTATTCTGAAAAATGGTAACAGTATATGCATTAACTTTAATTCTAGCAACAATCTTGTTATTATCCCCCATTTTACAGATGAGGAAACTGAGGCATGCAGAGAATAGGAAAGTGGGTGTCAGAGCTAGAACACTGAGGCAGATTGGCCACAGAACCTATACTCATAATGTTTAGAGACTCTTTTTGAGAAAACAATCTCTCACTAGGTTAAAAACGTCCTTGTTAGTGCACATAAAAGCTAGTGTGTGTGTGTGTGTGTGTGTGTGTGTGTGTGTGTGTGTGTGTACATCCCGTTTCACTTTGGGTCTGGGAACTGGTAGCTCAATCACTTGAGGAGTAGCCAAAGTTCAGTGGAAAGGAGTTTCTCTGATAATTACCCTGAAAAGTGTCTCAGCTTGAGCAGTCAGTCACCTTTGCATTGATTCTTTGAAGCTTTAGTCTTATCTATATATATATATTATAAAAGCCTAATACGCAAATTGTCCCCACGGGAGTTCAACCAGGAGACCAATCGCTCACTATGATGAGCGCTGACCACCAGCGGAACGAAGCTGAGGGGGCAATTTGCATATTGGGCTTTTATTACATAGGATAGCCAAATTAGGACTAATTTATTTATTGCATTCAGAACCGTTTAATTTTTTGCATAAACCTAACAAGAATAGCAATTGATCATAAAGGCTCCCTTAAATCAGCTTCACTGCAATCTCACAAGGAATCTCCAGATTGAACTTTAGTTAAACTCTCAAGACTAAGAAGTCCAGCCACACAGTTGCCCTCAGGCTCTGCCTGAAATACCTGTAGATGTTTTACTTGTCTAAATCTCTCGGGCAGGAAAGGGGGGAAGGTCAAAGGGTCTTTCTGAGTCTTTTGTTTCTTAATAAAACAGCTTAAAGTCAATATCTTAAAAAGCAACTTCATGGAGGCAGAGTTTTGGTCTCTTCTCTACTTATGCTAACACTTTAAGGATTTTGCTTTTTCCCTTTAATAGAGAATTCTTGCTTATACAGAGAATTTTCAACATGAGGGCATTTAGAATTAATTAGAAAGAGGCAACACCACAGATATTCCTAATTCTAAAGATTTTGTCAAATTTACAATGAGAATGCTAATTAGCTTTTCATGCCTCTGTACACGTATTGTCGTATTCACCCCCAAAGTCACTTAAGTTTATATCGCAATCACAAATCTTATACTTTTGAAAATAATGCTCTTAATAAATTCAACCTGAATTCCTCAAGGACGTTCACTGCAACCGCAGTTTAAACAAGATTTTTTCCTTTCTCCCTTCCGTGTTGTGAATGCACATTTATTCTGAGTTAGCCCAGAGTCTAGGCTTGTTGCCTCTGAATCAATGCTCTGTCTAGGAGGTAGGTGCTAGAGAAGACAAGCCTCCCTTTCATAGGTTGAGGGCAGCAAAATAAACTCTTTCAACCTTAGGTCTGATGGAGAAAGTTCTTCAAATTAAAAAAAAAAAAAAAAGCAAGGCTTTCAGAATAGCATACTAATTTTCATTTTATTTTAATAAAAGGTGTGACTTTAAAAATCATGTATTGATATTTTAAAACAAAATTATAGGACTAATTTAGGTAAAAGTGTTAGCATAGATACCTAGACATTAATAAAGGAAGAGAGCAAAGGGAATCAGACCTTATTAAGCACCATCAACTGGGGAGAATATGCTTCCCTAGGAGTTTACAGCTCCACACACTCCCCGGGGAACCACTGGTCCACTCCCCACAGGTCACTGAAGGAAGGGATAGAACAATGAAGGGGGAGGTAAGCACCTGTGCAGTAAGAACCAAGATGGCACCAGAGGGGCCTATCAGTCTAGCATGGAAAAAGGACCAGATTGGATAACAGAAACAACCCAGAAGATCTAGGAAAAAGATTTGTTAGAAGGTGGACCCATCCGAAGCCCATGAAAGCTTGGGAAGTTGATTGGTTATTTTGAAAAAGCACCTCCCTGCCCTGGCAGGTATGGCTCAGTGGGTTGGGCATTGTCCCATGCACCAAAAGGTTGCCAGTATATAAATTTCAGGTCAGGGAACATGCCCTGGTTGTGGACTTGATTCCTGGTGGGGGGCGTGCAGGAGGTAGCCGATTGATGTTCTGCTCTTGCATCAATGTTTCTCTGTCTCTCCCTCTCCCTTCCTCTCTTTCTAAAAATCATTAAAAAATACATATATTTTTTGCCGACACCGGTTTGGCTCAGTGGATAGAGCGTCGGCCTGCGGACTGAAGGGTCCCAGGTTCGATTCCGGTCAAGGGCATGTACCTGGGTTGTGGGCACATCCCCAGTGGGAGATGTGCAGGAGGCGGCTGATCGATGTTTCTCTCTCATCGATGTTTCTAACTTTCTATCTCTCTCCCTTCCTCTCTGTGAAGAATCAATAAAATATATTTAAAACAAAAAAAGAAAAAAAAGAAAAAAAAATAAAATAAAATAAAAATAAAAAAAAATAAAAAATACATATATTTTTTAATGCACCTGGTCCTTCCCAAGCCTGAGATAATATAATCCCAGTTAACAAAACCCCTTTTTCTCTCTCCGTAACTGGTGCTCATCCATCTGTTCGCATGTTTTCTTTATAGTGGCCACGTGACCCAAGCAGCCTCCTGGGGCCTACAGACACCACACAGGCTCCAAGTGAGGGCCTGGACCCAGTGCCAGCCAGAGCACAGACTACGCTGGGTGGATGGGGAGAAAGATTGGACTAGCTTTGGCATGGAATCTCTGGACACTGTCCCTATTTTGGGGCCTGATGGAGGCAAGCTTGGACTTTTTCCATGGTGGGACGAATGGAGATGGGACATTGGACACTCAGGGAAATTCCTTTGATTTTGCATCTGGTGCCACAAGTAAATCTTACCACCTCCTTCCGCATCCCCTCCCCATGAGTCTCCTGGGATGCTTTCCTGCGACACTGAAACCCCACTTCCATCAGCCACAAAAGGAGGAACTGATCTACAACAATCAGATGTCCTACAGTAGAAATAACATATATATATATATATATATATATATATATATATATATATATATATATATATATATAGAGAGAGAGAGAGAGAGAGAGAGAGAGAGAGAGAGAGAGAGCGCCAGTGACAGGAACACCGTAATTACCAGAACGACCGGTCACTATGACGCCCACTGCGGCCAGGGAACGGGCCCAATCGGTGGGGTGGGGCCAAAGCCAAACTCCCATGGCCTCGCCCCGCAGCCAGCCGACCCCTGATCAGCCTCTCCCACCCTGATTGAGGGTGGGGTGGCCAGCCAACACCCCATAGCCCTTCCCCCAGCCCTCCCTACCCTGATCGGCCTGCAGCCCCTCTCACCTGACGGCCCACCTCTGATTTCACTCCCCCCCCAATAGGGGGCAAGGCTGGCTGGCCAACCTCCTGCAGCCCCTCCCCCCGCCTGGCCCCAACTCAGATCAGCCCCCTCACCCTGATCAGGGGCAGGGCTGGCCAGCAACCGCTTGTGGCACCTCCCTACGGCTAGCCCCATCCCCGATGGGCCCCCACCAACCCGATTGGCCCGCAGCCCCTCACCCCAGTCAGCTCCTATCAGGGGCAGGGCCAGCCGGCCAACAACCTATGGCCCCTCCCCCAGGCTGCTGGCCCCCAATCAACCCCTCCACTGCAATCAGAGGTGGGGCTGGCTGGCTGGCCAACCTCTCACAGCCCCTCCCCCTGGCGGCTGACCCCCGATTGGCCCGCCACCTCATTTGGGGGTGGGGCCAACCAGCCCACTGCCCAAAGCCCCTCCCTATGTTCGACCCCACCCCCAATCAATCCCCCAACTCCAACTGGGGGCAAGGCCCACTGGCCAATCACCTTCAGACCCTCCCCCCAGCTGGCTTGGCCATGATCGGAGCAGGCCGGCTGGCCAACCTCCAACCATCTCCTCCTCTCTATAGGCTCTGCCCTGATCCACCCTGAGTGGGGCTGGGCGAGCTGGACCCCACCCATGCATGAATTCGTGCACTGGGCCTCTAGTACTAGATAATGGAAACAGCCCTAAAGATTCACCAAAAAACTATTAGAATTAATAAATGAATTCAGTAAAATAGCAGAATACAAAATTAATATTCAGAAATTTGTTCTATTTTATACACCAATTAATGACCAATTAATGAAAGAGAAATTAATAAAATAATTCAATTTACAATTGCATAAAAATGAATAAAATATCTATGAATAAATTTAACCAAAATGGTAAAAGACCTATACTTGGAAAATTATAAGACTTTGAGGAAAAAAACGAAGAAGGTACAAATAAATGGAAGCATAAGCTGTGCTTATGGCTAGGGAAAATTAACATCATTATAATGTCCACACTGCCCTAAGTAATCTACAGATTCAAGGCAAGCTCTACCAGAATACCAGCGGCATCTTTCACGGAACAAATAATCCAAAAATTTCTATGGAACCACAAAAGACCCCCAAAAGCCAAAGCAATATTGAGAAAGAAGAACAAAATTGGAGCTACCTGATAGCAAACTATACTACAAGACTATATAGTAAGCAAACAGCATGGCACTGACATAAAAACAGACACACAGATCGGTGAAAGATAAAAGAAAGCCCAGAAATAAACTCATGCTTATGTAGTCAACTAATCAATGTCAAAGGAGGCCAGAATATACAATGGGTTAAAGACAGTCTCTTTTATAAATGTATTGGGGAAAACTGGACAGATACATGCAAAAAGAAAAAAACTAAACCAGACCACTGTCTTACACTATATACAAGAATAAACTCAAAGTGGATGAGAGACTTAAATGTAAGACCTGAAACCATAAAATTCCTGGAAGAAAACACAGGCAGTAAATGCTTTGACATCATTCTGAGCAATATTTTTTGTTTGTCTCTAGGCAAGGGAAACAAAAGATAAAATAAATACATGGGATTACATCAAACTAAAAGGTTTTGCCCTAGCTGGTTTGGCTCAGTGGATAGAGCATTGGCCTGCGGACTGAAGGGTCCCAGGTTTGATTCCGGTCAAGGGCATGTACCTCGGTTGCAGGCTCAATCCCTGGCCCCAGTTGGGTTGGGTGCGGCAGGCAACCAATCGATGTGTCTCTCTCACATTGATGTTTCTATCTGTCTCTCCCCCTCCTTTCCACTCTCTCTAAAAAAATAAAATCAACACTAATAAAAGAGAAAAATGGTAATTGGCGTACGACAATACCCTTTTCATTGGCTACTCAGGGCTATATGCAAATTAACTGCCAACTAAGATTGGCAGTTAACTGCCAACTAAGATTGGCAGTTAACTGCCAACTATGATTGGCAGTTAACTGTCAACAAGATGGTGGTTAATTTGCATATGTAGGCACAATGCAGGGAGGCGAAAGGGAAAGCAGGAAGAAGCCCCCTGCCACTGACAGTGATCGGAAACCCAGGGGGGAGCTAAGAGCTGGGGGGCAGGGCAAAGGCGGCCCTGGGGCTGCCTTTGCCCTGCCCCCCAGCCATGATCAGAGAATCAGGTGCCTTTGCCGTCCTGGCCAGTGATAGCAGGAAGTAGGGGTGGAGCCAGCGATGGGAGCTGGGCATGGTCGAAGCTGGCAGTCCCAGGAGCTAGGGGTCCCTTGCCTGGGCCTAAAGCGAAGCCCACGATCGCGGGGCCGCTGCAGCTGTGGGTCCCCGCTGCCCGGGCTGGACGCCTCAGCCAGAGGCATCCTGCAGGGGCAGGGGCGGAGCCCACGCGATCGCGGCGTCCCCCGCTGCCACTGCAGATCCCCGCTGCCCGGGCCGGACGCCTAGGCCAGAGGCGTCAGGCCTGGGCAAGGGGCCGATCCTGCGATTGGAGGGTGATGGGGGTCAACGCCTGAGGGCTCCCAGTATGTGAGAGGGGGCAGGCTGGGCTGAGGGACACTCCCCCCCACACACACACCCAGTGCACGAATTTCGTGCACCGGGCCCCTAGTAAATAATAATCCTCAGGTGAGGATTAACAACAACAGTTATGGAGATGTAAAGTACAGCATAGGAAATATAGTTATTAATAATGTAATAACTATGTGTGGTGTCAGATGGATACTGGACTGATTGTGGTAGTGTTTTGCAAGGTATATAAATGTCTAACTACTATGTTGTACACCTGAAAGTAATACAATATTGTGTCAACTGTAATTGAAAAATAAATTTTTTAAAAAAGGGAATTCTGACCCATGCTACATCATGGATGAATTTTGAGGACGTGTGCTCAGGGAAATAAGCCAAATAGTAGTAAAGCAAAGGAAATACAGAGTAGTCAAATTCATAGAGACGGAAAGTAGAATGGTGGTTGTCAGGAGCTGGGGTGGAGGGGAATGTGGCATTACTGTTTATTGGATACTAGGGGCCCGGTGCACGAAATTTGTGCACTGGGTGTGGGGAGGGGGGAAGTGTCCCTCAGCCCAGCCTGCCCCCTCTCACATACTGGGAGCCCTCAGGCATTGACCCCCATCACCCTCCAATCGCAGGATCGGCCCCTTGCCCAGGCCTGATGCCTCTGGCCTAGGCGTCCGGCCCGGGCAGCGGGGACCTGCAGCTGCAGCGGCCCCGCGATCGTGGGCTTCGCTTTAGGCCCAGGCAAGGGACCCCTAGCTCCCGGGACTGCCAGCTTCGACCGTGCCCAGCTCCCATCGCTGGCTCCACCCCTACTTCCTGCTATCACTGGCCAGGGCGGAAAAGGCACCTGATTCTCCGATCATGGCTGGGGGGCAGGGCAAAGGCGGCCCCAGGGCCGCCTTTGCCCTGCCCCCCAGCTCTTAGCTCCCCCCTGGGTTTCTGATCACTGTCAGTGGCAGGGGGCTTCTTCCTGCTTTCCCTTTCGCCTCCCTGCATTGTGCCTACATATGCAAATTAACCGCCATCTTGTTGGCAGTTAACTGCCAATCTTAGTTGGCGGTTAATTTGCATATAGCCCTGATTAGCCAATGAAAAGGGTAGCTCGTACGCCAGTTACCATTTTTCTCTTTTATTAGTGTTGATAGTTTCTGTTTTACACTATGAAGAGTGCTAGAAATGGCTGGTGGTGATTTTTGCACAACAATGTGAATGTACTTAATACCTCTGAATGTGTACTTTAAAAAATAGCTAAGATGTTAAATTTTATGCATATTTCACTACAGTAAAAAATTCAAAAAATTTTAGATATTAGAAATTGGAGCCATAGAAGTGGCCCAAAATGTGCTTCTCAGTCCACTCCCTGTATGCTTAGCAGCAATCCAAATTTACAGTTGAACCTTTAACAATTCAGAGGAGGGGAGTAGGCCTGCCTCCCCTCTCCCTCACACAATTAAAAATCCATGTATAACTTTGACTCCCCCAAAACTTTATAGCTAATAGCTATGGGAATGTAAAAAAAATATTCCCCCCACCTTTTAAGTTCTTTTAGCTGGGTTAATAATCAAATCAAGACAGATTAATAGAACATATCCAAAATTTATTACGATTGTACATGTGGGGGTGCTATAAGAATCTAAGTCCTGATTTACATGCCATTTTGAACAAAGGAGAAGGGGGAGAGGGGCCTAGGATTTCGAAGGGAAAGTGGGCAATTCACAGGCAGATGAGAAAAGAGTAACATGTAATGAACAAATGTTTGCTGGGCCACCCATAAACAATGGTTCACAGAGGAAGTTCAGGCAGCAGGCTCTGCTGGACTTCTCCCTGTCTGCCACGTTTCATTTATGTGATGCTAGGGTGATGGTCCCTTCCTTTAAGCAGTTTCTTTCTATCTAAATTCCTTTAGGCACTAAGGGGGAAGGTCCAAGTTCTTTTCTGAGTCTTTTGGTTCTTAATAAAGAGCCTAAAGCCTGGCTGGCGTGGCTCAGTGATTGCGTGTTGATCTACGAACCAGGAGGTCATGGTTCGATTCTAGGTCGGGGCACATGCCCGGGTTGGTGGCTCCATCGCCAGTGTGGAGCATGCAGGAGGCAGCTGATCAATGATTCTCTCTCATCACTGATGTTTCTATCTCTCTCTCCCTCTCCCTTCCTCTCTGAAATCAATAAAAATATAGTTTAAAAATAATAAATAAACAGCTTAAAATACATTTTCCAAAAGGCATAGTATTTTGGGGTGGCAAAAGTTTGGTCCCCCTCATTGCCCACTGTTGACTAGAAGCCTTGCCAATAACAAAAACAGCCGATTAACACATTTTTGTGTGTTGTATGTATTATGTATTATTATATTCTTACAACAACATAAGCTAGAGAAAAGAAAATGTTATTAAGAAAACCAGGAGGGCCCTGGCTGGTTTGGCTCAGTGGATAGAGCGTCGGCCTGCGGACTGAGGGGTCCCGGGTTCGATTCCGGTCAGGGGCATGTGCCTTAGTTGCGGGCACATCCCCAGTGGGGAGGGTGCAGGAGGCAGCTGATCGATGTTTCTCTCTCATCGATGTTTCTGGCTCTCTATCCCTCTCCCTTCCTCTCTGTAAAAAATCAATAAAATATATTTTAAAAAAAGAAAAGAAAACCAGGAGGAAAACACATTTAAAGAATTTATTGAAAAAAAATCCATGGATAAGTGGACCTGCGCAGTTCAAACCTGGGTGGTTCAAGAGTGAATGGTATTTATTAGTCACATTTATTATTCTTTTGACTTTCCTGCATATGGCTACATCCATTCCCTCCTCCTGAGCTGTTCTGCTTATTCTGGTCCCAGCTACTTATCTTGGGGCAGGATCCAGACCAAACACTTAATCTCGCTTATAGAAGCTTCCAAAGCCTCCTGGGAGACACAAGATCACCGGGTTCACTGCCTGCACCCTGAAATGTAATCGTTCACTATTCTAGCACATTCTCAACATCAAGTATCTTAAACCAGTAACAGATGGTTTAAATAAATTATTTTTATAATTGTTCAGGAATCAAAAAAAAACTCTTAACTTAAATTTACCTATAATGTCATCTCTGCTCTTCTTTTCTGTTGTCACTGTTCCAAACACTTGAAAAGATGTGTGTTCTTTGCTTGTTGAGTTGCAGGTTCCTCGATACAGCTTATTAGACAAGCTCACTAGCTTTCAGGCTACTTGCGCTATCAATTTCTTTTTTTAAAAAAATATGTTTTTATTGATTTCAGAGAGGGAGAGAGAGAAACATCGATGAAGGAGAATCATTGATCGGCTGCCTCCTGTACGCCCACTACTGGAGATTGAGCCCAAAAGCCAGACATGTGGCCTGACCTGGACTCAAACTGACCTCTTGGTTCATAGGTCAACAATCAAGCACTGAGCAACACCGGCCAGGTTGCGTTATCAGTTTCTAATGGAGTTATGTTTAAAATCTCAAGTTTTCTTTTACTTTTATTAGTTTGTTATGTTACTCATGTTTGTTTATATTCTTGGTGAATTGTCCTTTAAAAAATGACCCTCATGATCATGGTATCTCCCCTGTCAGGTAAGTAGTCACCCTATTTCAGAGGTCCCAGGAGATCTCAAAAGGCTAATTTTTTTCCCAGTCTCCCACCTCCTGGGTTAAGGTCCACCCGTCACGCTCCTGCACCAAACGGCCAGCTGTAATGTTAAGAAAAGGAGAATTGAGAAAACAGGAAACTGACTTTTTTGGGAGTGTAAGTACAAACAGGAAAAGGAAAATGATGACGTTTGGTTGATCATTTAATTGTAAAAGGAAAAATAATCTCTATGGGTAACGAAAAATTTCAAAATTTAGAAATGCATGAAAACCTAAAACTGCTCTTAAAAAAATAAAGTCCTTGCCCAGCTGGTGTGGCTCAGTGGTTGAGTGTCAACCTATGAACCAAGAGGTTACGGTTCAATTCCTGGTCCAGGTACATACCTGGGTTTCAGGCTCAATCCCCAGGGTAGGGTGTGCAGAAGGCAGTTGCTCAATGATTCTCTCTCATCATTGATGTTACTATCTCTCCCTCACCCTTCCTCTCTGAAATTAATAAGAATAAACTACCTCTTGACGGCAGAAAACAAACAAACAAATTAATTAATTAAAGTCCTTAAAAAAATGCATAGCTCTGGCTGGTTAAATAAGTATGCCGGCTTGTTCTTGTGGCATATATAGTATTTATGAGATATTTTTAAATAGAAAAATGTGAATTACTATGGTTTTGGGTGATGTGCTATTTTCCATATTAAAAACAGCACAGCAATAACCATAAACAACTAGTTGAATGGCAATAATTCACCTCCCAATGATTTCATATGATGTGTGAAGCAGCTTAAGTCAAATGAATCAACACGTCTTCTAATATAAAAAATATGAAAATAAGTCACATTTAATGTTTTGCATATACTTTCTAAAAACAGAACCCAAGAGTAAAGAAATGCTCATGAACAAGAAAATCCTTACAAGGATTAAATAAATTCTTGTTTACTTAATAAAATCCGCTCTCCATAAGAACGAATGAGACATTATAAATTTAGTCTAAGAAAGCAGAACCAGGGGATTTTATAGCTAGAGGGCCCCTTGGAAATCATCTGGATCCAAGCTCTCACTTTACAGATGAAACAGAACTGAAAGTCAGGTGACTCACCTAATGCCAGTACACAGCAGAGTCTGGACTGGGAGCCACAGTCCGGATGTGCAGGATCGCCTCCCACCACAGCACCATACTGGTTCCCAGACTGGCACTGGCCTTTCTTTTGGCAGGTTCTTTTTCTCTTTAACTTAGCAGGACTACGAACAAGAAAATGCATGACTGGATCAGCCGTTAGTGGTTCACAAGATTGTTTTTCCAGCGTATCTGCAGTTGGCAAAAGTAACTGTTGGTTTTATTAATAGCAGTCCATATGACAAGAATACATTCAGGAGCTCAGGAGCCAGAAATAAAACCTCTTTTCAGAGCAAAAGATCATCGCTGTCACAGAAGCATCTGCCCTGTGCCTAGGGGTACTAGGATATTGGGTACTACACAGCTTCAGTTCTGTAATGATAAGTTACCATCACAATAAGTCTTAGGCTCACTCATAAAGAGGCCCCAGTTCTTACCAGGCAACACTCAACGCTGCTTGTAACACTGCGTGTAATTAGCCACAGAATCGTCTACACTCTTGGACTCTATATCCTGACCTCTCACACACTGACTAAGCCCAATCCAATCTGCCTTTTTGCCTCCATCACTGCACTGAAGCATCCTTACTAAGGTCAACAATAAACTGTCATACAATTGCTATTTTTCTGTCCATGTCTACCTTGATTTCTCGGCAATATTACCACAGTTGTCTACCCTCGCTCCTATTACATCATCATCCTCACTTTCCCTCTACCCTTCTCTTCCTTTTCAATTTCCTTTGCAGAATTATCTTCCTCTACCAATATATGCTGGAGTTCCTCAAGGTTCAGTAGACTTTTTGCTTTATACCAAGCTCATCCTGGTCTGTGCTTTCATCCTTATTGGGTATACTCCAGTAACTCTCCAAGTTTTATCTCCACTCTAAGTCAAACATTTCCCAACTCCTACATCTGTATATCTGATTATTTGGTTAACATCTTTAATCGGAGGCCTGAAAATCAACATAGCTGTGTCTGAACTCATCACCTTCCTCCGCCCTTGTGTTTCCTAAGAGAATGGCACCATTCTCTATCAGGCTGTGCAGATCAGACACGTGATTATTGACTTCACCCTCTCCTGTGCCCTTCATTTCAGTTCATCTCAAGTCTAGTGGATTCCATCGACTAAATTCTCTTTAATGTATCCAATCCTATCTTCTCACCACCACCCTTCCAAGCAATCACATCTACACTAATAAAAGAGAAACATGCAAATTGGTGTCACTCTGCTACACCCACCAGCCAATCAGGATGAGTATGCAAATTAACCCAACAAAGATGGTGGTTAATTTGCATACGCAGGCACGGAGCGAAGACTGAAGGCTCTGGCTTGAGTGAAGACTGAAGAGCCCTAGCCTTGCTGCAGCCAGAGGGGAGAAGCCTAGCCTCAAGGCTTGGCTTCTCCACTGCGGCCGGACCAAAGGCCGGGGTCCCCGGTGCTGGTGGAAAACCGGTGCTGGCAGCCAGGGGAAGGAAGTGCGCGAATCTTCGTGCAACGGGCTTCTAGTCTTACTATAGTCACCACCCAACTGGTCTCCTGGCATCTCTCTGGTTCTCCTTCTTTCGTTTCAAAACAATGGGGCTGACTGTGCCATCCATCAGAACACACCCTCTTGCTCTTCCTAGATTTCTCACATAGCCTACAAGATATTCTATGGTCTCAGGCCGGTCTGCCATTCCAGGCTCATGTCACACTCTATCTCTCCCCTTCCCTGATATCCATCCTTTCTGCAGTTCTTTACACTCATAATTCCTCCCACCAATGGGCCTTTGTATGTGCTATGTCCTTTTAGCAGAAATGCAGTCCTCTCCCTTTGCTTAGCCAACTTCTATGCATTCATCAGATTTCAGCTCAACCATCCTTTCCGCATAGATGCCTTCACTGACAGCCAGTCCTGGGCCAGGTTATTTGGTTACATGCTCCAGAGAACCACGTTCTCTTCAGCATAATAAACTCAGTTTGTTTTTATTTAATTAATGTCTATTTTTTCTGCTAGACAGATGTCTCTTGGAAACATAGAGCTGTCTTTGCACAGTGCCTAGCACAGTACCTGGCACATAACACACATTCAGTAAAACTTTGCTGAGTGAATGAAATTATTGTGTTCCTAATGTTCGCAAGTATAATCCAGTTCAAGTTTGGAAACAGAAATGCAAAACAGGGTATGTTTAATAAACCTGATTTCCATTCTTTTAATCAGACTTTCACCTTTGGCCATTCTACATATTCACTCACTCAACTATTGACTGACAGAGCCAATGTGAAGTGCTTGATTAGTGCGATTGCTCTTAGATAAATTTAAAAAAAAAAAAGATGACTAATGAGCCTGGCCAGTGTGGCTCAGTAGTTGAACCAGGTCAGGGTTTAATTCCCAGGTCAGGGTTTAATTCCCAGACAGGGCATATGCCCAGGTTGCAGGCTTGATCCCCAGTAGGGGTCATGCAGGAGGCAGCCAATCAATGATTCTCTCTTATCCTTGATGTTTCTACATCTCTTTCCCTCTCCCTTCCTCTCTGAGGTCAACAAAAATATATTTAAAATAAGTAAATAAATATAGCAATGTTTAAAAAGTATTTTTAAAGATGAAACAGGAGAAAGCTTGGTTCATTATAGAGAGAGATTCCTCCATTGGGTTATTTTAAAAGGGACAATAGGATTTCGCTTCATTAGATTCCGCATATTTGGGAGCTGGACAGGCCAGCGTTCCCACTGCACATACACAGTGTGCGATGCTATCATTCTTCCACAGGTTCTAATACACACACCAAAGTGAAAACATCAGGTTCTCTTTATTTTACAGGTAAAAACTGAAAGTCCAGTCATGTAACATAGGATAAAAAACAAGTGCAGTTATATCTGTAACAGGACGGCGGTGTCCTCCACAGCACCAAGCTTCCAGTGTGCCTCTGGGCTGGTCCTGGTCATCTGGAACATTTTCCCTGGGAATTTCCTTCCTTGTCAATGGGAAGACCGTCTTCAGGGCCAAATCTGTTCACCAGCCTCTAGGTCCAGGAGTACACATTTTATTCACTTACATATATGTACCCCTCCAACTTTCTCACTGCATTCCTACTGACATCAGTCATTCATTATAACCCTTCCCCAACATTTACTAAACCCCCCCCCCCGAACTTGTATTTACAGTTAAGGAGAATGTGTACATGGCACAGGTTAACTCAGCTGCTAGTGCACAGACACCACATGATCCTCACTGTGCTGACATACTTTTCCCCAGCTTTGGGGAAATAATTATGTACACAGAGAACTGCAGTTGACAAACAATGCCTGAGGCTCATCTGCTAAGACAAATTGTTCTGTACTTCCTAGCACAGTAAGATACATTTTCAGAAACTGAGAATCAAAGATTATTTAAAACACAAGCAGAAAAATCACACATACTAATCATACAACAGATTGACTGATAACACTGAAATTCTGTCAAAATAGATTTTCCTTGAGGCTTTCATTTCAAACAAGTCAGGAAAAAAAAAATCCTAAAAAACCCACATGGCTTTGTCCTCTTAAGAGTTGCTTTCTCATTTAAAGTTTAAAAATAATATTTAGAAAAAGAATTATTTGTTACAAGAGGGTTTATCTGTCTCAGTCAACTCATTGTGAGAGGTTAACAACAATTGCTTTTAATGTTCTAATGTCAAGAAGTTGGAAGGCAGAAATAAATTTGCAATTAAATATATGGCACTATGTGTCTCCTAGGGTGGGATTTTGTGTTTCCCCTATCGCCTAATTTAAAAAAAAATTATTCCTGTCCCGGCCGGTGTGGCTCAGTTGGTTAAGCATAGTCCTGTCCACCAAAAAGTAGCAGTTCGATTCCTGGTCAGGGCACATATCCAGGTTCTGGGTTCGATCCCTGGTCGGGGTGTGTTTGAAGGCATTGATCAATGTTTCTCTATCCCAATGATGTTTCTCTCTCTCTCCCTTCCTCTCTTTAAAAATCAATAACATTTAAGAAAAAAAATTAAAATTAAAAATTGATTCCTTTAAAAACTCATAGAACTAAACATTGATAATTTTTCTACTTCTCTTTCAAATATTTCCTAACATTTTCACCAAGTTTTTGCTTTGTGTTTGGATAGCATTTGCCATGACCTTTGTGTAAGAATTTTCCTCAGCCACCTTAAGGCTGGACAGTTCACTCCAGATACTCAATGCCAAAGGAAGCCCCACTAATGCCTCAAATGGGGGCTGGGGTGACCGGGGCAGTAGGAAGTAATAGCAGAGGGGTGGTATTAAGAAATTACTAACATGAGCTCAGTTGGCTGGAGCATCATCCTGTACAGGGGAAGGTTGTGGGTTCCATTCCTGGTCAGGGTACATACCTGGGTTGTAGGTTCAGTCCCTGGGGCACTTATGGGAGGCAACCAATTGATGTTTCTCTTGTACATCAATGTTTTTCTCTCTCTCTCTCTCTCTCTCTCTCTCTCTCTCTCTCTCTCTCTCTCTCCTTCCTCTCTCTAAAATCAATGGAAAACATATCCTTGGGTGAGGATTTAAAAAGGAAAAGAAGAAAAAAAAGAGAAATTGCCAACATGAAAGGCTCAAAGAGGCCAGGAGAACAGTTACCAAGATAATAAGAAACCTGTCCAATTCCATCTATAGTCTTTCCTTTGGGCCAGTTGAACATGGAGCTATTTTGTTTTTTAACTTCACATACCCTTTGTAGAGTTCTCTGAGAGCTTGAAAACAAGAGAATACCAATAGAAACTGCAGGGTTTTTTCTTTTGGATAATGTATAACTTTTTACATCAATTTTCCACTGGAAAAACAGTACTATTGGAATTGGACTTTGTTTTATGGTTTTCTGTCCTACACTTTGTTTTCTATAAATTATATTTCACTAGAGGCCCGGTGCATGAAAATTCATGTACTGGGGCGGGGTGGTATCCCTCAGCCCAGCCAGTCCCCTCTCACAGTCCAGGAGCCCTCAGGGGCAGGAGGCAACCTGGTGATCAGGGGAAGGCGACGCCCCCATCACACCTCTGCTGCTGCCACTGCTGGCAGCACAAGCCTCAGCTGGCCCTGGTTACCTGAGCCTCGGGCAGCCCTGGGCGGCTGGGGGGCTGAGGGAACTGGGTGCTGCCATCTTGTGGCTATAGGCACTGCCATCTTTGAGGGTGTGGCAGTCAATTAGCCTACTCCCTCCTTATTGGCTGTGGGCGCTGCCATCTTTGCAATGGTGTGAGGGTCAATTAGCATATTTCCTCTTTATTAGATAGGATTTCTACAAATGAATTAAGCAGGAAGTTATACTAAACCAACTAAAACAGAAATGCTAGGTTTAAATTCTGACTTGAATGCTGGCCAAAATGATAAGAGAGCTCACACTGGGGACCACCCACAAGCAAGCAGAGAAGTCCTATGAGTCCTTCTTTGGAAGAGTATGAACACTTAACTCCCAGGACACATCTGTGGTTTAGTGATATGAAGTCCTTTGTCGCTGTTACAGAACTTTAAATTCATGTACTTCATTTGGTGTAACCAAACCATCCTACATACTTCATACAATCATGACCTTTGAAAAGAGGCGTGAATTAAGCTCTTAAAAATAAAGGTACTCTAACTGAAAAAGTCATATAAAATTCCCTTTGTGTTACTTCTTGTAAACTATCATTCATTGAATTCTGCAATGTAATTTTTTTTCTTCTTTGAAAGCAACTTGCATGCTTAACATTTTTTTAGTCTTCTTGGGGTGATTTTTTTTTCTCCACAAAAAAACAATTAAGGACGTTGTACCAATTTACTCTTACTTCCTTCCTGTTCATTGAGTTTAAAGTGGGTATAGGCGAGAATGCCAAATAATGTACATAACATGCCAAGACACTGATTAACTGACAGCGGGTCCTTAAATAAAACATAGCCTCCAAATAAGGTGATGCAGAACTTGAAGTGTCCAAACATGTTGTAGCTGAGGGTTTTGGATAAGGATAAAAAGGAGTAACAGGCGAGGTGCTATATTCACACACACACACGCACACATGCGCACACACACACACACACACACACAGCAAGGGCTTCCTGAAGCTGGAAAGAACGGCGTGACACACAGCCGGAAACAGCTAGCCGTCCACCCTGCCCCTCGTCTAAAGAACAACAGGCGCTTCAGTGAAGTGCTGGGTCCATCCTAGTTCCACAGGTAGGTTTCGGCAATGAGTCAGTGACAGGAGACTGCATCAGCTATTCCTGCTCACCTCTCCGAAGAGAGAAAAGGGGCTAAAACAGAAGGTTAGGAAAGGAATTCCGAGCAAGGTAGAGAGAAGACATGTTGTACAGCAATTTATGACTGTTTCAAAGTGCCATTTCTAATAATAACTTCCCTTGGCAAGTGAGGTGAGATGCGATGTGTAAGGCACCAGAGAGCTGCCTCAAGGCAAGCTCTCCGTATGCTTATTTAGGAGGGTGTGAGGGGAGAGGAAGGAAGCAATACCGAGCCCCAATGACATGCCAGGCACTAAGCACCCTATGTGTTAGCTATAGTAATAGTTATCAGCAGCAGTATTGATGCATAATAAACACCTGCCAGGTGGTGCCTGACACATATTCTCTCAAACACTCAAAACCAACCAACCATCACTTCATAGATATTATTTCCCCCATTTCATAAGTGACGAGAGTGAGGTCCGAGAGCTCTCACACCTTGCTCAGGCCCCCAGGTAGGGGCAGAGCTGGCGTGTGCACCTGATCTGCCTCACTTCAAAGCTCTTTGCTCTGTTCTGGGGCCGACTGAGCAGCCTGGAAGCTCCTCTCCGCAGGAAAGTGCTGGCGTGTCACAGGGTCACCTGAGCCTGCCTGACCCAACAGAGGCGACCTCCTCAGAGACAGGATCTTCCCAAGGATCGTCATGAGAACATGAGAACTATGCTTATTTCCAATGAGGAGCTATCTTCAAGTGCACGGCCTCTACCACTGTGGCATTCCTTTATCCCCCAGCCTCTTTTAAGTAGATCACGATGTGTTAAAGATATTTATATAAGAGGGAAGGCTAAATTCTTCAGGAATCCTTTTGTCAATAAAAAGAAGAGCAGCTATACTTGGTATTTACAATTCCGCTCTCCAATTTTCCACTCGCTAATTTTCACTTCAGCACCCTGAAAGCTTTTCTCAAAACTGTCAGGACCTCCGCCTTGCAACCCCCCTCCATGGATTACCAGTCTCGCTCACACCTGACCTGTCGGTGGCATCCCTCCTCACTTGGTTTCTACAGCACTCCTTCCTTTCTGCCTCAGCTGCGCCTTCCCTGTCTCTTCCACCTGGCTCCTCTCATCCCTCTGAGCTCGAAACACTGAATGGCTCAGGATTCCATCTTTGGGCACCTTTTCTTCTACTTCTTTGCTTGGCCTTCTCAGCCAGTCTCACCACTTTAAACCACTGGCTCTCTCTGGACTCTCCCCAGCTAAGACCCTGAGCTTCCAGACTTGTTCACCCAAAACTGAGCGTGTGCTCTTCCTCCCCACCCCCAAACCTCAGGGCAGTCCCATCCCAGCTGACGGCAACTCCATTCTACCATGTGCTCAGGACAAAACCAAAGGAGTCAACCTTGTTTTCCCTCATATTCTCCACATCCAATTTGTCAGAAAAACCTGTTAGTTCTCCTTAAATATATCCAGCCCTGGCCGGTGTGGCTCAGCTGGTTGGGCGTCTTCCTGTGCACTGAAAGGTCACTGGTTCAATTCCCAGTCAGGGCACATGCCACGGTTGAGGGCTCCATCCCTGGTAGTGGGTGTGCAGGAGGCAGTCGATTGATATTCTGTTCTCACATCAATGTTTCTCCCTCTCCCTCTCCTTTCCTCTCTAAGAAAAATCAATAACAATATTTTATGAAATATCCAGAATCCAATAACTTCTCACTGTATCCACTGCTACCACCCTGGAACCAAACCACTGTTACTTCTAAACTAGAATATTGCAATGGCCTCGACAATTTCCTTTCCTGCCTTGCTTCACATAGTCCAGTGGTTTGGTTCAATGGTAGCAGTGGATATAGTGAGGGGTGGACTCTGCCACCGAGACAAGGTCTGATACATAACTGGGGTCAGGGAGTGCTACTGGCATCTACAGAGGCCAGGGATCCTGCCAAACATTCTACGATGCATAGGACAGGCTCCTGCAACAAAGAATTGTCTGGCCAAAAAGGTCAATAGCACTGATTTGGGAAACCCTGCTTTATTCTTGACACGGTGGACCAGAGTGACCTTATTAGAACATAAGTAAAACCATGTCATTTCTCTGCTCAAAACTCCAGCGGCTTCCCTTCTCACTCAGAGGGACGGTCCTTCCGTAAGAGCTCTGCCCCACCTGGCTCCATCACCTCTCAGTCCTACGACACACCTCCCTCTGCGCTTCCTGCTCCAACCGCAAGGGCCCCCTTGTTCCTTAGGGCTCCTCACCCAATGTTCCTTGGTTCCCTCGCCTGATCTGCCTAGAGCAACCTCTTTCCCTTCAGGTCTTTACTCAAAAGTCCCCTTCTAGTATATGTGCTGCCGAAGCGAGCACCAAAAGTCCCCTTCTTACAGAGGCCTTCCTGACTTCTCCCCCTAAAATTTCACTCTGTCCGCAACATTCCATATCCTCATCCCTGCTTTATTTTTTCTCCCTGGCACTTAACACTATCTAACACAAATCTGTATATTTTCTTTTTGTGTTTTGTTGATAGTCTGCTTAAGCCCATGAGAGCAAAGATTTTTGTCTATTTTATTATATCTCCAGTGCCCGACATACAGTAGAAATTCAATATGTAAACAGAAACTCAATGAACAGTTTACAGTGGGTGTTCAATAGATGTTTGTTGAATGCATAAATGTTCTTATGAAGGGCACACACTTGGATGCCTTGACGTGGCAGCATGGTGCAGGAGTTTGGGGACCAGACTGCATGGTTTGAAATCTAGATGCAGCACTTCTCAGCTACCCGACCTCGAGTTATTGACACTCTCTGCACCTCAACTTCCTCCTCTGCAAAATATAGTAATAGAATTTACCTCACAGAGCTGCTGTGAGGACTAAATGCCTAACATACCCACGGTGATTGGAAAAGTACCTGGCACAAAGTAAACACTTATTAAGTGTTGTTCTTTTAAAAAAGTGATTATTTATTGATAGTTGGCAAGTAGGATGCTTTTTTACTTTGATGACATCAGTGTTCACTCACTTACATAAATCAGTACACTATGACATAACATTACTAAACTACTTCTCTGATGTAAAGAAGTCCATTCTTTGCATTTGCCTAAGAGTGGAGCAAAGTGAAATGAGAAAAGAAACAGAATGACAAGCAGAATGTTAAGAACTGGTAGTTGAGTTTGATTCAGACCTTCAGGGTATGACTTCATTTCTTAAATACTGAGAAAAACAGGCACACCCATATCCACATAAGTACAAAAACATATGCTAGAATTCAGAGGTCACATGTCAATTTCAGAGGCCTGGTTATATTTTGTTATGTGGATAACCACACCTCTACTTTGTTACTATAGATAACTGAGAATTGACTGAAGACCCAAGCATCCATCCCATTATTCAACCCACAAACATTTATATAACCCCACTGTGTAAGAAATGGTTTTCTATGTTAATTTTGATAAGGGAAAGGGTCATCTATGACGTGAGAAAATGAAAGAATGTTCATGATACAGAATGCTAATGCATTTTCCCAGTTCGCATTTCTTTAAGTTTCTACAGACTTTAGCGTGGAATGAGATGATTAATGATTAAAAATAACTCACTCTACTCAAATTAGGCCATGCAATAGTAATTGTCAGGCTCAAGGAAGTTAATGTGATGGTGTGTTAGAAAAATATAAAAGACTATGCATTTGTAAGTCATTAGGAAAAGGATACGTGACTGGTGAAGTGTTCCCAATGATCCAATAAATTGATAAGTTCACCATGAAAGCTATTACTCCAGATAGAAGCACCATAAGCTACAAATAAAGCAAAAGAATCATTAATGCAGCTTCAATCATTATAATCTTCAAGTGAAAATACATTTCATGAGGCATTTCTAAAAACTCAAATATCAACCATTAGAAACAAAATTTTTAAAAAGAATCAATTTAAACCCTGGCCAATGTGGCTCAATTGATTGGGTGTTGTCCCTTACACCAGGAGGTTGCCGGTTTGTTTCCTGTTCAAGGGCACATACTTAGATCTGGGGCTCGATCCCCAGTAGGGGGTATGCAGGAGGCAGCTGATCATCGATGTTGTGCTCTCACATTAATGTTTCTCTCTATCTTCCTCTCCCTTCCTCTCTCTAAAAAATCAATAAACTATTCTTTTGGGGGTTTTTTTTTGTGTTTTTTTTTTTAAAGAATCAATTTGAAAGACAACAAGAATTGAAGGTAAAAGAATAGAATAAATAATATTCAGAAATGTAATTTTGTCTAAAAAAAACTGAAAGGAAAATCTATACTAATAATAGAGGAATATGCAAATTGTCCAGGATGCTGTCATGTAAGGATCAATCAGGAGGGGGGTGCCGTGGTGGAGAGCTCTCAGCACACCTGTGCTGTGGGTCCAAAGGGCAAGGAGAGGAAGGGAGAACAGATAGGCAATTAAGGGGATCAGGCCAGGAGGGGAGAGCAGATAGGCAGTTAGGGGGATGAAGCCAGGAGGTGAGAGCAGTTAGGTAGTTAGGGGGATCAGGCCAGCAGTGGACAGCAGATAGGCAGTTAGGGGGATCAGGCCAGGAGGGGAGAGCAGTTAGGCAGTTAGGGGGATCAGGCCAGGAGGGGAGAGCAGATAGGCAGTTAGGGGGATGAAGCCAGGAGGGGAGAGCAGTTAGGCAGTTAGGGGGATCAGACCAGCAGTGGACAGCAGATAGGCAGTTAGGGGGATCAGGCCAGGAGGTGAGAGCAGTTAGGTAGTTAGGGGGATCAGGCCAGGAGGAGAGAGCAGTTAGGCAGTTAGGGGGATCAGGCCAGGAGGGGAGAGCAGTTAGGCAGTTAGGGGGATCAGGCCAGGAGGGGAGAGCAGTTAGGCAGTTAGGGGGATCAGGCCAGGAGGGGAGAGCAGTTAGGCAGTTAGGGGGATCAGACCAGCAGTGGACAGCAGATAGGCAGTTAGGGGGATCAGGCCAGGAGGTGAGAGCAGTTAGGTAGTTAGGGGGATCAGGCCAGCAGTGGACAGCAGATAGGCAGTTAGAGGGATCAGGCCAGGAGGGGAGAGCAGTTAGGCAGTTAGGGGGATCAGACCAGCAGTGGACAGCAGATAGGCAGTTAGGGGGATCAGGCCAGGAGGTGAGAGCAGTTAGGTAGTTAGGGGGATCAGGCCAGCAGTGGACAGCAGATAGGCAGTTAGGGGGATCAGGCCAGGAGGGGAGAGCAGTTAGGCAGTTAGGGGGATCAGGGGGAGCGCAGTTAGGCAGTTAGGGGGATCAGGCCAGGAGGGGAGAGCAGTTAGGCAGTTAGGGGGATCAGGCCAGGAGGGGAGAGCAGATAGGCAGTTAGGGGGATGAAGCCAGGAGGTGAGAGCAGTTAGGCAGTTAGGGGGATCAGACCAGCAGTGGACAGCAGATAGGCAGTTAGGGGGATCAGGCCAGGAGGTGAGAGCAGTTAGGTAGTTAGGGGGATCAGACCAGCAGTGGACAGCAGATAGGCAGTTAGGGGGATCAGGCCAGGAGGTGAGAGCAGATAGGCAGTTAGGGGGATCAGGCCAGGAGGGGAGAGCAGATAGGCAGTTAGGGGGATCAGGCCAGGAGGGGAGAGCAGATAGGCAGTTAGGGGGATCAGACCCGGAGGGGAGAGCAGTTAGGCAGTTAGGGGGATCAGGCCAGGAGGGGAGAGCAGATAGGCAGTTAGGGAGATCAGGCCAGGAGGGGAGAGCAGATAGGCAGTTAGGGGGATCAGGCCAGGAGGGGAGAGCAGATAGGCAGTTAGGGGGATCAGACCCGGAGGGGAGAGCAGTTAGGCAGTTAGGGGGATCAGGCCAGGAGGGGAGAGCAGATAGGCAGTTAGGGAGATCAGGCCAGGAGGGGAGAGCAGATAGGCAGTTAGGGGGATCAGGCCAGGAGGGGAGAGCAGATAGGCAGTTAGGGGGATCAGGCCGGCAGTGGACAGCAGATAGGGGGATCAGGCCAGGAGGGAAGAGCAGATAGGCAGTTAGGGGGATCAGGCCAGGAGGGGAGAGCAGATAGGCAGTTAGGGGGATCAGGCCGGCAGTGGACAGCAGATAGGGGGATCAGGCCAGGAGGGAAGAGCAGATAGGCAGTTAGGGGGATCAGGCCAGGAGGGGAGAGCAGATAGGCAGCTGGGGGGATCAGGCCGGCAGTGGACAGCAGATAGGCAGTTAGGGGGATCAGACCAGCAGTGGACAGCAGATAGGCAGTTAGGGGGATCAGGCCAGGAGGTGAGAGCAGATAGGCAGTTAGGGGGATCAGGCCAGGAGGGGAGAGCAGATAGGCAGTTAGGGGGATCAGGCCAGGAGGGGAGAGCAGATAGGCAGTTAGGGGGATCAGACCCGGAGGGGAGAGCAGTTAGGCAGTTAGGGGGATCAGGCCAGGAGGGGAGAGCAGATAGGCAGTTAGGGAGATCAGGCCAGGAGGGGAGAGCAGATAGGCAGTTAGGGGGATCAGGCCAGGAGGGGAGAGCAGATAGGCAGTTAGGGGGATCAGACCCGGAGGGGAGAGCAGTTAGGCAGTTAGGGGGATCAGGCCAGGAGGGGAGAGCAGATAGGCAGTTAGGGAGATCAGGCCAGGAGGGGAGAGCAGATAGGCAGTTAGGGGGATCAGGCCAGGAGGGGAGAGCAGATAGGCAGTTAGGGGGATCAGGCCGGCAGTGGACAGCAGATAGGGGGATCAGGCCAGGAGGGAAGAGCAGATAGGCAGTTAGGGGGATCAGGCCAGGAGGGGAGAGCAGATAGGCAGTTAGGGGGATCAGGCCGGCAGTGGACAGCAGATAGGGGGATCAGGCCAGGAGGGAAGAGCAGATAGGCAGTTAGGGGGATCAGGCCAGGAGGGGAGAGCAGATAGGCAGCTGGGGGGATCAGGCCGGCAGTGGACAGCAGATAGGCAGTTAGGGGGATCAGGCCAGGAGGGAAGAGCAGATAGGCAGTTAGGGGGATCAGGCCAGGGGTATCAGGCCAGGAGAGGAGAGCAGATAGGCAGTTAGGGGGATCAGGCCGGCAGTGGACAGCAGATAGGCAGTTAGGGGGATCAGGCCAGGAGGGGAGAGCAGTTAGGCAGTTAAGGAGATCAGGCCAGGAGGGGAGAGCAGATAGGGGGATCAGGCCAGCAGGGGAGCAGTTAGGGGCATGAGGCAGACAGGTAGGTGAGCAGTTAGGAGCCAGTGGTTCTGGATTGCAAGAGGGATCCCGGATTGGAGAGGGTGCAGGCTGGGCTGAGGGACGCGCCCCCCCCCCACCCCCGTGCATGAATTTCGTACACCGGGCCTCAAGTTCTCCAATAATATCCTGCCTCTGAATGTGAATATCCAAGTTCATTTTCTTATCCATCTGAAGAAAAATTACTTTTTAAAAAAATTTAATATTATGAAAGTAATACATGTTTATCATAGAAAAATCAGAAAATAAAGAGAAACATAAAATAATTCTTATAATCCCAACCATCAACCACTGTTAATACTTTAGCATATATGCTTCCAGATCTTTCTTCTATTGAATTGCTCATATTTGTTCTTATTTAAATTAAATCAATATGTATTCATTGGATATCTACAAAACGAGGCCACGCCTTGTGAGGAACACAGTACGTTTTTGTCCTCAAAGAGCTTAGAAAACACTTAAGGACACAAAGTCATGGTAATCATAGCTTACACTTACATAGTCATTATTATGTGCCAAGAACTGTCCTAAATGTTTTACATATATTACTTCATTTAATCTTCACAAACCCCATGAGGTAGTAAAATATTACCCCTTTTATAGACGAGAAAATAGGACACAGTGAGGTGAAGTAATCTGCCTGAGACCACACAGCCAGGAAGTGGCGGGCTGAGATTTAAACCCAGCAATCAGGTAATGGAGACCCTGCTTTTAACCCACTCTCTTATGCTACCTCTTAGCCACATGAAAGCAAGAGTGCAATGCAAGATTTCTTCTCAGGCAATAAAAGAATATGAGCTACCTCATTTATAGGCAAACAGACAATATAAGTTCTATATGAATCTCTAGGCAGGACACACCATTTTGGGCTGGGATAATGAGAAAAGTCTTTGGATTTCAAATGTATGTGTCCATTAAAGAAAAAAGAGGGGGCGGGATTTCAAGCAGAGGGAACAGTATGGGTCAAAGCATGGAGGCATGAAAACAAAAGGTACATACATAGGATAGTGAATTAGACAACTTGGCTGAGGACTGAGGAACAACGTGGGCTGAACCACTGTATACGTATACAGCATTCCGTTCAAACCTATCTCACACTTTTATTTTAAAAGTTATAGTCATTTTTTTATTTCTAAAATAAGAGAGTTTAGATAAAATATTAGTTATGATTTGAATTAGTAAGTAGTTTACATTCCAAAGAGATGAATAAGTCATATTGGAAGATTCTTTCTGTCTCATGTGGGTTTTTCCAGTTTCAGATCAGCACAGTCATAAGAGGCCTAGTGGAGTTGGATTTGTGTCTTATTTAGGTAAAAAGAGTAATCTGTCATTTGTTTAATAAAAGTGAGGCCCATTACATTTTCTTTCTTTATCTTATTTTTTAATTAAATTGATTGGGGTGACATTGGTCATAAATTTTCAATTAAGAGAAACTTGCTCCTTAAATATTGTAAAAAATATATATTTTATTGACTTTTACAGAGAGAAAGGGAGAGGAATAGAAAGCTAAAACATTGATGAGAGAGAAACATCGATCAGCTGCCTCCCGTACGCCTCCTACTGGGGATCGAACTCGCAACCAAGGTACAGGCCCTTGACCAGAATCGAACCCTGGACCTTTCAGTCCGGGGGCCGATGCTCTATCCTCTGAGCCAAACTGGTTAGGGCAACTCCTTGAAGATTTTAAAAACTGTTTCTAGAAATATATCATTGTTAATTTTATTGAGTTCACAGAATGTTACATACTTATTCTTGATGACTTAGCATTAAAAATACAATTACAGGCTCTACTTTGAGGCAATGATGCCCTCTAGGGACATTAGAGAAGGAAGGTGACTTTCCCTTACTTAAATGGCCTTGGACTGCTGTGCACTAAGTATCTTTGACTTGCCTTATGGCTTTTCTGCTGCTCTCTTCTTTCAAGTCTGTCAGAGGACCGATGACAAAAACCTCTCCATTTCTAATCTAAGACGTCTAAGCTGCGACAGTTTGAAGACCAGACCACTAAGATGGTCCGAACTTTTGTAAGGTTAATAGGAAATACCTGACAGAGGGGACAGCAATCTCTATTTTGGAGAAAAGGGTTTGTGTTGGTGGGGCTTGCCCGGGGTGGGAATGGCTGGCGGAGGGAAAAGGAGACACATGTAAACTTTTAGACAAATAAAAAGGGGATTTATGTCAAAGCACGTGGGTTTAAAACAACTATCAACCTGCTTACAGGCAGCACAGTGGATTGGTGAAGAATATGGACTTCGGAGCCAGAAAGCATCCATTCCAATTCTAGCTCTGCTTACTAGCTGTGGGATCTCAGGTCGGTTACTTAACTCTCTGGCTCTGTTTCCTCGTCAGTCAATATAGGGAGAAAATAGCACGGATCCACACAATAAAACTGTTATAAGCAAGTTAATATTTGCGAAGTGCTTAGAACAGAGCCTAAATAGACTAAGGGCTATGTAAGTTTGATAAGTTAACACCACTAACAAAAAAAAGACATTCCTATTGACTGGGTTCCAAAGGTTACATGGGAAGCAGACATTCCTTCCCTAAGTGGGGGATTATACTTTCTAACTTAAAATATCACCAAAGTACATATCGCTTTGATCTGGCAATTCTACTTTTAGGATTCTATTTCATTAAAAAAAAAAGTACCAGTTCACCCTAGCCGGTTTGGCTCAGTGGATAGAGCATCGGCCTGTGGACTGAAGGGTCCCAGGTTCAATTCTGGTCAAGGGCACATGCCTGGGCTGTGGGCTCAATCCCCAGGAGAGGGCGTGCAGGAGGCAGCCAATCAATGATTCTCTCTCATCATTGATGTTTTTATCTCTCTCCTTTCCTCTCTGATATCAATAAAAAATATATATATTTAAAAAAGAGTTACTTTAAAAAAAGATACTTTCATGAGATATTACATGAGAAAAGTTAGATACAGAAAATCATGTGATATGATGCCATTTTTGTAACCAAACAAATGTTTATTTATGTATAAATATATGTGTGCTTTGTGTATGTTGATATATGGGTATGTATACCAAGGAGAAAAATATGAAACAAAAAATACTAAATGTTGACATGTCTTACTTCAAGGGACAGGAATGGGATAATGATATGTGGAAGTGTGCATGGAAAAAGGAATCCATGATGGGGAAAAAAAAAGCATATATGGTAAGGATCCGTGCATATAAAATTATATATCCACACATACATGTGTGTCTATGTATCTGAAAAATAGATAGATGGAATAATCACGAAAATGATAAAGGTGATTATCTTGGCTTTAGAAGACCTTCACTATCTTTATATTTTTATGTATGTTCAAAATCTATACAATGACCATGTACTATTTATATTATCAAACAAATCCAAGCAGCAAGTGAAAGTTAACTATAAGGGAGCTCCCCTAAGACTGTCAGCTGATTTCTCAACAGAAACATTTCAGGCCAGTAGGGAATGGCACAAAATATTCAAAGTGACGAAAAGCAAGGACCTACAACCAAGACTACTCTACCCCACAAGGCTATCAGTTAAAATTAAAGGAGAAATAAAGAGCTTTCCAGATAAGAAAAAGCTAAAGAAGTTCATTACCACTAAACCAACATTATAAGAAATGTTGCCCTAACCGGTTTGGCTCAGTGGATAGAACATCGGCCTGCGGACTGAAGGGTCCCAGGTTCGATTCCAGTCAAGGGCATGTACCTTGGTTGCGGGCACATTCCCAGTAGGGGGTGTGCAGAAGGCAGCTGATCGATGTTTCTCTCTCATCGATGTTTCTAACTCTCTATCCCTTCCTTTCTGTAAAAAGTCAATAAAATATATTTTTTTAAAAAGAGAAAGAAATGTTAATGGACTTCTTTAAGAAGAAAGAAGATAAGAACAAAATCAATAAGCCTATATTTTCACTGTAAAAAAGTAAAATAAAAGTAGGTGCCTGAATTATTTGTGGGCTATAGCTTTGAGTGGTCAGAACAGTAATCAGGCATTAGCAGACCTGAATTTTAGGCCTGGTTTTGTCACTATCTGTCTGACCCTAAGTAAGTCCCTTAATCTTCATGCCTCAGTTTCTTCATCTAAAAAATAATCCTCACGCCAAACCGGTTTGGCTCAGTGACTAGAGCGTCGGCCTGCGGACTGAAAGGTCCCAGGTTTGATTCTGGTCAAGGGCATGTACCTTGGTTGCAGGCACATCCCCAGTAGGAGGTGTACAGGAGGCAGCTGGTCGATGTTTCTCTCTCATCGATGTTTCTAACTCTCTATCCCTCTCCCTTCCTCTCTGTAAAAAATCAATAAAATATATTTTAAAAAAATAATCCTTACTTTGCTTCCCTGAAAGGATAATGATGAATATTAAATATGAGGATGGATCTGAAACAGTGCTCTGAACATTAAAACTGCATTAATAATGGAGGGGTTGTTATTATTTTGTTTCTTAGACACAAAAAACAATTAGAACTCACCAAAGCAGAAACTGACCAGGGGCTGAAGAGTCCTCCTTCTCCAAATAGTGGCTCAAAGAAGGGCACTGCGACCAGCAACATGCCCGATGACATTGGAGCCTGGTAGTACAGCAGCTGCATTGAGTTAACTTGCAATTCATGCTGTTTGGCTCCTACCCACTGAAAATTAGGAGATAAAACCAGTTAGGCAGAAAAAAAAATAGTATTACTCACTATAAAGCAAAGATGCAACTCTAGCCACAAAGATGGAAATGTGGGGCACAGGGCTGGGGGAAGAGGAAATGCCTGATTATTCTACAAAATTTCAAAGATCAATAACATATACAAATGTTCTTAAAGCACCATGGATGAGAGGAGCTTTATTAATTCAGTGTCTGATCATGTATTTTCTTTTTTCTTATCTCATTTTAGTTTTTTTTCTTTCTTTTGATTATGTATTTTCTTCTGAATTATAAAGAAGAAGAAAAAGACCCTCTCTTCCCCCCCGATTCTAGTAAAAGGGGATATCCATGCATACAGGAGCCCACAAGCATAACAGATCTCAGGAAAATATGTCAGGAATGGAAATTTTGGTCCTTAGTAGGAATACAGATGCAGTGTCCAACTTCATTTCTTTCTAAAATGCGCCCCCACAAAAAAAAAAACTGGGGGAAAGGGCAGACTAATTAGAGACAGACAGGAACCTCAGTTACCCCAGGTGGCTGCCAATGTATGTGGCTAGAAAGGTGTGTGAGGTCTTTCACTTCACTTTAAAAAGCCCAGTCAATGGTAAAAGGACTGAGGTCTTTCAATTCCTCTTTATGGATGACTTTTCTGTGGGTAATCTCCCTCTAATACACGTCGAGAAATGAGATGATCACAAACCCTAAACAACTATATCATTCAGCAGAATCAGCACCTCAAAGCCAAATCCCACCAGTCCTCTAAATGCTTCACAATTATAACTGCTTAAAGAAAGCTTGACAGGGCGGTTTGAATAAGATCTGGCAAAAACAGCCAGGCCTTTGAATAACTGCTCCTACATAATTCTTTTTCCTATAGGTCTGGGTATCCTATTACATATACTCTAAGTCTATAGAACTTCACCAACACAAAAATAAAAGAGCAGGAAATCTGACACATACTCCTGCCAGCCTTAACTAACAGTCTTCTGTGACTATGAAGGACAAATAATTGATTCTTCTGCTGCTGGCTCCTAGGGGCACCGCAGTGAGCAGAAACGAAGGCAAAGTGTACCCCTGACCCTCTGGCAGCCTCGCCAGGCAGCTGGGTATCTCTGACACGGACCCGCCTGGTGAGTCAGGGCCTCTACTTCCTCTTCTTGCAGGGCAGCCTGGCTTCTGCCCACCACCCCTCTAATGCAACTGCTCCCTCAAAGGGCACCATCACCTCCAATAGCTCCATCCAAAGAACTCCCTTCCAATCTCCTCCTGCTGGAGCTCTCTGCAGAATCTGAAAATTTCTCTTGGAAGAACCTGATCTCTGGTTTGCACTGCTTCCTTTCTCACCCCTTCCTTCAATTACTATTTTTAAGGTTGGTGTCTGGCCTTCCTCTTTTAACTCCCTAACTGATTTCCATTACTATCTGCTGACATCTACAGCTCTGACCTCTTTCCTTGAGCACCCTTAAACTCACATCTTCAACAGTTTATGAGACATCCTCACCCACAAGCATGTCAAACTCGCAGCTGGTGGGCCACATGCCTTGTATATTTAAAGAGGAAAATTCCTTTTACCATCGACTGGGCTTTTTAAAGTGAATTGAAAGACCTCACACACCTTTCTAGCCACATTTATTTAAACGAGGCATGCGGCCCACCTGTCGCGAGTTTGACATGCTTGAATCAGGACTTGTTTAAAATCGAGCTCATTTCTTCCCCAAATTAATTCCTCTTGCGTTGCTCCAATAATTGATATAATCTCCTCCAAGGATCAGACTCCTTGCTTTCCTTGCTCTCACATTCAGTCAGATCCCACTCACTCTTTCTTTGAAAGGTTTCTGGAGTGTTTTCCCTGGCTTATTCCACTACCACTATGCTTGATCAGCACCCTCCTGTCTTCTCCTTGAACCATGGAGAGCTTCCAAACTGTTACCCTTCCTTCCCTCTCTTATTCATTCTTCATTACCATGAGTTAATTTTCTAAAACACAGGGAATGATCAAGTGACTCCCCTATCCACACTCCTTTCCTGATGCCTGCAGGGTGAAGAGCACACTTCCTTCTCATGACAGCTAAGACTCTGCCATCTGGTCCCACCCACCCCTACGCCTTGTCCTTCCACAACAGTCTCACCAAACAAATCAAGTTCTCCAAGAATGCTCCATCACTGCAAAGAAAGACCTCTGCTATATTTATTTGCTACGGAAATTCGTCTGTTCTTCGATGTAAATTGTTCACGTTTCTATGAAGACTTAACCCACCACCTTCTGGGGTAGAACTGCCGCTTCCTCCCTGGTGTACCTCAGAACTTTCCTCATACCCTGAGCTATCCTACTTGTGATCTGCTGTCTAAACGTGTTTCTACAATACTGGATTATAGCTGCTTTTCATCGTTGTATCCTCAAGGCTAAGCATAAAGCAGAAGAAATGTCTGCTGAATGAATCAACAGTCTTTCCACACAGTATTTCTACAAAGATGACCACTCATCTTTTAACTCCTTTTAATGCCCCAGCAGAAATAACTGAGAAATTATACCTGGATACAATGGGAAAATGCAACTTTCTTTAAAATGAATTTTGAGGAAATATACCTATTTTGTAACAGTACTTTTACCACTTACTAATAATGAAGAACTCTGCCCATTTGTTAGTCTACAATCATTCCTTGGTCAATCTCATTTCAAATATCCACCTGAGGGATATCGAATCCTTTGATTCTAATCTATAACATGTTGGGACTTGTGTGGACAAAAATGTTCATATTGGCATGAGCAAGTGAGTGCTCTGAATTTAAATTATATATAGTGAATACAAGAAAGTCTAATGTTCAACAAAATTTCTTGCCATATTTAATAAATATTTGATCCATACTGGGCGAAAAAAAAAAATAAGTTCATTTAGCAGAAAAGAATGCTCATTTACTTTATCTAAAACAAAAGTTAAACTCACTGCAGGACACCCAGTATAATGTTCTTAAAGCACAAAGCTGAGCTTCCTCTGGTTACTCTCTATAGTAAAAGATAATTTCTGGGAGCCAAGTGACAAGACTGAGTGGGTGCTCATCCTTTCATGCTGCTGGTGTTTTTTTCATACTGTTTCTCTGCCATTAAAATATGTATTCAACCCCAGAATGTTTACATAACAATATTTCTGAAATGATCAGTATTATAAAGTTTAAGATGCTAAGGTTGTATCATTAAACTTCTAACACTCAGTAAGAATGCCTTAGTTTATAACTAGTAAATGTTTGCAAGAAAAGTAAAATTGGTTACACATTTTGACTCTAATTTCCCCATGCAGGCACACCCAGAATTTTCAGTCCAAGGTTTCCAGTATAGAGAAAATACTGTTTCACTCTACCCTACACCAACTTACTTCCCCGCCTAATATAAAAAACAAAAAATATACTTGTTCAGATTTTATGGTAATGAAGTAAGTGGATCCATGAGCAAATTTTTAACGAATGCCTGCTATATAGGCAAGACACTGTGCTAGTACAAGAAGTGATATACCCATTGCTATAAAATATTGATATAAATTATTCGAAGCCAATAATTGTAACAGTAGCATTTTTTTGAGGCAAAGATTTATAAATCTGTAATTTTCCTTTCCCATTCAAATTTTTGAAAGTGTACTCACTCCTTTCACAATGTTATAATTTAAGAGTAAATGATACATGTAACCCATGAACTCAGTCCTCAAGCAAAAAGTCTTATTACTCATTTTGTGAAGAATTCCCAGAAAATAATGTACCACCACCCCAAACTCAAACTGTTAAGCATGGGTATTATACACTTACAAACAGGTAGGTGGGTATTTGGTGAGCATCGCACACCCAAGTTTCTCTGTCTCCTTTCTTCTCTTCACCTTGAGTCAGACAAGTTATGCAATGATGCTTTCTTCCTAACAGTCTATTGTCTCTATACTGTATTTTATAAACCTTGGGATACAGCTTCAATTATGAAATCTGCTAAAAAGGCACATAAAGAAAAAAAAAATTACCAACCACTTGATAAAGGGATGTAACTAAAACACCAAGAGCAGCAAACACCATTCCAAGGAAATTAAACTTCACATCGTAATAAGAATTTAGGATTACACCTAAAGTTATAGGAATCTGTAAAGAAAAAGAGGTAAATGTTGTTCAGATTAAGTTCAAGAGTATTCCTTTCATGGTGTCTTACCAAGTTAATTTTAAAAAAACATCACTAGGAAACAATGAACCTCTATACATTTTTCTTTTCTATTTGAAAACATTGACTGTTAATCCCGTTTCCTTAAAGTTAAATATTATAGTTCTCATTGTGTTCACACTTAATTCTATTTAAAATTTTGGGTAGCCCTACCCCGTTTGGCTCGGTGGATAGAAGAACATTGGCCTGCGGACTGAAGGGTCCCAGGTTCGATTCAGGTCAAGGGCTCGATCCCCAGTGGGGGGCGTGCAGGAGGCAGCCAATCAATGATTCTCTCTCATCATTGATGTTTCTATTTCTTTCTCCCTCTTCCTTCCTCTCTGAAATCAATAAAAAATATATATTTAAAAAAATAAAATAAAATTTTGGGTAAAATAATGAGTTAATGCATTGCACTTTGCAAGAAATGAATATCATATGCCGGGACATAGGAGGAAAAGAACCCCCAAACTAGTGTCTAAACAACATATAAACACAAACATATAACAATAGCACTTGGATCTTAAATGCTGTAAATTATTAAGAGCTCAGATTATTTTAGTCCATTTCCTTCTATTTATAGATGCAGAAATCACTGCAGAATGTCGCTGCGGACATAGTCTGAGACATATTTTATCTTAAACCTTTAACGTTTATTATACATGGTTTGGTTCCCCGGGGGGAGGTGGGCTGTTTTCGGTTTGAGATTTTGCAGATATCTAATGGACTGAATAGCACTACCCAATGCAGCTTTCCTTTCTTACCGACCACAGCATTTAAGGATATCCAACAAACAGTAGTTATTAAAACGCACAAGCACACTTGTAGGCTAAGAGCCCAATGGAGCGTCAAGATGGCTTTTTGCCATCTCCCCCAAGCAAGCCTTAAACTGACATGCTCACAGATGACACGTGTGTGGATTTCAAGATGATGAAAAAAAACGTAGCGCAAGGTTAAACATTCAAAATTCCCGGTGAAACAGACAGTCCAGGGGGTGGGACGTTAGAGGAGCGCCTTGCGAAGCTGAAGCTACTCACCAGCGTGAGCTGTATTTTGGTGGAAAAGGTTTTCTTGTAGCAGAGGGTCTGGATCACTATGATCACCGGCGTGGTCATGGCCTTGGCCAGCTGATAGGTGCCGATGGTGTTGTTCTGCAGAGAAAGGTTGGTGAAGACCACGAAGCCACAGAAGCTGAGGGCCAGGAGGAGGAGCTTGGAAGGCGGCAGACTCTTGGGGGCAAAGATGTTCAGCTTCTGGCAGAGGTACAAGCCCAGCCAGGTGACCACAAAGTGCACCAGGGTCAGGCTCATGTTGGGGAAGCCGTGGTGCACATAGATCCACTTGTTGAGGAACACGATGCAGATGGACACCAGCAGGTTGAGCAAGAGCCCGGCGGCGATGCGCCCATTGCCCCTCATTCTCTCCGCCAGCGATGCCATGACCCCCACGAAGCCCGGGCCCTTCAGCCTCGGAGAGGGACGCCCGGCCTGCCTCCGGCTGTCCTTGCCCTCTTCCTCCGCGGCCGTGTTCCCGCAGCCCCTGGCTTCAGCCTCTGGCCGGCTAGAGGGTCCCAGGCGAGCAACAGCAGAGTACACATGCTCTGCCACCGCCCATTGAGCCCGCGACGACGCGGCGGCACGTCCCGCGCGCCCCGCCCCTTGCCACGTGACTCGGGGCGCCGGCGATTCCGCCCCCAGCAGGGAGCCGAGCAGCCGCTACTCTGCGCAGGCGCACTGGGCTCATCGTGTGCCAAGCTGCGTTCTTCTGTGTTCCCCCTTAATTGCCTAACCTGGACCCTGCGGGGCCCATCTGAGTTTCTTTTGATGTTTGGTATTTTCTGTGTGTCAGTTGACTCGACTTGCTAGACTGCTGCTCTCCAGCTGATGGAATGGGCTGTGCACACGGTTGGTCAGCTTTCTGTATGAGACAGGTGCTGAGCAATTTTAGTCCTCCAAATATACAGAAAAGTCAGTATGATGAAACTTCATATATTCATCATGGTTCGTAAACAATGCAGATTTCCTTTTTGATTGTCCTTTTATTATTCTAGAAAAGTGTCCATTTTACTTAAGTGTTTTATTATACTTGGTTAGAGTTGTAGATAATATTCTATCATATTTTAAATTTATTTAATCTGTTGTTATATCACTTTACTTATTATGCATTTGGGGTTTCTCTGTCCCTTGATTAGCCTTGCCAGTGATCTATCTATTTTATGGGTCTTTTCAAAGATTACTTCTACTGATTTTGTTTCAAGTCATTACTTTTTTCATTCCAACTTCCCCCCCCTCCCACCCCCCAATCTCTTGAATAGAATGTTCAGTTTGTTTAAAGGATTTAAAGCTGTGATTCCCACCCCCCCACCCCCCACCCCCCAGAACAGCTTTGCCCACAGTCCTCTGGACAATGTAATATTCTCATTGTCCTTAATTCCTAAGTCTGATTGAATTTTAAGAATTATTCAGATATTGAGCACCTAGTTGGTGTCAAGCACTGTATTTGCACTTGGAGATAATGGAGAGTAAAACCAATCCAGACCCTTTCTTATAGAACTTAGTGAGAGAAACCTGGTACTCAACAATGATAAACCATAATGAATGAATGTTGTGAACAAAATATGGTCCTATGAATGTATAAGAGAATTTAATCTAAACTTGGGGAGGCAAAGGTGGTCAAAGGCTTCCCCAAGAAATGACTCAAACTAACATTTGAGAATGAGTGAAGTTAATTAGGCAAAGTCTAAAGTCTACCTTTCTTAACATGGTCTTTCTGATATGCTTTTTTTCCTATCAAGCCACCAAACTCTATCATACTGTGTTATGTGCCTTTCCATTGTATACTTATATTGCCATCCTCCCTTCCAGTTTGGACCTACAGACCTCTACCTGATCAAGGATTTATCATGTTTACCCTCACCTGTTTTCCAATGAAAAGCCTAGGCTTTAATTAGCCTATCTTTATTGTCTCCTTGTGATTATAGATTTGGACTGATAATCTTAGCATGGATGATAAGTTTTTTTTTATCATTCCTCTATTTCTTATACTGTATTTTGAAAATAGTTAAACTATGAACTCATAGTTTAAAATATCCAGTTAACCCATTTTTGACACATTCAACGAGTTCCATGCCCTTTTCACTCCCCAAATAAAAGCTAGTTTATAAGAACCAGTGTGTTGTTTCCCAAGTCCGTCATGTCATCAGGCTAAAAATAACAATAATTTTTTTGTTGTTGTTGTTTTTTAACAATAATTTTTAAAGTCCACTTATTTGTTCTGTCCTTAGTGCAATTGTATTATGTTTCTAAGTTAACTATTAACAATATACATAACTTGACATCATTAAAAAAAAAGTTAAAAATATCTAGCAAATTCTAACTGCCTGTTGGGTTAGGTCAGTGGTTGGCAAACTGTGGCCCCTTGAGTGTGACTCTTCCACAAAATACCATGTGCAGGCGCGCACGTACAGTGCGATTGAAACTTCGTGGCCACACTCAAGGGGCCAAAGAGCTGCATGTGGCTCACGAGCCGCAGTTTGCCGACCACTGGGTTAGGGTTACAATACTGTCATTCAAGGCCTCCCTTAGTCTGATGCCATCTTTGATTCTGTCATTCAAGGCCTCCCTTAGCTGATGCCATCTTTGACATTCATCCAATTTCCCAGTTTCAGACTTTTACCTCTCCAGGCTGATTTAGTTGGTAAGTGGCTTTATTTCCTTCAGCGAAGCACAGGAGCCCTAACCCTTATCAACCTGAAATGTGATTATCTTACTCTCATTTTTACATGTTGAAAATAGAGGTTCATGGATGTTTTCTTGCGGCTAAAATGGGATGAGGATAAGGTTCAAACCCAAATTTCTCTGGCTCCCTAACCCATTTCCTTCCTTTTTGTTATGGAAAAAATGCAAACTTGTGCAAAGTTAAAACAGTGTGGTAAGCCCACTTGTACCTGTCACTTGGTTCCACCAACTGCCATTCTTGTTTCATGTATACTCCCCACCCTTCCATTCAGTTTTTAAAAGGTAAATTTATTAACTCTTAAACTGTACAATTTTAAAAAAATATATTTTATTGCTTTTTTACAGAGAGGAGGGGAGAGGGATAGAGAGTTAGAAAGATGGATGAGAGAGAAACATCGATCAGCTGCCTCTTGCACACCCCCTACTGGGGATGTGCCCGCAACCAAGGTATATGCCCTTGACTGGAATCGAACCTGGGACCCTTGAGTCCGCAGGCCGACGCTCTATCCACTGAGCCAAACCGGTTAGGGCAACTGTACAATTTTTAAAGTATGTTTTTTAATTGATTTTTAGAGAGAGAGGAAGGGAGAGGGATAGAAATATCCATGAGAGAGAATATCATCGATCGGCTGCCTCCTGCACACCCCTTACTGGGAATTGAGCCCACAATCCAGGCATATGCCCTGACTGGGAATCAAAGTGTGACCTCTCAGTTCCTGGGTCTGAGCTCAACCACTGAGCCATACCAGCAGGACAAATTGTACAATTTTTGACAAATGGATGCACCAATGTAATCCACACCCCTTAAGCTATAGAACATTTCCATCACCACACAAAACTCCCTAAATTCCTGCCCACACCCAAGAGGAAGCCACTGTTCTAATTTTTTCACCAGTTCTAGAACTTCATATAAATAGATCATACAGTATGTACTCTTTTTGTGTCTAAGTTTTTTTGTTGAGATCAATTCTTTCCTTTTTATATTGCTAAGTAGTACTATTTTTGTGTGTGTGTGTTTTCATTCACCCGAGGATATGTTTTTCATTGATTCTACAGAGAGGAAGGGAGAGAGAGAGAGGGAGGGAGGGACACACACACAGAGACATGGATGTGAGAAACATTGAGAAGTTGCTATGCATCCTGGCCAGGGATTGAAACCACAACCTGGGTGTGTGCCCTGATTAGGAATTGAACCTGAGAGTCTTTAGTGTATGGGACAATGCTTAACCAAGTGAACCACACCGGCCAAAGTAGTAGTACTGTTTTATATAAATACTAGAGGTCCGATGCACAAAATTCATGCAAGAGTAGGCCTTTGCAGCCCTGGCTTCATCAGGAAGGTCGTCCGGACAGTCATTCCGCTGTTTGGTTGATTTGCATATTATTCTTTAATTATAGATTCCACAATTTGTTTAGTCATTCTCCTAATGACAGTATATGGTATAAAGTGGGGGTCAAGTTTATTTTCCATATAGATATTCTGTTGTTCTGTCACAATTTCTCAAACTCCACCCAAATTTTTCATTTTGAAAAAATTTAAATCTATAGAAAAGTTGAGACTAGTATAATAAACATTCTTGTGCCCTTCCTGTAGATTCACTAGTAAGCATTTGGCTGTATTTGCTTTATTTTTGTAGACTTTTATTTTAAAGCCTAAACCATTTAAAATTAAAGTGTAGACTTCATGACCTTTCATTTATAAATATTTCAGCATGCATCTCTCCTACCTAGCCACAATACCATTATCATACCTAAGAAAATTAATATTAATTGAATCATCCCAACTAAAATGCAATCTATTTTCTGGCTGGAATTTTGATGGGAATTATGTTAAACCTGAATATCAGTTTGAGAAGGGCTATCTTGACCATGTTGAGTGTTCTAGTTAATGAATGTGCCTCTCCGTTTATTTCACCCTTCTTTGGTTTCTTTCATCAGTATTTTGTAGTTTTCAACATACAAATCCTATACATGTTTTGTTAGATTTACTCTTGCTTATCAGTTCATATGGCTCTATCTCATTTTAAAATGGATACATAGTAAGATATAAAAATTAAAAGGTTTTGATAAGTAAATATTCTCATCTTTGGATCACTTTCGCTAGAAAGCGAGGCAGGGTCCATGTCTCTATTATGATCAACAGTACACTGCTATCTGCTTTAGGTTCAGGAGGAGTACCAATAGCCATTTCTGATGTAAGCCAGAATGACTCAAACTTAGCTATTTAGAAATCACCCATAGCTTCATTTAAAAAATACAAATTCTATGACCCCATTCCAGGCTTCCCGAGCCCAATATCTCTAGAGCTGGCACCTATAAATACATATTTAACAGTTCCTCAGGAGATTCAGATGATTAGCCAGTTTGGGTAGTTATTAACCTAGACCGTGTTTCCTATTAGACGCACATTGTCTCTTCCTTTCTTCCTGCACTGTAGTCAATGTGGCACACTTGCCGATTCATAAACATACGGTGCTACTCTTTCTCGGTCTTGCTCATACCGCTTTCCTACTCTATAGTGCCTCACCCTTCTTGTGCTTTAACTTTGCTTTTGCAAATTGAGTGCATTACTCAAATCCCAGCCCAAATGCTACTTCCTCGGGGACCTTTTAGCTGGAAGTAGTTTCTTCCTGCTCAGATTGGCTGTATATCCTAATGGCATTTACAATGTATATTGATTGTCTTTCCCTTCCTAAAAGGCTGAATTAGATTTTATTCATTTTGCATTCCTCAAGTCATTCAGTTTACTGTGTGCTGGGTCCCACACCAAGTCTGTACAAGTGCCATTTCAGTGGCAGGCTTGCTGAGAGTTACTAAACTGAAAATGTCTTCAAAGTAAAGAAAACAATAACTTAATATTATTTTAGAAAACATTCTTCCTCTATTCATCTTCTTAGCTGTACTATTTAAAGAAATACTAAATTTTATGATGAGAAATTACATACCTGGCTTAAATCTACTTTCCACCCTCTTCATAATTTTAAGATACCAGAGTACTTATGATCATAGGGAAAAAATGGAATAGGAATGTTAATTACTTATTATATAATAGAAACAATCCTGGAATTTCTAAGAAAAGATTTTAATTTTTACATAATTTTATTAATAAACACAGGGAAATACTGATATAATACACTAAAATTTCAGTGTCACCATAATATTCTGAAAAGTACAAAATTCAAATGTCTACATTTTAAAAACATTTCTCCCCATGATAATGCAAAAGAAAAGCCCCAGTAATTACAAATATGTATATTTTACAAAAAACTCCATTTACCATGGAAATTAGTAAGATTACACAGAGTAGATGAATTATGACTTAATTTCATATCCTAATGGGTCAAGTCCCTGGTCGAGAAGCATCAAAGAGGATTCTCTTAACTTCTGTAGCAATTTCCTTAGTTCTTCCTTAGAAAATACCTGATTTTTAAAAAAGAGAAAAATGTTAAGAATGAGAACAAAGAAGAGTAGGAACTTATAGTCAACTAATCAACCTGATTAGCTTAATACAAGAAGAAATTCCTTTTTAATATTTATGTAGCCAGAGGCCAGTACATTAGCATGGTTAGGAATTTCAAAGCTGTTTCTCTGAGCCAGTCAATATACCCCTAACTCAGCCGTGGGCAAACTACGGCCTGCGGGCCGGATCCGGCCTGTTTGAAATGAATAAATCTTAAAAAAAAAAAAAAGACTGTACCCTTTTATGTAATGATGTTTACTTTGAATGTATATTAGTTCACACAAACACTCCATCCATGCTTTTGTTCCGGCCCTCCGGTCCAGTTTAAGAACCCATTGTGGCCCTCGAGTCAAAAAGTTTGCCCACCCCTGCTCTAACTGCTTAGGAATGTATACATATTTTGAAAAAAACAAAACAAAACAAAAACGGGCACAATCATTAAAATGAGACTATTTAAGAAAATCTAAGTATAGCTGACCAAATCACTAAAATTTAAAAGCGCAGATGCTCTAGAACTTACCAGATACAGTTTGTGGCGCTCAGAGGATACCATATCGGCTAACTGCAGGCATTCCTGATATTGACCTGTATTGTGCAATATGGTGTGAAGCAGAAAACACAACATTGGCAGACAAAGCTTTCTCAGTAGAATCATCTGATGTGTTCTTTCATGGTCTTCTTCAGCATCCTACAGACAGACATTAAGTAGTCATAAAGTTGTTAAAAATGACTACCTTTCAAGCATCCTGTCCAGATATCTTCCAGGCAGAAGTAACCTTTTTATTTCCGGAATTTACAGAATACTCAATTGGTGTGTTTCTCATGGCATTTAGTACTTTTATAACTGATTCTCAACCCAGCCTACACATTAAAGCTTTCTAGACAGTTAACAAAACAAAACAAAAACCCAGCCCTGCCTTAGACTAATTAAACTAGAAACTCTGGGTGTATAACCAAGTAGTTTTTAAAAGCTTCCCAGGTCATTTAAATGGACAGCTCAGAGGTGAGAGCCACTGCTTTACATATGTACTAGAGGACTGGTGCACAACATTCATGCACTCGGGGAGAGTGGTGGTGTCCCTCAGTCTGGACTGCGCCCTCTAGCAGTCCGGGAGCCCTTGGGGGATGTCCGACAGCTGCGGAGGTGAAGGGAGAGGCTCCCACCATCACCGCTGAGCTCGCCAGCCATGAGCCCGGCTTCTGGCTGAGCGGCACTCCCCCTGTGGGAGATCACTGACCACCAGGGGGCAGCTACTGCATGAGTGTCTGCCCCCTGGTGGTCAGTACGTGTCATAGCAATCGGTCGTTCCGTCATTCGGTCGATTTGCATATTAGCCTTTTATTATATAGGGTTACTCATACTACTAAGACTTATCTTTGTATCCCTAAACTAAGTTGAACACATGTATAATTAAAAATTTTGGTCCAGGCCCTGGCCAGGTGGCTCAGTTGGTTAGAGCAGTGGTCGGCAAACTCATTAGTCAACAGAGCCAAATATCAACAGTACAACGATTGAAATTTCTTTTGAGAGCCAAATTTTTTAAACTTAAACTATATAGGTAGGTACATTGTTATTAACTTAATTAGGGTGCTCCTAAGGGTTAGGAAGAGCCACATAAAGGGGCCAAAGAGCCACATGTGGCTCATGAGCCGCAGTTTGCCGACTATGGGGTTAGAGCATTGTCCTGATATACCAAGTTTTGGGTTCAATCCCTGGTCAGGACATATACAAGAATCAACCAATGAATGCATAAATAAGTGGAACAACAAATCAAAGTTTCTCTCTTCCCCCGAGTGAACATATTAAATATGAAGAAATAGTTTACCCAAGAGTCAAATATTTCCATTCTCTAGCTCATATTTTTAGTTTAGGTTTAAATTATGGGATGTTCAGTTATAAGAATAAAGGTTATATAAGAAGTATAGATGCTCCTATTCAGAAAAAAAAAAAAAAAAAAAAAAAACTTAAAAAAACAAAATAAAAAACTTTTGCCTGACTGGTTTGGCTCAGTGGATAGAGCGTCGGCCTGCAGACTGAAAGGTCCCAGGTTCGATTCCGGTCAAGGGCATGTACCTTGGTTGCGGGCACATCCCCAGTGGGGGCTGTGCAGGAGGCAGCTGTTCGATGTTTCTCTCTCATCGATGTTTCTAACTCTCTATCCCTCTCTCTTCCTCTCTGTGAGAAAATCAATAAAATATATTTTTTAAAAATAAAAAAAAATAAAAAACTTTTGCCCAACCAGCATGGCTCAATGGTTGAATGTAACCTCTGAACCAGGAGATCGATCATGATTCCATTGCAGGTCAGAGCGCATGCCCGGCTTGCAGGCTCAGTCCAGGAGGTAGCCAATCAAGGATTCTATCATTCATGTTTCTATTGCTCTCTCCCTCTCTGAAATCAATAAAAATATATTTAAAAAAACAAACTTGTTTTTTGCTTTTAGCTACAAACAATACACATAGCTTACCTCTCTAACATCTACCATCCAGCCTCCATCAACAAACAACAGGACATTATACATTTTTTCCTTCACGTCAGCAGTTAGGGCATCCAAATGCCCTTTCCAAATACCATAATCCATCTGCAAAACAAACATAAGGCAGATATATCGTGGACGAAAACCACTAAATAATGTATTTGTAAAGTACAGACAGGAATATATATGTGGAACATCACTCACAAGCAGCGATTTTCAACCTTTTTCATTTCACAAAACACATAAACCAATTACTAAAATTCTACAGCACACCAAAATTACAGTTTTTGCCCATCTGACAAAAAAAGAGTATAATTTTGATTGATTTACCAAAAAAAAAAAGTTATTACTATTTTTGCTCCAAAGTGACTTTTTAAAGTCAAAAATCAGATGCCTAGCCTGGCCAGTGTGGCTCAGTGGTTGAGTGTCGACCTAGAAACCAGGAGGTCACCATTCTATTCCTGGTCAGGGCACATGCCCGGGTTGCAGGCTTGATTCCCAGTGTGGGGCGTGCAAGAGGCAGCCAATCATGATTCTCTGTCATCATTGATGTTTCTCTATCTCTCTTCCTTTCTGAAATAAAAATATATTTTAAAAAAATCAGGTGCCTATACTTGTATATAAGGATTTCTAATACCAAGTACTAACCAATCAGTCCTAGCTGTGTGGCCCAGTTGGTTGGAGCATCATCCTGTACACCAAAAAAGGCTTCAGGTTTGATTCCTGGTCAAGGCACACACCTAGGTTGTGGATTCCGTCCCTGGTCGGGGCACGTATGAGAGGCAACCAATCGATGTTTCTCTCTCTCTCAAATTAACAAACATATCCTCAGGTTGGGATTTAAAAAAAAAAAAAAGAATTAACCAATCAGATGCAACCTTATTATGCAACATGATCAATAAGATACAACTCTATTATATGACCTATATATTTATGATTCGAAACAGGGCATTCACACCAGATGGCCATTGTTGGGTTGGCTGTTGTCATTTTTTCATTTGACAATTTAAGGAAAGAGGTCAGTGCCCCTGACTAAATAGTTAGGTATTGCAGATTTTAAAAATTCTTGTGGCACACCTGTTGAAAATCACTGTTTTAAATTGTTGACATTCAGTTAGCCAAATGTAAAAATAAACATCAACAGGCTGCAGTTAAATAAAACACTAAAATAATAGCTTTGTACATGAACATTACTGTCACCTGAAGGTAGGTTTCAGGTCTATTTAATTCTCTACAGAAAGTTTTCTTTTTTTTTTTTTCAAAGTAGAACACAAACAGCAAGATCATCTGTTATAATAGGAATATAGTTGTTGAAAAATGACCTCTTTAAGTATACAGCATGTGTTGTTAAGGTGCAATACACAGGTTTTAGCTATAGTCAACTTACTTCATATTTCTTTTCTTTGTGCTCATGAGCCGTTTTCTCAATGAAGGTTGGTTGAGGTATCAAACTAGGTTTTTGTGGGGCTGAATTCATATGTTTAAACCACTCATTAAAGGTTTCATGGGCTTCCTAAAAATGAAATAAAATAGAAAAATACAAAAGAAGTTTTCACATATGTTCAACAGTTTTTCAAATTTGGTTCTTAGAAATAATTTTGCAGCATCAAAAAATAAAACTTTAATATTTACTTTTTATGCAAAATAATCATTGGAATAAATGTTTTGTTGAGTGACAAACACTAGTAAGGTTGATAGTATACTAGTAGCCCGGTGCACGAAATTCGTGCACATTAAAAGGGAATTAATTGCCCTAACCGGTTTGGCTCAGTGGATAGAGCATCAGTCTGCGGACTCAAGGGTTCCAGGTTCAATTCCAGTCAAGGGCATGTACCTTGGTTGCGGGCACATCCCCAGTAGGAAGTGTGCAGGAAGCAGCTGATCAATGTTTCTCTCTCATCGATGTTTCTAACTCTCTATCCCTCTCCCTTCCTCTCTTTAAAAAATTAATAAAATGTATTTTTTTTTAAAGGGAATTAATTAGCAGAGATATTTTAATATTGCTATTTGCCCTTTCTCTATAATAGAAGTGTGAGAGATAAAAAGGAAATTAGTAAAATGTATATGAAAATAATAAATTTATTAATAAATAAACAGTAACAAAAGGATATAACAACAACAGAGGCATGATATAAAAACGACAAAAACATGATATGAAAACAACAACAAAATGATAGGAAAACAATAAAAACATGATATAAAAACAACAGTGATGCAAACAATGACTGATAAAGTGACTAAACTTATTCTAATATCTCCCTGTACAACACATTAAGAGTGAAAACACTTTCAGAGTGCTTGACTAATTTCCCTTGTGATGAAGTACTTAGAACTTTAACTGTAACATCACATGCGCTTCAAACTTGAGAGAAAGCAACATATAACTGACCATGTGCAAAAACGGGTTCAGGTAGGAATATGCCTACTTTATCTAGTTTGTCCTTGTGATTTATTAATAGTCATCACAAATGCTGGCATCACAGGAAACCGTTGTCAAATCAATTTAAATGAGAGGCCATTGTCAGATGGGGACAAATTAATTCTTGGAATCAGAACAGCCTCTCCCTCTGCAGATCCTGTTAATACTTCAGTTTCGATAATGTTAGGTCATAATCTTTTGGTAATAAATCTGGTACCATTACAAAGACCCCATTTACTATTGAGATTTTTCAATAGCATGATAATTGCACCCACTTTCAATTTTAATTTATGACACAACATTCCCGAAGGAGTAATACTGTTAAAGAAATTCGATGGGAAAATTTTCCTTTTCAGCATCATCTGTGGAATCAATGGAATCATCACTCAAATATGTGTGAAAATCTCCATCGAGTATATCCATATTTTCTTCATTTAATTTTTGAACATGATCATTTTTTGGACAAAGAATTGCATGTTTAGATATATTTGTAATATTATCTATAGCAGTGGTTCTCAACCTTGGCTGCACATTAGAATCACCTGGGAATCTTTTTAAAATCCTGATTCCTGGGCCTCATCCTCCGGATATTGTTTCTTTGTTATGGGGTGGGGCCACAACATTAGTAACAAAGAAACAGAATTAAAACTTTATTGCGGGGAGCCGCTACAGTGTTTTGGACAGGCTCAAGCCTTGGACTGATGAGAGGGCACAGTCCTCTCATTGCCATGTGCAAGTCCCAGCTTGGAGGGCAGGGCCCTCCCAGCACAATTATAGCCAACAGCTGTAGTTGTAAGCTTGAACCTATGGTCCAAACACATGGCCCCATGTGCCTGAGTGATGTAGGCTTGATAGAGTTCAGGTGCATGTAGTTGAGTAGGATTGAAACCCAGGAGAATGTTGTAAACATCTTGGTCACGCCCTTACTTTGCCTCGTAGCATCTGCTATAAAATAAAGGCATGGCTGTGGGCGTGGTCACTGTCTCTCAGAGAAGCAGCATCCCACCGAGGCCCAGGTTTCCTTCTCTTGTCTGTCTTTTCTAAGCCTTTCAGCTGCCCCCACTCAGGTTCACCCTTGGCTGTGCTGGCACGGCACACTTTATAAAGATAATGCCTCCACGCTCCCAGGGCAGGTTCCTGCCTCAAACACCGCCCTTATAGGAAACAGCTCCGGGGAGGGCACAGCCGTTGCCAAGACAACCCCTGCAGGACTGACTTCCTTCCGCTTAGTCACAGAGGTTCTGGTCATGATGAACACCACCCATGGTTTTTATATAAGTATATAGATAGTAGAGGCCCTGGTGCACGAATTTGTACACTGGTGGGGCCCCTCGGCGTGGCCGGTGATCGGGGCGATCAGGGCTGGACGGCAGGGGGGAGGGACAGTGGGAGGTTGGCCGGCAGTAGGAGGTTGGCTGTGGGAGCGCACTGACCACCAGGGGGCAGCTCCTGCATTGAGCGTCTACCCCCTGGTGGTCAGTGCACGTCATAGCTACCAGCCGGTCATCAGGTCATAACGGTCGCTTACGCTTTTATATATATAGATAGATATGTGTTTTCTGGCACTTATTCCTATCTTAGCATCCTGATCACGTATGTATCTTGTATTTGTCACTCTGTAATGTTATCACTCTGTGATGTATGCATGTTTACTGTCTTTTTTATTGGTCTATTAGTTTCTAGAAGGCAAGGACAGAAAGCCATCCACAGATTTAGCCCTAGAACATAAGCCCACTGTAATCAGTTCATTATTTGTTGAATAGATTTTGAATGAGCTTGTTATTATTTTAGTCAGAACAAATAGAGAATATATTGCTTTTCTCAGTTATTGCCAAAAACAGAAATATTAAAGACAAAGCATTCAAAGAATCTTAAGAAAACATAAGTTACAGATATCACATACACTATGTGCCATGTGAGATGTTCTTAATTAGCAGCTCATGTTAATGAAGACAAGGTCATGATTTCAATGCCCATATGGATCAGTCAGTACCACAGTCACAAGAGAGATGATAATGAGCCAATCATCATTTCTGCAAACAGTTCAAAGTCTGAGAGTGAACCAGAAAATCATCATGAAGATAGGCACATTTGTTGTTTTCTTTACAAACTCACCAAATAAGCTCTAATGCACAAATATTCTCTGATAGCATTATCATCTTCAGGGGGAAGTGGACTTTCCATTCCTTGCTCTTCCCACTGATTATAGATTTCTGCTATAGAATCCTGAGGAATTTTCACAAATACTTCTTTTGCAGCTTCATGCTTTTTTGATGCTGTGAAAAAGATACAAAAATTTTCAATATATGTAGATTTATTTCTGTATAATGGTTTATAAAAGGGAGTCTAATAATTAGTTTGCAACTTTTACAGTGAGCTGTAACATTTCAGGTCCCAACATACTTAAAGGTCTGGGTGATCTTTCTGCCTAAAGGCTGGAGTTTTTCCTTACTTCAATGACATAATCACAAAAGGATTTATTAAATACAGTTATTTTTACATATATCTGTGTCTTATAAAAAGGATTACATTTTTCAAAGCCTTGAGACTATATGCAGAATTGAGTAGGATGTGAAAATTCACTGTAAACATTTTGTTTCATAACATCAGGTTTGATACAGGAGAGGCTGTTTTGTGCTCTCCCTTATTGGAAGGGTTAGAAAAACAAAACAAAACAAAGTTTAAGAATATATGGATTTGAACAAATACTTTAAAAAAAGAATATAAAAAATACAGCATACCCAAGAATTTTCTCATTATTGCATTGCCTTGTTTTAATGCCTCTGCCCTCTGTGCTGGGTCAAATACCAACCAGTCAATTACATCAATTTTTAAACGGTCCTCCTATTCATTTAATTGAAAAAGAAAAAACAAAACAAAACATCAACTTTATTATTTTCTAAGATATTCTGCAAATTAGTAAAATTAACTTACACCTGCACTTTAATGAACATAATTTTCCCTCCAGTTATACAAAATTGTGAAAGAATCTAGCTTTAGTATATGTCCACATTTAATAGCTTTCTATTAAATTACAGAAAAACTTACTGGACTGTGAATCTGGAATTGTATATTCTATGACCCACCAATTTAATCGTGATTCCTTTAAATACTACTCTTAAATTTATTTTCTTTCCTAGACAAAACTTTCATTCCTTTCTGAAAATAGTAATAAGAAAGCTACATAAGGGTTAGTATCTAGAATAATCTGATGAGCAAAAATCCAATGCTTTGGTTTTTTCTATTAAAGAAGCTTCCTGTAACATAATACTAATATAAGTAAGTCCTTACATAAGACCTTAAGCTTGCTCCTGATTTTTATAATTTAAAAGGCTTGGCTGACAAAACAGAATTCTTAAAAAAAAAAAAGCAGCCAGAGTATTTTAAGGCAGAAGTTCACCAAAGCACAGCACTTCCCTTCCCTTCTGCTTCATATTACCTCAGTAGTGCCAGTATCTAGGGCTGGGGCCAGGTCATGATGACTGAATTCACCATTATCTTTCTTTCGAATATTCTCAACTACAGTTTTTGTTATAGTAGCAATATCCAGATCTAAAGAATTTTTTGAAGAAACAAAAGCAAGAATTAATTGTTCACACTAATATTCTCTAAACAGATACAATAATTTGGGATAACCATTTTTTAAAAATATAACATAAAATGAAACACATTTTTAAAATGCCAAAATTAAAAGATATTTTATGCATGAGTTACAGTGCACCTTATTCCTAAAACCGAATTTCATTGAAATTCTCTTAAGAGAAATAAGATTTAAAAGTAGAAGGATAAATGTTACTAAAATCAAAATGATAATTTGCTTACAAAGCTCAATAGATGAAGTTCTCAATCATTCTTACCTGCTTCTTTAGCCAGTTCCAGGCAATGGTGGCGCTGTTCAAATTCTGTAACACCTTCCAAAAATAATGCATACTGGGCAACAGCAAGGTCTTGAGGCAAATGACAGGTATAAAATGCTACAAGGTTTGTATGTTTCTCATTTATTAAAAGCTAAAAAACAGAAAAAGATCAAAGTATGTAACCAGTTAAACAGAAGTTTTAGGATCAGTGGTACTTTTTTTAAAAGTTCACTTCAAAATTTCAAACATATTTAGGAGAAATTCATACAAACATAGATTTGTGCTGCTAAACAGAATAATTTTGAACTCTAAAAAAAATGAACTTTGGATAATTAAAAATCTCTTGTGGATTCTAATGAATTTCCTGTGACTGGGAATTAAAATATTATCATTTTTTTCATTAAAATAGTAAAAAATAAAAAAGAGGAACAAATGTAATAATCTGAACAATAAAGAATTAAAAAAAAAATAAAATAAAAATAAAATAGTGAAAAATAAAAATAAAAAAGGACCATATTGTGGATTCTTAAACTTTACCTGTATGTATGTCTTTAAGACCTCAATGGAAACTTCTTCCTTCATAGGAAAAAAAAGATATAATTCAATTTTAAACACAACTGCCTAGGTATATCAGCAATATATCTAATAAAAATTCTGCTATGAAATGATTTAATGATTCAATATTTAACACTGAGCAATAACTAGTGCTTAGCAAAGTCCATGCATTGCCTGATTTAACCATACCATATTCTCTGTGAGTAGTTACTATTATTCACATTTTACAGAGAAAGAAACTAAGACCTATGGAGGTTTTCTTTACCCAGAATTAAAAAACTGTAAGCTGATGGGTAAGGCTGTAAACCCAGGATTCTTACTCCAAAACCCAAGCTTTTAACTACTGTATCATTCTGCCTCCTACATTCACTCTAACCAAAATGTTATTAATCATTTAGGAAAAGAGAAAAAAAAAAAAGAAAACAAAGGTTTACAATCTCATATAGAATTTAGTCTGGTTCAGTTAGCTTAGCTGGTTGATTCAGAGTTGGGTATTACTGAGGATTAAAGTTCCGAATTTACCAGAAACCAGAAGAACATCAGCATTCTGCAGCGGCGGATTAGAACCCTAAGGGGTCACCCACAGGGAGACTGTACAGAATACTTTGGCACCCCCATCACCAATTGTAGAAAACCACAACAAAAAGCAGTGTTTTCCTGATGACAGGTGTAAAGCATCAGCCTTCCAGAGAAGGGTAATGGTTCACTTTTATTTACTTTTGTTTGTAGTCCCAGCGTGCGAAAAAACAAAATGAGATGAGTCATGAAGCGGAGGAGGTGTCCAGGCAGGTTATTTCTGCTTTTGGAAAGCCATTTGCTAAACTCATCCATCAAACCTGTAAGCCATCAAAGAAAAGATTCAACAACAGGGATAAAAAACAACAACAAAAAAGTTAAATAAACATCACTAAAAACATTTACCACATCCCTCTAGTGCAGGGGTGGGGAAACTTTTTGACTCGAGGGCCACAATGGGTTCTTAAACTGGACCGGAGGGCCGGAACAAAAGCATGGATGGAGTGTTTGTGTGAACTAATATAAATTCAAAGTACATAAAAGGGTATGGTCTTTTTTTTTTTTAGTTTTTTTCATTTCAATCCGGCCCGTGGGCCGTAGTTTGCCCACGGCTGCTAGTGCTATGAAATCACTATCTCATTGTTAATAGCCATCACATAACACAGTCTCTGGATGAAACCCAAACTTTATAACAATTAAGTGGATAGTTGCATTTAAATAGGCTGACATTTATACAGATTAAAAGATGAGGTAAGTCATATGCATTGCTTTGACAATTTTTTACATTATTATAAGACAACAAGGAATTCATACAAAGTAAACTAAAATTATAATATCTTACCATCAATGTCTCCCAGGATAAGGAATTTTTGAACTATATGATAATGCTCTTGATTCTCTTCCAGAACTCTCTGAAAAAAATTTTTACATTTTCCATAAATCTTCTAGTGGTCATTCTGTAGTATGTACTCATTGTTAAACTAAAAATGTCACAAACTTCTGAAAATACATATATAAAGAAAAAGTTGGAAATGAAAGATTTTAGAAAACTAAAACAAAATAAAATATGGAAAGAATTCTGCTTCTGAATATACTTAAGACTTACAAATCGAGGACTGAACAATATTTTTGAAAGCAGAGAAGTATGATAAAATGACTTAATCTCTGTGAATGCTATTATTAAACTTTAATTTTTATATTTTACTACTATTTTCTTTGGCACTCCATGGTGGACTAGAAAGGAAGGGCTTTAGTGAAATAAATTATAAAGATTTCTATCGACATGAACAGCATTCTTTGGGTAGTCTCTTCAGCACATGGCACTAAGAGTAATAAAAAACCATCAAAATAGTGATTAGGCACAGAGGAGAAAAAAACATTCACAGGTCACTGGGAGATGGATTTCTTGTAGCAAATAGTTTATTTTTTTGTCAAATATCTAAAATTTTTATTTAGTTCACATTTTCTTTCAGTATTTATTCTTTTTACATTTGAACCATTGCTTCATCTGCAATTTATTTTAATACATGGCATGAGGTAGGGATCCTGCTTTGTTTTCTGTCTAGATGGAAAGTCAATTATGCCCATACTGTGAATCTAAAGAAACCATCCCTTTTTCTCTAATATGAAAGGTTACCAGTATCATTTACGTTCTCATCTATACTTGGATTTCATATGAACTTTTGTATTCCTGTGTCAATGCCATACTGTTTTCCTTTTTAAAAAAATCTTTATTGTTGAGAGTATTACATATGTCCCCATTTCTTTCCTCATTGACCTCCTCCAGCCTGTCCCCGCCTCCCACCCCAGGCCTTCACCACACTATTGTCTGTTTTGCTGTATCTCTCCATTAAGTTTTATTATGAAGACAACTATCCCATAACTATTGTTCTTTTCTAATTTCTCTTCTTTTTCTTATTCCTCTATTTGGAAATTTTCTGTCTAGAAATAATCCCCTAAAGCACTAACTTTCTATGTTAACTTTGGAATGAATGACATTTACTAATGATTAAGTCTTTTCATCTAGGAATGTGGTATATCTATTTATCTGTGTTTTTCTTTTTAATTTTTATTTACTGATTTTATAGAAAGGAAGGGGAAGAGAGAGAGAGCAACACTGATCTGTTGTTCCACTTATTTATGCATTCATTGGTTGCTTTGTATATGTGCCCTGACTGGGGATTGAACCCGCAACCTTGGCATATAGGGATGTCGCTCTAATCAACTATCTGACCAGGGCCATCACGTTTTTCAATAAGATTCTACAGTTGTCTTTAGGAAGGTTCTCAAACCTTTGGTTAATTTTTAATTCTAGGTATCTTATAGTTTTAGTCAACAATTTAAATGGCACTATTGGGAAGGAAGGCTATATCCTTTTTGAACTAGTTGTAACAAATATAGAGGCTATGACTTTTTTGTAACTTTTTTTTGAACTTTAGATGAACAAATTCTTATCTTATTAATTCTATGGAGTTTTGAGTTTCTAGATTTACATTTTTATCATATGAAAAATTTCCTTCCTTTCCAATATTTAGATCTATTCCTTGACTTTCTTATTTTATTCTCATTAGCTGGTATCTCCAAAATAATAAACTGGCAATAAACCTTTGACAGAAAAAGCATTAATTTCCTTACTATACAAAGAACTCATTATACAATAAGGAAAAGACAAAACCCAATAGAAAAATAGGTAAAAGATCTGAACAGGAAATTCACAGGTGGTCAATAAACATAGGAAAACTTGCTCAGCCTTCTGAATGCACAGAAAAATGAGTAGAACAGTACACTCCTATTATCTTTTAAAAATATATATATATTTTTATTGATTTCAGAGAGGAAGGAAGAGGGAGAGAGAAAGAGAAACATCAATGATGAGAGAGAATCATTGATCAGCTACCTCCTGCACGGCCTCTGCTGGGGATCAAGCCCACAACCTGGGCATGTGTCCTAGACCGGAATCAAACCCGGGACCCTTTAGTCCACAGGCTGATGCTCTATCCACTGAGCAAAACCAGCTAAGGTGGTACATTCCTATTTTCTACCTAATGTGATGGATGGGCAAAAAATAAAAAGGGTGATATCTGGGACCAGTGAGAATGCAGGGAAATGGACACACTAATAAATTACTTGTGGGGGTATGAATCAATTTCTACAACCAGTTAATAAATTCAATATACATACACCTTTTAAACAGCAACCCTGCTTTAAGGAAACCTATCCTAGAGAAACAGGACTAGTAGATAAGCATACACACACACACACACACACACACACACACACACAAATGTTCATTACAGTGCTAGAAACAACCTAAATATCACCAAAAGTGGGATGATTTAAAAATCATACATCATTATACAGAATATTATGTATCTATTAAAAAGAATAAGTTGAGTTGTTAAATCTGTATCTACTAACTTGGAGTATCATTAAATGAAAAAACACACACAATAGAAGTTGTAATGTATATGTACTATAAGAAAAGCCATAACAAAACCCAAAATCGTACAGCAGAATATCTACATTATTTCTACATATTTGTAAGACTATGGAGAAACATATGGAAGAATACATATCAATTTGCTTTACCATCTCAGGGGAATGAGAATAACCACAAAAGTGTTGAGAGGAAATTATAAAAGTTTTATTATTGGGCTAGAGGCCCAGTGCACAAAATTCGTGCACAAGGTGTGTGTGTCCCTCAGCCCAGCCTGCACCCTCTCCAATCTGGGACATCCCTCTCACAATCCAGGACTGTTGGCACTGAACCATTTGCCTGCCTGCTTGCCTGATCACCCCCTAACCACTCCCCTGCCAGCCTGATTGATGCCTACCTGCTCCCCTGCCAGCCCGATTGCCCCTGTCTTCCCCTGCCAGCCTGGTCACCCCTAACTGCTTCCCTGCTGCCTGGTCGCCCCTTACTGTCCTCCCCTGCAGGCCTGGTTGCCCCTAACTGCCCTTCCCTGCTGCCCCGGTCACCTCTAACTGCCCTTCCCTGCTGCCCCGGTCACCTCTAACTGCCTGCCCTTGCTGGCCTGGTCGCCCCCAACTGCCCTCCCCTGTTGGCCCGGTCACCCCTAACTGCCCTCCCCTGCAGGCCCGATTGCCCCTAACTGCTCTCCCCTGAAGGCCTGGTCCCACGCAACTGCCCTCCCCTGCCAGCCTGGTCCCCACCAACTGCCCTCCCCTGCAGGCCTGGTTGCCCCCAACTGCCCTCCCCTGCAGGCCTGGTTGCCCCCAACTGCCCTCCCCTGCAGGCCTGGTTGCCCCCAACTGCCCTCCCCTACAGGCCTGGTTCCCCCCAATTGCCCTCCCCTGCTGGCCATCTTGTGTCCACATGGGGGCGCCATCTTTGACCACATGGGGGTGACAATCTTGTGTGTTGGAGTGATGGCCAATTTGCATATTACCTCTTTATTATATAGGACTAGAGGCCCGGTGCACAAAAATTTGTGCACAGGAGGGCGGGGTCCCTCAGCCTGGCCTGTGGCCTCTCGCAGTCTGGGCACCAGCACCCCTCGAGGGATGACCACCTGCTGGTTTAGGCCCGCTCCCCAGGAGGTTGGGGCTAAGATGGCAATCAGACATCCCTCTGGCAGCCCGGCAGCCCTCAGGGGATGTCCATTTGCCAGTGGAGAGCAGGCCTAAGCTGCAGTCTGACATCGTTAGTGCTGCTGAGGAGGCGGGAGAGGCTCCCACCACCACTGCTGTACTGGCAGCCGTCAGCCTGGCTTGTGGCTGAGCAGAGCTCCCCCTGTGGGAGTGCACTGACCACCAGGGGTTAGCTCCTGCATTGAGCGTCTGCCCCTTGGTGGTCAGTGTGTGTCATAGCGATCAGTCATTTCTAGTCTTTCTGCTGTTAGGGTCAGTTTGCATATTACCCTTTTACTAGATAGTATAGAGGCCTGGTGTATGGGTGGGGGCCGGCTGGTTTGCCCTTCAGGGGTGCCACTGGGGTGCCTGCCCAGCCTGGGTGAGGGGCTGATGGCTGTTTTCAGGCTGGCCACACCACCTTTAGGGTGGGGGGTCCCCACTGGGGTGCCTGGCCAGTCTGGGTGAAGGGCTGAGGGCCATTTTCAGGCTGGCCAAGCCTCCCCAGCGACAGAAGCTCCCAGCCTCTCCTTTTTATCTTTTTTTTTCTGGGATTTATTTACCTTCTATAATTGAAACTTTGTAGCCTGGAGTGGAGCTCAGAGCCGGCAAGGGCGGGTGGGAGGGAAAGCCTCCTGCGCTCCAGCTCCGTGGTCACGGCTGGCCGAAAGCAGGTATCTGGGGTTTATTTATCTTCTATAATTGAAACTTTGTTGCTTTGAGTGTAGCTTACAGCAGGCCGTGTCAGGTGGGGAACCTTGGCTTCCTCCATCACTGGAACAAGCAAGACTCCTGCTCATTCCAGCTCCGTGGCTGCCGGCCACCATCTTTGTTGGCAGTTAATTTGCATATCTCACTGATTAGCCAATGGGAGGTGTAGCGAAGGTATGGTCAATTACCATGTTTGTCTATTGTTAAATAAGATTACTTTGCTCCAAGGACATATGTTATTACTTTGGTCATATAAAATTTTTTAAAGAGCATTACTTTAAAAATATTAGATTATTTTAAGATCTAGGAAAAGTTTTATTATTTTCAATTATGTGTCTTTATTTTTCAAAAGAAAAGGGATAAATTAGCTTACATACATACTATATATTTAGGTGAGACCAATCCTAAACCAAAGAAACAGAAATGTTGTATTACTTAAATATGCAATTACGCTTTTTTGCTTTTAAAGACTATCCCTCATTTGGATAATAAGTGAGGAAAAGAAGGGAGAAGATAACAAGGTTTCACATATTTTTTTGCCTCCCAGCTACAGTGCACAATAGCAGAACATTTATTGTTTCCTATTTCAGCTAACGTAAAATATTCATATTAATATTTACCTTTTTATCAGTAGCTTGAAGTTCTTCAAAAACCTTTTCTAAGGTCCAACTTCAAGAGAAAGAACAGGAAAGGGATAAAATAATATTAATAATATGAACATATGAACAAGGAATAAAAAATAAAACTTTAGAGTATACTAAAAATCACCATGACTATCACAAACCAACAAACTCACTTTGTTTCCAAATATTCTCTAGGGAGTTCTTCAGTTTCATCCAGAGTTATTACTGATGTCCGGATCTCCTGTTCCACCAGACTGTCCACCATCACTCGAAAATAGGCCCACACTGTGTCTTCCCAGGTGTCACAGACAGGAAGAAGCTTTTCCCCCAATCCAAAACAAAAACACGTAGACACAGTCAACAAAAAAAGAAAGGAAAGCAGTTACATCCATGGATACGAACTATAAAGCCACTATAATCACAAAATATTACGGACTGCAATGTAAAATAGCATAACAAACACCCCACCCATTCCCTGTCAAACCACATCTTCTAAGTTTGAACTATTAAGATTTTTCCATACTGAGTTCAATTTTCTATGCTGCTATATGATAGGATTTCCACTAATATAGCATACCTCAAAATGGATGTAAAATGCATGGGGTAATAGGGTTACACATAGGATTGTTAGGCCTCAGTGGTACACTTCTTCATAAAGCTATGCATTCTATAAGTCATCAGTAAATGTATGTTGTAATTAAACATAATTCTTAGAAACTGAAGTCAGATTTCATGTATTAAAGCACCATTTAGAGTATGGGGTACATCATATCAAAAATCTTGAGTCATTCTATTGCGTGATTATTTTTATCATTGTTACTCTTAAAAAGCAGCTGAAGTTTATGATTTATTAATATAATTAGAATATTTTATGTATCTGATTTCATTCCATAGGAAAAAAGATTAAAATAGATTACATACCTGTTTGAGATTTCCACTTAAAGCAGCATAAATTGCTCTCTCATATCTATTAAAAAGCTCCTGAAATAAAATAGAAATAAATTTGGAGAACTATTTTTCTTAACATGTCAATTTCTTTCATAATCGAGTTTGGCAATATCTTCCAAACTGAACTTATTTGATAGTTTCTAAACTTTAGTGAAAGATCTGGTGGGATAATAAGAGAAAGAATCCCACCCAGGCGTGGCTCAGTGGTTGGGCATTGACATATGAACCAGGAGGTCACAGTTCAATTCCCAGTCAGGGCACATGGCTAGGTGCAGGCTCAATGCCTGGGGGCCTGAAAGACGCAGCCAATCAATGATTCCGTCTCATCATTGATGTTTCTATCTCTCTCCCTCTCCCATCCTCTCTGAAATCAATAAAAATATATATTGGGGGGAAAAAAGAGAGAGAGGATCCCTTAGTCTGATGATATAGTCAATGCTGACATCTGTAGGAGAAGACAAACATCTAACTTTCAAATACAGGATAAAAGCAGATCCAAGTCTATGGATTCTTTATTTATAATAGTCCAATTTTAGTCCAAATAGAATGTGTATTAGTGTTGTCAGCTAGAAAGTTCCTAAATATCTAATATACCTAATACTGGCCTAAAAACATCAAAACAAAGCACTTGGACCCGCATCAGTTTGCATCAAATTCCTAAACAGAATTCATTATATTCATCAAATGATTCCTTTTTACTTCCAGAATCTATTAATGGTACTTCCAGTTTTCTTATCATCCACACAAGAGACTTCAGAGACTCTCACTATCTGAGCCCTCCTTCTGTCTCCAATTACTTGTCCTGACCATTCTTGCTCCCTCCCTTTCCACTTTCAATATTATTCTAGGACAGGTCCTTATCACTTAGTATCTGAATAATTCTAACAGGTTCCTATATAGTTTCTTGGCCTTTAGTCCAATCAATTATAAACCTATTTTCCACTGCTAGGCTAATCTTAACACTGCTGTCCCGTGTCCTTGAGGTTTCAATGGTTCACCACTATCTATGATAAGAACCCTCTCATTCCTTAGAACAGCACTCGAGGACCACACTGCCTGTTCTTAATTCACCTCTTTCATCATCTTTCCATTACAGTCAGTTCTGCTACAATGCTTGTTTTGAAAATGTAAATTTGTTTCAATGCAATTGATATATCAAGGAACAATCTGAACAAAACACAATTTTCCCATTTGATTATGCACAATTTCATCCTCAAGAAAGACGAAGTGAATGTAGAAAACTACACTCAGCTGAACTGGCTACTTAGACATATACAAACATCTACCAGCCACCTCAGTTCATCAGGTGTGTTATCAGCTAAACTGACCCACAGAGTGTTATAATCTTCTGTTTGATTTCAGATAACCTCATAAGTTGGAATCCTCCGACCCCCAATTCCACAAGCAAACTTTAGGTCTCTTTCAAGGTAAAGTGCCACATTTATTATAGTATTTATGTCTTTTCTAACCATTTAAGTGTGAAACTGTTTCTATTAAGTTTTTATCTTTTTATGTATCACTGATGGTTTTTCAGTATTGTATTCTTAACTCCTTTTCCCCCAAAAGCCCTGTGGGTTTTTGTACAATTTTGCATGCTACAGTGAATTTTAGGAATGCACAAGTCACATCATAACCTATGCATCCTACCTAGAATTCCTTATTTTCATGCCCAACAGCCCAAATCCTACTAATTGTTAAAGGTTCAATTTAACTCTCTCTCCTGGGAACCAGCTTTAGTCCAAAGCTCATTTTCAGGATTCACTGGTCCTCCTTTATATTTTTGCCTTATATCAATTTTTAATCCTTATTACTTAGTGTCTGAATAATTCTGATTAGTACTTAAGTCTGCCAATTCCTCAATATGACTAAAAGTTCTTGAAAGCAAGAACTTTAACCTTAGACTAATCTGAGCATCTAGTAGGCCTTCAATTAATTAGAGTAAAAGTCAGTAATAGTAAATATTTTATTATATCTTACATCTTCTGCCATTCTCCAACAGCTTATTTTCCAAATGCATCTATATGGATTCCCTTCAACAGGCTCTAATTCTGTTCCTGTAAAACAGTTAAAGAAATAAAATATATAGTTTAAAATGAGATCATTCATTGATTTCTAAAAACAAAAGCTATATTTCACAAAGACTGGCATTTAGAGCTAAGAAACTATATGTCCCCAGCTCTCAGAATAAAATCTACTAAAATACCTCCATTAACATTAGGGTCATGATAGAGCTTCCAGCCTTCAAGTGTTGCAGCTCTCCATGCCTGACCACAACGTTTACAGAGCCGCTGTGCCTTCAGAAACAAGAAGAGCAGTTAGTCATATAACCAGTGCAGTGCTGGGAAAGTCCTAATGCTTTATAGAAAAGTGTAAGCGATGTGTGACAGGATTAAGTAACTTATGACATGTTACAAAGGATAATGTGGACAACTAGAAATGGCATTTCACTTTATCACCATATGCATGTCTTCCTATTTTCTCTGCCTTTCTTTTCCTAATAATCCCTTTGCTCTGATTTTGGACTTATCAACAGGTTCCCATGGAGCCCACAGGCATTTAATTCTGCTAGAGACAAATGGGGCTAAAGAGGTTGATTACCCTCAATTTATGTAAAAGTATTACAAAAGCATTGTTAGTTTCTAGATTAGAATGACAGGGTGCTATTGTTCATTCACCCTATTGACAATATTTCTTTATGTTAAGTGTGGCCAATCAAATGAGCTCACTATGACAGTCAGACAGAAAGGTTTTTGTTGTTCCATCATCTCCTCAGGAACTTTCTCTTCCCCATTCTTACTTAGCTTATATGGTTTGAGTAGGCCTAATCCCATATCTGAACTCTAGGGTTAGGCATATGATTTAACAAGAATCACCCCAGGGCTCTTGCTGAAGATACTGAGAAAGAGATACACTCCTTCTGCTGGGATTGCTAGCTGGCAGGAAGATGTAAACTGCTGGTGGCCATCACAGATGCAAGAAGTGACTTCTTGAGAATGAAGTCAGAGAAGAAGGCGGAGCCAAGAGATAGTATCCTAATGACATCTTCTGAGTCCCCGAATCCTGCTTCAGCCAGACTTAACCCTCTGTACTTCCCTATCCCATGAGCCAATTAATTTCCCTCTTGTAAGTAATATAAGTTGGGTTTCTTGAACCTAAAAAACCTAATGAATACAACCTGTTAAAGAATATCTCAAACACTACTCTGGATTGGTGACTTTAAAACATTATGAAATAAATAAATTATAAAAGCTGTGCAGAAACATGGAAAAATGTTTTGATAGGCTATATAAAAATAAGATTAAAAACTGAATCTAAAACCTTGAAAACATTCTAAATGAAATAAGCCAAACATAAAAGGACAAATATTACATGATTCCACTTATATGTAACTAGAGGCCCGGAACTCGTGCAAGAGTAGGTCTTCCTTCCCCTGGCTGCCGGCACCGGCTTCCCTCTGGCACCCGGGACCCGGGCTTCCCTAAGGCTGCCAGCAAGCACCAGGACTCGGGCTTCCCTCGCAGCCCTGGCTTTGTCCAGAAGGACATCCGGTCTAATTAGCATATTACGCTTTTATTATTATAGACTAGAGGCCCGGTGCACAAAAATTTGTGCACTCGGGGAGGGAGGGGGGGGTCCCTCAGCCCGGCCTGTGCCCTCTCCCAGTCTGGTACCCCTCGGGAGATAACGACCTGCTGGCTTAGACCTGCTGCCGGGTGGCAGAGGGCAGGCCCAATCCCTAGGTGCAGCCCCTGGTCGGGCTCAGAGCAGGGCCATTTGGGGAGTTGGGGCACCGCCCCATGTCATGCACAGAGCAGGGAGGATCAGGAGGTTGCGATGCCACCCTCAGTCATGCTCAGGGTAGGGCTGATTGGGGGGTTGGGGCACCGCCCCCTGTCACACTCAAGGCAGGGTCGATGGGGAGGTTGCGGCGCAACCCCCTGTCACGCACAGAGCAGGGCCAATCAGGGGGTTGGGGCGCTGGCCCCTGTCACTCACAGAGCAGAGCCCATCAGAGGGGTTGGGGCGCCGCCACTCTCACACTCAGGGCAGGGCCGAAGGGGAGGTTATGGCTCTACCCTGTCACACACAGAGCAGGACCCGTTGGGGGGGGAGGGGGAGGGGGTTGGGGCACCACACCCTGTCGCACACAGAGCAGGGCTGATCAGGGGGTTGGGGTACTGCACCCTGTCACACACAGAGCCGCAGAGTGATCAGGGGGTTGGGGAGCTCCCCCCTATCAGGCACAGAGCAGGGCTGATCAGGGGGTTGGGGCGCCTTCCCCTGTCCCGAACAGAGCAGGGCGGATAGGGAGGTTGTGGCCCCGCCCCCTGTCGCACACAGAGCCGCAGGGCGATCAGGGGGTTCAGGGGGTTTGGGCACTGCCCCCTGTCACACTGATGCCGGTGCCGGGAGGCCTCGCGGCTCCGCTGATCCCCGTGCACTGGGTGTGTGTGTGGGGGGGGGGGAGTGTCCCTCAGCCCAGCCTGCCCCCTCTCACATACTGGGAGCCCTCAGGCGTTGACCCCCATCACCCTCCAATCGCAGGATCGGCCCCTTGCCCAGGCCTGATGCCTCTGGCCTAGGCGTTCAGCCCAGGCAGTGGGGACCCGCAGCTGCAGCGGCCCCGCGATCGTGGGCTTCGCTTTAGGCCCAGGCAAGGGACCCCTAGCTCCCGGGACTGCCAGCTTCGACCATGCCCAGCTCCCATCACTGGCTCCACCCCTACTTCCTGCTATCACTGGCCAGGGCGGAAAAGGCACCTGATTCTCCGATCATGGCTGGGGGGCAGGGCAAAGGCCGCCTTTGCCCTGCCCCCCAGCTCTTAGCTCCCCCCTGGGTTTCCGATCACTGTCAGTGGCAGGGGACTTCTTCCTGCTTTCCCTTTGGCCTCCCTGCATTGTGCCTACATATGCAAATTAACCGCCATCTTGTAGGCAGTTAACTGCCATCTCAGTTGGCAGTTAATTTGCATATAGCCCTGATTAGCCAATGAAAAGGGTAGCTTGTACGCCAATTACCATTTTTCTCTTTTATTAGTGTTGATATCTAGACGAGGCAAATTCATAGAGACAGAAAGTGGGTTAGAGATTAGCAGACACTGGGGGAAGAAGGAAATGGGGAGTTACTGCATAATAGTTAATAGAGCTTCTGTTTGGGGTGATGAAAACTTTTGCATATAGAGGCAATAGTTTCACAATGTTGCGAATGTAATTAATGCCACTGAAATGCACACTTAAAAATAGTTAAAAAGACAAATTTTGTTATATATATATATATATATATATATATATATATATATATATATATATCTTGCCTCAATAAAAAAAATTTAATATTATACTAAAATCATTGAAGTATGTACCTTAAATGGGTGAATTGTATGGTATGTGAATTATATCTCAATAAAAATGTTAAAAGAAAAACAAACGCTGAATGTATACTATGATTACAATTATGTTAAAAAGTTATACAAGAAAAAAGCTTTAAGTAAATACAAAAACCTACGATCTGGGGTAATGTAAACGTAGAGGGACCTGGAAAGTTCTTGTTTCTCATGTCTTCAGTAATGTGATCATTTTCTGCTTTCTGCTTTTTGTTTGCCCTTACCTTTCCTAGTTCTTACACACGCACACACGCCTGGCAGAGTGGCTGGGACTTAAATATTTTCTGAGTAAATGAATGTATGAAATCACCTTCTTTTATTAATTAAAAGAATGATGCTTATTAACCCAAGACTATTAATAAAAGAAGTTACTTAATATATGCTAATGGTTTATAACCCAGAACAAACAACAATTTGAATTAATTCAAAAAGGTCATCACCAAGAGTACTGCAAAAGATGTACAACATAATATCTAAAGCTAGAAGCTCCCATGCATCAGACTGCCTCATCTAGTAAGTTGTCTAATTAGATACTTAACATTCTTCAGGCAAACCTCATTTTATTGTGCTTCACTTTACTGCACTTCATAGATGTTGCAGTTTTTACAAATTGAAGGCAAGACCCTCTACCATCAAAAAGATTACCACTCGCTTTATCATAGTGTTCTGGAACAGAACCTGCAATCTCTCAGAGGTATGCCTATACATTCAAGATCTTAAAATTCACAAAGGAGATTAATTTTAAAGAGGTGAGATTGAAAGGAGGAAATCTGAGGGCCATGATGATCTTCAAATGCATCTTTTCAGTGTCACCTGAAAGAGCAATTTGGGGCAGACTTATTCTCAACTCTTAAAAATCAGAACTGGAAATAATGGAAATATGCCTAGGGAGGCAAAGTCTGACTTCTTAAAAAATTTTGTCTATTAAGAGTTGTGCAAATTAGAGTGCAGTGCCCCTGAGGCAATGTGTTTCTTATCACTGAAAATGTTCAAACAGCAATTACATCTAGATACATTGAGAAGGCATACTAGGTGGTCACAAAGATCCCTTTCAACTTAAGAGTCTATGCCTTTTTAAAATTGGACAAGCACAGAGTACACAATTTACCTCTTCTGTCATTCCAGCACGGATTAGAGTGAAAAGATATTTGAGTAATCGAACTTCATCTTCTCTATCCAGATCATCAAGGGGCATTTTCTGTCTTATGGGAGCATCAGGGTCCTATAAAAACAAAACAAAAAAAACAATTGTAAGTCCTTTGTACTCACATTCATTTATTTATTTAATATATTTTATTGATTTTTTTACAGAGAGGAAGGGAGAGGGATAGAGTTAGAAACATCGATCAGCTGCCTCCTGCACACCCCCTACTGGGGATGTGCCAGTAACGCGGAATCGAACCTGGGACCTTTCAGTTCGCAGGCCGACACTCTATCCACTGAGCCAAACTGGTTAGGGCTGTACTCACATACATTAAACACATCAAGAGATGATAAGTCTCTCCTGAATATATTACTGAAATAAATTCACTTACGATTTAGTTAATTAACAGGAATGAAAGTGTCACAAGTGTTCCAAATAGCCACACAACTGCCTACTGCCCATTTCAAATAGACTCCTTTGGCCAACAAAAGTGTATGCCTAGGTCAGGAAAAGTGGAAATACCACTAGCTTAGCCCAGCCCAACCCAGTAACTCTAGAATGATACTCATAATTCAAGATGACTTGATCTTTACCCTGATACAGTAGCAACTACATGGCAAGCTAATTCTAAAAAATGAGGACAGAGGAGAAACTGAAGGAATCTCAATCTATTTTGTGACTAGAAAGGGCTAGTTGGTAGTTTCTGATAACCTATGTGAAGAGAGCCCATTATGGGGTTAATGCAAGATAAAACACACCAACACCGAATGAAACAAACAGATTTTGAATAAATAAATCCACTCCACCCCCTCCCCAAAACAAACAAACAAACCCATCAGTTATTCCTTCCTACTACCTTTCACAGATAGAAAGAAATGTACTTTTTAACATTTGGGATAATATAATGTTCTCACTTTTAAGCCAAGAGCACCATGATCTGCATGTTGAATTTTACATGGAAAACTATTTTAATGTGACTTAAAAAAGGAAATAATTCTTATTCCAATGCTACTGTTTATGGCAATGTGAATATACAGAAATTGAAATGCATAATAGGTTTGGCTATTTTCACAAATACTTTGCAGACAGATATAATCATTCAATTTTGGGATATGGTCTCTTTCTGGAAAAAGGAAACCACTACTTTCCAGATAAGAGAAAATTACTTTCAGTTGCTTGCTACTAAGTAGTTTAGCTATAATTTATTCCAAAATCTTCTAACAGTTTCCAAACAATTTTCATCAAATATCACTTTTGTGCCTGACCCATGTGGCTCTGTGGTTGAGCGTTTGACCTAATAATCAGGTGGTCATGGTTCGATTCCTGGTCAGGGCTCATGCCCAGGTTGCGGGCTTGATCCCCAGTTGGGGGCATGAGGGAGGAAGCTGATCAATGATTCTCACTCATCATTGATGTTTCTCTCTCTCCCTCTCCCTTACTTTTGTTACCAAGTACAATTTTATCAATTTTTTCAACTGTTACTTATTTCTCCCACTGTTCACTATAAATATTTATCACATGCTGCCTCCTGTCACAAAGTTCTATTCCTTTATTTCTATAGACTCCTGTTCTTTTCAAATCCACTGTTACTCATGTCTGAGAATGACCTTTCTAACCTCAAGCTAATTCACAAAGCTTTATTTTTCCCCCTGCTTTCTATATGAAAGACCTTTCATAGGTCATCATCAAATAGTTCAAGAATCAAACCTTGCTGTAAGACCAAAATTAATTTGTTATTAATGCTGGAAAATCAGGAACACTTCTATACCTTCTTTTAAAATTTCTAACTCATAGGTCACAGATATGTTCAAATACATGTCATCAAATTTAAATGCATCTTAGTAGTTTTAGAGTTAGTTTGTGCAAATCTTCAGGAAACAAAAGCAAAGATCCAACTCTTAAAAAAAAAAAAATCTACGAGAGATGCAAATCAAAACGACAATGCGTTATCATCTCACACCTGTCAGAATGGCTATCATCAACAAATCAACAAACAACAAGTGTTGGAGAGGATGTAGAGAAAAGGAACCCTTCTGCACTGCTGGTGGGAATGCAGACTGGTGCAGCCACTGTGGAGAACAGTATGGAGCTACCTCAAAAAACTAAAAATGGAACTCCCATTTGACCCAGTGATCCCACTACTAGGAATATATCCCAAGAAACCAGAAACACCCATCAGAAAGGATATATGCACCCCTATGTTCATAGCAGCACAATTCACCATAGCTAAGATTTGGAAACAGCCTAAGTGCCCATCAGCAGATGAGTGGATTAGAAAACAGTGGTACATCTACACAATGGAATACTATGCTGCGGTAAAAAAAAGGAACTCTTGCCTTTTGCAACAGCATGGATGGAACTAGAGAGCATTATGCTAAGTGAAATAAGCCAGTCAGAGAAAGATAAATACCACATGATCTCACTCATTTGTGGATTATAGAGAACAACATAGACTGATGAAAAGGGACAGACCCAAAGACTGAGAAACAGCAATCAGGCTATCAATCCCCAGAAGGAAAGTAGGGGAGGGCGGGGGTAAGGGGAAGAGATCAACCGAAGGACTTGTATACATGTATATAAGCCAAACCAATGGACATGGACAACAGGGGGATGGGAGCATGAGTGTGCGGGACGGGGGGCGGGGAGGTTGGGGGTTAATGGGGGGGATGAGGACACATTTGTAATACCTTAACTAATAAAAAAAAAAAATCACCTAACTTTGAAGACAACTTTCCTTATTTTTCTTCACTTTTTCTTCTTTTTTTTGAAGAGAACTTTCATTTCAAAGAACACTTACCAATTCAGTGACAAGAGTACGGACACTTCCTATATAAGATAGCTGCCGCTGTTTCAAGGTATGCAGAGTATTTTCCCTGAGAGAAAAAGAACAATTTCTTTTTAAGGAGCAATTCTAATAGGTTTATTTAAAAAAAAAATCAAGTCAAAGTTAAAAAGAGTATAAACTCAGAAAAACAAGCAAAAATGCTAAGTATAAAAGGGCATTTTATATTTTAGCACAGATGAGTAATGACATTGAGCATTTTCATGTCCTTATTGGCCATTCATCTACCGTTATTTGCTTTTGTGAGGTATCCATCTAAATCTTTGCTCTTTTTATTATTGGGTTATCTTTTATTACTGAGTTATAGTTCTTTATGAACTATGGGTTCTATGTTTCTTCCAGTCTGTGGCTCACCACTAATTTATTTTCTCAATGCCTTTTAGTGAGAAGTTTTAATTGATGAAGTCAAATCAATTTTGACCCCTGATTATTGCTTTCTGTGACCTAAGAAAGAAACACTTGCCTATCCCCTAGTCATAAAGATTCCTCCTATATTTTCTTCTAAAAGCTTTATGGTTTTGATTTTTACATTTAGCACTATGATCCATCTTGAATTAATTGTTCAGTATTTTTCACATAGATACCAAGTTTTTCTCAGTTTGTTGAACAGAGAGTCCTTTCCTTATCTGATTGCTTTGATTGCTTTGTTGAAAACCAAATGACCATATAAGTGTGGTCTATTTTGGGGTTCTCTATCCTGTATTTATTTAAAACTTGCAAAGACCTTAACAGGGCATTTTAACTAAAATTTTTTTTCTGAAAATGAAAATTCCTGTTTTGCTCAGAAAAATCACAAATATTGAAGATTTAATTTTAAATAAACACTCAGTAACACTAATTACCTAGTTAACCAGAGGAAAAAATATAATTGACTTGCAGACTTTGTACATATAATATTACTGAATTCAAAGGCAATCTGAACTTTTTCTTCAAATCTTGAAATAAATTATCCCTTTAACTTAATGGTGCTTTCTGGTTTCAAGGGCATACAATAACTTAAAAGTATTGAAGGGTATGGGGAAAAAATTTTTTTTAAAAATTACAAATAGCTAGAAACATAGTACAAAGTGTTTTTTTTTTTAAAAATATTTTTTTAAATTGATTTCAGAGAGGAAGGGAGAGGGAGAGATAGAAACATGAAAGAGAATCACTGGCTGCCTCCTGCACGCCTCCTTTGCGGATTGAACCTGCAACCCTGGCATATGTCCTTGACCAGAATTGAACCCAGAACCCTTCAGTCCGCAGACTGATGCTCTACACATTGAGCAAAACCAGTTAGGGCCAAAGAGTCTTCTAGATCAAATAATGATTATTAAGAAAATATAGCAGGTGATTGCTTGAAAACGTGAATCAAACCATATCACATTCTTTTACTCTCAAGGTTTCCCATCACATTTAAAATAAAGTCCCAAACACTTACGTTTGCCTGCCTGTAAAAGTCCTACGTGAGATGGCTCTCTTCTATCTCATTTCTTATTATTCTTTTCTTTGCCGTGTTCACAATGGCCTCCTTATGAACAAACATTTTACCTTCTCAGGGTCTTGGCAATTTCTGTTCTTAACCAGAACACTTGTCCCCCATATTTTTGCATGGCTCACCACCTTTATTTCTTAAAAGCCTCTTGCTCTTAACTACCTGTTACTTCCTCAGAAAGGCCATCCCTAATCGCTTCTACTTAAAGTAGTACCCATTATCATCCTCTATCCAGCAACTCTGATTCTTTTTTTTTTTTCAAAACTTTTAATACCTAACAGGATATGTATTTGTTTTTCCTCTTAAACAATTACAAATCCCTTAAAGGCAGGGTTTTTATCTATTTTGCTCACAGACTGAATAAGTAGTAAGTGAATATTCATCTTTCAGTATTTGCTGAAAGAATGAATAAACAAAACCAACTTTAAGTCTTTGGAATAAAAGTTTTAACGACTTACCAATATACTGATTTTGCATAAAACTCAATATTATCAGAAAAATCTCCAATCTCATCTTTGGCAATGCTCTCTAACCAATCCACCACCAACTAGGAAAGTTAAAAAAAAAAAAAAAGAAAGTATTAACTATATAAAATCTGTTAGTATTTTATTTGTAGTACTCCGACACTTAATTTAAAAAAAAGTTTCTGATACAAAAATACCAAGTAACAATTTCTCTAATCACTATTTTTACTTTTTAAAGATATATTATGGCAAAAGAATGAAATTTTCCACAGGAATAATACAGTTCTTAATAGGCTTTCCTGGAAATACTAGGGTTATTATTTGAAAACCAAAAACAAGGTTCTTAATTCCTTTTAATTACAAATAAAAAGATCAAAAAGAAAAAATTAAGAAAAAAAGTTTTAAATTAAAACACCTTCATTTCTATGTTTCTAAAAAATATTTAAAAATTCTAGCCATACCTGACTTTGTCGGACAAGTGAATCTCTCTGAAACAACGCCTCCACAACTGCTTTTTCACTAGCATTAAGAGCCTATTAAAAAAATATTAAAGGAAGAAAAAAAAAGATGCTCTAAGAATATTATTTCAACAGGAAGGTAAAAACATACCAGAAATAAGGATATTCAACCACCATAAACATTTTACTACACAGCAAATTGGTATATTTTTCTAAGAAAAGTTTCTGTAAATAAATTTCAAACTGCTATATCAATGTGTGGCTGCTTTTACTTGATATTTTAGTTCTTTAGCTTTACTTGGAGTTTAAAATATCTATTTTCCCCAGAGATATTGTTTTAGGGCAGTGGTTCTCAACCTTCCTAATGCCGCGACCCTTTAATACAGTTCCTCATGTTGTGGTGACCCCCAACCATAAAATTATTTTCGTTGCTACTTCATAACTGTAATGTTGCTACTGTTATGAATCGTAATGTAAATATGATATGCAGGATGTATTTTCATTGTTACAAATTGAACATAATTAAAGCATAGTGATTAATCACAAAAACAATATGTAATTACATATGTGTTTTCCGATGGTCTTAGGCGACCATTGTGAAAGGGTCGTTCGACCCCCAAAGGGGTCGTGACCCACAGGTTGGCGACCCACAGGTTGAGAACCACTGTTTTAGGGGAAAATAAAATACAGAACAAAATGAAACAAACAAAAAAAATCATAATAAAGAGATGGACTCAGTCATGTGACATGTTAGAAAATTAACATCTAGAAACTTAAAAAATCTATTATTCTACACAGCAGAAATTGAGAGGTGATAAAACTTAACAATCCAAGGCTCTTAAGACCAACTTTAAGGACACCTTGACAAAAATATGAGTAAATAATATTAAACAGTATATTAAAAGGATAATAGTCCAGCTAATGTGGCTCAGCGGTTGGGCATCAACTCATGCACCAAGAGGTCACTGGTTCGATTCCCAGTCAGGGCACTGCCAGGATTTTGGGCTCAATCCCCAGTAGAGGGCTTGCAGGAGGCAGTTGATCGATGATGTGTTTCTCTCTCATCGACGTTTCTATCTCTCCCTCCCTCTCCCTTCCTGTATCTCTAAAAAACCAATCAAAAAATATATTTTTTAGAAAAGGATAATATGTAGTGATAGAACCTATAATCAATCTTATTCAAAGATTCAAGGAGAAAAGCCATAGGAACATCTGGATAGATGACAAAATGTCATTTGATAAAGATATCTTCATAAATTACAAATAGAAGAATATTTTCCTAATATGATGGAGTACTAACTAAAGCCTAGGACAAATATTACACTTAACTCTAAAACCAGAAAAACACACACACACAAAAACCTAAGTAGTAGTAAATACAGAAGAAGAGTCAAAGTTGTCACTGTTTTTAGTTACTAGGATTGCCTACCAGAAAACCAAGACAATCAGTAGAGAACTATTAAAGCTACTAAGTTCATTAAATAGCCACAAGTAAGATAAATAATCTTCCTAGACATGTATATCACTTGGTTGGCATAAAATAAGTATTTGCAGAATAAATAAATTAAAAGATTGAGAAAGCAACAAATGAACACAAAAATAATAAACAAACAAAAATTCATAAACAGACAACAGTATAGTGGTTACCAGATGGAAGGGGGGGTGGGAAATAGTAAAAGGTAAAGGGGTCAAGTATATGGTGACTGAAGATGATTTGACTTTGGATGGTGGGCACATAATGCAGTAGAAGATAATGTATTACAGAAATGTACACTTGAAATCTATAGAATCTAATTAATGAATGTCACCCAATAATTTTAGTTGAGAAGTTATTAAAATAAAAAAAATTTAGCCAGTTTGCTCAGTGGATAGAGTCAGCCTACTGACTGAAGGGTCCTGGGTTCGATTCCAGTCAAGGGCATATGCCCGGGTGGAAGGTTTGATCCCTAGTAGGGGGCGTGCAGGAGGCAGCAGATCAACGATTCTCTCTCATCATTCATGTTTCTATCTCTCTCTCTTTTTTTAATATATTTTATTGATTTTTTACACAGAGTAAGGGAGAGGGATAGAGAGTTAGAAACATCAATGAGAGAGAAACTTCAATCAGCTGCCTCCTGCACACCCCCTACTGGGGATGTGCTTCTCTCCCTTCCTCTCTGAAATCAATAAAAATATATAAAAAAATTTTTTTCAACCCATAGGTTGAGAACCACTGCTATTTAATAAAAGGTTAATATGCAAATACACCAAACGGCAGAACAACCAAACAACCAATCCAAGCATAATATGCTAATGATATGCTAAGGTTGCTCAACCACTGGCTATTACGTGCACTGACCACCAGGGGGCAGATGCCCCAACTGGTAGGTTAGCTTGCTGCTGGGGTCCAGCTAATCCAGACTGAGCCAGATGGGCCGGACACGCCTGGAGCCCTCCCACAGTCCCTCCCCAGCTCAACTGTGCACTGGTGGGTCCCTCAGCCTGGCCTGTCCCTCTCGCAATCTGGGACCCCTCAGTGGATATTGGAGAGCCAGTTTCAGCCCAATCCCGCAGGCCATCCCCTTGGGAGGGCACCAGATGCAGGGCTAATGGCTGGTGGGCACTGCTGTGGCAGCGCGAGCCTCTCCCGATGGGGACTGATTGGGCACGAGCCTGTGGCAGGCACAGTGGGGATGTGATGAGTGGGAGCAGCAGGTAGGAGCTGCAGGCAGCATTGGACTGCAGGTTCCAGCCTGATCCCTGCAGGCCATCCAGAGGGACCCCACCCGTGCACGAATTTGTGCACCGGGCCTCTAGTTATAACTTAAAACAGATAACTATAGAAGCTAAAAATTAGCTATAGAAGCTAATAAATTATAGCAGATATTACAGAAGCTAAAGAAAACATTTGACTGCATTCAAAATCTATCCCAACTCTTAGCTAGTTAGGAGAAAAAAAAATCCATAATCTGTAGTAAAACAAAGTCAGGAACGCTAACTGATATAATTGTATAGATGCTCCTAGTCAATGGAATAAAGGAAAAGAAGTAAGAAATTAGGAAGGATTAAGGAAACTATTTGTAAAATACTGCCAATATAGAAAGCCCAAGAAAATCAATGAAAAACTTACTAGAGCTGATAAAAGCTCCAAAAAAAATGGCCAATTATAAGTTTCACACATAAATCATTGAGCTATCTCACAGTTATAATTAATTATAAGATGTAATAGGAAAGAGAATCCATTCACAATAGGATTTACATAGACTTTCATAAAGAGCACAAATCTATATAAACTATATAAGATCTAAATAACTGGGGAGACATGCAATGATCATATACAGGAAAATTCAACATAAAAATGTCATTTCTCCTCAAATTAATTTACAAATTCAATATTACTGCAATAAATATCCCAATTAACTTTAAAAAAAATGGAAATTGTAATGTTCACCTGGAAAAAAAAAGTGTGCAAAAATAACCAAACATGTTTTTTAAAATGAAGGAGCCTAACCATCTGAGATATCAAAATTTCTGAGCTAGAGTGACTCAGGTGAGTAGTATCGCCTTTCAAATGAATCAATCAAGAAAACAGAAAAGATCCATGCATAAGTAATGATAAGTATATTTGTTTGATAAATGGTGTTGGGATAAATGACTTTCCATATAAAAAAGTTAAATCCCTTACATCTTTTTTTAAAAAATATATTTTTATGATTTCAGAAAGGATGGGAGAGGGAGAGAGAATTACTGATGGGCTATCTCCTGCATGCCTCTACTGGGGATCAAGCCCACAACCTGAGCATGTGCCCTGACTGGGAATTGAACTGGGACCTCCTGGTTCTTAGGTCAATGCTCAACCACTAAGCCATGCCGGCTGGGCTAAATTCTTTGCTGCTTCAGAGACAAACTTACTCCAGATGAATCCAAGAGCTTATTATATAGAAAACTAGGGGCCCGGTGCACGAAATTCGTGCACTGGGTGTGGGGCGGGGGGGAGTGTCCCTCAGCCCAGCCTGCCCCCTCTCACATACTGGGAGCCCTCAGGCGTTGACCCCCATCTCCCTCCAATCGCAGGATCGGCCCCTTGCCCAGGCCTGACGCCTCTGGCCTAGGCACCCGGCCGGGCAGCGGGGACCTGCAGTGGCAGCGGGGGGCGCCGCGATCGCGCGGGCTCCGCCCCTGCCCCTGCAGGATGCCTCTGGCTGAGGCGTCCGGCTCGGGCAGCGGGGACCCGCAGCTGCAGCGGCCCCGCGATCGTGGGCTTCGCTTTAGGCCCAGGCAAGGGACCCCTAGCTCCCGGGACTGCCAGCTTCGACCGTGCCCAGCTCCCATCGCTGGCTCCACCCCTACTTCCTGCTATCACTGGCCAGGGCGGCAAAGGCGCCTGATTCTCTGATCATGGCTGGGGGGCAGGGCAAAGGCGGCCCCAGGGCTGCCTTTGCCCTGCCCCCCAGCTCTTAGCTCTGCCCTGGGTTTCCGATCACTGTCAGTGGCAGGGGGCTTCTTCCTGCTTTCCCTTTCGCCTCCCTGCATTGTGCCTACATATGCAAATTAACCGCCATCTTGTTGGCAGTTAACTGCCAATCTTAGTTGGCAGTTAATTTGCATATAGCCCTGATTAGCCAATGAAAAGGGTATCGCCGTACGCCAATTACCATTTTTCTCTTTTATTAGTGTAGATAAGATTTAGATCTGGAAGAAAACATTGGAAAATATTTTTTTAAATAGATAGTAAAGGTCTTCTTTAACAAGACAGAAGATAGTGAATGACAAAGGAAAATATGACAAATGTGATCAGTTAGATATGGAAATGTCAGCTTTACAAAAACCCTTAAACAAAGCTGAAAGACAAGTGAAAGAAAGATGATTATCTTTAATATATACAAGAAAAGAATTATTAGGAAAATAAGTTAAGGATATGAATATAGAATTTATATAAATCTGTAAGAATGACAAATATCCCACCTCACCACTAATTGTCACTGACATGTATCTTAAAATAATGAGATATCTTCCCTCCAATTGGCAAATTCAAATGATTAATATCAGAGTAAACATTTTCACACACTGTGAGAGTGTATGTAAATTGGTACATTCCATTACCAAACTTTGACCCAACAATTTCACTTCCAGAAATATAGAAAATACTCAAATACATAGATAAGTATGAAGAAGAATATTCATTGCATTATTGATTGCTATAGCAAAAAGTACTGGAAACAACCTATATATATATCCAGCCAAATGTCTGAAAAAATTATGGTACATTTATGTTCTCATATACTATAAAAAAAATAAGGTAAACATAAGTAAACTGACATGAAAAGCAACTAGAAATATTGATAAATAAAAACTCTCAGAATAATGTACAAATTAAATCATACCATATGTTAAAAAAAAATCTGTGTGAATAGAGCCTGGGAGACTAGATGAAAGCTACTGCCGTAATCCCTGCAAAGAATGATGACGGCTCAGGCTGAAGTGCTGGCAACAGAAACAGAGATGAGTGGTCACAGTTGGGACTGAAGAGATAGAAGAGAGTCAACCAGACTTGATGATGGATTCCATTTTGGAGAGCAGACAGAGACCAGGATCTACACCCTTGCTACTCCGAGTGGAGTATACAGAACAACAGCATCAGCATCACCTGGAAGCTTATTAAAAATGCAGAACTGCTCTAGCTGGTGAGGCTCTGTGGACAGAGCTTCAGCCTGCGGACTGAAGGGTCCCGGGTTCAATTCCGGTCAAGGGCACATGCCCGGGTTGCGGGCTTGATCCCCTGTAGGGGGCTTGCAGGAGACAGCTGATCAATGATTCTCTCTCATCACTGATGTTTCTATCTCTCTCTCCCTCTCCTTTCCTCTCTGAAATCAATAAAAATATATATTTTTTAAAAATGCAGAACTTATGCCCTGACCAGTGTGGGTCAGTTGATTTTATGTCCTGTGCACCAAAGGTCGCCAGTTCGATTCCCAGTCAGAGTACAGGCCTGGGGTTGCAGGCTCAATCCCTGGTAGAGGGTTGTGCAGGAAAAAACCAATCCATATTTCTCTCTCTCTTTCCCTCTCCCTTCCTCTCTAAAAAAAAAAAATCATAAAAAATATCTTTTTTAAAAAAATGCAGAACTTAGGCCCCACACCAGAACTAGTGAATCAGAATCTACATTTTAACAAGATACCCAGGTGACTCATGTGCACAAAGCAGTTTGAGAAATACTGATTTAGAGGACATTCAGGTTCCTTGGAAAACTGCCTATGGTGCTGTCCAGTGAAAGACAAAATCGGGTTTGGCTTTTGGCAGGTTTGAGTTATGATGCTTGAAAGTTATTTTGAATAGAAAAGACTAGACTAGATTAAAGTAGAATAAAAAAAAGGTGCTCGCTCTTGAAGGGGAGCAGTTTGTAAGTTCCCCTGAGTCTACTAGGAGGCAGAAAAGAAAAATATGGGGAAACTATTTATAGAATGAAACAGAGCCAGGGGACACATTCCTTTCAGGCTCTATCTTCTTTCTGCTTGGAGTCAAGAAAGGAATACATTCCAGCATTGATGAGGAGTCTGCACAATTCAATAACCTGATACCCTTGCTAGGCACCAAGTCATTGAATCCTGCAACACTTTACCGAGACTGTATAAAAAATAAGCCCTTGAGCTTCTGCTGAACAGCCTGAGGGACAACCCCCCTTAAATTTTCTAGAGGTTCAATGTTTGATACAGAAGACAGTGAAGCATACCCCTCTTCACCTTTGAGATCCCTGTCTGAAGGAAGAGATCTCTAAAGCATCACAGTGGCTCTTTCCAAGAGTTAACCGAGTATTTCACAATGAAACTCTCATCTTTATCTTTTAAAAAACCCCAAAACTGCCAAAACCGGTTTGGCTCAGTGGATAGAGCGTCGGCCTGCGGACTGAAAGGTCCCGGGTTCGATTCCGGTCAAGGGCTTGTACCTGGGTTATGGGCACTTCCCCAGTGGGGGATGTGCAAGAGGCAGCTGATTGATGTTTCTCTCTCATCGATGTTTCTAACTCTCTATCTCTCTCTCTTCCTCTCTGTAAAAAAATCAATAAAATATATTTAAAATAAATAAATAAACAAATAAATAAATAAATAAAAAACCCCAAAACAATAACAACAAAAAAGGAAACTATGTTTGTATATATCCTATGTAATAAAAGAGTAATATGACAATCGGCGGAACGGTGGAATGACAGGTGGCTATGATGCACACTGAGCAGGCAGGCAGGCAGGCAGAGTGGTTAGGGGTGATCAGGCAGGCGAGTGGTTAGGAGCCAGCGGTCCCAGATTGCGAGAGGGATGTCCCAAGGATCGGGCCTAAACCAGCAGTCGGACATCCCCTGAGGGGTCCCGGATTGCAAGAGTGCGCAGGCCGGGCTGAGGGCGCCCCCATACCCCCGTGCACAAATTCTGTGCACTGGGCCTCTAGTGCATGTACAAAAATGCATAGAAAAATGTCCGATGGGCTACAATACCAAACTCTTAGACTGAACAGTAAGAGAAATAAAGTGGACTTTTATCTTTTATTCTATAATATAAATAAGTATTTAATTATTTTATCTTTTACTCTATCTTTTATTTACTTAAAAAATATTAAAATGAAGAAACTCAAAAATCAAATTCTACTACTAAAAACATTTTAATTTTTAAGCATTTATGAAAAAAAATTAATATAAAACTTACGGTAACTGCAAACATATTTTCATCTTCTAAGGCACACTGTATCCTGTCTCTGGGGAAAAATAACACAAAATTTCACATACGTATATAAAACCACCTTTTAAGCTATATGCATGCACAAACCTACAATCTAAAAAGTGGGTTTCAATTACCTTAGCCATCATGCTTTAAACACAAGATACAAGCAGTAAATGCCTTCTGAATTTCACCCAAATAAAACTGATATTTCTTAAAAATACACCCTGCAACAAGCATATCACACTCGCGGCCCACAACGAATATGTTTGCAGCCCAGCCAATGTAACAGTATGTAAGAAACATTTTAATAAAAATTTTGTAACTTAATTTTTACAATATCCTGTTATACATAATTATTAATAAGGAACTACGACATTTGCTAATGACTGATTACTATAATCGTGTTGCATTCATTTCCCTTATGCACCTTACACACAGGTGCACCATTTCTTTCCACTAATACTAGCTGCGAATATTTTAGCAGCCAATTGCCACATCATTAGTCTGGACTGACTTGTTTGGTGTGTGCAATAGGAAATATTTCATTTTCGGAGAACAGGAAAAATAGGTTTATTTGTGTTACGCTTATTAATTTGTGCAGTTATTCAGTGTCTGGTAAGTTAATGTTCAAGAAAAAATATTAATTTTTATTAAAATGTGTATTATTTTATCTTAATGATTACTCATTTATTTCAGCCCTTTGTATCCAGCATGTCTCTATCGAAATAAACCTACGTTTCTATGAAAATTGAAGCTTTTGTTTTTTTGCGGCCCACATAAACTTACACCTGGTTTACTCGGCCCGTGTTAGCTTTTGAGTTTGACATGCTTACCCTACAGTCTTTAACAACTACCTGCTGATGCATACACCTAACTTTTGAATATAATGTTTTCGCATGGCAAGATTTTCTCATAAGGATGAGAGAGTAACAATGAACCAAAACCACTGAGCATCTGAGAGAAGAAAAATTTTGTTTATTTCTTTCAAACATCCATATTACATAAATCATCAGTTTTTTCTTTTAATCTATCCTCTCCCAAGTATTATAGTATTTTTAGCACTTTCCTTAAATCTTTATAGATATCCAACTTTTAGTAGCCACCAGCTTTATGATCTGATATTCAACTCCTCCCTCACTCACTCCTAACAACTAAGGCATCAGAAATGATAAGCGTAAAGAATAGCAGAACCTATTTCCAAACACATCCTACTCTAACTTTTAAATTAATTTCTCAGTTGGTTTGTGTTTATTTTATTCATGACTTGTACACCACTTTACCTGTACAAAGAAGCCAGCAGCCTCCACGTGACCATCTCCTGTTGAAGAAGCCAGAGCATACTGGCTGTTTTTGAAAACTTTTGAAGACCAGGTGTTGCTCGGTTCACTATTTTACTCAGTATGTTCACCTGGATTATAAACACAGACATAAGGAAGTTTCCTATAATCCTGAATGACAACTTTGTATTCTTTAAGTATATTGTGCTAAAACTAATTACATAATAGTATGTATGTACATAATCCTATCTAATAATAGAGAAACATGGTAATTAACCATAACTTCACTACCCTTCCCATTGGCTAATCAGCAAGATATGCAAATTAACTGCCAACAAAGATAGCGGCCGGCAGCCACGCAACTGAAGCGAACATGAGGCTTGGTTGCTCCAGTGACGAAGGAAGCCAAGGCTCCCCACCTGCCGCAGCCCAGCTCTGAGCTCCAGATGCAACAATGTTGCAATTATAGAAGCTAAACAAACTCCAGATACCTGCTTTCAGCCACCAGCGGGCTCAGAGCTTAGAGCGCCAGTGATGGTAACAGAGTTTCAATTATAGAAGCTAAACAAACTTAGATACCTGCTTTCAGCCAGCTGCGGCCTCAGAGCTGGAGCCGGCTTTCAGCTCCAGTGACAGCTACAGAAGGTAAATAAATCCCAGAAAAAGAAAAAAAAAAAGAGGCTGGGAGCCCCAGTCACCCGCCAGCCTGAAAACGGCCCTCAGCCCCTCACCCAGACTGGCCAGGCACCCCAGTGGGGACCCCCACCCTGAAGGGGGTGTGGCCAGCTGCAAACAGCCATCAGCCCGTCATCCAGGCTGGCCAGGCACCCCAGTGGGGACCCACACCCTGAAGGGGGTGTGACCAGCTGCAAACAGCCATCAGCCCGTCATCCAGGCTGGCCAGGCACCCCAGTGGGGACCCCCACCTTGAAGGGGGTGTGGCCAGCTGCAAACAGCCATCAGCCCCTAACCCAGGCTGGCCAGGCACCCAAGCGGGACCCCCACCCTGATCTAGATCACCCTTGAGGGCAAAGCAGCCAGCCCCCACCCATGCACCAGGCCTCTATCCTACATAGTAAAAGGGTAATATGCAAACTGACCCTAACAGCAGAAAGACTGGGAATGACTGGTCACTATGACACACACTGACCACCAGGGGGCAGACTCTCAATGCAGGAGCTGCCCTCTGGTGGTCAGTCGCTCTCACAGTGGGGAGCTCTGCTCAGCCACAAGCCAGGCTGATGGCTGCCAGTACAGCGGTGGTGGTGGGAGTCTCTCCTGCCTCCTCAGCAGTGCTAAGGATGTCTGACTGCAGTTTAGGCCTGCTCCCTGCTGGCAAGTGGGCATCCCCCGAGGGCTGCCGGGCTGCCAGAGGGATGTCTGATTGCCATCTTAGGCCCAATCCCCCCCGGGAGCAGGCCTAAGCCAGCAAGTGGTCACCCCCAAGGGGTCCCAGACTGCGAAAGGGCACAGGCCGGGCTGAGGGGCCCCCCCACCCCCGCCAGAGTGCACAAATGTTTGTGCACCGGGCCTCTAGTCTATATATATAAAAAGCCAGTGTCCCTAACGACCAGAATGACCAATCGACTGGTTGCCATGAGGTGGCATTGACCACTTCTTGGTTCCCGCCTGCCCCCCAAACTCCCCACAGGCTCCAATGAATCAGCAATGGTGAATGAGGGAATAGGGTGGGTGGCGGGAGGACTGGGCTGGCTGTCAAGCTGTTGGGATCACCAGCTTATCCCTGGCTGCTTGGGGTCTCAGGCCTGCGGGAAAGTGGGCGCTGGCAACTTTACCTCCTTGTGTGTGCGCCGGGCCGGCCGCTGATGGAATGCACTGCCCGCTCGGGGCTGCTCATGCTGGGACGGGTAGGTTGCAGGTGCACCCCGCAGCCTCCGTCAGTGCCTCAAGTCCCAGCAGCAGTGGCAGTGGCAGCAGCGGCGACACCCACATGAGCAGCCCCGAGCAGGCAGCACGTTCCATCAGAGGCCGGCCCAGCACATGGAGATGAAGTCTCCGAGCAGTGCAGATGAGCTGGTGATCCCAACAGCCTGACAGTCCGGCAGTGGGGGCAGCGTTTGCCTGGGGACTGGCGAACGGGCAGAAGATGGCCCTGATCGCAGGAGGCTAGGCCTAGAGACCCTATCTGCATGATTAAATCATGCGCTGGGCGTCTAGTTATATTATAAATATGTCCTGCCTATCTATGGTCTTTTTTAACTGAATTTAATATAACGTTTCCACTAGAAGTGGCCTTAAAGTAAGGAGTGTTTATGTGAGTATATATGTAAAAGTTTAACATAACCTAGACTGAACAAGAACAGCTTTGGGTATATTTTTTTCCTCTCTGTATATTACCCAGAAGATAAGCTAACTCTAACCTACACCTGACAAAATCATAACATGAACCAACAGAGTAGCAATGAAAATTAAAAATGAGATATCTTCAAATTATGGCTGATAAATTTATACCATATAACAAATCAAGAAAAATGTTTTCTTAAGATTGGCACCAAAACAATGCCAATTCTAGCCAAAACTTCAAAGTAAGTCCCTCCTTGTTCTAAAACAGTTCTTAACCTTTTTGGGACTGAGGTAAGTGTGAAAAATTAATGAAAGATATGCATGTTCTCTCCAGAAACACACACAAAAATTTGTTTATCAGGAGATTTAAGTACTCTGGGAAAAAGAAACCTTTCTCAAAGGTATTAATGAGCTGGCACAATAAGAGCACCCCCTTATCAAAGGGAATAAAGAAACATGATTATTCTCGTTCAAACCTTGAAGAATCACCACCACAACAGGTTTCCCTCCCTTTGAAAAGTATTCACAAAGTAATGTTACTTCTGTCTTAGGCCAGTTTTTAATAAAAGTGGGGGCAGCGTTTGGCATATCTATACTCTCATTCATTAAATTCTTTTTTTTCCTTTTCATTGAATTTATTCGGGTGACACTGGTTAACAAAATTATGCAGATTTCCGGTGCACAATTCCATAATATATCATCTGTTCACTATATTGCGTGTTCACCACCAAGTCTCCTTCCATTACCATTTATTTCCTCTACTAGAGGCCCAGTGCACAAAATTCGTGCACTTATGGGTGGGGGGCAGTAGTTCCTCAGCCCGGCCTGCGCCCTCTCACAGTCTGGGAGCCCTCAGGGGATGTCTGACTGTCAACTTAGGCCCAGGACATCCTTAGTGCTGCTGCGGAGGCAGGTGAGGCTCCCACCACTGCCACTGCGCTCGCCAGCCATGAACTCAGCTCTGGCTGAATGGCGCTTCCCCTGTGGGAGTGCACTGAGCGTCTGCCCCCTGGTGGTCAGTGCACATCACAGCGACTGGTCATTCCACCATTCGGTCCATTTGCATATTAGCCTTTCATTATATAGGATGCCCTCCTCCACCTCCCCTCAACCCCTACCCTCAGCAATTACCACTGTTGTCCGTCAATGTCCCTGAGTTTTCTTTTTCTCAACCCCCCCCCCCCAATTCTCTTGTCTCTTTATGGCATGATAAGCTTTTAACACTGAATACTATTCTATTGTCTGAACCCAGTACCACAGTTGATTTATCCATTCACCTACTGCAGGGGTGGGAAATGTCCAGCCTGCTACAGACCGTATAAGGCCCACGAAATTATTTGGTCTGGCTTTGCCAAGGCAACTGCAGGTGGAACTCAAAATTCAATAAATCTAGGAGTTTTCATAGCAGCATAAATTTATATTAAGTGAATGATGTTATAAATATCCAATTAGTCCTTGGTAGAAAAAAGGTTCCCCACCCCTAACATACTGAATGGCACCTTGGTTGATTCCAAATTAAGCCAATCCTATATAATAAAACCTTAAAATGCAAATGGACCAAACAGTGGAACAACCAGTCACTATTATGCGCACTGACCACCAGGGGGCAGACGCCCAACGCAGGAGCTGCCCCCTGGTGGTCAGTGCGCTCCCACAGGGGGAGTGCCGCTCAGCCAGAAACTGGGCTCACAGCTGGTAAGCACAGCAGCAGTGGCGGGAGCCTCTCCCGCCTCCATGGCAGCGCTAAGGACCCCTGGGGGGATGTCCTGGACTGTGAGAGGGCTTGGGCTGGGCTGAGGGGACCCCCACCCCCCAGTGCACGAATGTCATGCACCAGGCATCTAGTTATGAATAAAGCTGCTACAAACATCTATATGCAGGTTTTTGTGTAAATATAAATTTTTAACTTATTTGAGTAAATACCAGAGAATGAACGTTGGATCGTATGCTAACAGTATGCTTAGATTTGTAAGAAACTGTCTTCTAAAGTGGCTGTACCGTTCTACATTCCCACCATCAATGAATGAGAGTTCCTGCTACTTCACATCCTTGCCAGCATCTGGTGGTTATTAGTGTTTTGGATTCTTGCCATACCAATGTACTGTGTCATCTCATTGTTTTAATTTGCAATTTCCTAGTGACATCTAATGTTGAGTATCTTCTGATATGCTTATTTGCCACCTGTACATGTTCTCTGGTGAGGTGTCTATTAACATGTTTTGTCTATTTTTTAATTGGATTGTTCATTTTCTTATTATTGAGTTTTAAGAGTTCTTTATATATTTTATTTTATTATTTTTTTTTTGTTAATCCTCACTTGAGAATATTTTTTTCATTGATTTTTAGAGAGAGTGGAAGGGAGAGGGAGACACACAGAGAGAGAAACATCAATGTGAGAAAACACATCGACTGGTTGCCAGGGATTGAGTCTGCAACTAAGGTACGTGCCCTTGACCAGAATCGAACCTATGTCCCTTCACTGATTCTCTACCCACTGAGCCAAACTGGCTAGGGCTAAGAGTTCTTTATTTTAGATTTTCCTTTTTTAAAGCAGCAGAATCCTTTTGACTCCAAAACAAATCTGATATGGACCCTCAGTATGTAAAAAGCAGAGCTACTTTGGCTGATGTGCCAACCAAGCCATCCCTGCCATTATAGCTAAAACATCTCTTTTAAATAACATACAGAAATTCACAGGTTGATGCTGTTCAAAAAAAAAAAAAAACACAAAAGAAAACTAAGCATACTGAAGTTTGACCAACAATGGTGTGAATTAACATACCTGAACACTACAAATGTTTTCATACTCTTCTACAAGGTCAAAAACTGTAGTTGAAGAGTGCTTCAAAAAAGACTGCAGGAAATCAGAAAACATACTCATGGATGCTAGAACACATTAAAAAGAAAAGAAATAAAAAACATTAAATGACATACTTCTAGGTAATTGTTTGAAAACTTAAAAGCATAGGTACGAGTCTTTTTTTACTGCAATATGTTTTAAAAAATTATAATTGTGGTAAAATGCACATAAAATTTACCATCATAACCATTTTTAAGTGTATAGTTCAGTGGCAGTAAGTACATTCACACTGTTGTGCTACCGTCATCACCATCTATTCACAGAACTCTTTTCATCTTGTAAAACTAAAAACCTCAGAATAGTCAAAACAACCCTAACAAAGAAGAACAAAGCTGAAGGTATCACACTTCCTGATTTCAAGCTATCTTACAAGGCTAGAGTAATCAAAACAGTATGGTACTGGCATAAAAACAGACACACAGACCAGAATAGAGACTCCAGAAATAAACTCCCACATATAAAATCAACTAATATTTGACAAAGGAGCCAAGAATACTCAATGGGGAAAGGATAGCCTTTTCAATAAATGGTATTGGGAAAACTGGATATCCACATGCAGAAAAATAATAATGGACCCCTATTCTACATGACTCATACAAATGATTAGAAATAAATTAAAGACTTAAACATAAGACCTGAAAACGTACAACTTCTGGAAAAAAAATATAGGGAAAAAGCTTCCTGTCATTAGTCTTGGAAGTAATTTTTTGGATATGACATCAAAAGCACAAGCAACAAAAGCAAAAATCAAGTGAGACTATATCAAACTAAAAAGTTCTGCAAAACAAAAGAAACAATAAAATAAAAAGGCAGCCTATGGAATGGGAAAATATATTTATGAACCATATACCTGATAAGGAGTTAATCTCCAAAAATACACTGAGTGGCCAGATTATTATGACCGGCCAGATTATTATGACCACCCCATCAGTACTTCGTTGGGCCATCTTTTGCCTTCAATACTGCGGCGATTCTTCTTGGCATTGACTCCACGAGATGTTGAAAGGTGATGCGAGGAATCTGACACCATGCCTGATGAATAGCACTGTCCAGTTCTGTGAGATTTGATGGTTGTGGAACCAGCTGCCTGATGGCTTTTAACTTCGTCCCACAAATGCTCAATTGGATTGAGATCTGGTGATTGTGGGGGCCACCTAAGCAAGGTAAAGTCTCCCTCATGTTCTTGAAACCACTTCTGCACAATACGAGCACCGTGGCGGCATGGCGCATTGTCTTGTTGGAGGAAGCCATCTCCATTGGGATACGCCATCAACATGATAGGATGAACTTGATCAGCAACGATACTTAGGTATGTTGTGCTATTCAGACGTTTATCATGATCTGGCCCTCTAGCAACGTCAGCGCGAAATTATAGCTAATTTCCCTACAAACGTCAGGTGGTCATAATAATCTGGCCACTCAGTGTATATAGCATTAGCATGCCGGCTGATGATGACGATAAAACTGTGAAGAACTTATATGATAATGTGCAGATACAGAGACACTAAAAGCAAAAATTTTCCCCAAAAGGGAATGGTAATAACTAACCTAAACCTAGAAAGGTTTCAATACTATTTGAAAAAACAACATCAACATCCAGGCCAAAGCAAGACAGGTCAGCAGTGTTAGATAAAACTCAACCTAAAAAAAAAGAGAAGCTCTTTCAACAGCACAAATAAAAAAAGAATAAAAATATCAGAGACCTGTCTACTAATAAGCTAATAGGCCGCTCTTTACACTGAAGGATAAAATGGCAACATGCTGCTCCAACTGAGAACTAAGGTGACATTCTCAAACTTCTAGAGCTACTACATCAATTGGCTTAGCCATTAACAGAGCTAATTAGCTCAACAAAAAAATATTTAATGATGACATTCAGGAACAGGAGGGGATAGCTTCCTTGACCTTAGTAAAGCGACAGGCTACCCGTTGTTACAAACAAAGCTCAAAACCATTTACCAGCTTCTCCAGGATCATCCTCACGTAACATCACAGCACTGAGGGTTACGTCCTCTGTTACACCATGGGGCTCTAAGTTTGTGAAGAGCCCTGAACGCTGTACTGAGAATGCCGCGGTCCAATTACTGTCGTCCAGATTAGTTACCTTATAAAAAAGGAAGATACGAAAAAGAAATGGAGTTATTGCCATTGAGTGAATAAAGACATTAATGCTGTTACGTTTTTTTAAAACATTATGTATATTTTCCATTTTCAAAAGATAGCCTTGGGGGCTATTTTGAGAAGGAAAGTGTGTTGCCGAAACCGGTTTGGCTCAGTGGATAGAGCATCGGCCTGCGGACTGAAAGGTCCCAGGTTCGATTCTGGTCAAGGGCATGTACCTGGGTTGTGAGCACATCCCCAGTAGGAGATGTGCAGGAGGCGGCTGATCGATGTTTCTCTCCCATCGATGTTTCTAACTCTCTATCCCTCTCTCCCTTCCTCTCTGTAAAAAATCAATAAAATATATTTTAAAAAAAAAGAAAAAAGAAAAAAAAGAGAAGGAAAGTGTGGCTTTTTCAAATTGCTTTCTTCTTTGTACTACTCCTGCTTTAAAAATAAAAAAAAATAAAAAGCCAATAGAGACTACATCTTGTAATATTTAAGCTGATATAAGTAGGTAAGTAAGGAATTCCTACCGCTCTAAGTTCACATTAATTTTTTATGTTGGGAAAACTGTACTGGACAAATGACCCAGCTTCTTCAACAAATAAATAGTAATTTTAAAAAAAGATGAGGGAGATGCCCAGCCAGCATGGCTCAGTGGTTGAACATCGACCTATGAACCAGGAGGTCATGGTTCAATTCCCAGTCAGGGCACATGCCTGGGTTGCTGGCTCGATCCCCAGTGTGGGGTGTGCAGGAGGCAGCCGATCAATGACTCTCTCTAATCACTGATGTTTCTATCTTTCTCCCTGTCCCTTCCTCTCTGAAACAAAAGAAAAAAAAAAGATGAGGGAGAAACTTAAGGGATTTAAAAGACATATCAACCAAATGCAATACGGTGACCTTGTTTGGTTCCTAATTTGAACCAACCAACTTAAAAAAAATTGACAAAACTCAGGAAATGTGACCAGTTAATGAATATACAATAATAAATATAAAGTAGATATGTAAAATGAAAAAGGAATTAGTCTCTATATGTTTGGGGGAGGTTTAAATGTTAGAGATGCTGTAGGTTTAGTCCCAGACTACTACAATAAAGTGAGTCACATAAATTTAGGGGTTTCTCAGTATATATAAATCATGTTTACACTATACCGTAGTCGATTAAGTGTGCAATAGCAGTATGTCTAAAAAATAATGCACATACCTTAACAAAAAATATTTTATTGCTAAAAAATGCTAACGATCATCTGTGCTTTCAGTGAGTCATAAATTTTTGCTGGTGGAGGGTCTTGCCTTCAATTTATAAAAAAAAATGTAATATCTGTGAAGCACAATACAATGATGTATGACCTGTATGTATTGTTTTTATGTTACAGAAAGTGTCGCTCTGTCTCAAAGGTATGTATTGAAGTATTTATGAATGAAATTCCCAGTGAGGGCACAACAACCTTTCAGTGCACAGGACAATGGTTATGAAATTTGAGAGTTGTAAAGTAATATAGGGGAAATGCCATGGTATAGATGAGACAAGATCAGCCATATATTGTTAACTGTTGAAACTGAGGAATGAGCACATGGGGGCTTATGCTACTATTCTATTTTCGGAGATATTTTAAAATATCCATAATAAAGTTGTTTTTTAATCCTCGCTTCAGGACATTTCCATTGATTTTTCCAGAAAGAGAAACACCAATGTGAGCAACATCTACTGGTTGCCTTCTGCACTCACCCGGACCGGGGTTGGGATTGAACCCAAGACCTTTCAGTGTACAGGATGATGCTCCTATCAACTGCACCACACTGGCCAGGTCCATAAAAAAGTTTTTAAAAATTCACCTTTATTTAAAATCCAGGCATAAACAACAATAAAACTATACCTTTAAATCAGTCTCCCAAGGAAAATGCTAAAGATGGGTGGTGAAACCCTATATACTCATGAGACACTAACCATGGGCTGAGGAGAACTCAGTTTCAACTATTAGAGACTGATTAACAGTTCACTCCCTCTGGGTACGTATCATCATTAGTACAAGGATCAAGTGAAATCTTACACAGCAATGACATTTTGCATTCAGAAAAATACTTTGCTCCGCAATCAAGTCTTGGTAAGCAAATATATGGTAAAAGTAATGTAAAAATTTTACTTCCTTCAGGCAACCTACATATCCAAGGCCACCTCTTATAGCCAATATTACAACTGGCAAAACAAATCAAGAAAATACATTTGACTGCGCAGTAATTCATAAACATTTTATAATAATCAATACACACCTTATTCTACCCTTGCCTTTAAGAGAGTAACAACTTTACTATTAATATTGAAGCTGTGAAGCCAGTAAATAATAAAAGTCATCTTTTGCTTAAATCCAGAGGCAGTCAATTCACTCATGTTTTTTTTTAAATCCTCACCTGAGGAAATGCTTAGAGATCATTGTTACACTCTATAAATCCACAAGACTATAATAAACATTTCAAAGATCAAGTTAACCTTCTAAGATAAAGACAGGTTTAACAATCAAAACCGCTCATCAGAAAACACCAAATTTAGACAATTTCAAGTGCGTGTAAAATTTGTGCCTTTTTAATAAGCACAGAGTCAAATACAGAAGAATTGTTTTTATCTCATTTTTGGAATGAAATGTGCCTACTAAGTCCTCTACTCTTCCAACAAAACTCTTCTGTTTTTATTCTTCTTCCTAGTGAGATACAATTCTTTCTTTTTCTGTAGTATTTAAACCAGGTCAAGTCATTCTATATCACAGTTTATATGACATTTCTTCTGCTATTTTAAATACTGTACCATAGTGATTCCTAGAGAGCATCATATCATACTTTTATGAAAGGGAGAAAATTTCAGTCTTATATTTCAACATACCATAGATAGATTTCCCAATAACCCTGAAGACTGTGTAAACCGGGGAGACCTCCCTCCCGTTCCAAGAATGCAGGAAACATCTGGCTGCCTGAGAAAGCTTCGGTTTGGTGGAGTAACTACAAACAAGAAGTTGGTAAAAAAAATCCAGAGTGCATAAGCACTGATCATGAAAACAGAATAAGCACACAAACAATAAAGAACAAATAATATTCAGTTTTCAATTACTTCAATTATAAGCAAATAAATACTTTACATATTCATTTCCATATGAAGAATTTAACTTATTTTGATAATATTGAGCCCATCAAGAAAAATTTACTGCAAACAGAGATGCTTTCATTATAGCATAACTGAGCAGTAAAAAAGAACACTAATGAGTCAATGGATTCTTCATATTCTAATTTTATAAAATAGCACACTGAAGAGGCAGTACAGTGTAGAGGGCATGGCCTTTGGAGTAAGCAGATCATTATTTGAATTTTGGTTCCAATACTTACATACTTACTTGGCTATGTTATCAGCATTAATTAACTTCTCCAAGTCTCACTTTCAGTTGTGGCAAAATAGAGATAATACCTATATAACAGTTATTGTGTATTTATGTAAAACAGAGCTATAAATAGCAACTGCAATCGTTATTATTTGTTCTTAGTTATTGATATTTCAACCAATATAATTTAAGTGTATCATCAGTGTTAGCTACTACTACTACCACTATTAAATGCTTTATAAGCAGAAAATCTTACAAGGCGGTCGAAATGAGCTGGGAGTTCGAGGGGTAACCTGGTTTCTTGGAGTGGTATTGGCAAAAATTTCATCTTGGGATGCCCGAACTGTAGGAAGTTAAGAAATATTTTCCATGTACAAAATACACCATTAAAGTTAGAATTAACCATGTTTACACTATACAAAATATATGAATACATTTTTCAAGGACAAGGGATTTTATGTCTATCATGTTTTCTATGCAAACAATAAATAATTCTCTCTACCATTTAAGTTCTCAGATTTCAGTCTTAGATTACTGCACACTGAACTAAGAGTTCTTAGTCACATTTCAAATTGCTTACTTACCAAATAGCATATCTGAGAAATCAAAAAATAGTTTCTGCAGCATTTTATTACAGCTAGTGTTTAATACCTCTCATAAAAAGAAAATTCTATAATCCTGATCCCAAACATGCTGCAATTTTTATGATACTTAAAATGCAAAGGATACTTAAAACTCTTTTTTGAGCGCTCTGTTTCCGCGCAGTCCGTGTCACCTCCGCCTCCCGGATCACAGGGGATGGCATCTCTCCAAAGCCACTCCTAAAACAGCACAATCAAGCTCATGTGAATGAAATGAGAATGTAGCATTTGCACAGAACTTTATCATCATGATTGGAGCAAAGGATCCTGAGTTAGTCAAGGTATAGATCATCACAGTAGCTAGGTCTTCGCTTTTTGTTGTTGTTAATTCTCACCTGAGGATATATTTCCCCCCCACTGTTTTTAGAGAGTGGAAGGGAGGAAGGGAGCGGGAAGAGAGAAACAATGATGTGTGAAAGACACACTGATTGGCTGCCTCCCGCACATGCCTCAACCGGGGCCAGGGATTGAACCTGCAACCAAGGGAACTGAACCCTTTGGAGCACAGGCCCATGCTCTAACCCAGTCGTGGGCAAACTACGACCCGCGGGCCGGATCTGGCCCGTTTGAAATGAATAAAACTTTTGAAAAAAAAGACCGTACCCTTTTATGTAATGATGTTTACTTTGAATTTATATTAGTTCACACAAACACTCCATCCATGCTTTTGTTCCGGCCCTCCGGTCCAGTTTAAGAACCCATTGTGGCCCTCGAGTCAAAAAGTTTGCCCACCCCTGCAACCAGTACACAATCTTGGCCAGGGCTCATCTTTGCTCTTTTTGTTGACAATGCCCTTCCAGTTCTAAATCCTGCTATCCCTCAAAGTCCTGCTTAAACTTTACCTGCACAAAGACTTCTTGGCTTTCTAGCACGCAGTACATTTTCTCCTTTGCAATTATTCCAACACTTGGAATGAGCTTTTCCTCCACTTAAAACCTTCAGATGACTACTGCTGACTTACAGAATCAAGTCCAAGTTTCCTCCCATGGTTTTTATAATCTGACTCCAGCTGACCAACTTCAGCCTTACCGTCAGTCACAAACATCACCCCCACACAAACATAAACATGTGAGCACTTCGCTACATGAGCATGCACTTTCATATCCACACACCTTTGTACACGCTTCTTTTACAGAGGCGGACGTGTGCCCCCTTGGTCTGCCTGGTGAACACTTACTCACCAAACAGGCTCCAGGAGTCTGGAGACTCCCAGATCCAGGTGGCAACTTGGTTCTCCTATTAATAAATAGCTTCCTAACTTTGACCAGGTTCTTAACCTTTTAGTCCAGTGTTATCTATGAGAAGAGGGTCATAGCATCCATCCTCACAGGGCTGTTATGAAAATTACATGAGCTAAGAATATATTTGAAGTGTTTAAGGCACTCAACCTTTGGCAACTATTACTATTCAGAGACCCTCTAGGTTTCCTCCATTGAGAGGTCTTCACGATTCCTCCCGGGACAGGGAGACTTAACTGCTTCATTTCTTTTCCCACAGAGCAGTACAAAGCTGCTTGTACTGCTTGGTTGTCTCCTCCACGACAGACCTAATTCCCCGAAGGCCAAAACCTTGAACAACACCTTTGTCACAGCGGCTAGCTGAGTGTCAGGGTGCGAGGAAAACTCAAGTCCATCACTATCGGATGCTGTAATGTGTAATCTGTAAGTCTGAGATGGGAGTCCTAGTTCTGCTATTCACTGGCTTGGTGATCTCGGGCCGGTCCCTGGGCATCTCGCATGCAGGGCCACCTTCTACCCCGCCCACCCCAGGAGCCGAAAAGTGCTCAGCAAAGGCGCAGAACAGACGGCAGAGCCGCCGCGGGATTCGCTTTCCCCGCATCCCTCTCCCACCCAAGCGGTCCTTCCTCCATCAGCTGCCGTCCCCGGCCCGGGAAAGAGTCCTAGGGTCGGCCCGGGCCCTGCGTGGTCTCGTTCTGCCAACAAGCAACGAGTCTCCGCGCTCAGCAGACACCACCAGAACTGACCTGTCCATGGATACAGCCTTCTCCACCCAGAACCTTGTTAATTGGATTTCAGCTCAGCTACCGCGTTTCAGCCTTCCCGCTCTCCGGAAGCAAACCCTTCGACCCGGAAGCATGTTCTGGCTGTGTCGCCTTAGAAGGGGCAGGGCGGGGCAGAAACGACTGCGAGCGCAGGAGCAACTTCCGCCTACACTGGAGGCTCAGACCCGATCCGCGCAGGCGCGAAGGTGTGTCCGTGTGGGAGGCGGGGCTAGCCGGACAGGGGCGGGGCTAGTCGGGCAGGGACGGGGCCTGACAGGGTTGAGCGGGCTGCGGGGCGGCTACTTGGCCTGACTGGCATTTGTGGGCGTGACCGAGGCGCCTGGTTGTCCTACTGGGAAATTTGACTTAGACTGAGAGCTTAGAAAACACGTGAAGTCATTTCCTGGCATTTCCTGCGAGAGAGCCTGCACTTGGAATACAGACGCGCAGGCTCTGCCCTACGCCTCGGGGGTGGGAGGCTGGGGGGGGGGGGTGTGTGTGTGGGGGGGGTGTCTCTGTCTCTCTCTCTCACTGTACTCACGTTGTTTGAACTGTAGTGTAAAACCCCTACAGTTTTTGCAATTGTTTTTCATAATGGCTATTTGCTCTTTTACGTTGTATGTTTCCCTATGAAAGAGGAAAGGCTTACCTGCCCTAAAAAGCATAAAAGTACTTCAAAGAGCAATATGGGTAAAAGTAGTGTATTCTGGCCCCGAGGGGAGCAGTCCAGTTTGTGGTAGGTATCCACATTCTGCTCTAATCCTGGTGACATCCCTGGAAAGCCTCTTCACACCTGTCCCCGCGGAGGCAACTTCGCCTTCTGAACAAAGGCAGGCGCGGCCCCTGCCACCGCACGTTCCTCATCCGTGGAAGGGAGATAACGCCTTCACGCAGGGTTCTTGTGAGGATTGAAAACGAGATGTCAGATGTTCACTGCGCACAGTCGTCATCGAGATGGTACTTTTCTTCTCCTTCAATAACTTAACCTGACCAGTCCCACCCTGGCGCGCTGTCCTTCTTCCCATCGCCTCCTTTTCCTGTGCAAAAGAGCACTTCTCTTTTGCAAAGTGAATGGTGACCCTCCTTGTTGTCAGTGCCGTGGCAAGTTTACTCAAAGTGTGCGCCAGGGGTTCGGGCTCTCGCCATGCTTTCCTGGCAATGCAATCCCCGGGTGCTTTATGCGTATAATGTACTTGAAGGGATTGGCTATAAGGCACACAATTAAAAAGGAAGAGCAGTTTGGGGCAAAGGATTAGCCCAATGCTCAGTTCATATACAAAGAGAGGACACTTGTTGAAAAGTGCCCTGGGGTTCGTTTTTTGACACAATTAAGTAGATATAAGCACCATGCTATCCTAAAATATTTCAAAATATGTCCATTTGACTTCTTTTTTTAAAACATATTTTATTGATTTTTTACAGAGAGGAAGGGAGAGAGACAGAGAGCCAGAAACATCGATCAGCTGCCTCCCGCACATCTCCCACTGGGGATGCGCCCACAACCCAGGCACACGCCCCTGACCGGAATCGAACCCGGGACCCCCAGTCCGCAGGCCGACGCTCCATCCACTGAGCCAAACCGGTCTCGGCCATTTGATTTCTTTAAAACTACTTGAAATAAATCCTTGTGTGGTGCAGATTGTATACACTCTAAGTTTGTTTTGAGGGTTTTTGGGTTCGGTGACAGAAATTCACTGCAGCCAACTTAAGAAAAGGGGATTTTACTAGGACCCATCAGGAGCTCACAGAATTGGTGAGAAGCTGGAGAAAAGGCTTGGGAGAGAACAGCTGCTCAGGAACTCAGATCCAGTAAGTAGGCAGCCATCTTCAAAACACTCAAACCTGACCTGTCCGATGGGGAGCACCATTTTCTCTCCCTCAGCCCCAACAGCTGAGAAGATCAAACATCATTGCCCCCCTCCCCCCATCCCACCGAATTTTTAATTTGAAAAATTTCACAACTACAGAAAAGCTGTAAAATAGTACAATAGGCATCCATATACTCTTTTTTATTTTGTTGACAGTATTACAGATATCTCCTTTACCTCCCTCCACCCAGCCCTGTCCCCCCTCCCAGATCTTCACCACTCTGTTGTCCATGTTCATGGGCTATGAATATCTATAATAATAAAAATGAAATATGCTAATTAGACCAGACATCCTTCCAGATGAAGCTGGGGCTGTGAGGAAAGCCTGGGTCCTGGATGCCAGAGGGAAGCCGGTGCCAGCAGCCAGGGGAAGGAAGGCCTATTATTTTTTTAAATAATATATTTTATTGATTTTTTACAGAGAGGAAGGGAGAGGGATAGAGAGTTAGAAACATTGATGAGAGAGAAACATCGATCAGCTGCCTCCTGCACCCCCCCCCCCCCACTGGGGATGTGCAACCAAGGTACATGCCCTTGACTGGAATCGAACCTGGGACCTTTCAGTCCGCAGGTCAATGCTCTACCCACTGAGCCGAAGCTCTATCCAGAGTCAAACCAGTTAGGGCAGAAGACCTACTCTTGCATTATTTCATGCATCAGACCTCTAGTAAGTATATAAGTTCTTTGGTTTATCTCTTCTCGTCCCCAACCCCCACATAGAGGTATGTCAGTCTGTTCCATACCTCCATGCTTCTGGTCTTATTTTGTTAGTCCATTCATTTTGTTCATTAGATATACTCTTTTTTAAAGCAATTTGATTGATTGATTGATTGATTGATTTTAGAGAGAGAGTGAGGGAGAAAGGGAGAGACCCATTTATTGTTCCACTTATTTATGCATTCATTGTTTGCTTCTTGTATGTGCCTTCTCCAGAGATCAAACCTGCGGCCTTGGCATGTCGGGATGACACTCCAGCCACCTGAGTTAACTGGCCAGGGTGGCTTCAATATACCCTTCGCCAATTGCTAACATTTCTGCACAATTGCTCTCTCCTTTTTGTTTGTTTTTGCCTGAACCATTTGGAAGTTAGCTGTACACATCTTGACACTTCACCCCTAAGTACTTCAGAAAGTATATTTTAAATCAAGGACAAAACATTCTTCTACCTAATACAATAAAATAACCACTCAGTAAACATTGACTAATGTTATAATGCACCACATATGCTAAATATTTAGTATAGGTGTTTGTTCTTTGTTCAGCTCCAAGAAGGCAGGGACCCTATGTGTTTCATTCACCACCACCTTTTGTCACTTGGTAGGTGCTCAAATTTTTCTTGAGCGAGTGGGTCATTTCCAATCAGTACAGTTTCATCCAATTTCTCAAAAAATATTCTAGAAAGAGTATCTACATTTGTACAATCAGATTGAATTTATTCTTCTTCATATTAAATTATATGATACTTCACAGTACTCTCTACCATTTCAAAAGGTTTCTTTATCATCTTAACCTTGTAGATCTTAAAAACAGGAAGGACCCTTGAATAATTTATGTGTTATAGCTTCTCTCACCTCTTAATTCTTTCAAACTGTGTTCAATTTGAAGAGGAAAATAGAACGGCGAGATGTAAAACTTTGCAATTTCAAGTTACTCTTTTATTGCTGGACTGTGATTTAAACATTGATGTCTAGGAGGTTTTTAAACATAAAATCATAACTATATTATTGCTTCATAGAATTCTAACAGTAAGGGTTAGCTCAATATAGGTTTCATTGTGGCTCATGCTTCTAGTGCAGAAGTTAGCGACCTTTTTTTGGCCATGCCCCACCTAAGCATCTCTAAAATCCTGATGCCCACAACCGCCCCCCTTCCCCCCCCCCCGCCGCCCCGTGAGATATAATTCTTATTATTCAAAAAGTGAACTCCTATTCATGTGGAGGAAGCCTAAAAGGCCATGAACTTTGTCTAAACAAGCTTCCAAAGAACATGGCATCCATGAAAGAGAAAAATAAAAGAACGAAAGGACAGTTGAAGTACTGAGGAAGAAATGATTTAAAAAATAACAACATGAAGTGATATGAAAAAATAGCAAATAAAGTTTCAAAACATATACGATAACTGAAATGCATAAGTATGTCACAATACATATTTATATACTGTATATGAAGCCCCTAGAACTATAAGAAATGCAAAAAATTCACTGTTAATAACTCATTCTCTAATTGCCCCCCTTCAAAACCAAATTGCCCCCTTATGGGGCGTGTACCCCACGTTGGGAACCACTTTTCTAGTGTCTTAAGCAAAGAGTAATTAGTGACATTTTCAAGGTACTGAGGAATTTGCTGACAAAAACGTTTGCCAGACAAATGCATTAATCGCAATGACTCCTCTTTACAGACATCTTAGGCCTCATCAATAGTGAAAATGACCTTGGGGGCAATTGAAAAACTAAAATCATGATTCCCTGTTGATATGGCATTCTCCAGATAAACCACAAAACTTTTATTGCAGCTTGCACATTTTACCTTGCTGTTTTCACATACTTCTCTGCTTGGCATAGAAATCTTGTAAATCAAACACACATTTGTGTTTCTGAAGAATGACTTATTACATCTCTGTCTTCTCTAAGTAGTACGATTTATATTGCTTAGACTTTGTTATGAAAAGAAGGTAGCTAGTATGAACCTTACCCCATAAATTTGACTGGGTAAGAAAATCACATTAAAAAAAATTTTTTATGTGGTCTTATTTCTGACTGAGCCCTCCTCATCCTGGATGGTTTGATGGGTTGAAGGCAGGAAATTCAACCTCATCTAGTATAGGGATTTTCTCCTCTTCTGAGGTTTGCATAAGAATCCAGAGGATGGCTTCCGTGGTGCTAAGAACACAGATGAAGACATTCAGTCTTCAGTCCACTTCATCTAATAGGGGTCATATCCACACCTCAGTGTTGGCTCAAGTGGGAGGCACGTGTTGATTGCATACTGAGATAGTTGGAAGAGGGTAGGGAGGGGGAAAACAAACATACATCATCACCTGACTAATGATAACCTTTTGAGAAATAATGTAACAAATAATTAAAATTTTGAATAGGTAATTACCATATATGTACAGCGTTCTTTGTCTTTAAGATCTCATAGCATGCATGATCCTATGAATCTATTTTTTAACAAAATTCTCAAGGTGTTATTTTAATGATTAAAAATGTAGTATATTTATTTCACAAATCAAGACCAGGAACTGACTTTTAAAATACTTTGAGTATATTTTGAACTATAAACATATTGACATATAAGAGCAAACTATGCAGGTTCTATTAATAGAAGTGCATTAAAAAGCATAAACTGATAGAATTGTAAATATTGGCAGTGCAATATAATGCCAAGAAAAAGCTGTGCCTGTCTTGAACATTGCCCTTGAAACTTGAGTCTGTGCTGCAAAAGGGCATTAGATAAATCTGTGCTTCAAAATCTATCCTATTTGCCATTTTTAAGTGATTGAGTTTAATCTTTAGGAAACTGCTTGCCATCCTAGGGGAGCCCGTCTGCTTCTTTGTCCTTCACAAGATCAACTGAAGATTTTTAGCTGTGCAACAAGGTTGAATTTCAGGTAATAAAAGAAAGCTAAACTCCTTTGACTTTTTGAATGATGATTTTCCCCCCAATTTAAGTATAAAGTTATGATGATTACTTAATGACAAAATTTTTAAAATTTATTTTTACGTAAAGGTAGCAAAACAATGTTAGGGCAAAGTAATTCGAAAGTCATCCATATTACTACTGCTAGCACAATAATTTTTATAATTATACATTATACTCCTCACATGCTTACATTCATATTTTACACTAGAGGCCCAATGCACGAATTCGTGCATGGGTGGGGTCCCTAGGCCTGGCCAGTGATTAGGGCTGATCAGGGCCGTCTTGTCCAGTCCCGATTGGGGCCAGGCCGATTGGGACCTCCTGGCCGGGGAAGGAACAGGGGGAGTGACCATGGGAGGTTGGCCGGTCAGAGGGAGGGACTGCGGAAGGTTAGCCAGCTGGCCTGGGGGAGGGACTGGCGGGGGGGAGGGACTGTGGGAGGTTGGCCGGCGGCCAGGGGGAGGGACCAGCTGGGGGGAGGGACTGCATGAAGATGGCTGGCCACAGGGAGGGACCAGGGGAGGTTGGCCGGCTGCAGGAGGTTGGCTGTGGGAGTGCACTGATTACCAGGGGGCAGCACCTACATTGAGCGTCTGCCCCCTGGTGGTCATTGCATGTCATAGTGACTGGTTGACCAGTCATTCCGATCATCCTGGTCATGCTGGTCGTTTGGTCGGAACAGTCGCTTAGGCTTTTATATATATAGACTAGAGGCCCGGTGCACAAAAATTTGTGCACTCGGGGGTGGGGGGGTGGGGAGGGGGTCCCTCAGCCCGGCCTGTGCCCTCTCGCAGTCTGGGACCCCTTGGGACATAACGACCTGCTGGCTTAGGCCTGCTCCCGGGTGGCAGAGGGCAGGCCCAATCCCTAGGTGCAGCCCCTGGTTGGGCTCAGAGCAGGGCCGATTGGGGAGTTGGGGTGCCGCCCCTGTCATGCAAAGAGCAGGGTGGATTGGGAGGTTGCGATGCCACCCTCAGTCACGCTCAGGGCAGGGCCAATTGGGGGGTTGGGGCACCGCCCCTGTCACACTCAAGGCAGGGCCGATGGGGAGGTTGCGGTGCCACCCCCTGTCACGCACAGAGCAGGGCCAATCAGGGGGTTGGGGCGCTGACCCGTCACGCACAGAGCAGGGCCCATCAGGGGGTTTGGGGCTCCGTACCCTGTCACGCACAGAGCAGGGCAGATCAGGGGGTTGGGGTGCCACACCCTGTCATACTCAGGGCAGGGCCGATGGGGAGGTTATGGCTCTACCCCGTCACACACAGAGCAGGGCCCGTGGGGGGCTGGGGGGTTTTGGGGCACCGCACCCTGTCACACACAGAGCCGCAGGGCAATCAGGGGGTTGGGGAGCTCCCCCCATCAGGCACAGAGCAGGGCTGATCAGGGGGTTGGGGTGCCTTCCCCTGTCACGAACAGAGCAGGGCGGATAGGGAGTTGCGGCCCTGCCCCCTGTCACACACAGAGCCGCAGGGCGATCAGGGGGTTTGGGCACTGCCCCCTGTCACACTGATCCCAGTGCCGGGAGGCCTTTCGGCTCCGCTGATCCCGGTGCTGGGAGGCATATTACCCTTTTACTATATAGGATAGAGGCCTGGTCCATGGGTGGGGGCCGGCTGGTTTGCCCTGAAGGGTGTCCTGGATCAGGGTGGGGGTCCCCACTGGGGTGCCTGGCCAGCCTGGATGAGGGGATGATGGCTGTTTGCAGCTGGTCACACACCCTTCACGGTGGGGGTTCCCACTGGGGTGCCTGGCCAGTCTGGGTGAGGGGCTGAGGGCTGTTTTCAGGCTGGCAGGTGACTGAAGCTCCCAACTGCTCCTTTTTTTCTTTTCTTTTTATTCTGGGCCACCTTTAGCTCTGGCTCCAGCTCTGAGGCCTCTGCTGCTGAAAGCAGGTATCTGGTTTGTTTGGGTTCTATATTCGAAACACTGTATCAACTCCAGCTCTGAGATCCCGGTTGGCTGAAAGCAGGTTTCTGGGGTTTTGTTTAGCTTCTATTTTCGTAACAATGTTTCAAACTGCAAGCTCAGAGGCCAGCAGCGGCAGGTGGGGAACATTGGAGTCCTCCGTCACTGAAGCAAGCAAGCCTCATGTTTGCTTCAAGCTGCCTGGCTCCCGGCTGCCATCTTGGCTGGCAGTTAATTTGCATATCACCCTGATTAGCCAATGGGAAGGGTAGTGGATGTACAGCTAATTACCATGTTTCTCTTTTATTAGATAGGATATAATATTCATATAACTTTTAATATTTATATTCCAGAAACTTATTTAGTTGCTACTGACAATGAAGATTTTCTATACCTTTGTCCTCCTGTTTTTTCCCCATCACTGTATTTTTGCTTTTCTTCTCCCATCTACTGAGATCTCCCGAACTTGCTCACCCTACCCTCCTTTAGCAATTTAATTTGTGTAAAATATTTTAATTTTAAAATAGCTCCCAAGGTTCTTGAATTGGGCTAAGGTCTCCCCTATCTCTAGACTACACTTCCAGTCTCTTAGATTTTCTTCTAAAATTTTTGTTTTGGGGGTTGGGGGGGGACAATGGGGGGATAAAGACACATATGTAATACCTTAATCAATGAAGAAAAAATAAAATTTTGTTTTACTTATAGCTTGAAATTTTTCAATATATCTGCAATGTGCTTTTGGTGTGATATAGGGGTCAAACTTTTATTTTCTTCATAAATATTTTCTAGCTTGAATAGTTACTTCAAACTAGTTATGCCAGCATCATTTACAAAATAATATTCTTCTTATTGAAATGTTTTTGTTATATGTTAACTTTTGTTATAAACTGGAATCTGCTTCTGGACTCAATTCTAATCTACTGGTTAATGCTATTTCCTCTTTCCCTTGAACTTTAAGATCATTTAGTTCAATTTCAATTTTAAAATCACCCTGTTGAAATTCAAATTGGAATCATATTACATTGAATGTTAACTTGGGGGAATTGGTATTTTATGACATTGTCACTACATTCAAAAATATTTATTCAGATCTTGATTTATGTCATTTAATAAAACTTTATAATAGCTCTTTTGTTAGCTTTATTCCTTTAGACATTTATAATTTTTATCTGTCATAAATATTTCCTCCTGTATCAACTTCTAGGTGCTTATTGTGACTATAGGGGGAAAAAGCTATTTGTTTTTGGCATATTTATCTTGTATCCAGCCACATTTCAACTTCCTGAATAATTCTTAGATTTTTTGTTTTTGAAGTATTCATTTAGATCAGCAAAAATAATTTAATTTTCCAGTGTTTATAATGAATATTTCATTCTATTGATTTGATGCACCATTAGCACTATTAGGGGATACTAATAACCCCTATTTCATGGCATTGTTTTGTGGGCTAAGACAAACACATAAAGTCCTTAGAGAAGTGGGTGGCACATAGTAGGGGGGTCCAAGAAATAACTAATATGATTACTTAACTATCAGAGCTTGTGAGTTGTTCATAGAAACATCATGCTGAAGAACCAAGAATTAAGCTATCATTTGCTGTTTTTTCTTATGTTTTCACTATTCTCCTTTTGTGATTCTCTTAAAATAGAATAACAGGAAAGAAGAGCAGAGAAACAGTCTATGTATGGAAATGGTACTGCAAATTGTTATCATTTAATAACCTCAGATTATTTTCCTTTGGGAAAGAAAAGTTAATAGTCTAACTAAGATTAAGGCTAGATATTGAATATTTTTGGTTTAACTCAAAAGGTGTTTTAGGGTTCATTTGTGCAGATCAAGACCTGTCAAAATTTTTTGCTTCCTATAATTTGTCACTTTTCTTCTTCAAAGTGATAAAGCAGTTGAGCCAATTGTGACAAATTCTATTGCTCCCTCCTCTCAGTAAGTTTTACTAATAACTGATTTAAAAATTCCTTCCTTATGATGTAATAGCCTTGGGCGGATGAACTCTTGGGGAGATGCAGCTGACAGACATTTGGAGAGGTAACACTGTGAACTGTTTTCACTTTCCAGGGCCAGGGCTGACAAGTTACATTTATTCCATTTGGATGACATTCTGAGACCTGTTCTCTTTACTGTCCCTGAACAAGAAGACCCTTGGCAGAGGGCCTAGGGCAACAAGATCATTAATTCCGTATCCGGCATTAGCCACATCCTGCTAAGGGGAGAGTGCCCTGATGACAGGAATGTCCTGTACGCGTTTAGAGTGGGAGGATGAGGGGAGAGACAGTGGGTGCCACTTTCTTCCTTAGGGACATCCTCCATGACAGCATTGGTGGAATCAGTAAGGGTCATGGTGGTGGCTGTTTCTGAAAAATTGGGAGCTGGCTGAAAAATCAAGTCAGGTATTTGCTAAATAATAACTGGTTCAGTTTCTACAAGGAGCCCAAGATGTAGTCCAGGTATTGTCTTTCAGTCTAATAAAATAGACCCTATAACTCTTCAGTTAAAATCTTTATTTTATTGAATTCAGAAAACTCTAAGGAAAGAATGAGTGAAGTGACGAAAACTATTTCCAGAATAGTTCTAGGAAATGATGACTGGATCAACTTCTGGGAACATGTGTCTTAGACACGTAAACCATACAGATAATTACCATCTCCTTACACCATTGCTTTAAATAATTGACAAATAAGGCCTATTTGGAGAAGATCCAGTGACAGAAACCTCACTCGTATGCAGGGTGCACTTACAGATATTTTTAAAAAACTCAAACCCATTGGGTTGAATTAATCCCTAATTTTTTTGAATGTTCAATGTACTTCATCTAAGCATATGATTTTTATCATCTAATTCTTGTGCCTGCACACTCCTCCCATTTCTAAAAAACAAAAACAACACATAAACGACACATTAAATTAAGGGCAGAAATTGAGTACAATCCTCTAAATCATGACACTGGTTTCAGCAGCACTCACTGTCTTCTAATATGAATCATGTATTTCTGATTAAAGGTAGGGGGTGAGGTGGAGGTAAAGCCCTCTTGTGGCTGAAAATGATGAAGAAAATAAAGTTTGCTATTTACATCACTCAGTGGAAGGGGAAATTTGCCATCACTGAAAAATATAAAACATTTATAGTACACAGGATGTATGCTAACACCAGTAGAAGGTAATTCAGTGGGAAATGGTTAACACAGCATTCCATGGACACTATATTGATTCTTGAATTTCAAAACTAGCCCAGACTAGACATCTTACTGATTCCTGCAAGTTGTGTCTGATTCTAGCTTCCTCCAGAATCGCTGCAGTGTAGCTTCATTCTGGAGCTTTCCTAGGTCTGATGTAATTCAGCATACTTTGGGTAATTCTAGAGTAGACCCATGCTAGTCTCTGTTATTGCAAAATTAGTAAAACACTGTGTGGTGGGCTGATAATGTCTCCCAAAGATATGCCTGACTCCTAATGCCCAAACCAATGTATATTACTTTTATTTTAAAAAGGTGTTTTTAGGGGATGATCACTTAGGAAGTTTTATAATGTCTAATTACTGAGGTGTATACCTGGAACTAATATGTCAACTGTAATTAAAAAAAATAATTATATATATATAGTCTTTGCAGATGTGGTTAAGGCTCTTGAGAATATCCTGGATTGTGCTGAGGAGCCCTAAATGCCATCACAAATGTCCTTAATAGTAAGAGATAAAACACAGAGATAGGAAGATGGAGGCACAGTTTGGGTTGTGGCCTAATGACAAGGAACACCAGCAGCAAGGAATGGATTCTCTCCTGGGGCCGCTAGAGGGAGCAAGGCTTGCTGACACTGATTTTGGACCTCTGGCCTCTAGAACTGTGAGCAAGTTTGTTTTAAGCCACCAGATTTGTGGTAATGTGTTATAGTAGCCTTAGGAACTAATACATATTGCTTAACTAGGACATTCATCTTTTTAGAAAATAATAGGTCAACATAAGAACCTAGTTAATAAGAATTAGTAAGAATCACCTAACACATTTTTGTGCGTAAAACACCAAAGTGCCTGCCATTTAAGAAAAATGAGAGGAACAAAAATGTTTATATTATTGGAAAGGTATATGGAGAAATATTTCAATGACATATATTTGAAAGATGCTTTGTGGCCTTGGTGCTGCTCAATTTGAAGTTTATCAACACTGGTTCTGAAACAGACTTTTTAATCCTTATACCGACATCCACAGACCTGGTACTAAATTAGAGGACGATATTTCCAAAACTATCCTATCATCTCCTTAGATTAGTAGCCAGTTTTCCCCTAAGAAGTAAATATAGAGACAGATACAAATTATGTGTCCAAAGGATGGAATTACTGCTGGTTTATAGCATAGTAGGGGGAACATAAGCCTCTGTATGCTCAGATGATAGAAGGCTATCTTATCTGTAAGAGCAGTCCTTTGTACTCCAACCCTCCCCTCCCCATTCCCAACCCACTTAGGTCAGGATGTCCTATTTTTCTTTCTCATGCTTAATTCTTATGAAAATAGTTTCATTCACATTCATGGTTTCAGTTGCCTCCTGTATGTCAGTGACTTCAAGGTCCAACTGTTAAAAAAGCCTCAGAAGATACTCATGACAATATTTCACTCAACTCAAACTTTGTCTTAAAAATTCTTTCGCTCATACACTAAAAACCAATTCCTTGCTGGCTTCTTCAATTTATCTTCATTGGTGCTCACTCTGGTTCTGCTAATACAATCAGATATTTTACTTTGCTTCAGCCCCCGCATCTAAGCCATTAACCAAATTTCCAGTTATTCCTTTAAAAAATTTCTTGGGCTCCCTTTCTCATCAGAGCTCCAACCCTATATACTTCATGCTTCCAGACCCAAGCAGCCTGCAAACTGGCTGGGTTAACTCCAGCTCTACTACAGTGGGGCCTTGACTTACGAGTTTAATTCCGTGACGGAGCTCGGAGCTCAAATTACTCGTATGTCAAATCAAGACGTGAACGAGTGAGACATGTGATGCTGGGCTGATGTTGTGGCATTCATTGTGACGTTTGCTGCGCTAACTAGCAGTGGGGTATCTGAAGCTGGCTTGTAACCCGAATTTTAGCTCGCAACTCAAAGCAAAAAATCCGCCGAGAGACGGCTCGTATCTCAAAAAACTCGTTAGTCGGGACACTCGTAAGTCAAGGCCCCACTGTATTACTCCTCTCTGGCTATCTTTCACACAGCTGTCAAAATGTTACTTAGTCGTAGTACTCACTTAGAACAGTAGAGTGGCTCCCTCATAGCTACTCACTACAGACCACACCAATTTGATTATACTCCATTTCCAGTGTGTAAAGATACTCATTTTTTTCCTGCCAGCCATGTAGTTCTCCACCACTGGTTGATTTGCTCAGAGAATCTAACATTGACCTGAGTAAAACTAATAATTACACATTTGAAAGCAATTTTTACTTTTATGTCACTTGTATAGTATGGATAACAGAATATGATCTATTATTAGATATGTTACTAGATTTTTGATTATTTGAAACTTTTTGAGTTGTCTTACCCACCATTGATGCATTAAGCGTCTTGCAGGAACTGGGTTTAGCATTTACTTTTTTATTTTTTTTAAACATTATTGATTTCAGAGAGGAAGAGAGAGGGAGAGGGAGAAACATTAATGATGAGAGAGAATCATTGATTGGCTGCCTCCTGCATGCTCCACACTGGGAACTGAACCCACAACCCAGGCATGTGCCCTGATGGTGGAATCAAACCATGACCTCCTGGTTCATAGGTCCATGCTCAACAACTGAGTCATGGCGGCTGGGCTAGCATTTATTCTTTGCTACTTCCCTCTGCCCCAAGCACAGAAAGGTGCACATTCAAAAGTTTGACAATAAAGTCATGAGCAGCTTAACATGTTCTGAGAAATCCTTTGTTAGATGATTTGTCATGTGAACATCATAGATTGCACTTACACAAAGCTAGATGGCTTAGCCTACTACACACACCTAGGCTATAAGGTATACCACTGTACGTGCAGTCCATCATCGACGGAAACATTATGCAGCACATGACTGTAACAGTTTCCTGTTCTGAACGTAGTGCTTAGAGGGAACATAAACTACCACACTATACACAGAAATTTGAAGGACTAATAATGGCAAATGACAAAAACATGAAAGGCTTTGATCTGTGCCTTTTTAAAAACTGCTGAAAACCTTGACTTAAATGAATATATTATTCACATAAAAATCCTGTAAGATCTGTGCTAATTCTCAGGAAAAAACACACAACAAAAAACAAAAACACAAAACTGTGCATGGTGACCCAAATGCTGAATCTGCATTATTCTCATTTATGTAACTGTATAAGGAAAACCATGTTAAACTAGGTTCAGAATATAAAATAGTAAAAATTGTCTCCACCCCCTTTCAGGCAAATAAGGAGATATTATTGATTGCCTATAAATGATAAAACAAGGTAGATAAGCAATATTGAATACGTTTGTTGATTCTTAGCTTAAAAAAAATCAGGTAGCTATCCCTAATTTTGGTCAAAATTTTTCATTCTTAAAGTCAGTAATCTATAGGCCACTAAGATGTTTTAAGGGAGCAAGTTCAAAGTATGTACAACATGTGGAATATTTTTTTAAAATCTGAAAAAACACTGCAGCACTTAGAAAACAGACCTATTTAGCAATGAGTATATTATTTCTACCTTTCAAACATAAACTAATATCAAACCTACTAACTTAGTTATTCCATTAATAGATTTAGTAACCAATTTTGACAAGTACCAATATCCCAACAAAGACTCATACATATCTCTGTTAATATCAGTTAAGAGAACATAAATTTAGTTCTATTCTCAATTACACTTTTCTCATGCATTCATACCACTGTATTAATGCACTGAAACAAATTACAGAACAAATTTTTAAAAATAATTTGAGTCCCATAAATCACAATTTGTTAAGGCTTACTGATAGGTTGAAAGGTTGCAGGTTTGATTCCCAGTCAGGGCACATGCCCAGGTTTCAGGATTGATCCCCAGTAGGGGGCATACAGGAGGCAGCTGATCGATGTTGCACACTCATGTTTCTCTCTCCCTCTTCCTTCCAATCTCCAAAAATCAATAAAACCATATTAAAAAGAGAGAGAAGCCTGCAAACACTTACGATTTCTAAGATAAGGTCATAGGAATATTAATTTCTAAAATACTGTAACTCTGCCCTAGCTGGTTTGGCTCAATGGATAGAGCATTGGCCTGCAGAACAAAGCGTCCCGGTTTCGATTCTGGTCAAGGGCACACCTTGGTTGCAGGCTCCTCCCCAGCCTGGGCCCTGGTCAGGGCTCATGCAGGGTGCAAACAATCCATGTATTTCTCTCACATTGATGTTTCTCTGTCTTCCCCTCTCCCTAAAAAAATCAATGGAAAAATATCCTCTGGTGAGATTAACAAAAATAAAAAATAAAATAAAAATACTATAACTCCTTCCTATATTTCCAAGATTCAATAGAGAGGAGACAGAACAACACATGGGGATTAGATTCAAAGAAGACACAGATTGAGGTAAACGAAAACCAGGTTGCATTGATTCTAAGTTTGCTGCCCCACATCTAAAGTCAAGATGATTAAAAAAGCAAAGCAAAACTCTTTCAAAAATAGGTTTTAAAAACTTTTTACTCATATAAAAAGCTGAGTCAACATTAAAGTCAAAATAGGGTTTTTATATTTTTCAGAAAAATTAAGTGAAATATCCTTCTGGTTTTCTCTTAAAATTCCAGTTTCTACAAGTATCCTTGGGGACATTAAAAGGAGCTTGTGAGTTTTCTGACTGAATTACTTTAGCATTTTTCCATTTAAGCACCTAAGTTCTTCTACATATGATTTGCATTCCTAAGGTGCAGTTACTATTTTGTATGAGAGATAATGGTGCTTTCTGTGTAACCACAGCCTTATATCTATCAGCAAAATACAAATATATATATATTTTGACCTAAAGGGTGGTATTGGCATTTATTTCATTCTTTTTAACTCCTATGAAGTAGGTGCTATTATCATTCCCATTTTACAGATAAGGAAATAGAGGCATCTAACCAGGTTCACATGCTAGGAAGTGGCAGAACTGGGATTAAAAACCCTGGAAATCTGGTTCCAGAGGTTACATTCTTATTCATAAAATGTCCATTTTGTATTTTTACTTTTAAATAAATTAATGTATTTCCTACCAGATCTCAACCAGGCGATTTTGCCTGTCAACACCTGCTCTCCTCCCCTTTCCCTAAATCTAACTAGAGGACAGCTGGCAATGGCATTACTGGCATCTAGTGGGTGGAGACCACGGATGCTACAAGAATCCTGTCATCCACAGGGCAGCCTCCCACAACTCCTTCATTATCCAGCACAAAACATCCATGGCGCTGGCTGAGAAACTCTACAATAGAATATAAATTCTAGGAGGTCAGGGCACTAAGTTAATCTCACTGCCCTATCGTCAGACCTAGAACAATGCTTGAAATGGAGTACTTAAATTTTATCTGTTGATTATCTGTTTTTAAGAGCCTAGAACTGAGCCTGATACATAGATGGTACGTAACAAACATTTGAATTGAGGGTTGTCCTAGCCGGTTTGGCTCAGTGGATAGAGCGTTGGCCTGTGAGTTGAAGGGTCCTGGGTTCGAATCAGGACAAGGGCATGTCTGGGTTGTGGGCTCAATCCCCAGTAGGGGGCTGTGCAGGAGGCAGCCAATCAATGATTCTCTCTCATCATTGATGTTTCTCTCTCCCCCTCTCCCTTCCTCTCTGAAATCAATAAAAATATAAATATTATAAAAAAGAGGGTGCCCTCAAAGAGGGTCAAATGGATGCAACAGGACACAGTAAACTGAAGTGACTTTAGTGCTCCACAACCCCATGTCTTTTGGGTTTAATTTTCTCCCAATGACTGTAAATACAACCAGTTCTGCCAAAATAAGTCTTTTTAGTTAAGTGGGGCTACTGCAAGGACAAACATTTATTTATTTTTTTATAGATCCATGGAACCTTTAAAGACACAAAGATCCATGGAACTTTGTGAGTTAAATATATAAGGAGTAAGACCCTTTTCTTCTTTAAATGGAAGTATCCAATTCAAATAGAATCTATTTAGGGGATTGGCAGACACCCCTACGTGAGATGGTATCAGTAATTAATTGATGATATACTCCAGTGGCTGACAAGTACTTTAAGAAAGTTTGAGTTAACATTTGTTTGCAACCACCGCCTCCCAAAAAACTGAATTACAGTACACATAAGACACAGACAGACCTATTATCTAAAAAGAAAGTAGTACTTGAGTCCACTTCATTCAAAAAATTTTATAACCATAATATTCTAAGTATAACTTCATCCTATATTAAAAAAATCCAAATGTGTAACATCTGTCAACGTATTTTCAATTCTTCCTTACACCTCAAAGAGCTATTAAACATTATGCAGAAGGCATATATTCGTAAGTAATATTGCTTGATTTACAAAATTCTTTCCCAAGGATAAATTCAAAAGGTTGTTATATGGATATTCAAATAATGCTAGGGAAAAAATGACATTATTTCACTTATTCTGTACGTAATGAATGAGTCTGCTTGCCCAAATGTTAAATTATGAAACCACACTATGTAAAATACACCTATTAGATTTAAAAAGAAGTTAAATCTATATTTATTTACTAGCACTGTTAAACATTACACAAAACACATTCAAGTGGCAAGTAATTATAATGCAAGCCCTTGCATGGCAATCCAAATTTATTGAACTACTGATGCTAAGTTATACAAAATTGCACCACTTTAATTAAGGCTTTTAGTTTACATTTGGCCACCTCTAAGTAGTTGTAACATTAGGTTGCTCAATTTAAATACTGTGGCTCCCTGTTGGATAGACACACAATCTTTACACCCAAACATTAATGCATACAAAGCAACAAGGCATTGTTAAATAAAACAGCAATAGTTACTGCAACTTGAGCCTTGTGACCAATTACACATGATTAAAATTACTTCCCACATTCACATCCACAGTACTCGTCCACCATTTAACATCTCAACCAAAACGTTACACATGTGAAACAATCACTAACAGGCAAAAATACTAAACCTGTATATTTGGTATTGCAAATACACTTATGCATGAGCAAGCAAGGGATTCACAGTGAGAATCTACAGCTGCAGAAGCCTGAAAATGATTTACAAAAATTGTTAAATCATTAAAAAATTGTTTGAAAATATACACTTCTTGTTGTAGACCCCCACTGTACACACAACTATAAACATTGTTCCCTATGTAAACAAAAAAGGAAACATATAATAAGAGATTTGAAAAATCTGGACATTTCCTTCCCAACAGATATTAAAGGCAACGTCTTTAATCTAAGACATTATACTGAAAGGACTATTGTATTTTTAAAGACAAGATCACTGTCTCCACAGGTTTTTTAAAAATTAAAAAAACTATATAGCTGTGTTAATCAAAGCGCTTATTTGTATAATACAATGATAATGACCTTGATTTTCTTAAAAAAAATTACAATAAGCTACAAGTATCAAAGAAGCAAAGTTATCTGGAGTAGTCTATATAGGAGCTCTTTGGACTTTCTTTTATTATGCTAAAATAGTGGTGCTTTTAGGATTTACATTATTGTACTCTCCAAAACAAAGTATGGGGTGCGTTATAGTATACAGTACACCATTTTCATACATGTACAACATTGGTGGATGAAAATGTCTCTTAGCAGTAATACTGGATTGTAGCCTCTGGTTTTACCAGATGCATACACTAGGGCTATTATATAAGTAAAAATCTCTCTTGTGATACTGGAAAGTGATTAGAATGTGCAAACTGATGTAGTAGCTTTCATCCGCCTCTTAAAGGGTACCACCACAGAAAGTCCATTTAAGATGTTGGTAGGTTTAACAAAGTTGGAATGCTGGCACTGTTGAATTGGGCAACAGTTCTTCAGACCTGTCAAAAGAAAAAAATAAATTGCAAACATGGGTTGAAAATAGCACACACAAGAGCCAAAGGAACACATTAAGACAACAGGGTTCAAGTTTTAAAAATGAATAGAATGCAGGCTCTTGTCCTCATTACATTAATGACATTGTACCACAACTCATAGCAAAGCAAAGCAAGGGTAGATGTTTTCATCCTTTTAGAATGACTTCATCTAACCTGCTGCCCTCTTGAAAGCTAGTCAAATGAAAGTCTTAGATAAAAAAGGCAGTATCCCTTAGTGCAAATCTCTGTGTATTACCTTCCAAAGATTAAAAGCAGGGGGAGGAGGGAGGAAACCACATTGAAATTTTATGTCAGTTCAACTTCCTTAGAATTAAGATGAAAAGACAGCAGTATTAACAAAATTGGTGATTCTACAAGTGTTCACAATCCCAGAATTACATCATAAGTATAGAATGCACAGCTCACTAAGGTTGCTAGTATCAGAAAATCAAGGCCTTTCTTCCTCGCTCTTTCAATAAGAGTGGCTAAAAGCTGGTTCAGAGAGCAGACAAGAAATTATCCTATGATGGCTCTTTACAGTTGAGTTATATATATACTTTCTAATTCCATATTTAAACACATTCTATCAATTTTTAGATGTCAGAAAAAAGGCTAGTATTACACTAAAATCACGTAAACTTAAAAAATTGTGAGTGATATAAATAAGTCAAAACACATTGCCAAATATCTATTTACTTTGGATGGTTTTCTCCATACATGTCTGGGCTAAAAAAATGTTCCCTTTTTTTACTGTTTTTGTGGGGCTCAGACTTGTTGCGAGCTCCAGAAATGCTGTTAATACGTATGTGTTTGCTGATTTCCCAAATGCCTCGAACTTTAAGCCCTCATTTAGACTCTGAGTTTGCTAAGTTTTTCTAGCAGACTGAATGTAGCAAATTGGAAGGGACAGATGGGAATGTGTGAGTTCAGGCACATGTGTGCAAAGAATGGGCATGTATGTGGTCAGGAAAGAGAGAATAACAAAAGTGAGAGGATATACCTCTGAACGGAAAGCCTTAAACAGAGAGTAGGGTCAAAACCCCCCAAAGATACAGAACCAGAGTGCTATGGTAGTATAGGGCCATTTAATTTAACACAAGAAGCAGCAGAATCACAAACATATAAAGTGCCCAAGTACAGTACAATATGGTTTAATTAACACTGAGCAGGGAACCATTATTATTGGCAAACAGCAGTCGCTAAATGGATGAGGATTTATCATGTGCCAGGCACTGATCAATTGCTTTATAAGGTTTAACTCATTTAATATGATTATTTTCAAAAACTATATAAAAATGTTATATGCTCAGTTTTCCTTTGCTATCTCATCGGTGGGCTGAATTTGTGGTTCTCTCTGGCTGGAATTCTCCATCCCCTACACAATTTCTATTTGACTTTCCTATCTCAGCTTAGATGTCTCTTACAGACTTTGCCTGAATCCATAGTTCATGTGACATACCTGATTTGGTGTCCCAGTTACAAGCTCCTATAGTACTCATTATGACATAGTACTCACTAGTAATGAAGCATGGACTTGGCAGCCAGTCCATGGCTTAAATTATGTACTCCAGATCACTGGGTTCAAATTCTGGCTTTGTACTTACTTACTGCAGGGCTTGAACAAGTAATCTTTTTGTGTCTCAGTTCACTCATTTGTAACACAGACAGTATTTAAAAATAGTGCCTGGCCTATGATAAACGTGTCATGAATTCTTATTATCAGTACCAGGCTGGATTTATTCTATAACATTTATAAATGTTATAGAATAAATAACATTTATTTATAATTGTTATTTGCATTTATCATAGTTTGCAATTATTTGTCCAACTCTACCACTAGACTTCAATTAAGGCAATGAAGAAGCAAAGAGAGGTCAGTATTGTTCATCACTGTATTGTCAGCAAAAACCAGTGTCCTATTGGGGCATAAGCATTTATTAAATGAACTAGAATATTCACTTATGGGTAATACTTCTCATGATATGTAAATGAAATAATTATTTTAATCACTAGGATATTATACTAACTCATGAATATCTTAAAAGGGAAGTAATTATTTCTTTTTTAGAACAAGAAAAAATTCTATACTTGCTGTCTTAACAAGAGTGCCCTAAATGAAGTTGAGGTTACAAGTTAAAAGATTTAAAAAAGGAGGAAAATAAACAAACATACCTGGCTCAGAGCTACAATGCATTTAGTATATTAAAGCAGCTGACATGATGACTTTTTGCGGGCCTTCCCAGGCACTGGAGTTTTTCTGTTAATTTGCCGCACTAGGTCATAAAAGATCTGCAAACATATATATATATTTTTAATTTATAGGAGACAAAAAACTAAAAACAACAAAAAAACCCCAAAAAAACCTCCAAAAAGTAAAATTAAAAAATAGAATTTTCCATGGATATAAATGAACCCAAGAAAGGAAACATTTTTTTTCAGTTAAGAAATAAGAGTAAAACCAGGTATTCTTATAAATGCCAAGTTCTTTTCTGTTTATTTTTTGGGAGGGCTAAAATTGTTCTCCTTAAAATAAGTACTGAGTTGAAGGAGCTACAGAGATCTTAACCTTAGTTCAATTAGAACATTTACTCTTCTTCAGATCTTTCCATGTATCTTTACAATACGACTTTAAGCCCCTTCAAGGCAATAACTGTGCATACTTTTTTCAATTTGCTCTCTTTTACATAACACATCTTTCAAATATCCAAAGGCTTAATTCGTGTTCCCTACCCTTACCATTTTTTTTTTTTCCAGCCTTCCTTCCTTTCATGGTTTATTCCACTTTAATGATGAGGTTAAAATACACTGTTGCTTATTAACATGCATATTATTTAATAGAAGATTATTTAATAGAAGATTAACAAAGCACCCTGAGCCCTAGCTGGTTTGGCTCAGTGGATAGAGAGTTGGCCTGCGGACTGAAGGGTCCTGGGTTTGATTCCAGTCAAGGGCACATGCCTGGGTTGCGGGCTCATTCCCCACCCAGTAGGGGTCGTGCAAGAGGCAGCCAATAAATGATTTTCTTTCATCATTGATGTTTCTATCTCTCTCTACCTCTCCCTTCCTCTCTGAAGTCAATAAAAAATACTAAAAGGAAAAACAACAACAACAAAAGCACCCCGAGTACATATTAATTTGAGGTTGTGTTAATACACATATGTTATTTTCCATTAATTCTGCATGTTGAATTCCAAATAGAGATTTTAAAGTATAGTTCACCATACCTCATTAACATTTATTTTTGATTTTGCAGAGGATTCTAAGAATGCACAGTTGTTCCACTGTCTTGCTAGATTTTGACCTTGTTCCTTTCCTACAACTCTTTCATCTTCCAAGTCACACTTATTACCAACCAGAATCATTGGAACCTAAAAATATATTTGTGAGGGTAAAAAGAAATAAGTAAATAAATATATGCTATAAATTCAAATTCAAAGAATTCTTAGAGTCAACTCTAAGGATTATTTTTTATATTACACCAGAGAAAAATATTAAAGTAATCATTTGTAATATAATTTACAGTTAAATATGAAAGCCTTAATAATGTTAATTTAAGAACCTTTCACATGAAAATTTTAGAAAACAAGCTAGGATCTGTTTATGAAAGGGGAAAATAACCCTTAAGATTATATCACAATGGACTTATAACTGATTATAATAAGCAAAATACAAAACTTTTTCAAAAAGGAAGTACCAAAGGGTGTTGCTGTAAAAAGCCAGTATATCTCAAAATTTTAAAATGTTTCTTTTAGAGATGTGAATCAACTTCAAGTTTTCTGACACACATTTATCAAATAACTAGAGGCCACTTTGGGCCTAAAAATTTGTGCACTCGGGGGTGGGGGGGTCCCTCAGCCCAGCCTGTGCCTTCTCACAGTTTGGGACCCTTTGGGGGTGACCACTTGCTGGCTTAGGCCTGCTCCCTGGGGGATTGGGCCTAAGATGGCAATCAGACATCCCTCTGGCAGCCCGACAGCCCTCGGGGGATGTCCATTTGCCAGTGTGAAGCAGACCTAAGCTGCAGTCAGACATCCTTAGCACTGCTGAGGAGGTGGGAGAGGCTCCCACCACCACCGCTGTACTGGCAGCCATCAGCCTGGCTTGTGGCTGAGCAGAGCTGCCCCCTGTGAGAGTGCACTGACCACCAGAGGGCAGTTCCTGCATTGAGCGTCTGCCCCCTGGTGGTCAGTGTGTGTCATAGTGACCAGTCATTCCCAGTCCTTCTGCTGTTAGGGTCAGTTTGCATATTACCCTTTTACTATATAGGATAGAGGCCTGGTGCACAGGTGGGGGCCAGCTGGTTTGCCCTGAAGGGTGATCCGGATCAGGGTGGGGGTCCCGCTTGGGTGCCTGGCCAACCTTGATGACAGGCTGAGGGCTGTTTTCAGGCTGGCCTGCGACTGAAGCTCCCAGCCTCTTTTTTTTTTCTTTTTGTTTTATTCTGGGATTTATTTACCTTCTATAGCTGTCACTGGAGCTGAGAGCCCACTCCAGCTCTGAGGCCGTTGCTGGTTGAAAGCAGATATCTGGGTTTGTTTAGCTTCTATAACTGAAACTCTGTTCCCATCACTGGCCACTCTAAGCTCTGAGGCCCCCCTGGCTGAAAGCAGGTACCTGGGGATTGTTTAGCTTCTATAATTGCAACATTGTTGCATCTGGAGCTCAGAGCTGAGCGCGGCAGGCGGGGAACCTTGGCTTCCTCCATCACTGGAGCAAGCAAGCCTCCTGTTCGTTTCAGCTGCCTGGCTGCCGGCCGCCATCTTGGTTGGCAGTTAATTTGCATATCCTGCTGATTAGCCAATGGGAAGGGTAGCGAAGTTACGGTTAATTACCATGCTTGTCTATTATCAGATAGGATTAGTCTCAAATTTACAACTTAAAAAGGAGAAATTTGAAAAGTCCCTAAAACAGAATTTTTATTTATAGTCTAATTAAAATGCTACAAAGTTACAATCATCTTGATTTACTAAAATCTAGACCACATTAATCAAGTGTTTGGATGCATGTGATGTTGTAATTTTAAAAGGACACTATGGAAAAATAATACTTATTCTTCAAAACTCCCTTTAATCATTTAGAGATTGACTTTCTAAAGAATTTTTGGGGAAAAAATCCAAACTAGAAAATCAAGAATTTTGGCTTTTTAAGAAGATATAGAGTATCCTATCTAATAAAGAGGGAATATGCTAATTGACCCTCACCATCGCAAAGATAGTGGTACCCACAGCCAATAAGGAGGGAATATGTTAATTGACTGCACACACTCAAAGATGGTGGCACCCACAGCCACAAGATGGCCAGCAGGGGAGGGCATTTGGGAGTGACCAGGCTGGCAGGGGAGGGCAGTTGGGGGTGACCGGGCTGGCAGGCAGAATCGGTTAGGGGCAATTAGGCAGGCAAATGGTTGGAAGCCAGCAGTCCCAGACTGTGAGATTGGGCCTAAACCGGCAGTCGGACATCCCTCGAGGGGTCCCAGATTGGAGAGGGTGCAGACTGGGCTGAGGGACAACTCCCCTTGGCCCCGTGCACGAATTTCATGCACCGGGCCTCTAGTTATATTAATAAATACTTGTTTAATGCAATTGATAGAAGAAAATTACAGTAGTTACTACAGATAATACAAAACAGATTTACTAATTAAGAAGTGCTTCACTGAGGTCACTATAAATATGTAGGGTGCCCCAAAGTTTTTATTTCAGAAGTCCAAGAAACAACAGCATTTCCTAGAAGTCTCACAATATTTACCATAATTAAATTATAGATATTACAGTGGTTCTTGAAAGTGTTGGGCCAGACCAGCAACATCAACACCATCTAGAAACTTGTTAGAAATACAAATTCTTGAGCTCAATCCCACACCTAATGAATCAGAAACTCTGGGAATGGGGCAGGTGGGGCCTGGCAATCTGTTTTAACCAGTTTCAGCTAGTGATTTAATGCAAGATGAATTTTGAGAACCACTGCTATATAGAGTAAGATAAGGAATTAAAATAATCCTTTTGAAGTTTCCTACAGGGATTAAACTCCATTAAGGTGCACTTTGAAGGGGCATGTAAATTAACATTAGAATCTAATATATTTGTTGGTTTCCTGAAAAATAATTATTATTTTTCTCCTTTTCTGTCATAGTTTCTTTAGATGTGTTCATATGTTAAAAAGGCTCTTAAATATACCAGTAATGTGGCCAGAACATAATTTGCTCTATTAGTTAATGTTTGTCACACACATCTGTCCTTCTTCCCCACCAAATGCATGATTTAAAAATGGGAAGGATATAAATTTTATTTTACACAGGTTAAGGGGAGAGGAGTGTTTTCACTTTCCACATTATATATATTTGAAATAGGTATGAGGGTTAAAGATATATTTTGCCTCTCAAGGAAAAAGCTTTTGAAATACAAGCCTCCCAAATAAATACATCAACTTTAAATTCTTGGTTTTAAATTGGATATCACTACAATAAGAGTTTAAAATAAAGTACATTTATTTATTTGGATGTCAGCTTACATCATCAGTGTCTTTAACTCGAAGAATCTGTTCTCTCAGATCTTGTAAATCATTAAATGTGGACTGTGCTGTGATGGAATATACTAATGCAAAGCCTTGTCCATTTTTCATGTACAAATCCCTCATTGCTGTAAATTGTTCCTACAATAGAAAGAATCATTAAAGAATAATGTTGTGACAGTTAATTTGACAATTTTTAAAGTCTATAATTAGAGCTCAATGAAGAATATTGTAGTATTATGTAACATATCTTTAAATTACAATCTGTGGCAAGATCCTATTTGAAAAGCTGTTATTTCAAAAAATAAGCTTTTAATTTAAAAATGATACACCAAAGCAGATTTAGGTGCAAAAACTATACTCAAGTGGAACAGAAATATCCTGTCTCTAAAAGCTACTTAATGGAAGCTTTTAATATTTTATAACTTACAGGGCACCCAAATAAGTCCCCAAGTTACAGCTAAGCTCACAATGCTCTAGTTCTATGGGGTCCACCAGCATGCTTACCTACATCTTGCCATTTCCCATACCTTTTCTCTTCCATTAGGGAAAGAACATAGTCCATGGCACATATCAGGTACTCAAACATTAGTTGAATGAATACCATATATCCAGAATAAATCTTCCCTTTATCTTCAGATACCAACAAATCTAGTTGGTTTGTAAATACTTTAAAGGAGGAATGATATCATTCAAAATATTTCACACAGCTACAGAGGAATAAATATATCTTATAGAAATAAATAAGTATACCCAAGTATTTTCCACATTATTTAAAATGTGGTAATAAATTTTAACATGCTTTAAAAGTACTAGTGAGACTGAAAATTTTCATCCAAACAAGTTTCTACTTATTTTTTAAATAACTGACTCCCTGTAATTACAAAGGTCACACAGAAAAAGTAGAATTCAAGGATAAAAAAGCTTTACAATTTAATGTAAGTAGTACTTTTATATAAGCTTCACAAACATCTGTCTATAGAATATTAGCATTTACAAGGACAATACTGCATAAGTTGTGCATATACTTTGGTTCTTCATTTTACATACCGTTCCTGCAGTATCCAAGATTTCAAGCATACACTGCTGTGCATCTACTTCAACTTGCTGGGGTGGGGGTGGGGAGGGGGGGAGGGAAGACAAAATAGACCTTCATTTTTTTTTTTTAATATATAAACAACACTATCTTAATATACACAAAAACTAATATGATATTTAAAACAGAGACAGATTATAGCAACTCTAATCTCAATACTTTAACAGAAGAAAAAAATAGCTAGATAATTAAGGTCCACCAACTTTGTATTAGGTGCAAAAACCATGTATTCCGACTCAACACAGATAGTGACAAGATCCAAGCTCAATATGAATCACTAAACACTTTATTCTGGAAAGGAAATTATTTCAGCCCTAGCTGGTTTGGCTCATTGAATAGAGCGTCAGCCTGCAGACTGAAGGGCCCTGGGTTCGATGCTGGTCAAGGGCACATGCCCGGGTTGTGGGCTCGGAGCCCAGTGGGGAGCGTGCAGGAGACAGCCGATCAATGCTACTCTCTCATCATTGATGTTTCTATCTCTCTCCCTCCCTCTTTCTTCCTCTCTGAAATCAGTAAAAATATATTAAAAAAAAAAAAAACCAACAAAAAAACCCCCCACCCCTTCATTAAAAAAAAGGAAATTATTTCAAAAAAGCTTAAAAAATTAAAACCAGTTGTAGTGAGAATAATATCAGAAGTGATTCTGCCTACCACAATTCTGCCAATATTTTAGAAAGAGTTTCATTTTTCTAGATAACCACTTCCCCTCTTCACTATATTGGAATAAAATTTCTGGTAGCAAGGAAGCAGAGGACAGCTAAAAAATAAATTGTGGCCAAAACCGGTTTGGCTCAGTGGATAGAGCGTCGGCCTGCGGACTGAAGGGTCCCAGGTTCGATTCCGGTCAAGGGCATGTACCTGGGTTGCGGGCATATCCCCAGTAGGAGGTGTGCAGGAGGCAGCTGATCGATGTTTCTCTCATCCATGTTTCTAACTCTCTATCTCTTTCCCTTCCTCTCTGTAAAAAATCAATAAAATATATTTAAAAAAAAAATAAAAATAAATTGTGTTTCTCTGTTACCATCTTTCACCCAACATTTTCTTTTTTTTAAAAAAAATATATTTTATTGATTTTTCACAGAGAGGAAGGGAGAGAGATAGAGAGAAACATCGATGAGAGAGAAACATCGATCAGCTGCCTCCTGCACATCTCCCACTGGGGATATGCCCGCAACCCAGGTACATGCCCTTGACCGGAATCGAACCTGGGACCTTTCAGTCCACAGGCCGACGCTCTATCCACTGAGCCAAACCGGTCTCGGCTCACCCAACATTTTCTAGGGAAAAAAGTTATTTAAAATTAGCTGTGGAAAAAAAGTTCTACTGCCTCACTGCTAGGGTGCAGGAAGGGCTTTCCAGTTTTGTTTTGTTTTTGTAGACTGCGGACAAAGGAAGGAATGAAACACACTGACTGCACAGCAGCAGGGGCCATGTTGGCTGCTACATAAGGTGAGGCATAACTTTCTTGCTATTACATTAAATGTCTCCACATTAAGTTCTATTGTCATATGCTGTGTTAGCGAACATCGCAATAAACCTTTCCGTTATGAGCAGTGACACTTTCTCAAAGAGTTGTTAGTAGGAAGGTTAGGGATACTCCTGTACTCACATCTTTAGGTTAAAATGAAGGGAACCCGAGAGTATTTTTTCATCTTTGGGGTGGGGTTTGGATAGACCATGAAGCTACCACTTGAAATGGATGGCCTAGCTTTTAAGTTTATTTGTCAAATTAAAATGTTGGGGTCATGATAAACTTGAAATTCTCAGAGAGAGGAAGAGAGAATGAGAGGGACAGCGAGAGCCAAGTCTTCAAAAGCCTCATAAACTGGTAGACATGGAATGCCAAGAAATAATCAAGTGTAAATTTTTCCCACTATGTAAACAACATTCAATAATTATAAAGCTAAAACCAATAATTTATATAGTAAAGTGAAAAGCAAAAGGCCTTTAAAAGTAACATATACCTTTCTATAAGAATCTTCTATCGTAGGATCATATTTTTCAACAAAAATTCCTTGAACAAACTGTACAGTCTGAAAAAAATTAACATACCATTATACTTCTAAAGAAAAGAACAAATCCAAATCTGTACATTTCAAACTATTGATTTCACATAGTAGTTATGCCACTGATAAAAAACACAACCACATTTGAATGCATGCATTTGGTAAGATTACCTTAGAAAGTTGTTTTTTTAAAAAGTAATCACTATGCTCTTTGTTAGGTAATTCTAAATTTAGAGATCATACTATATTTAAAATTTTTTAAATATTTCCAGTGTCAGTCTTAATTGAATTTTAATTAGAAAGTGGCTAATTGTTTTGTGTACACACATGTGTGTATACTCATAACACTTCCCCATTACTCTGGATATAATTACACATGAAAAAGCAGCTCATGCTCTGTTGTACATACTTCTTATTTTGATTTCAGCATGTCAAGTTCTGTGCTAAGTGGCCAAGTGAGATGATCAATCTATCTTATTGTGGGGCTTTGCTAAACTCTCATCTATTCATCAAGTTATTTTCCCTAAGTTTCTTCCCTTTCCCAACCACCATCAAGCTGTGTCTTTCTTCTTGCTATACTATTCCTTGATACAGAAAATATTACTGTCAAAATAATGTAAAAACTGTATAGTCAGAGGTGTTATTTGAAAAAGATTCTTATAAGCTTTATTTAATATTTTCTAACATAAAAATATATATAATGACAAAGACCAAAATTAACTCCTATGTGGCTCTGAAATGCACACTTTTATATGCTCTCACCCTCTGTGCTGAGCTCACACTGTATTCTGGCATATTTCATGTTGGTCTGGAACCAGTGTTCCAGAGAAAATATGATCTACCCAGATACAACTAAGAGTTGACTAAAATTTTAAGAAAAATATTATATTGCTTCTAAAATTACTGAGATTTCACCTTAACAGATAAACGAGAACCAATAATCAAAACCTAAAACTCAACAGAAGAACATGTCTTAGAGTGAAGAGCTTAGGTATAGTGAGAATGACTTACCAGAGCGGATTTTCCAACGCCTCCTGAGCCAAGAACGACTAGCTTATACTCACGCATGGTGCAAACCTGTCAAAAGCTAGTACCTATTAAAGAAAGAAAAAAAATCTTAATATCTCTGTAATCAGGTGGTCCTTATATGAATAAGACCTTCAAGCAAATAGATTTATTTAAAAATGATTACTATACCACACTAATATGGAGCATCCCATAAACATACTTACTAAAGAATGGGCTCTTTTAACACATCAGATGCAGAAAGAAACTGCAAAATTACAGATATGACTTTCAGCATTTCCTAAGTTCAATTAGAATAAAATATTTACTCTATTAAGAAAATAAATGGGGGGAGGAGGCTGAAGAAAAGCTTGAAAGGATATTCTATTGGTTATAAGATGGCAGCAACAGACATGTTTACCTTCCTTTCTATCCTGAGTCACAAGTAGTTGAATGCCTACTAAGTACAGGAATATACCAAATTGGTGGTGGGGAAAGGGAAAATCCTGCCTTCACTGAGCTAATATTCTAGAAAGATAAATAGGATAGGGCAGGAGTCTATAGACAAATCCAGTCCACCATCTGTTTTATACATAAAGTTTTATTGAAATACAGCCATGCCTATTCATTTGTGCACTGTCTGTGGTTGCTATCTTGCTGTGATGGCAGTTAAGAAGTCACAGCAGAGACCATCTGGTCTGCAAAGCCTAAAATATTTACTTTGCCATTTATAGAAAAAAAACTGCTGACCCCTGAGATACATGAACGGTAAATGAGTTAGCAGAGAAAGCAGACCAAATATTCATTGCTGAAATGGGAGAGATACAAGGTGTCTGAAAATGGTTAGGAATCAGTGGCAAAATTGAATATGAATGCCCAGACTCTGTTCAATATTATGAAATACTAAGTATCAATAGCAATAAAACAAAAAGAAGCAAACTATACTAAGGCTTATCAGAGACACTAAAAGTTTCCATAATAGGGGAGAACATGAGAATACAAAGCTCCCACATTCCTAGGGGGGAAAAATTTGGTCAGTGGCCATGATACAAAAGTAGCCACCAGAACAGGTTCTAAACTTTCTTCTTAATCAAGAAATAATAGTTCTTTTGTCCTAGCAACAAGTAACTACCAGAACTGGTTTAAAAACATTTAATCAACTAATAATTGTTTGCTTCAGTGAATATGATTCTGTAAACCAGTCACTATCTGATAGCCCCTTCTGAAAGTCAATCATAAATGGACTCACTTTGGTATATTTCTTTGTGTTAAATCTCTTTATATGTTCTTTCTTCCAGCTTATATTCTTAGAAAAGATATCCTTTGTTTAATCTATCTCTCTATGACACTCCTTTATTTCTCAAGATGCCAGGCTTATTGCCATGGACTTTCTTTCAAAACTTTCTCCTTCACTTCTACCTAATATATACATACACACACTGAGTGGCCAGATTATTATGACCACCTGACGTTTGTAGGCAAATTAGCTATAATTTCGCATTGAAGTTGCTAGAGGGCCAGACCATTATAAATAGGGAAGCAGGTTGTTTACCACGACAGTAGAAGTGATTTTTTTTCTGAAGATATGGGTAAACAACGTGATTTAACGGCCTTTGAACTTGGGATATTACACACACACACACACACACACACACACACACACACACACACACACTCCCCCCGAGTGGCCAGATTATTATGACCACCTGACGTTTGCAGGCAAATTAGCCGTACACTGCATTGTATGGGATGTGAAAGCTGAAGGCCTGTTCGAACACCTTTGCTGTCTGCAGTTACCAAGATAAAACGTCTCCAATTCACACAGGAACACAAGGATTGGACAGTTGAGCATTGGAAAAAAGTCAGGTGGTCCAATGAATCACGTTTCCAGTTGCATCATGCAGATGGTAGAGTGAGAATTTGGCGGAAACAGCATGAAAGCATGCACCCCACATATATGAGTACAACCCTTCAAGATGGTGGGGGCAGTGTTATGGTTTGGGGCATGTTTTCCTGGCATGATTTGGGCCCTTTAATTCGTGTGCAACAACGTCTGAATAGCACAACATACCTAAGTATCGTTGCTGATCAAGTTCATCCTATCATGTTGATGGCGTATCCCAATGGAGATGGCTTCTTCCAACAAGACAATGCACCATGCCACGGCACTCGTATTGTGCACGAGTGGTTTCAAGAACATGAGGGAGACTTTACCTTGCTTAGGTGGCCCCCACAATCACCAGATCTCAATCCAATTCAGCATTTGTGGGACGAAGTTAAAAGAGCCAGCAGGCAGCTGGTTCCATCCATCAAATCTCACAGAACTGGACAGTGCTATTCATCAGGCATGGTGTCAGATTCCTCGCATCACCTTTCAACATCTCGTGGAGTCAATGCCAAGAAGAATCGCCGCAGTATTGAAGGCAAAAGATGGCCCAACGAAGTACTGATGGGGTGGTCATAATAATCTGGCCACTCAGTGTGTGTGTATCTATCTATCCATCCATCCATCCATCCATCCATCCATCCATCCATCCATCCATTCCACGTTCAAAGGCTGTTAAATTGCGTTGTTTACCCGTATCTTCAGAAAAAAATCACTTCTCCTGTCGTGGTAAACAACCTGCTTCCCTATTTATAATGGTCTGGCCCTCTAGCAGCTTCAGCATGAAATTATAGGTGATTTGCCTACAAACGTCAGGTGGTCATAATAATCTGGCTCCTCAGTGTGTGTATGTATTCTCATTCTCTCATTCCCCCCCCCCCCCCCCGCCTGGTGCACGAAATTCGTGCACAGGTACGGCCCCTAGGCCTGACCTGCAGTCAGGGCCTATCTTATTTATCTTTCTAGAATATTAGTTCAGTGAAGGTAGGATTTTCCCTTCCCCACCCCCAATTTGGTATATTCCTATACTTAGTAGGCATTAATTCACTCCTGCCTTTGAAAGTTTGTTCATCTTTAAACTCTAATTCCCTAAAACCATATAAAACTAGCAGTCTGCTCTCTTCAGGGAAGACTGTGTCTGACTAGGATAGCTTGTTTCTTAAAGTAATCAATAACTTCAGCTTTGTTTTTTGTTTCAGATATGAATAGTCTCTCTTATTCTTTGAGAGTTGACCTAAGACCTTCATTTGGCATCATTCCAAATGAAGCCCTTAGCCAAACAAGTGTACTAAATAAATAGGCTGCTTTTGACTCACTGCTATTTGTTCTTTGAACTTACTGTCAGATGAGTCAGTCTTAACAATGGTGGGAGCTCCAATTGGTTCCTTGAGTTTTCATTGTTAAATTTGTTTTGTTATCTTGGACTTGCAAAAAAATTGATCTTTGTGTAAGGCAATTAGGCCTTTAGGTTTTGGCTTGGAGGTGTACTGTTTGGTAAATATTTCTGCCATTAGTTTAATTCTTTAGTTACTTGCTTTGCTTCTGTCCATCTATTTGTGATGTGTTTTGTTTTTTCCTGGACTGTCTAGTTTCATTCCCTGAATAGAGGATGCTTCATTTGGAATAGACGGAGGCATAGGCCTGATAAGCCTGCAATTAAATTCAAACTAGCCCCAAGTACTAAAAGGTTGAAGATGAGTAAAACTAGTGACCAAGCAAAGGGGAATGACTGTCAAATTTCACCTTGGGTCACTTTCAAAACCTTCATGATGGCATATTATAAGGTCAATAACTGTAGAATTGTTGATTATGTGGTTCCTTCCTAACCTCTACTTGGTTAGGGAACCTGAGAATCTGTTTGCAAGGGCACATCTATTAAAATTTTTTTTTAAAGTACTCAAATCATTTTTAAAAAAATATATATTTTATTGATTTTTTACAGAGAGAAAGGGAGAGGGATAGAGAGTTAGAAACATCAATGAGAGAGAAACATCGAACAGCTGCCTCCTGAACACCCCCTACTGGGGATGCGCCTGCAACCAAGGTACATGCCCTTGACTGGAATTGAACCTGGGACCCTTAAGCCCGCAGGCCAACCCTCTATCCACTGAGCCAAACTGGTCAGGGCTCAAATCATTTTTATTTAGGAATAATTTACATCTAATGAAACAAGTAGATCTTAGTCATTAAATTAGTTTTGACATTTTCTAGTGCTGGCAACCACAAACACAGCCCTCATTAAAATTTAAAACACTTTTATCACCTATAAAGTTCCCAATGTGCCTCTTCTAAGTAATTATCATGACACCATTTTTCTTGTCTCTAGTGATCTCTTTCTTATTTGTCAAAGCCAAAACCTTCTCTAAGTAGAATTTGTGTCTTTTATAAACTTCCAATATAATCCTGATTCTTGCACTTAAATTGGTAAATGACAAAAATTGTGACTAACAATTATGACTTAACAACTAGACCGATGGTCAACTTTCGGAATGTCAAAATTAATACCTTAATAGGAACTAAAATTTTATGAAGAATTATGGGACAAAAATAATACTGAATAATTAACTTCTTTAATTGGTACTCTGGGGCTTCAAAATATGACTAAAATAGTCTCTCTTTTGTTCTCTGTTGCTCAAATCTTTGGAAACCTACCCTCCCTGATTCATTCTGTCTATTTATACTACCCACAAAACCCTTCTATTTCTTCTGCTCCTCCCCTTTACCTCTGAAACAAACTACCTTCCTGAGGGTTTCTCAGTAAGGGAACAATTATACTAAACAATAAATAGCCCCTGTAATCGAGTAAGTAGAAAGCAGAGCTATAAAAATTGAATTTAAACACTTGGTCTAGAATTTAGTTAAAATTATGTTTAGGGATTTTCCTAAATCTCAGGAAGACTTACAGAAATTTGGTGCAGAATTCCAACTGAATTACTAATTATTTAATTTCCCATAAAAGAAAAAGGTTAAAACAGCAGGATAAAGAAAGACCAGATTCAAATATCTTTTAAAAAAGTGACTTAAAGAGAACAATAACCTACTTAGGTTCTATTTCAGAAGTCTTTCTAAGGGGTAGATTGGTCAAGATTTAAAGTTGCAAACAAAATAAAAAGGACTTAATAGAAAAAAAATGACTTCAGGAAATTTAAAAAAATATTTTGTGGTAGGGCCTAGCTGAGGTACAGGGAGACAAGCCCCTTCTCTCTGATTGACTAGGAAACTTAAAATGGAAAATTGTAATTTAGAAAATATACAATGGCTAAACATTTTCAGAGACCCTCACAAAGTAAACAAGCTAAAAAGAAACACTGAACCAAAAGGTCTTTGTTTTCTAAGAAATGGGAGCCTATGGAATAGGATACCTGTACATACTGCAAGTAGAGCCATTGGAAGAACCAATGTTCCATGCTTACTAAGAAACAGAAGTAGAAAGACCCCCAATCTGTCCCATAATGCTGCTCGAAGGGAAACTAGAGCACTCAATAATTCCAGGAGTAGACTGACTACACAGAGTCATAAAGTAGTATTTTGGGGTGATGGAAGTGTTGTAAAACTGGTTGAAGTGATGACTACACAACTATAAAGTTACTAAAACCCAAGAACAAAAACACAGCCACAGCTGAAAAACAAAAACACTGATTGAATCAACATAAAAATTACCGTTTAAAAAACACCGACTATTGCCCTAAGGCGGTTTGGCTTGCTGGTTAGAGCATTAGCCCACAGATGGAAGGGTCAGGGTTCAATTGCCAGTCAAGGGTATGCATCTCGATTGCAGGCTCCATCCCTGGCCCAGGTGGGCATGTGTGGCTGGCAACCAATCAATGTGTTTCTCTCCCCCATCCCCCTTCTCATCAATGTTTCTCTCTCCTCCCACGCCATCCTCCCTCCCACCCTCCCTCCCTCTCCAAAAATCAATGGAAACATTTCCTCAGGTGAGGATTTAAAAAAAAAGACATTGACTATAAAAGTAAACATTTATGAAAACTACATTTCTTTCTTTTTAAAAATATTTTTGTTTAATCCTCACCCAAGGACATACTTCTATTGATTTTAGAGAGAGAGGAAGGGAGAAGGGGGGTGGGAAGGGGTTGAGAGAGAGATGGATGCGAGGGCAAAACATCGGGTTGCCTCTCACATCCACTCCTACCCGGGATTGAACCCACAAACCAGGGATGTACCCTGAGAATTGAACCCACGATCTTTCAGTGCATGGGATGATGTTCCAACCAACTGAACCACACTGGCCAGGGCAGAACTCCATTTCTTAATGAAATGGTTGGGACTCTTTTTCCCAGTCGCTTCATTTATCCATAAATATTACCTGTTGCCAGAATGAGTCATGTCTACCCATATTAGTGCTTCTGTAAGTAATTGGTTCCTCTTATTTCTTTTTATTGTTGTTGTTAATCTTCACCCAAGGACATGTTTCCATTGATTTTTTTAAAAAATATACTTTATTGATTTTTTACAGAGAGGAAGGGAGGATAGAGAGCCAGAAACATCGATGAGAGAGAAACATCGATCGGCTGCCTCCTGCACACTCCCCACTGGGGATGTGCCCGCAACCCAGGCACATGCCCTTGACCGGAATCGAACCTGGGACACTTCAGTCCGCAGGCCGACGCTCTATCTGTTGAGCCAAACTGGCCATGGCTCCATTGATTTTTTACAGAGGAAGGAAGGGAATGGGACAGAGAAAGAGAGAGAAACATCGATGTGAGAGAGACACATCAATTCATTGCCTCCCGCTGGGACTGAGGAACTTGCAACTGAGGTGCGTGCCCTTGACCAGAATTGAACCTTAGAGTGTTCTGTCCGCAGGCCAACACTCTAACCACTTAGCAAAACTGGCTAGTGCCCTTCCATTTTTCATTACTGACAAAAAAGATCCATTGCATGGGTATAGGACATTTTCTTTATCCACTCACCAGCTGGTGGACATTTGGATTGCTTCCAGCTTGTTTTAATTTTAGTAACTCAACCAAGAAGAATTTTTACCACAGAGCCCTATGGTCATAGGAAATTGAAAATAATTCAAATTTTGAAGTAGAGAAATGTGACTGAAGTCAGCAATAGACTTTCAAATCTAAAAATATAGTGGCAAAACACATCTAACTTACCAATAAGTTTTTTTTTTTTAAATACATTTTATTGATTTTTTACAGAGAGGAAGGGAGAGAGACAGAGAGTTAGAAACATCGATGAGAGAGAAACATCGATCAGCCGCCTCCTGCACATCTCCCATTGGGGATATGCCCGCAACCCAGGCACATGCCCCCGACCGGAATCGAACCTGGGACCTTTCAGTCCGCAGGCCGACGCTCTATCCACTGAGCCAAACCGGTTTCGGCTTACCAATAAGTTTTTTAACAAGGAATACCAATAAGAAGAAAATACAACTAAACATAGTCATTATTTTTCATTAATTTTTTTCAATACTTATATGGACCTGCAACCATATTTTAATTTAAATCCTGATAAATACCAATGCTATAAGTATTTTTTCCTTAAAAATAAAACCTAACAGTACAACAGCCAAAATTTGTGAACTAATATTATTTTTTTCAAATAATGTGTTTTTTTAGTACACCAGTTTTGAAAAATTGTTTCCAGATTTTAAGACTGACAAAAAAAATCCCTGATTTAATTGTGAATAACACATAATATAGAGTCGGAGAACCAAGATGGCGGCATAGGTTAACGCCGGAGTTTGCTGCTTTGAACAACTACTTCAAAAGTGTAACCAAAAAACGGAAGGGACATCACCCAGAACCACAGGAACGCTGGCTGAGTGGAAGTCCTACAACTAGGAGGAAAGAGAAACGCACACGGACACTCAGAGGAGGTGCAGTGCTGAAGTCAAATTCTGAGGTGCGGAGTGCGCGGAGCGGGCTGGTGGCGGAGGACGCGGTTGGCGTTTTCAATCGGGAGGGAGTCGAAGACTCTGAGCAACAGATCCAGGCGAGTCTTTAGGGACCCAGACTCAAACGGCAGAAGCGGGTCTGTCTGGCTTCGGTCAGAGCGAGTGCAGCTTTCTCTCCCAGCTTTGCAGCGGGTGCTGGGACTCAGAGAGGCAGAGCCCCTGGGGACAGGACTGAGAGCCGCCATAACTGCTCTCTCCGGCCCACCCTGTTGATCCTGTTCGACCCGCCCTGCCCAAGCCCTGTACACAGGCATTTGCCGGATAGCCTCAGGCAAAGGCTAGATTACCACCTCCCTAGAGGACAGAAGTTCTCTCACTGCTGACACAGCTGATTCTCATAGCCACTTGGCCTGGAGGTCAAACCCTCCCTGGAATTAGCTACAACAATCAAGATTTATCTATAAGACTGCGAACAAAGACCACTAGGGGGTGCACCAAGGAAGCATAACAAAATGCGGAGACAAAGAAACAGGACAAAATTGTCAATGGAAGAAATAGAGTTCAGAACCACACTTTTAAGGTCTCTCAAGAACTGTTTAGAAGCTGCCGATAAACTTAATGAGCTCTACACAAAAACTAATAAGACCCTCGATCTTATATTGGGGAACCAACTAGAAATTAAGCATACACGGACTGAAATAACGAACATTATACAGACGCCCGACAGCAGACCAGAGGAGCGCAAGAATCAAGTCAATGATTTGAAATGCGAGGAAGCAAAAAACATCCAACCGGAAAAGCAAAATGAAAAAAGAATCCAAAAATGCGAGGATAGTGTAAGGAGCCTCTGGGACAGCTTCAAGCGTACCAACATCAGAATTATAGGGGTGCCAGAAGATGAGAGAGAGCAAGATATTGAAAACCTATTTGAAGAAATAATGACAGAAAACTTCCCCCACCTGGTGAAAGAAATGGACTTACAGGTCCAAGAAGCGCGGAGAACCCCAAACAAAAGGAATCCAAAGAGGACCACACCAAGACACATCATAATTAAAATGCCAAGAGCAAAAGATAATGAGAGAATCTTAAAAACAGCAAGAGAAAGAAACTCAGTTACCTACAAGGGAATACCCATACGACTGTCAGCTGATTTCTCAACAGAAACTTTGCAGGCCAGAAGGGAGTGGCAAGAAATATTCAAAGTGATGAATACCAAGAACCTACAACCAAGATTACTTTATCCAGCAAAGCTATCATTCAGAATTGAAGGTCAGATAAAGAGCTTCACAGATAAGGAAAAGCTAAAGGAGTTCATCACCACCAAACCAGGATTATATGAAATGCTGAAAGGTATCCTTTAAGAAGAGGAAGAGGAAGAAAAAGGTAAAGATACAAATTATGAACAACAAATATGCATCTATCAACAAGTGAATCTAAGAATCAAGTGAATAAATAATCTGATGAACAGAATGAACTGTTGATTATAATAGAATCAGGGACATAGAAAGGGAATGGACTGACTATTCTTGGGGGGGAAAGGGGTGTGGGAGATGTGGGAAGAGACTGGACAAAAATCGTGCACCTATGGATGAGGACAGTGGGTGGGGAGTGAGGGCGGAGGGTGGGGCGGGAACTGGGAGGAGGGGAGTTATGGGGGGAAAAAAAAGGAACAAATGTAATAATCTGAACAATAAAGATTTAATTAAAAAAAAAAATTGTGAATAACAACTCTAAAATTGACCATTAGTTTTCAGCAGAAAAGATAATGCTGATTAATAGGTAATGTCTGTCATTGGCTTGGGGGAGGGGGGTAGGAAAGTGGTGGTACCTGTGTATTTGTGAACCATAGGCAGAACCTTTCCTGTACTAGTGTTCTTAGCTTCAAAGCCATGAATGAGCACTTGAGAACCTGTGAGATCCTAAAATTTCATGCACAATTTCAAGATGGGAAGAGTTATATCAGAATTTCAAGGGGATCTGTGATAGGTAATGCTTAAGGACTTTGAGAATTATTATTCTTTCACAGATCATCAAAGAGGGACAATTTTGACAGCATAGCATAGTGTTCATAGCACCAAAGTTTCAAATCCTGGTTTTGTATAACCGCAGGCAAGTCATGAAAACTTTTGGAGTTTCACTTTCCTTATTGGGTAAATGGAGACAGTAATAATCATATGATAAGGTTGTGAGGTAAATATACAAAATTGTTAACTCCACAAAAACTAGAATTTTGGTCTGTTTATTCATCATTGCTATATCCTCAGAATCTAAAACAGTGCCTAATATACTAATACTAGAGGCCTGGTGCACAAAAATTTGTGCACTGGGGGGAGGGGGGGGGTGTCCCTCAGCCCAGCCTGTGCCCTCTCACAGTCTGGGACCCCTCAGGGGATGACCACCTACTGGCTTAGGCCTGCTCCCCGGGGGATTGGGCCTAAGATGGCAATCAGACATCCCTCTGGCAGCCCGGCAGCCCTTGGGGGATGTCCACTTGCCAGCGGGGAACAGACCTAAGCTGCAGTCAGACATCCTTAGCACTGCTGAGGAGGCGGGAGAGGCTCCCACCACCACCACTGTACTGGCAGCCATCAGCCTGGCTTGTGGCAGAGCAGCATTCCCCCATGTGGGAGTGCACTGACCACCAGAGGGCAGCTCCTGCATTGAGCGTCTGCCCCCTGGTGGTCAGTGTGTGTCATAGTGACCAGTTATTCCCAGTATTTCTGCTGTTAGGGTCAGTTTGCACATTACCCTTTTACTATATAGGATAGAGGCCTGGTGCACGGGTGGGGGCCGGCTGGTTTGCCCTGAAGGGTGATCCGGATCAGGGTGGGGGTTCCGCTTGGGTGCTTGGCCAGTCTGGGTGAGGGGCTGATGGCTGTTTGCAGCTGGCCACAGCCCCTTCAGGGTGGGGGTCCCCACTGGGGTGCCTGGCCAGTCTGGGTGAGGGGCTGATGGCTGTTTGCAGCTGGACACACCCCCTTCAGGGTGGGGGTCCCCACTGGGGTGCCTGGCCAGCCTGGGTGAGGGGCTGAGGGCTGTTTTCAGGCTGGCCTGCAACTGAAGCTCCCAGCCTCTCCTTTTTTTCTTTTTTTATTCTGGGATTTATTTACCTTCTATAATTGAAACTCTGTTGCCGTCACTGGCACTCCCAGCTCTGAGGCCGAGGCTGGCTGAAAGCAGGTATCTGGAGTTTGTTTAGCTTCTATAATTGAAACTTTGTTGCTTTTAGAGCTGTTGCTTTCGGAGCTCAGAGCCCAGCCATGGCAGGCGGGGAACGTTGGCTTCCTCCATCACTGGAGCAAGCAAACCTCCTGCTCGCTTCAGCTGTGTGGCTGCCGGCCGCCATCTTTGTTGGCAGTTAATTTGCGTATCTTGCTGATTAGCCAATGGGAAGCATAGTGGAGGTACGGTTAATTACCCTTTTTGTCTTTTATTAGATAGGATAGTATGTGCTCAATAAATTAAATAGTATAGTAGTTTTCCTTAAGAGTCTTGGTACCTTGCAATATTAACAATCAATAAAAGATAGCTTAAAAATAATGATAATAGCAATGGTCTGAGTGCTATTGCTCAGTACATTGTAGCAGAACTGCTCCTCTCTCAGTTGAGAATCACTACTCTATACCATTTTACCTTTTAGCTCAATAAAACATAAGAATGCAGGTGGGGACTGCTGTACAGCTTTAGTCTGATTTATAACGTTTCTTCCAGGTAAGTTAAGATATAGAATATATATGCTAAAATTGGTTTCTAACCATATGGGGGTTCTATATTTTAGTCCTCCTGTCACTCACTGTAACTAGTTTGGAATATATTAAAATAAACTGAACTATACTATAATTCTTTAGCTATAGACTTGAAGGTTTACTACTATATTCCACTAAATACATTTTAACATCTCTGAAACAGGAATGTGTTCTATAGCAACCTCCTCTCCCCTGTATTGACAAAAAGCTAATAACATATTAGTATTTTGAATCATTAAAAAATGAAGTTCAGGTGGTCTGGGAACTAATCCCCTCTTACAATTTTTAAAAAACAGATCATTACACAAAAATATTATTAGTACTGGTGTTTTTTGACCCTTAATATTAATCACACAAGTCAATGACCTTTACTGTGTGGCATATTATACAGACTATAATTCTGATAGTATAGAGAAAATCTCATAGTAGTGTTACTACTTTAGGAATACTAAGAAAATCTTAAGATTGTATTTAATTTTCTTGAACTTAAGTTGTGGAGTTATCTTGTAATTACCCCATGTTGTTATAATTTTAAAATGTTGATAATTATTGGCATTTTTTAAAAAGTGGGATTGGAAACTAGAAAATGCTATGTTTAACAAGTCACTCAACTCAGAATGAATAAAATATTAATCCTGACAACACATGTGTTGAATAAGGATGTGTCAGCAATAGGGGATATCTTAAACATTTTGCCAAAAATGATGGTGCTTGGTCAACTATACATAAAACATTCTAGTTTGAATCTCCAGTACAGCTGATGAGATTTCGTTGGTTTACATATTCTTTCTTTTATGGTATTCCTTGTAAATAATGGCATTTATATGTAAAAACTGGATGCGGTTTGGAAGTTATCTGTAAAGTTAAGAATTGCTAATTAATAATAATATGCCTATGCTAATCTGCAAATACAGCATTACTTTAATCAAGCTTTAATCTATGTACTTAACCAAATATATTAACACATTAATGAGTGAGGGACTCCAAGATCCCCATTTTCTTTGGGTGGTTAAACAGGCAAGAACAAAGTATATATGCAAAATGAACTTAAGAGTGTTATTAACAGTGCCATTTCTCACATATATTGTACTTCAGCAAGAAAGTGCAACTCCTGTAACAAGCAGGAACTTACACAATTGTAAATATGAAGCATGATTCACATTACTTCTCCAACAATCTAAGAACACACATGAAGAAAACCAATTAAATTTGTAAATAACTACCAAAACACTGAAAATTCCAATACTGTTAAAACTGGAAGCATTTTTGACACTAAGTTTTCAAATACTCTGCTACTTATCTACACTAATAAAAGAGAAACATGGTAATTGGCGTACGACCGCTACCCTTTTCATTGGCTAATCAGCGAGATATGCAAATTAACTGTCAGCCAAGATGGCGGCCGGCAGCCAGGCAGCTTGAAACTAACATGAGGCTTGCTTGCCTCAGTGACGGAGGAGGATCGTTACGTTCTCTGCCTGCGGCTGCAGGCCTCTGAGTGGGCAGTTTAAGAAACATTGTAACAAATACCGCCGGACTTCAGCCAGCAGATTCGCAACATTGTAAGCAAAGGCCAGAAACCTACTTTCAGCCGCAGAGGCCTAAGAGCTGGAGCCAAAGCCTCAAGGTAAAGCTAGCCCAGAATAAAATAAAAAAAAAGAAAAAGAGGAGCGGTTGGGAACTTCAGTCACTCCCAGCCTGAAAACAGCCCTCAGCCCCTCACCCAAACTGGCCAGGCACCCCAGTGGGGACCCCCACCCTGATCCAGGACACCCTTCAGGGCAAACCAGCTGGCCCCACCCATGCACCAGGCCTCTACCCTATATAGTAAAAGGGTAATATGCCTCCCGGCACCGGGATCAGCATGACAGGGGGCAGCGCCCAAACCCCCTGATCGCCCTGCGGCTCTGTGTGTGACAGGGGGCGGGGCCCCAACCCCCTGAGTAGCCCTGCTCTGTGCCTGATAGGGGGGAGCTCCCCACCCCCCCCCAACAGGCCCTTATCTGTGTGTGATGGGGTAGAGCCATAACCTCCCCATCGGCCCTGCCCTGAGTGTGACAGGGTGCAGCGCCCCAACCCCCTGATCCGCCCTGCTCTGTGTGTGACAGGGGGCGGTGCCCCAACTCCCCTATCGGTCCTACTCTGTTAATGACAGGGGGGAGCTCCCCAACCCCCCTGATGGGCCCTGCTCTGTGCGTGACAGGGGGGAACTCCCCAAACCCCTGATCGACCCTGCTCTGTGCATGTCAGGGTACGGAGCCCCAACCCCCCTGATGGGCCCTGCTCTGTGCGTGACAGGGGGCAGCGCCCCAACCCCCTATTGGCCCTGCTCTGTGTGTGACAGGGGGTGGTGCCCCAACCCCCCAATTGGCCCTACCCTGAGCGTGACTGAGGGTGGCATCGCAACCTCCCGATCCACCCTGCTCTGTGCATGACAGGGGGCGGCGCCCCAACTCCCCAATCGGCCCTGCTATGAGCCCGACCAGGGGTTGCACCTAGGGATTGGGCCTGCCCTCTGCCACCCGGGAGCAGGCCTAAGCCAGCAGGTCATTATCTCCCGAGGGGTCCCAGACTGCGAGAGGGCACAGGCTGGGCTGATGGACCCCCCTTCCCCCCCCCCCCGAGTGCACAAATTTTTGTGCACAGGGCCTCTAGTCTTTTAATAAAAACCTTTTGGTTATTTTAGGTATTATATGTTATTTGCATTTAAAGATTCCTAATTTTAGTTACTTATATAGATCCCCTAAAATTTGTGTGAATCAACCAAGTCCTGATCAAAGTAACTGATAGTTCTTATAGTTTTACTTGTATTTCTTGCAAAATTCTTGAGTACACTGTTCACTAATTTAAAGGGTTGTTTTATTATTACCTTCTACAACTTTATCCATGTACTTTGCAGCTTGGCTTGCATTGTTGGTTCATCAATTTAAGAAGTTGTTTAGTTCTAGTCTCAGAGAAAAGCATAGCCAAGACATGGAAAGACAAGAAAACACCACCTCCTAAAGCAGCGGTTCTCAACCTGTGGGTCGCGACCCCTTTGGGGGTCGAATGACCCTTTCACAGGGGTCGCCTAAGACCATCGGAAAACACATATATAATTACATACTGTGTTTTTTTAAAAATATACTTTATTGATTTCTTACAGAGAGGAAGGGAAAGGGATAGAGAGTTAGAAACATCGATCAGCTGCCTCCTGCACACCCCCTACTGGGGATGTGCCCGCAACCAAGGTACATGCCCTTGACTGGAATCGAACCTGGGACCCTTCAGTCCGCAGGCCGACGCTCTATCCACTGAGCCAAACCCGTTAGGGCATTCCATACTGTTTTTGTGATTCATCACTATGCTTTAATTATGTTCAATTTGTAACAATGAAACTAGGGGTCACCACAACATGAGGAACTGTATTAAAGGGTCGCGGCATTAGGAAGGTTGAGAACCACTGTCCTAAAGGCTCTATCCCACGTCAGGTTCCAGGAAATGTTTCGTAATTGCTTGAAATGAAAGTGAGGAAAGCAGCAGACACAATCATGTTCCACATTAAGTGCAATAAACTTATCTAAGACAGTATTTCATTAACCAGAAATTATTAATTGGCATTTTCATAAAAAACACAAAACAATAATTCTGAGCAGAAAATTATGAAGAGATTTATGAGTCAAAGAAAAGAAAATTATAGTAAAGTTTTAGTCTAAATGTATTCACTATGTGCCCTAGCCAGTTTGGCTCAGTGGATAGAGCATCGGCCTGTGGACTCAAGGGTCCCAGGTTTGATTCTGGATGGGGGCATGTGCCTTGGTTGCGGGCACATCCGCAGTGCGGGGTGTGCAGGAGGCAGCTGATCGATGTTTCTCTCTCATTGATGTTTCTAACTCTCTATCCCTCTCCCTTCCTTGCTGTAAAAAATCAATAACATATTAAAAAAATAAAAATAAATGTATTCACTATGTAAAAGTACATATCAAAAAACACATTACTGATACCATTATCCACCATTCTGTATTACATATGTTTTTCATTAATAAGACCTAAGACGGACCCAACTTCAGATATTACTGTTCCTAATTGAACTACAAGAGTAATTCTGAAAATCATTGGGGAAATAAAAATGCCTAACTAAATGTTCTATAATAATAAAAGCATAATATGCTAATTAGACCGGACAGCTGAATGACCTTCCGGACGTTGCCTCTGCGGTGGGGGCCGAGTCAGAGGCGGTTAGGGGCGATCTGGCAAGAAGGTGAGCAGTTAGGGGTGATCAGGCAGGCGAGTGGTTAGAGGTGATGAGGCAGGCAGGCAGATTGGTTAGAGGCGATGAGGCATGCAGGCAGGTAGGCAAGTGGTCAGCAGCCAGCAGTCCCAGATTGTGAGAGGGATATCCGACTGCCGGTTTAGGCGCGATCCCCTAAGGGGTCCCGGATTGTGAGAGGTTGCAGGCCGGGCTGATGGACCCCCTCCCCCCTCCCCCGTGCACGAATTTTGTGCACTGGGCCTCTAGTAAATATATGTTTTAAAACTCTTGGCTATTTACTTGGTGTTGACATGTACTGAGGACCTACTTTGATCTAAGATATGTGCTAGAACCTGAGGATTAAAAAATAAATTCTAAGGAGACATATGTAAAAAAAAAAAAAATCTAAGAAATTATAACTTTTATCATAATTGCTGCAATATAGCATTCAATATTCTACATCAATATATAACGAGTGTTCTAGGCAATGGGAATAAAGCAGTGAACACTATTATTATTATTGCACATAGCCCATGAGGCATGTTAAAATGTAATCATTACAAAACAGGAGGAAACACTGATGTGAGAGAGAGACACATGGATTGGTTGCCTCCTGCATGCACCCTGATTAGGGCCGGGGATGGAGCCTGCAACCAAGGTACATGCCCTTGACTGGAATCAAACCCAGGACCCTTAAGTCATGGGCTGACACTCTAATCATTGAGCAACCAGCCAGGGCAGGAACTAGGTCTTTAAAGTCTTTTTAGGTATAAAGTATCGATATTTTTAATGGCTCTTTTCCAACAATACCATCAGGCACAGTGTTTGTCCCAGAATAGTTCTGCCCAACTATCGCTTAACTGATAAAATTTGCAAGGATTTTTAGTAGCCACTTTAAGTTATATACCTGCTATTAGATCTAAACCATAGAGTTCATGGATTCATATAACATTAACACGTACAAATGCTAATTCCAGCAAAGGATAGACTATCCTAGACATTTCTTTAGAAACAGTCTCTGCAAATCTATTACCAAAGCTTAAACCACTTTATTTTTTTATTTTTGACCAAGGTATTAGCTTAACCCACTTTAAAGGCAACGAAGAAAACTTTCAGGCTGCCTCAGACCTTGCTATAGCTAATACAACACATTTAAGTAAAGTATTAGTGCCCTAGCCTGTTTGGCTCAGTGGATAGAGCATCAGGCTGTGGACTAAAGGGTCCCAGGTTTGATTCCGGTCAAGGGCACATGCCTGGGGTTGCAGGCTCAATTCCCAGTAGGGGGCGTGCAGGAGGCAGCCAATCAATGATTCTTTCTCATCATTGATGTTTCTATTTCTCTCTCCCTCTCTCTTCTTCTCTGAAATCAATACAAATATAAAAAATGAAATAAAGATTTGTGTTAAATTAAAAAAAGGATAAACTATTAGTATCTAACAGAGTATGAAATTTTTTTTTTTAATTAAATCTTTATTGTTCAGATTATTACATTTGTTCCTTTTTTTCCCCCCCCATAACTCCCCTCCTCCCAGTTCCCGCCCCACCCTCCGCCCTCACTCCCCACCCACTGTCCTCATCCATAGGTGCACGATTTTTGTCCAGTCTCTTCCCACATCTCCCACACCCCTTTCCCCCCCAAGAATAGTCAGTCCATTCCCTTTCTATGTCCCTGATTCTATTATAATCAACAGTTCATTCTGTTCATCAGATTATTTATTCACTTGATTCTTAGATTCACTTGTTGATAGATGCATATTTGTTGTTCATAATTTGTATCTTTACCTTATTCTTCCTCTTCCTCTTCTTAAAGGATACCTTTCAGCATTTCATATAATCCTGGTTTGGTGGTGATGAACTCCTTTAGCTTTTCCTTATCTGTGAAGCTCTTTATCTGACCTTCAATTCTGAATGATAGCTTTGCTGGATAAAGTAATCTTGGTTGTAGGTTCTTGGTATTCATCACTTTCAATATTTCTTGCCACTCCCTTCTGGCCTGCAAAGTTTCTGTTGAGAAATCAGCTGACAGTCGTATGGGTATTCCCTTGTAGGTAACTGAGTTTCTTTCTCTTGCTGTTTTTAAGATTCTCTCATTATCTTTTGCTCTTGGCATTTTAATTATGATGTGTCTTGGTGTGGTCCTCTTTGGATTCCTTTTGTTTGGGGTTCTCCGTGCTTCTTGGACCTGTAAGTCCATTTCTTTCACCAGGTGGGGGAAGTTTTCTGTCATTATTTCTTCAAATGGGTTTTCAATATCTTGCTCTCTCTCATCTTCTGGCACCCCTATAATTCTGATGTTGGTACGCTTGAAGCTGTCCCAGAGGCTCCTTACACTATCCTCGCATTTTTGGATTCTTTTTTCATTTTGCTTTTCCAATTGGGTGTTTTTTGCTTCCTCGCATTTCAAATCATTGACTTGATTCTTGCGATCCTCTGGTCTGCTGTCGGGCGTCTGTATAATATTCGTTATTTCAGTCCGTGTGTGCTTAATTTCTAGTTGGTTCCCCAATATAAGATCGAGGGTCTTATTAGTTTTCGTGTAGATCTCATTAAGTTTATCGGCAGCTTCTAAACAGTTCTTGAGAGACCTTAAAAGTGTGGTTCTGAACTCTATTTCTTCCATTGACAATTTTGTCCTGTTTCTTTGTCTCCGCATTTTGTTATGCTTCCTTGGTGCACCCCCTAGTGGTCTTTGTTCGCAGTCTTATAGTTAAATCTTGATTGTTGTAGCTAATCCCAGGGAGGGTTTGACCTCCAGGCCAAGTGGCTATGAGAATCAGCTGTGTCAGCGGTGAGAGAACTTCTGTCCTCTAGGGAGGTGCTAATCTAGCCTTTGCCTGAGGCTATCCGGCAAATGCCTCTGTGCAGGGCTTGGGTGGGGCGGGTCGCACAGGATCAACAGGGTGGGCCGGAGAGAGCAGTTATGGCGGCTCTCAGTCCTGTGCCCAGGGGCTCTGCCTCTCTGAGTCCCAGCACCCGCTGCAAAGCTTGGAGAGAAAGCTGCACTCGCTCTGACCGAAGCCAGACAGTCCCGCTTCTCCCGTTTGAGTCTGGGTCCCTAAAGACTCGCCCGGATCTGGTGCTCAGAGTCTGCGACTCCCTCCCGATTGAAAACAACAACCGCGCCCTCCGCCGCCAGCCCTCTCCGCGCACTCCGCACCTCAGAATTTGACTTCACCACTGCGCCTCCTCTGAGTGTCCGTGTGCGTTTCTCTTTCCTCCTAGTTGTAGGACTTCCACTCAGCCAGCGTTCCTGTGGTTCTGGGTGATGTCCCTTCCGTTTTTTGGTTTCACTTTTGAAGTAGTTGTTCAAAGCAGCAAACTCCAGCGTTAACCTATGCCGCCATCTTGGTTCTCCTCCGAGTATGAAATTATTAATTAAAAACCTGAGTAGTACCACCTTCTGATAAGACACTATGCTATGTCATAAACAAACATCCTTAAATAGATGAATAAAATACTTTCATATTTTTATTTGAACATTAAAGAATGTCTGTCTAAAATAATATTCAGAAACGTAATACATAAAAGCCTAAGTGCCCCAATAATTCTCCCTCACCAAGTCAATCACCTAGTTACCAGGCATTTATTACATTTCCTTCAAACTACTAGCACAGTGATATGTAAAGGAGATGGCTACATTATTAAGTGAAATCCGGGTGGTCAACAGGTCCTGGTTTTAGTACTGAAAAGTCTTGTGTCCCATAAAATCTTCAGTCCAGGGCAAAACAACCTAGTTGGTTATTTTGGGTAGATACATCTTGATAGAAATTTAAAGCATATTTGAGTGTTTATGGAAACAGATAATATTTGTATAGCCTTTATAATTTTGACATGCATTTTCTCATTTGGATAAAGTCCAAGGACATTTATCAAGGAACAATTGCATAATTAGAAAAGTATACCTTTCATCTACTCAGTATTTGAATATGCATTAAGTGAAGTCACCATGAAGGTTACAAAAATAAACAAAATATACTTGCTCTCAAGAAGCTTAGCATTTTGTAGGAAAGATGAGACATACAAATATGGAAACTATCATGAGACACAAAAATATTATGGGAATTCAGAAGAAGAAAGGCCGGACAGATTTATGAAGAAGGTGGCAAATGAATAAAAGTTACAGGATTTGAATAGGAAAGAACATACCATAGAAAAGAAAGGTGACAGCAAAGGCACAAAAGGCAGCAAAATGTAGGAGTAAGATTAAACGACAATAGAAAGTAGGGTCTGACTGCATGTCAGTGTGCAAAGGAACAGGAAAATAAAAACAGCAGGAGTCTAAAATTAACAGAGATCTCTGAGTCAAGAGCCTTGACTCATTTGGTAAGCAATAATACTAGACATTCTGAAGAGAAACACACCAACACTGAGAAAACTAAAAGTACTTAAACAGTGAATTAAAAAGTTCTGCCTGGCCGGGTGGCTCAGTGGTTGAGTGTCAACCTACAAACCAGGAGGTCACGGTTCGATTCCTGGTCAGGGTACATGCCTGGGTTGTGGGGTTGATCCCCAGTAGGGGGCCTGCAGGAGGCAGTCAATCAATGATTCTCATCATTGATGTTTCTATCTCTCTCTCCCTCTCTGAAATCAATAAAAAGGTATATATTTTTTAAAAGTTCTGACAGAAGTCTTGACAATACATCTATAAATGTTTAACATTTTATTAAAATGCTAGTGACCCAGCACACAAAATCGCACGAGATCCAGACCCATGGGAAATCGTGCGAGACCCGGGGCCCCAGACCCTGCCCTGCCCCACCGCAGGACTCCCCTGAGTCCCTCTGGTGCCTGAGACCCAGAGTCAAGACCCAGCCCACCTATGCGCGCCTCGCTGTGCATACAGCCTCCTGATGACCAGTCTCTGGTTGTTACGGCGTTAGGGCCACTGGGTTATTTTATTAAAATATGATCAAGATGTTATACTTTTAAAGTGTATAAATTGGTTTACAACAAAAACTTACAAAAAGATGATTAAAACCAAAATTAAGAGGTCAGAATCATGTACTGCATAGATTCAAAGAAAACTATAAGAAACTGACAAAACACAGTTAAGGTAAGGGATAATTTCAGCTTTATTTGATAACACTGTGTGAATATTAAGTAGTTATTATATGCAGGTAGTGCAGACACGAAATGCACATTATCTTATGCTCCCTATTTTTCACTGCAGGATGCTAACTGATACCACAGCATCTGGTATCTAAAGCATACTGAGATTATTTTTAGTTAATACCACTACCATCGAACGTGACACTTAGGGTATTTACCTAAGATCTCACAAATAAGGCAGATGTATGGCCATATTTTTCCTCAACCTGCTTTGGATCTGCCATGTGCATAAAAAATACTCAGGGCTTACATACCTCATTGTGTATGTTAATTGCTGCACAACTAAAACTTAACACAGTGTGTGTAATACAGAAGCAATTATTATTGAATGAATCAAAACCAGTTTCTTGCCCTACAGCAGGGGTTGGCAAACTCCAGCCCTCAAGCCAACTCCCATCTGCTACCTATCTTTTTGTAAATAAAGTTATGTCAAAACACAGTCATTCAATTGCATATTGTCCATGGTTTACTCATAATAGCATTAGCAGAGTTGAGTGGTTGTGACAGAGACTTGTATGGCCCACCAAGCCTATTTGCTGATACCTGCCTACCCTATAGGCTAGACAGCCTGGAAGAGATAAGGAGATCTTGTCCATTAATTCACTGGTAACAAGTGGGTTTTAGCTCAAACACCAACTCAAAACATTAAGTTACCTGGACTACAAAGTTAAGAACTGTGGATAAAAGGGTCCACATACTAAACCTGACTAGCTCAGGGAAGGCCTGAATGGTAGCCTTACACACTCGGAGACCTAAGATAATTACAAAGGATGATCTGAAATTAAAACTTTTCAACTAAAAGCAATTTATGGCAGGTAGTCATGTTCTAGGCTAGAATTTTCCCTGACAAAGGTCAATTTTCACCTTAATTAAGCCTGTCTATTGTCTTTGTGCATCTACAATAATGTAACCTTTGAAATGTCAAAGTAATTCCCTTTTCCAGACCCCTCAAAGCACAGGGACCATATCAGAGATGAGACCACAAATATTATTGTTATTTATTGTTATTGTTGACTTCAACCATCCTGTACCCACCTATGTAAAAAAAAGTATGTGTCTATCATTTTCCTATCTAATCCCAAAAGTTTCTTTACTTTGCTTTCTCTCACCTTCCTAATCTATCACCAATAGATTTCATGTAACCCACTTATGTCTTCTCTTTTTTTTTGTTCTTTATATATTTATTTATTTATATTTATTTCAGAGAGGCAGGGAGAGGGGGAGAGAAACATTGATCAGCTGCCTCCTGCACTCCCCTTACTGGGGATCAAGCCTGCAACCCAGGCATGTGCCCTGACTGGGAATCTGAACTGTGATCTCCTGGGTCATAGGTTGACACTCAACCACTGAACCACGGTGGCTGGACTTATGTCTTCTCTTTTGATGGAATATATAAAATAAGATGCAAAACTGCTATTCTCTGGCCCTGGCTAGTGTGGCTCAGTAATTAGAGTGTCGCACCGAGGGGGTCCTGGGTTTGATTCCGCTCAAAGGCACGTAACTGGGTGACAGGTTTGATTTCTGGTCCCTGTTGGGGTATGTGTGGGAGGCAACCAATCCATGTCTCTCACATCAATGTTTCTCTCTCTCTCCTTCTCCACCTCTTTTCCACTTTCTCAAAAAAATCAATGGAAAAAATATCCTTGGGGGAGGATTAACAAAAAAACAAACACCTGCCATTCTCTAGAGCAGGGGTGGGCAAACTTTTTGACTCGAGGGCCACAATGGGTTCTTAAACTGGACCGGAGGGCCGGAACAAAAGCATGGATGAGTGTTTGTGTGAACTAATATAAATTCAAAGTAAACATCATTACATAAAAGGGTACGGTCTTTTTTTTTTTTTTTTTTTAGTTTTATTCATTTCATACCGGCCGGCCTGCGGGCCGTAGTTTGCCCACGGCTGCTCTAGAGCATCTTCTCAATTCGTTGAAATTTTGCTTCCTGGCAGTTGTCAACAGTTTGGCTCAAATAAACTAAAAAATTATCTACAGGTTTTACTGTTGTAATTAGCTAGCTATTAATAATAAGAAGGAGCAAAAGGGAGGCCAGACACAAACCCTCCTCAGAGGCAGGGCGAGCCCAGACAAGGCGCCGTTGCCCTGAGGCCTGGACGTGCCTCTCCAGGAAGGATCATCTTCCATCCCTTGTAAGGACAGAGAACAAGAAGCAGGCGCCAGGCCATGGGAGCAGGTGGCAGGGAGAGACAGAGCGACCCTGGGGGATCTTGTGGGATCCAACTCGGAATCATCAGCTCTGCCAGGACCAGAACAAGAACATGAAGAATTCAGGTCAGGTTTGAGCTGAAACTTCTGTCAGTGAAATTGCTGCCTGTCCACCAGTCACCGTGACCCTAGTGTGTTAATGATCATCTAGTAAGTTCCATTACTGGGCACCAGTAGCTGCCAGGCACTGGGCTTGATCATCGGTGAGCTCCGTGGTCCTCACACAGTGTCTGACAGAGCTACGGGCACTATGCCCACTTCACCGACACCTGCCCTCCCTGCAGGTCAGGCTCACAGCATCCTTGCAGAACCCTCTGGGCCCACCTTGGGCTTCTCCTCTGTAATAATCAGTCTATAATTAAAGGAGTCTAATCCTAAAAAAAAAAAAAAAAAAAAAAGGGAGGCCAGACATTATAAGTATGGCCATCTGGACAGCTTCACTAGGAAGCTGCAGCTCTACACTCCCCTGGGAACCAACGAAGGGAGGTGGAGGCAAGCGCAGTAACACAGTGAGGTAGGGAAGGTGCCTGTCAGTCAAACCTGGGAAGAGAGATCATTGGCTAGAGAGGACAGAGCCATAGCAAGCCCACAAAAATTTGGGAATACATAATCCCCCAAAGGAGTTTGCTCTCTTCCATTCACCCATGTTCCCTCCATAGCCATGTGACTGGCCTCAGAGCAGTGATGGCGAACCTTTTGAGCTCGGTGTGTCAGCATTTGAAAAACCCTAACTTAACTCTGGTGCCGTGTCACATATAGAAATTTTTTGATATTTGCAACCATAGTAAAACAAAGACTTACATTTTTGATATTTATTTTATATATTTAAATGCCATTTAACAAAGAAAAATCAACCAAAAAAATGAGTTCGCGTGTCACCACTGACACGCGTGTCATAGGTTCGCCATCACTGCCTTAGAGGCTGCACGGCCTATGGCCTTGTGGATTCCACAATGCAATGGATTGAAGGACTGCAGTTGGGAACACAAACTAAGCTAGCCTGATGCAGGCAAGGGATGGAAACTCTGGGCAATGGCTTTAATCCTAGCCTCGGTAAAGACACAGCTGGATTTCTTCCTTTGCGGGACAAAGGGAAATGGGGCTTTGGGACTCAGGGGTTTGATTCCACAGAAAGCTTTCTGCAGTACCTCATCCTGCTGTGCAAGTCTTAGAAAATTCTTTTTCTTATGGCATTGCAAGAAGCCCACGTCCCCTGCAACAAGTGGGGACAAGGAGAGTTCCCCAACTGGTAACAAAAGTTTGAATGTTTCCTATGTTGACAGAACGATTCTGAAACCAACTCTGGACTCAAAGGGAAAGAATTCAGTTCTCAATTACCAATATCTACTGTGCTTTAGGGGAAGGAGAACCAGGGTTGTAACTCTAAAAACCTTTGAAAACATCTAGTGCTAGCTATTTAAAATGTAGAATACTTCTTTTAAACAGCTAGCACTGTTGTCTGAATATTACAAAGATGAATTACCTGCAAAGTAATATGCAAAACAAACAAACAAACAAAAACCCCACAAAAGAACTCTGAAAGGAATCACTGAGAATAGTCCACCTGAATGCTTTAAGAGTGTCTACCAAAAACAATGATTGGGTTCCAGCATAGTGACGTTTACAACATTCATTCAACAGGCACCTTATTCACCAGTGAATAGATTTAGTTAACACGTTAAGGGCACAGCCTGTTTTGTCTTCTGGTTGGAAAGTATAGTGTCAAGTCACTGGTGACTGACTGGGCGCTTAATGTGTTAAGGCCATTCGTGAGGCTGATAAAGTAGTGTTATCAGGGTAACCTATGGCAAAAAGGTAAGCCCCAACATACTAAATAAACTCCATCAATTTTACAGATAAAATAAAAAAAGGACATCTTGGGTAAAGTACATTTTTGCATATAAAGCTAAATCTGACCTACTGAATCTGCCCACTTTGATTCTGGAAATAGTTAATAGTCTAACATTAAAGCATTCATGCCATTAGGGGAGTTTCCCTTCAGATTATTTTAGAAAAATCCTTTGTTTGCTAGACCTACATCAAGTACTTGCACCCTAGCTACAAGGGAGACTGAAAGCTAGGATCTGACACTTTCATTTATATAAAGCAAGGCTGTCCGCCAAGACTCATTTAATTCTGTCTTTTCAGACACTGAGTCTCTAAAGATAAATGTGAACACTATATAACAAAGATACTATGTTTCTGGAAGATGTAGTCTGGCCCGTATGGGTCACACCCTGGCATGACAGGAAGAAACCACACATGGGGTACATGAAGAGGTGGCAAAACAGTCACTACTGGGAATGAGCAGCAGGGGATGTGTCAAGGTCATATCAAATTTAAATCTGAAGACCCAGAAGCCTAGCTCAATGATGAAATGATGAAAGCAGTGATCATTACTAACATTTCTCATTATAGTAGGGAGTGTGTGTGTGCTTGCTTTCTTAAAATTGATTTTTAGAGAGGGAGAGAGAGAGAAATATCTATCGGCTGGCTCCTTCATGCCCCTTACTAGGATGGAGCCCATAATCCAGACACGTGACCTGACTGGGAATCGAACTGACAACCTATTGGTGGCACAGGAAGATGCCCAATCAACTGAGCCACGTGGGCCAGGGCAGATTCTTGAGTAATTTAAATAACCTGCTGTTAATGTGTTAGCTTCCACAGTTACAGAAAAAAAGAGATCCCACCACTGTGAAGGGATAACCATTATTGGGAATAAGAAGACTAGATGTTTTTCTATGTTCCGACTAAAGCCATATCTTTTCCAAGTCTCCTAATTTGTGATTCCAGAATTTAACACTAATACAAAAATGCTCAATATTTGCTGAATAGGTTGCAGAATAAGATAATGACGTTAATCTCAGAGATATCCCCATTCATTGTGGGACATATTTGTTTTCCTGTATTTTAAGCAAATACATACACAGTATAGTTTCTGAGCTATTGGGACAGAGGTATAAGAAATCAGAGGCTAAATTCAGAAATAAATACAATTAGTGTCTTCTAATAGAGAAGGAACAAATGACTACAAAAATATTTTATCTCATTTTACCGTTAACCTAACCAGAATTAAATGACAAAGCTTAACATGACTGCCCCCAAATGCATTTGAAACCATAATAAAAACGCCATGATTTTAGGTTGTGGGTTCATCATTTGCATGACTATATTACATTCTAAATAAAATTTCAAGACCAGGACATTACTAATGGAAAATTCCCTAGTAAACCCACCAAAAGCTCAGAGGAGAAAAATTAACCAACTTAAAAAAACCAGTGGAAGCCCAGGTACTTTCCATAATTTTCTTGAATAATTTTAGTATCTTAATCTAAGCAGTTTATGCTAGCTGCTTAATGCCCATACTAGCTTGTGCAACTCATTTTTTTTTTTATGAAGTTGTTTTAACTAATTTAACAGTTCTTCTTTTTATACTCTACCCTCTTTAGTTTATTCAAAAAATGCACGTAATATCCAGGAAAATAAAACCAATTAGAAAAATAAAAAACATGCCACACATTAGAAGTCATAAATAATGCTTATATTTGGCTTTCACATACACTATTTCACTTACTTGATTAATTGTTAGGTAAGTACTTTTTTAAAAGTAGCTTTGAAAAACGCCTGTCTTTGCAATTTAATGAGATATGCAAAAAAACCAAAAACAAAACAGTATCAAAGAAAAAGAACTCCCATAAGAAAACAGTAGCACATATACATTTGCAGTCTTGGACATTAGTAACACCAAATGAATGGAGAAGGGCAATGATAACTGAAGTTTGGATGTTAATTAGGCTGTTAGAATAAGCAGAGCATATGGAGAAAACACAAAAAGTAGGCAGGCACTTCTTGCAATCCTGTTTCAGAAGAGGATTTTCAGATATTTAACTTCTTTTCTGTCAATACCAAGTGATTCCATTATGGATTTTAAAAGAGAGATTATGTTAAACCTGTAATATTCCTATTCTAATATTCTATTGTACTCTTACTTCACAATTAAATGTATCATATAATCCTTAGAAACCTTATCAATTGAGAGAAAAAATGGCATGGAATCTTATAAGACTTTAAAAATTTATCAAGAAGAAATTGTGGCTAAAATATGAGCTCTCAATCACTGTACATTAAAAAAAATGCTTTCTGTTTTCCAGGCATGAATATACACAAATGAATCTTCACTATTTCCAAACATTTAACTGGTGTATAACTAAGGAATTAAGTGATTCTCCCATACCCTTAAATACTCATCACCCTAGCAGTACATTCCACCCCACCAGAGTAAAACATAATTCCTTGGTAGAGACTGTTTCTAAGCTAAAAGCAATGTTGCTTTAAAGTAACATTTTTCAGGCCTCCATGTCCTTCCCAAAGACACAAAGTAATGATTTTGGACCTCAGGAATTCTGAAATCCTAAAATCTTTGAAACCTGAAAGTTTCTCAACTAATCTGGTGACAAAGCCTGACCTGATATAAAGTTTATACATAGCAAAACTTCACCTAAGTACTATGAGACTATTTATAGTTTTTATGTATCCTATTTAGTGTGACTATTCATGTGTCACTTTAGAAATATTAAGTGCTTGATTAATCTTACCAAAATTCAAAACACATCTTTCCCAAAAATTCTGAATTCCAAAATACCTGGCACCAAGGGGTTAGAGGTGAGGGATTATGGATCTATAATCCATTTCATGGATATCTACTACAGGAACACATTCCCTTGAACATACTTTGCAAGATTCACTGTTAGCCTAAAATTTACATACCCCTTTAATATCATGTAAGATCTCACCTTATATTTTTAAAATATACTTTATTGATTTTTTAAAAAAATGTATTTTATTGATTTTTTACAGAGAGGAAGGTAGAGGTTTAGAGAGTTAGAAACATCAATGAGAGAGAAACATTGATCAGCTGCCTCCTGCACACTCCCTACTGGGGATGTGCCCTTGACTGGAATTGAGCCTGGGACCCTTGAGTCCGCAGGCTGACGCTCTATCCACTGAGCCAAACTGGTTAGGGCTCTCACCTTATTTTTAAAGTCTTCTTGGACTGTGAGAACCTAAGAGTTTTTAGTTCTTTCTCTGACTCTATAAGCACTCATTTGGGGACTTATTTTAAACTGCTATTTGCTAGTACATTTCACATTAACTTTTCATGTCCTTGCTATGAACCCTTTGTGTGTAAATTTTCAATTTAATCCTACAACGGTAACTGAGAACTAGCTTTCAATAACTTGAAGTTAGATGAAGGAGTCCTCAAGGGACAGATGCTCTAAATGAGGAATTATAGTCGGAAACAGGCACAACACTTTTAAAACTGTATAAAGGTAGCCTATGATGGGAATTGGTAAAAACAAACCACTGAACACTTTATATATTCTTTCAATTAAAATAATCTTCGAGCACTTACTATGTGCCAGTTACTGGGTAACCATTTGAGATTGTGGTGTAAAAGTGACAAGGTGTTCCTGTCCCGCTGACACAAATAATTTAGAGGAGAAGAGTGGATAAATTGAGAAACAAGGTGTTTTTATTTTTTTATTGATTTCAGAAAGGAAGGGAGAGGAAGAGACAGAGAAACATCAATGGTGAGAGAATTAATTGATCGTCTGCCTCCTGCATGCTTCCACCGGGGATTGTGTCCTGACCTGGAATCAAACAGTGACCTCCTGATTCATATGTCAATGTTCAACCACTGAGCCATACCAGCCAAGCAAATATAATTATTGAGTGTGATAAGAACTATGAGAGTAACAAAAGAGAATGCTCCTTTATATAAGATAATCAGGAAAAACTTTGTAGATATGACATCTGAGCTGAGACCCAATGTTGAGACTGAGGCAGAATTGCAGACAACTGAGGAAAGAAAGATTATGATAGAAAGTAGGTGTAAGCACCAAAACTCAAAAGGTCATAAAGGACCCCAATCAAGATCAGAAAGAAGTCGAGTATTGTACGTCAACTATACTTAATTAAAAATGAAAGTGCAGTATATCTAGAGCTTGGTGAAAGGAGGTAGACTAATGAAATAATAAGCAAGAATTGAATCCGGTTTTTATTTTAAGTCACTGGGAGGAAACTGGGACTGGAGGGCATTACATGATCTGATTTACATTTTTAAAAGAGGACTGCCTTTTGGATGGAGACTGAGGTAAAAGGAGGACAAGAATGGAATAAACAAGTTAAGGAAGCTCCTATAGGAGTCCAGACAGCAGATGACTGCCGGCTTTATCAAGGGCAACATCACAGTAATACAGGATTTTAGAGCTCCGAAAGGCCTTAACACCCATTCATTTAAACTTTTTCTACATGAAGAGAGGAGTTAACTTGTTCAAGGTTTCACGGCCAGTGCCGGAGAGAGAATGGAAGTTTAGGGCACCCAGGTCAAAGTTATTACCACTAACCATGAAGACAACAGGATGGAATCAAAGGTCTAGCAACTAATCAAAATTAGCACATCATTTTTCAGATTTACCTCTCATGCTCAAAAAAATCAGCTAAAACTTATGAGTAAAATGAAATGTGTACACTTTGAGCAGAGGAAAGTGCATAAGGACCTGTTGGGAAGTAAAAAAACCAAAAGTACTTTCAACTCACTCTGCTTAGTAATGAAACTTTAACACCATAATCTCTAAGATAGATAATACCAAGTTATCCCCTACATAGGACCCTCTGGAGGAAAAGATCACAAAAGCATCACAAGTGTTTTTCTCTCCCCCCCGCCCCATCAGCTTGTTCTTTTTACTTAAAAAAAAAAAAAAAATCTTATTGTTGAAAGTATTACATAGGTATTCCTTTCCACCCATAAACCTTTTCTAGCCACACCCCCAACACTTTTCAAAGTGTTTATCATTCCTGTTCAAACCAGAACTCTAAACAGCTATAGCCCTATTCATTTAGAATGAGACCCTCCTACTCACTATCTTCACTCTTTTCTGCTCTACTTACTGCCCTTTCCACCTCTTCATGATTTATTATTCACCATCATCACTTTCATGTAAACAATAGAAAAATGTTATAAATGCTCTTCTATCTTTAAAAGCTTACAAACTCTGTCTTCTCTTTATTTAAGGTTATGCAGTAAGGTGACTGGGCTCGTGGAAGACAAAAACAACAACACACCCTTAAGTATAAAAAAAAATCTGAAATAGACAAAATTTGATAAAAACATATTTTTTAAACTAGCAACTAAAGCTGCATATGCAATAGGCAGGGGTAATCTTGTGACTAATATGGATGTCCTGGACATAAAATATTATTTCAGTATGTTCCCTAATTCAGAACGGACAGAACAGCTGACCAGTTAATTATTTAATACTAGAGGCCTGATGCACGAAATTCATGCAAGAATAGGCCTTCTTTCCCTCGGCTGCCAGCACCGGCTTCCCTCTGGCACCTGGGACCTGGGCTTTCCTCACAGCCCTGGCTTCGTCCGGAAGGCCGTCTGGAAGGACATCCAGTCTAATTAGCATATTACACTTTTATTATTATAGACTAGGGGCCCGGTGCACGAAATTCGTGCACTGGGTGTGTGTGTGTGTGGGGGAGCCCAGCCTGCCCCCTCTCACATACCGGGAGCCCTCAGGTGTTGACCCCCATCACCCTCCAATCGCAGGCTCTGCCCCTGCCCAGGCCTAACGCCTCTGGCCTAGGTGTCCGGCCCGGGCAGCGGGGACCCGCAGCTGTAGCGGCCCCACGATCGTGGGCTTCGCTTTAGGCCCAGGCAAGGGACCCCTAGCTCCTGGGACTGCCAGCTTCGACCGTGCCCAGCTCCCATCGCTGGCTCCACCCCTACTTCCTGCTATCACTGGCCAGGGCGGAAAAGGCGCCTGATTCTCCGATCATGGCTGGGGGGCAGGGCAAAGGCGGCCCCAGGGCTGCCTTTGCCCTGCCCCCCAGCTCTTAGCTCCCCCCTGGGTTTCTGATCACTGTCAGTGGCAGGGGGCTTCTTCCTGCTTTCCCTTTCGCCTCCCTGCATTGTGCCTACATATGCAAATTAACCGCCATCTTGTAGGCAGTTAACTGCCAATCTTAGTTGGCAGTTAATTTGCATATAGCCCTGATTAGCCAATGAAAAGGGTAGCTCGTACGCCAATTACCATTTTTCTCTTTTATTAGTGTTGATAGGGAGAACTAAAGCTCCTTATTAAATTCCCTCCCTTCCTGTGGGATTAAGCTCCAGTAGGCAGGAGTACTATGATGTTTACTGCCTGAACAGACTCTTAAATTAGCAGTTTTACACTTATTCCTCTCTATACCATTCTACACCCCCTTCTCTTTCTCTGAAGTAAACTGTAATCAAATAGTGATGCTCAGATTCAATACCCTCATTCTTCACAGAACACACCAATTTTATTATCTTCAGGGAAATAAATGGTGCTAAATTTCCAAGAAATTGAGTATAGTATAAACTGTAATTTACCTTTCTTCTTTCATAATCTGCAACTTATTACTTGAACCAAATGCAGGTTAGCCTAAAAATCCTTTAAAATTTGGAACTGTCCTATAACATGAGGTTTATATAAAAACAATGGTTTAACAAAAGTTGCTACAACTCTTAAATAAACACGAAAAAGAAAAAGCTTTCTCCCAGAAGGTAAGAACATTATCCATTATCATTTGTTTTGGAAAAGGATCTACTGAAAGTAGACAACACACCAAATTCTCAGGTCAAATAGGGACATTATTAAACTTCAATAGGAAAAAGTCCATAGCTTTACTATAAAAAAGCTGCCACATATCCTAAAACTGTGCAAGTCAACTATTATCTTAAAAATCTGCTTTTTTGCCCTGACCTGGTGGCTTAGTTGATTGGAGCATCATCCCATACTTTTGAAAGGTTCCATTCCTGATCGGGGCATATACCTGGGTTTCGGGATTGATCCTGTTCAGGATCTGGGCACATTAGGGACACGACCAGTCATCGATATTTCTTTCTTCCCCTCTCTCTAAAATCAATAAACATATCATTGGGTGAGGATAAAACAAAACAAAACCCCTCTTTTAAGATTATGCCAATGGACACACATACAATCTATCTATGAGTAACCAGATGTACAAAACAATAATTAAAACAAAAAAATAGGCTTAAAAATATCAATTACCTATTACTGTGATTAAAAGTGGAATGGACACTCAAAAGACTGCAAAAGAATTGAACTTAAAATGTTTCTATATTAATAAGAGATTTCAAGATAAAAGCACATGAAAATACTGCCTCACATTTATCCATGGTTCCTATTCTTCTCTACCCCTCAAAAATAAATACATAAATAAATAAAATTAAAAAAAAATGATGTTAAACATTCAGCACAGCATGGGAAAATGAGTAATAAAAAAGAAAAAAGTGAATAACCAGACAGATAGTGGGAATCTTTTACTAGCCTTTTCAGATAATTGTGGATATTTCCCTTTACTACTACACCAAAACTCGACAACTGGTTGCAATATCTACACTAATAAAAGACAAAGATGCTAATTGACCGTACCTTTGCTACACCCTAAGCCACACCCACCAGCCAATCAGAGCGATTATATGCAAATTACCCCAACCAAGATGGCTGTGGGCAGCCACAGAGCTGGAGCAAGCAGGAGGCTTGGTTGCCCGGGCAATGGAGGAAGCCAAGCTTCCCGCCAGCCCTGAGCCGGCTGAAGCCTCCACTCATGGCAACAAAGTTTCAATTATAGAGGCTAAATAAATCCCAGATACCTGCTTCCATCCAGCCTCCACTGGGAGCTTGGGTGGCTGGGGGTTGTGGCCAGCCTGCAAACAGCCATCAGGCCCTCACCCAGGCTGGCCAGGCACCCCAGTGGGGACCTCTACCCTGAAGGGGCTGTGGCCAGCCTGCAAACAGCCATCAGCCCCTCACCCAGGCTGTCCAGGCACTCCTATATAATAAAAGGGTAATATGCAAATCGACCCTAACAGCAGAACAACTGGAATGACTGGTCACTATGACACACACTGACCACCAGGGGGCAGATGCTCAATGCAGGAGCTGCCCCCTTGTGGTCAGTGCGCTCCCACAGGGGGAGCTCTGCTCAGCCACAAGCCAGGCTGACGGCTGCCAGTACAGCAGTGGTGGTGGGAGCCTCTCCTGCCTCCTCAGCAGCACTAAGGATGTCTGACTGCAGCTTAGGTCTGTTCCCCACTGGCAAGTGGACATCCCCCGAGGGCTCCCGGGCTGCCAGAGGGATGTCTGACTGCCAGCTTAGGCCCGATCCCCCCCAGGGAGTGGGCCTAAGCCAGCAGGTAGTCATCCCCTGAGCGGTCCCAGACTGTGAGTGGGCACAGGCCGGGCTGAGGGACCCCCCCCCCCCGAGTGCACAAATTTTTGTGCACCGGGCCTCTAGTATTCAAATAAGAAACCATATCAATAAATTTGATGTTCTCTTTAGCATTAAAATCCACTGGTCTAGGTAGAACTGTGGAAAAATTTCTTATCTATGCATGATTTTGTAATATCATGCTTAGTCACTTGGAAAATATTGGTTCATAGAGTTACACAGATCTTCAAATATTGACACACTTCATTACATTTTATTAAAAACAAAAACATACTCATTAACATCACCAACATCATCAAAAGAATCTTTTTAAATAATGAGAAGCTGTCAAGAGCACAGTGGCTGATACAAGTTTTCAAAAATTCTAATTTTATCACTGGCCATAAATACTGTCAATCTTTTCCTCAAAGCAACAGACTCACTTTATTTTTGAGAAAAATGTCAGCCTAATACCCAAATCCAAATAACTATAGTTTGTCAGGGATTCTTTCAAGTAAAAATGGTGTTCGTTAAAAAAATGGCCAGTCCAACTTGCAATTCAAATAATCACACAAATGCTTTTCCCAGAGACAACCATGACAGCAAAAAGTGTTTTAAGCATACTTCCCATTTTGTCACAGTACATTAAAATGATGTATACAAGAGTTGAGATTTAATTTTAAAAATGTTTATTTCTCCCCCTGGCTGGTTAGTGTTGGCCCGAGCACCAAAGGGTCTGGGGTTTGATTCCTGGTTAAGGGCGCATACCTGGGTTGCAGGTTCAATCCCTGGCACATGGGGGAGGAAAGCAATTGATGTCTGTCTCTCACATCAATGTTTCTCTTGCTCACTTGCTCTCTCTCCTCCCCTCTCTTTTACTCTGTCTGAAAAGCAGTGGAAAAAATATCCTCAAGTGAAGATTAACAACAACAACAACAACAACAACAACAACAACAACAAAAACAATAAAAAACTGAATAATTTTTATTTTTAAAAAAATATTTTTATTGACTTCAGACAGGAAGGGAGAGGGAGAGAGAGAGAGAGAGAAACATCAATGATGAGAGAGAATTATTGATGGCTGCTTCCTGCCCACCTCCTACTGGGGATTGAGCCCAAAACTCCAGGCAGGTCCACAGGCCAACGCTCTATTCACTGACCCAAACCAGCTAGGGCTGTTTCTGCTTTTTAAATTGTGAGTGCATGGTAGTGAAGAATATAATGATTACTAACAGTGTGGTGCTCTGACCTGATTCATCCTAAGGTGCCAGAAGTTTTATCCACCATTGCTTTTGCACCATTGCTACAAATGTCAACACATGGAAAAGGCAAAGAACATCTCAGTATTATTATTATTTAAATATATTTTTATTGATTTCAGAGAGAAAGGGTGAGGTTGGAAAGATAAAAATATCAACGATGATTGATTGGCTGCCTCCTGCACACCCCACACTGGGGATCAAGCCCATAACCCGGGCATGTGCCCCTCGCCAGAATTGAACCGTGATCTCCTGGTTCATAGGGTGATGCTCAACCACTGAGCCATAACCAATTCGTCTCAGTATTATTGTAAAAATAGTTTTGTGCTTGCAGACTTCCTGAAAATGTCTAGGCAATCTCTAGGATTCCTTTGACCTTTGAAAATCATTGAGCTAGATAATTCATTTGTTAAGCTTTTCACAATCACAATTATTTTTTCATTCATATCTTAATGGGAATCTTAAAATCAAATAATCAAGTAAACTTCAACTGGTACTAGCAATGCTACAGGGGAATAAAAGCTTTATAATAAGAAGTAATGCTGCTCTGACTGGTTTGGCTCAGTGGATAGAGCGTCGGCCTGCGGACTCAAGGGTCCCAGGTTCGATTCTGGTCAAGGGCATGTACCTTGGTTGCAGGCACATCCCCAGTAGGGAGTGTGCAGGAGGCAGCTGATTGATGTTTCTCTCTCATCGATGTTTCTGACTCTCTATCCCTCTCTTTCTCCCTTCTTCTCTGTAAAAAAATCAATACAATATATTAAAAAAAGTAATGCTACATTAATATATTCTCTTATAAACATTTATGAATAATACTCCATTTAATCTTCAACAACTCTAGTATATGTCATCTTTCCCACTGAGGAAGCAAGGAGGTAGGAAAGATTCAGAAAGGGAAGTACAAATCGGCCTAAAAATTCATTGTACTGGTAGGGTTACAAGTGATATTAATTTTCTTCTTTATACTTTTTCATATTCTAAACACTTTAGAAAGACAAACGTATTTGGAAACTCAACCAGTCCTACCAATACAAATTCAGTGCAGTATCCCAGTTTAACAATTTCAAGAGCAGAAGAAAATAATACACACATTTATATACTCCATCCCTATCCTTCCTTACTATCTGTACAGTACAGAATTCAAGATTCTTGAGAGATTCCTGAGTTTTGCTACTGTTGCTAAGGTGCTTAATATCACTAATAATTTATAATCTTAGAAGCAGCAGCTATAATCTTAGAAGCAGTAACTATGTAGTAACAGTAATATTCTCACTGCAATCTTAAAACACAGGTAAGAGTTGGATGCAATATACATACGATTTTGACACCTAAAGTGTTAAATGAAAAGAATTTATATTAATAGTCTTTATTAATCATCTCAGTCCCGTTAACTAAAACTTTTACAAAGTCACACAAGTTTTTTTTCTTTTAGGATAAAGTTACTTTTAAAAATATTCTAATGAGGATAAATTTTAGAAGCTACAGATAATTAGAATTTTATTTTACATAACATTTTCCATTTCCTCTCCAAAAGTTTTGGCCAAAAACTGCTATTAAATGAACAAAACAGATTTTCTTTGATCTTTTTTCCCTTCCCACAAGACTAAGAAGAAAGCAACAGATACAGCTAATCCACCAATGGATTATCCACTGAGCCAAACCGGTTTCGGCTAAAATTCTTAATTTAAAAATGAATATATTCCTAGTATTCAAGCACCTCATATAAATCAAACAATTTAAAGCATGGTAATACTCTAGAACAGTGGCCTGCAAACTGTGGCTCGTGAGCCACATGCGGCTCTTTGGCCCCTTGAGTGTGGCTCTTCCACAAAATACCACGTGCGGGCGCGCATGTACAGTGCGATTGAAACTTCATGACCCATGCGAAGAAGTATTTTGTGGAAGAGCCATACTCGAGGGGCCAAAGAGCTGCATGTGGACCGTGAGCCGCAGTTTGCCCACCACTGCTCTAGAATATTGTTCTGTATAACAAAAACCATATGAAAATCCTGCAATTCATGTTGTATGTATTTTACTTTTGATAAATAATTTAAATATTTAAAAATCTGGTACATTCATTCCCCTAAATTTTCACTTCTTTCTTTTATAAGTTTTTAGACTCCTTGGAAATAGAGTTTAAAATTTTTTGCCTCTACTGATGCAAAGCAAAAGTTCTTTCTAAACTGCTACTGAAAATAATAATCAGTTGCTGTGTACCCTTAATTTGACTAACATCAGGAATAAACAACCAGTGTTAGGATGTATTCTTTTTGTTAGAGGTACATTTTATTATTTTTAAAATATATTTTATTGACTTATTACAGAGAGGAAGGGAGAGGAATAGAGTTAGAAACATTGATGAGAGAGAAACATCGATCAGCTGCCTCCTGCACACTCCCCACTGGGGATGTGCCTGCAACCAAGGTACATGCCCTTGACTGGAATCGAACCTGGGACCCTTGAGTCCGCAGGCTGACGCTCTATCCACTGAGCCAAACCGGTTAGGGCTAGAGGTACATTTTAAAAAGTGACTTCAAATTTTTTAAAGGCAGCACAGGAGTTCCTCATAACCTTTCTTCTTTATAATAGAAATCTATGACTAAAGGGATTGGTTTTATAAACCAGCACTCAACTAGGTTCAATGAAATATGTGACAGATTATACAGGATAGGGACAAAAGGAGGTTTACAGTTGTTTGTATGGAAAATACAATCTATCTATCTATCTATCTATCTATCTATCTATCTATCTATCAATCTATCTATATGGCTAATATGCAAAGTGTCCCCTTGGGAGTTCAATCGGGAGTTCGATCGCTCGCTATGATGTGTGCTGACCACCAGGGGGAGGTGCGGAATGAAGGAAGGCCCTGGTCGGCAGCTGGAAGGCCCCGTTTGGCCCTGTTCGCCGGCCAGGCCAGGCCTAGGGCCTCTAGTAACTGATACAAGAATAAACATGGTGCTTTGAATATTCACAACTGTAAACCTATTTTTGCCCCACTCTGTATGTATGTATGTATGTATGTGTGTGTGTGTGTGTATGTGTGTGTGTATATATATATATATATATATATATATATATATATGTAAAGTCAGCCTTTACTGCAAATGTATAAATTCATCCTGTGTAGCTACTGTTTCCATTTTGTTCAAGAGATTTCCAGAGAACTAATAAAAGACTTAAGTCCTCAAAAGGTAATTAATCCCCTTTCAATACATGTGCAAAATATCTAAGACAGGAAAAACATTAGGCTTTCAGCACAAGGGTAAGCCATGATAAGTACTCCTGTTTATTGGAAGACTTGTCCAAGGTTATAATGAATGATTACATTAGCCAAAATGTCTCTTTCTTAACTTCTAAAAGAAATTCAATTTGAAAAGGTAAAAAGTAAAACTTGAGCCTAATCTCTAAGACCTAGCACAGAGTCCTCAAAAATGATAGTAGGGGGAAAAATCAAGGTATTATTTAGTCACAACCTTATACAGCCTTACGAAGTTTAAGAAAGGTCAATCTTTATTAAGTTTTTCTAGACTGAACACGTGACATCATTGTCATAATGGAAAAAAACAGCTTTTGAATATTTAGTTCATAAATACTGAACTATTCCTGGTGCCAGTTAAATCTAGACATTACAGATCAATATCTACCCTCTTATCAATACACACTCACGAAAACATTATTTTAAGTCCTAAGGAAAACTTGAGTGCATATCAGTAAGATCTTGATATTTGATAATAAATTTGTCTATTTAAACTACACTTTGGGGGGGGGGGGAGGATGACACCTTTGTAAAATCAGCCAAATTCTCTTTGTATCAGATCCAGTTTCACTGATTAATTTTACTCCCTTTACAGATATTTATCAAGCACCTACAACTAAACGACAAAGAAAACTGAACATGAACAGTTTCTCATCCAAATCTTAAGACTTTATATTTAAAACATGTATAATTAGCATGTTATCAATCTATGCACAGGCCTACCAACCTGGAATTAAACTGTAAGATACATTTAATAAGATTCTTATGTACATGGATCAAGGTTTTTTTATGATCACTCCTTTATTACACTTGGTTAGGCCCTCCTTACAAGACAGCTCCTTACTATAGGGGCTCACCTTCCCTTTATGTAACAAAGAGACAATACCAAAATTCTATAGTAAACACTTGTTTTCCAAAGCCATTGTGGAAATGTTTCTTTTAGAAGGAATACAAGGCTCTCTTTCAAATATCCTCTCTTGAAATGTTCACTACAACTAATCCCTAAATCTAAATGCTAAATAGTTGTGCACAGCAAGGTTATAGGAACTAAGAATACAGTGGAGAATGAAAGGAATAAAGTCCCTACCCTCATGGTGCTTACATTTAACAAACTGGTATTCCCTATGGGCAAGGTATCATGCCAGTACTTTGGGACATACAAGGAACACATCCTGTCCTTGGAGTTTACAATTTAGTGGAATAAGTAACAAAAATACATATAAAGATAACAGAAGATAGGAAGTGATATGTGTCATAGACCGGAAAAGAGATGACTTTTTTAGGTGCGGGTGGGGGAGGCAAAAAACAAGAAGAGCTTTCCTTTTTATGTCCAAAAACCACATTTAAAAATATTACGCCAGTTTATTATTAGGCTTTTTGGTTGTATCCTGGTACATGACATGTTACATGTATTTCCAAGATTTACTTTGGGGATTCCTCAGATAGGGCAGCCTCACAATTTATTGTGAATGCCAAACGAGAAATGGCAGGAGAAAACACTGTGTAGTGCAGAGATTCAAAGCGCGGATGGGTTCAAATAAAACTACCATTCAGGGCTCTGTGTCCTTAAACTTATTCAATTTCCTGAGTAACAATGTCCTCTCTTAATACGTGGGAATCAAATCACGCAAGTGGTGCTTCCACACTATTTGACTGAGGTACCCACCTTTTCTTGGGTGTGATGGGAATGCTATTCTCTGTAAAATGTCCCATTTCTTCCTCTAGGTTCCCTATTGGGGATAGACTTCTGTCCTAAAAGTCAGCAGGACCACTAACTAGTTATCTTTCCTAGGCCTCAGTTTCCTCCTCCATAAAAATGACAGGGTGGGACTGGATGATCTCAATAGTTTTTTCCGGGCCTTAAAAAAAAAGTCCCATGACTCTATTATGACTCAAATACTATTCAAAGAGTCAGCTTTTGGGAGCGATATGAACTTGAAGTTAAATGAACGGCTTCCCTTTTTGTAACTTACTTCTCACTAAGGTAAGGTTCTGTTGAGCAAGTCCAAACAGCATTTTAATTGCCAAAAAAGGGGGGGGGGTTAAAAATAAATTTACAAGAAGCTTTAAGTTACAACACTCCATAGATGTTACATACCACGAGCAAAACTAAAATCCGGTTGGACCCAATGAATTCCAAAATACTAAAATCAGCCTTCAGTGTCAACTTTCTACCCCGTTAAAAAAATGTGATTTCCCGTTACTGTAAAACAGAACTGCTTAGGCTCGGAAGAAACAAGGCAAACATGTTTTTTTCCCCAAACTAATAGAGAGAATGGGAAAGCAAACCATCTGCGTAAACTAGCAAGGACGACTTCTCCAAAAGCCATCAGTCTGTGTGTGTGTGTGTGTGTGTGTGTGTGTGTGTGTGTGTGTCCCCCATAGGAAAAATTCGGGAGGCCCGGTTCACTGCGGGGTAGTTTTAAATAAAATCCAAGGCGCTGACAGCCAGTTTTCGGATGAGACACATCGCGATGGCGAAAAAGAGGACAAACTTCCTGGATTTCCTCTCTCCCCGTTGCTGACGAAGGGAAAGGCCCCTTTAACAGCTTCCCCTGCGCGGTGGCGGCTGCCAGACTAGGTGGGGCTCCCTCCGCGGCCGCCCTCCTGCCACTTCCCGCAACAAACGGCGCGGACCAGCCCCGTTCCAGGCAAACTTTTTCCCTGTCAGGCTCGAGCCCGCGGGGCGCCGGGGAGTGGTTTCCCCCGAACGGCCCTCGTCCGGGCTCCCGGCTGGGGGAAGCCGAGTCTCCGCAAAAGACAACTTTCTGGTTTCCGTTCTAACTTCCACCCACACCCGGGAGGGACCGAGGCGGCCAGCGAGGGGGGCTCGGGGGCGGGCACGAGTCCTCCGGGAGCCGGCGGGGGAGCCCGGCCAGGGGAGAGGCTGCGGCGGCCGCGGGCAGGAGGGATCGGGCGCGGTAGGAGGGGGGGGTCCTCGGGCTCTCCCTTCCTCCGCCATATTTCAGACATTTGACCCCTTCCGCAAAGCGCGCTGCTCCCCCGCGGCGGCGGCAGCGACTCGCCCCCGCCGGCCCGAGAGCAGAGCGCCGGCCCGCCGGGCGCCGGGCCCCCCGCACACCTGCCGCGCTCCGGGAGGCAGCGGTCGCCGCCCGAGCCCCTGACCGCTGCGCGCGCCCCGCCCGGCCCGCGCCGCACCCCACTCGCTCCCCTCAGCCAGCGCCTGGGCCCCCGCCCCGCAGGGCTGCCGCGCCGCCGCTCCCCTCGGCGGCCACGCACGCACTCTGCGAACCTCTCACGCTGTCAGCGGGTCCCCGTAGCCAGCGTCGCCCCACGCGTTGCGCTCCCTCCGGGTCGCTGCTCCCGGCGCCACGGCGGTCCTGCGCTGCCGCCGCTCCGGCTGCTTTACACGCCTGACTCTGGGCGAGGTTTGGCGGTGTCGCCTTGACGTCAGGCGTTCAGTCTCGCTCTCGCTTCCGTCCGCGGGCGGGGCGCGCGGGTACGCGGCCCGGGAAGGGGCGGGGCCGAGGGGCGGGGCGAGGGGAGGCGAGGGGCGGGGCTTCCGCGCCTCCACAGCGCCGGCCGGACACGCTCGGCGCCCCTCGCGGCGTTTCCTCCCGCCCCCCACCGCTCGGGCGCGGGGAGTATTCGCCTGCGGGCTTCCGGGCCCCGCGGCGCGCTGAGAAGCGAAGGGCTCCGGAGCCCTCCAGAACTCGGAAGGTGTCTTGGATGCAAACTGTAGTTCAGTCACCTACGTCACCCAACAGTGGGCGCCCGCGCGTCCCTTTGTGCTGGGGAGAGGGGCTGGAGAGGTAACAGCGCGCAGTTGCACGCACCTAGCATAGCCTTTTGCATCCTTGACGTGGATTTTCCTTTGAATTGGCAAGTATTTTATCCACTGGTGTCTTAACCTGGGTGAACTCTTTCCAAATTGCTTTGCTAAACTCAGTTAACCAATCGATGATCCCAAACAACTTCGTACTCTTGTACCTAAATCACTGTTGATATGCATAAAATAAATTGCCTGTTTAAATGCAATTTAAAGGATTACCCACAGGTAGGTTTATGACCTGACTACAGTACTGGGCAGCATAAGGCACTTTCTGTTCCAAAAAATGGCTTGTTCCAAAAAGGGCGGGAACTTAACCTTTCTTAGAGAAAAGCCTAAAATACAACTACTCTTAGTACAAGGTTTTATGAAACAAGGTTTTGATGGACGAAGAGATAGATGCAAAGAGCGAGTGCAGGGATAGTTGGAGTTGGGGGTGTCACTGAAGACTTTTGCTTAGTTCATAGTTCATGAGCCCCGTATTATTCTTGAAATATTTTTTATGAACTTTGTTAAGTTTGGAAGATTAATGAAAGGTATGATTGATTTCACTCCTTTTTTATTGAAAAGTAAAAGGAATAGATAAGAATGAACTATAATGACCCTAAGTTTTCTGTATGTACCTGCTTTCTTGGTGTTTTACAATTCAGGTTAATTGAATATGTTACATCTTTCAATAATTTTATGTTTCCTTAGAAAACCGTTTTTTAATGGATATTTCAAAAGCAAATACCAGAACGGTTTATAGGAATTATTATACATTCTGCGTGAATGAATTTCAAATAAATTTGACCTTACTGACTTTTCAATTACTGCATGAAACTTTGAGAAGTCTGAAAACCTGGAACTCTAAATTCGTGGAAGCAGATGTTACCTGAGTTTACTGTTCTTTTCTTTTTTCTTTCTGAACATTTTTTGTCCTTAGGCAACAGGTTTTGCTGGTGTTTTTTTTTTTTTTCCTTTTAGAAAGAGTCAATTTTAAAAGATTAAAGCTAGGGTTATTTAGAATTTGAGAGAATGTGTAAAGTAGTTTATTTTAATTGAATATACATTTGTTTTCCTCTGTTATACTGGAAATCATTACACTTGTATTAAACTATTATCTCTGTTTAGAGAATGCCAGAATCTGCATCTCTTAGCATTGAATCACTTTTGGGTTTGAGCCGCTATTCCTACCTCCTTGAAATCTTCACCAGGATATTGCACTGGCAACTTGAACTGGTCACGTGTGCGAACTGAACTCAACATTTTTGTCGCCAAACCAGTTTCCTCTCCTTTCTTTCGTTAATTGTATCACCATTTTGGAATTACCTAGTTTTCCAGCTTGACACTGTTCTCGGCCTTTTCTTAAAACCATAAGTCAATTGGCCCATCTGTTAAATAATAACTAATTTCTACTAAGATCACACTTGCTTAGGTTGGCACTACTTCTCAACTCCTAGACTTAAGCTATACCTTCCTAGCTTGCCATTGGGTCTCTGGTCTGTTCCTCTATGATCCATTCTACACACACCATTGCCAGATTAATTATACTGTATTCAAGCTTACTGAGCTCTTCCCCAAAGAGCTTTCAGTTACTTCCTGCTCTACCAAAATAAAGTTAAAATTCGTATGTCTTACTTTTCCCTTTCACTTAAAACTGTCTTACAGAGAGAGTGGACTTTTCATCTTGCCCAAATATATAGTGTTTTCCGACTTCTCTGGTGTGTAGAGGTGATTTCCTCTGCCTGGAGTGCCTCTCCCAACCCTGCCTATTATTCAGTCACTTTACTTGATGGCAAACTGTTCTTAGCTCATTGAATGAAAATGAAAAAGCAGGCCTCTTTTCAAAATCACTAAAAATTTCAAGGTGCTGACATCAGAGCATTAAACTGATCCTGGAGCCTGCCTAAGCACAGAGCCTTGTCACATGCCCAGGAAGTTAGCCCCGAGTACTGGATGGCAAACAATGGCCTCCAGGCCACATCCAGCCTACTGCCTATATTTGTTCCGCCATGAGCTAAGAACAGTTTTCACATTTTTAAATAGTGGTGGTTTTTTTAAAAGAAGAATACTTGTGACATGTGAAGATGATATAAAATTCAAATTTTAATGTCCATAAATGAAAGATTATTAGAATACAGCTACACTCATTCTTTATGTATCCTAGGGCTGTTTTTGCACAAGAAAGGCAGAGTTGCATATTTGCAACAAAGACCACCTGGCTGGCCCACAAAGCCTTAAATATTTACTATCTGGCTCTGTACAGAAAAAGTTTGCAATCCCCTGTTCAGGCAGGAAGGTAGAAAACAAGTAACAAAAGAAAGGAGCACTAGAGTGGTATGGGCAAACTGTTCTTTTTCATTTTGATGGAAAACTGTTCTTAGCTCATGGCGGAACAAATATAGGCAGTAGGCTGGATGTGGCCAGGAGGCCATTGTTTGCCATCCAGTACAGAAAAGAGCATCTTTTCTGATATTTCCAATCTAATGTGGTTTCTTCTGTTTTCAATCCCCATACCACTCTAGTGCTCCTTTCTTTTGTTACTTGTTTTCTACCTTCCTGCCTGAACAGGGGATTGCAAACTTTTTCTGTACAGAGCCAGATAGTAAATATTTAAGGCTTTGTGGGCCAGCCAGGTGGTCTTTGTTGCAAATATGCAACTCTGCCTTTCTTGTGCAAAAACAGCCCTAGGATACATAAAGAATGAGTGTAGCTGTATTCTAATAACCTTTCATTTATGGACATTAAAATTTGAATTTTATATCATCTTCACATGTCACAAATATTCTTTTAAAAAAACCACCACTATTTAAAAATGTGAAAACTGTTCTTAGCTCATGGCGGAACAAATATAGGCAGTAGGCTGGATGTGGCCAGGAGGCCATTGTTTGCCATCCAGTACTCAGGGCTAACTTCCTGGGCATGTGACAAGGCTCTGTGCTTAGGAAGGCTCCAGGATCAGTTTAATGCTCTGATGTCAGCATCTTGAAATTTTTAATGATTTTGAAAAGAGGCCTGCTTTTTCATTTTGCCCTGGGTCTCGCAAATGATATAGCTGGTCCTGCCTGTACTAAAAAAATCCGTAAGATGAGGATGTATATTTTTCATGTTTGGCCTGGTGCTTTTCACCTAATGGGCATCCAAAATGGGTTCGTTGAGTTTTCTATTTCTAAGGTACTTTGAAATAGTGAACATTAGAGCCAGTCTTCAGCTCCACCACATGTTAGCTGTGTGCTCTTGGGCAAATTCTTTAATCATGTCGAGACTTAGTTTTCTCAAGTATAACCTGGGATAATAACCTCTGCCTTACAGAACTGTTTTAAGGTAAAATATAGAAGATAGCCATGTCTTAGCCCCTGGGACTAGAATAAGCTCAACATTAGTTTTTCCCCTTTTAGGGGAAGTGAATTAATAGTGTGCTCACCCATAATTCTTGATGTATTTAACCTGATACAGTATTTCTGATTATTCATCTTATTTGCCTCCTTAATAGTTTTATTTCAAATACCATTTGTACCACATTTGTTTCATTTGAAAAGTCCATGTAAGCAAAGATCTTATTGCAAATCCAAAATTAGATTAAAAAACCCCAAATTTATAATTTTTCTAATTAACAATTAATGTTTATTAGCATGAATGAGAGTCATGCTATTTAGCTTCCAATTAAGCATGGTTATCAGTAGGATTGATAGTTATTAACCTTAAGCATTATGTTATTTCATTCATAAGAAATATTGAACATTGATTCTTTCAAGGCACTTTCTTACTGGTTTTCCCTCTGTTGTGTGTGTATGCATATGTGTGTATGCATATATATGTGTGTGTGTGTGTATACACTATCTATATTTATTATTATATACATGTATATGAATTTATATGTAGTATATAGTTTGGAGTATAATTATATTCCTTTGCAGCACCCTGCATAGCTGGACTTGGAAGTTGAGAAGGATAAGAAGACTGCTTGCTCATGCAAAAAAGGAAAAACCATGGCTTAAATCCACAGTTAGATACATTCTGTTTTCTTGGTCAGAGTCTGTTCAAATTCTATGCAGTTATTTTATACATTCTAGCACTTAATCATTCAAGGGAAGGTAAGATCATAATTATACTATTACTATTATAGGAAAATAACTCAGAACTCATACGTTCCTATGGTAGTTTGTATTCCTTTAATATTTCTGTCTTGGGGAAACCAAGTCCTTATATATAAGAAAAATGAGGCAACATGGTATGTTTTCTACTGAGGATAATAACTGCTTACTTGTCTCAAGATATATTTCAAATTCTCTCCGTACTCTTATTTCAGCAGCTGTAGGCTTGGCCACCAGACCTGCCTATACCACATTAAATAAATCTAGCAGTTCTATAATTTTGTCATTGCTAATGTCTATGATGTAAGGAACAGTTTATACTTAAAATGTCCCCCTTTCTTAAGCTGTAGCTGAGAAACACCATACAAATGAAAATGACGTTTCCAGAAACATCATGTAAAAAAAAGAGTGTCAAAACAGAACACCACTGGAAGAACCAACTTAATAAAAGTACCCTTGTCATGAAATATTCAAAGGAAATTTAAATTAAGGAAATCTTCAAAAACTACATAAAAATATTTTCAGAATCTGGCCTGTCCCTAAATCAAACAGCCAATATAACTTTGCCAAAGATTCTCCAGGTTTGGCATCCCCTCAGACCTTATCATGCCGATAGTATTTAGCTTCCTGTCCCAGTTACCCGTTCCCAGGCCTGTGTGTGAATCACATACCTCAGTAATAATTACCAAATTCTAAGAGGTAAGTTTCAATGAGAACGTTAAACTTAGGAAGGCTAAGTAACCAAGGCCATATATAAATATGTGGGCAGAGCTGAAATATGTATTAAGATACCCTGTTGCCCTATTATTCCTTTATAAATGCGAACTGGCAGCTAGACATTTATCCTCTCTTTTGTATTTATTTAAATCTTAGTAATTGTCCCAGAACTACTGGTTTCTTGCTTCTCAAAACTTCCCTAATAATAATTGTTTGTACCACTCATTTGGTACTTAGCAAACTTGTCTCATTTAAACTGCTTTTGTCTTCCCTCCATCCTGAGATCCTTGAGAACAAAGACCATATTTAACACTATCATACTACCTGGCATATTAGACATAAAATATAGTTTGGGAAGGTTTTGCTAATCTTGGTTAGATTATCCAAACTGATTATAGTGGATTTGGGACCTCTGGCAGTTGTTTAACCTTTCCAAGTTTCTTTAGTAATCTTTAAAATAAATGCACATAATATCTATAGTGTTGGCCTTTACATTTTAAAAAAAAAAAAAAAAGAGAGAGGGAGAGAGACCAGTTGTAAAAATTGGAAGTCATCATAAGGGGATTGGTTCTGGAATTAGATTGCAAGTGTTCAAATACTGGCTCCATTTATTTTAGGTAATTTACTTCTGGCTCCTTTGTTCCTCATTTGTAAAATGAATACAATAATATAACCTACAGTAGGGGATTATTGTGAGGATTAAAAGAGTTAACAACACAAACAGAATAGTGCCCACCACAATGTAAACACTCTGCAAATGTTAGCTATCATCGTCTAAAAAGTTCTCAATAAATGTTGGCTCAATAAAACTTTGTGCAAACATAGTAAGCATTCAACAAATGTTTGTTAACCTTTCCTTTTAGTTTGCTTATGACAGTCCTCAAAGTTTGGTTATGTTCTAAAGGAGCTTGTAATTTGAAAATATTTATGCAATGGAAACAATGCTATAAAGTTTATAGCATGGGTATTTTAAAACATGAGTTGATTATTAGGGAAGCTAAAAAATGCCTATTTTAATCCATTGATACTAAAAAGCATAATTTCAGCGACTACTAATTGGTATTTATAACACTGTTCCCTCAGTTTTCATAACACCTTGTTCTTGTGATTTTCTTCTCTCTGGCTGTTTTTTTTTTCCTACTGTCTTTGGGCTATCTCTTCTTCCTCCTGACCTGTAAGGGTTGGTGGCCTGATCCTGGTTCCTTTCCTTGTTGCATACTTCCGGGCAATTCTAGTCTTTCCCCTGGCTTTTATATGTCATCTAAATGCCAAGGGCTTACAGATCTGTATCTGCAGTTCAGGCTTCTCTGTGAGCTCCAGATGCTTAGAGCCAGTTGCCTCCTGGAAAGCTTTCCTGGGTTGACCTCCCCTAAACCTGCTCTTCCTCTAGAAATCCTCACCTCAGTAAATGGTACCAGCTCTTTAAAACAGAAATCAAACACTTCCCTTTACTTCACTCCACATATCTTTACCAAATACTATAGATTCTATTTCCAAAATCACTAAAATATGACCACTTCTTCATTTCCATTGTCTGGTTGGTTTATGTACTTTCACTTTTGTCTTTCCTCCCATCCATTCTGTAAATACTGGCCTTAAATTTTTATAGTGGAAAATTTCAAATATACATAGAAGAATTTAATGAGCCCCCATGTACACATCACTCAGTTTCAACATGTCTCCTAACTTTTGTTACCCTTGTTGCATCTGTCTTTCCTCTCCTCCATTCCCTTTTTTGGACTATCTCTTCTTCCAAAAACCTATAGCTTTTACATTACATGTCTTTATACATACAAGGCTGAGAAAGCAAGGACCTCCCTTTCAGATATTTACATTATGTGAAAAAATGTAGACAATAGATCAAAAACTATTAATTAATCCCCAAATCCAGACAAAAAGTGCAGTTATTAAGCATATATTAGGAACTTATCTCATATGATCCATTTAAAAAATTATCTGAGTTGGGTATTTTTATCCCAGTTTTCAGGTTAGGGAACAGATTAAGGGAGTCTAAATAAAAGATATGAAGCTATAAAGTCAGTCTCAGGCAGGGCCAGTATTGAAGCCCAGGTCTCTCTTTCCCAAGGGCTCATGGTCCCTCTCCCCTGCCATGCTGCTGTAGTAATAAAGTGATGGTAGAAGTTTGATAAAAGTATAACAGTGGCAGAAGCAGCCTTCTAAGGGCATTTATCTCTCAGTGCCCTGCTCTAGCTGATTCTGTCCATTTTTTTCTTTTTAAATTACATCCATTTTAAAGATGCCTTTTCACATCACTAATGTGCATATACATTTCCTTCCGGCTTTTCAGTAGACCTCAGAACCACAACATTTTTTTTAAACTAGGATCCCTTTCCCCTTCTGTCTCTATCTAAAATTTTCAGTGGCTTGTCATGTCCGTAATACTTAAAAAAGCATGTCAAAATGCCATGTTAGCTGAGGGAAAGAAATTATATTTAAAATATATTTGGCCTGAAAAATTTTGTCTGCTTGCATGTGCCTACATTTACCCAAGCTGTGAGCTAGCCCAACCTCCTCTTGTTGTTCTACATATAGTAGCTTAAGGGGACCCAAGAGTTTCCCTAAATATTACACATTTGTAATTGCTTCGTGAATGGAGACACTTACAAAAAGCAAACAAAACACAAAGAATAGCTAAGAGAAGAAAAGTATTTAAAATGTCTTGGTTAATGGGTATATCGCCCAAAGAATTGAAAGCGGGGACTAGAATAGATATTGGTGACACTCATGTTCACAGCAGCGTTATTCACAAGAGCCAAAAGGTGGAAGCATCCCCAGTCTCCAGCGATGAATAAATGGATAAACAAAATGTGGTATATACATACAATGGAATATTAACCTTAGGAAGAAAATCCTGTTACATGCTACAGCGTGGGGGAACCTTGAAGTCATTTTGCTAAGTGAAATAAGCCAGCCACAAAAGGAAAAATATTCTGTTATTTCACTTACTAGAGGCCCGTTGCATGAAGAGATTTGTGCAATAGGCCTTCCCTTCCCCTGGCTGCTGGCCTGGTTTTCCTCCGGCACCCGGGACCCAGGCCTTAGCTGCTCTGGCCGACCAGAGCCTTCAGCCTTCGCTCCGCTGCTTCGTGCCTACGTATGCAAATTAACCACCATCTTTGTTGGGTGAATTGGCATACTCTCCTCATTGGCTGGTGAGCATAGTGGAGGGACGGTCAATTTACATGTTTGTCTATTAGGTAAGATATGAGGTACTTAGAGTATTCAAATTCATAGAGACTAAAATAGAATGGTGGTTTTGAGGGACTGGGGGTAATGGGAAGTTAGTGTTTAAGGGCAACAGTTTCAGTTTGGGAAGAAGAAAATGTTCTGCAGATGGATGATGGGGATGGTTACAGAACAATATAATTGTTCTTAATGCCACAAAACTGTACAATTAAAGATCCTTAACTGAGTAAACTTTAGGTTATGCATATTTTACTACAATTTAAAAATGCCTTGGTTAAGAACTTCAGTTCTGGGTTAGAATGCCAGAGTTCAAATTCTGACTCCATAACTTATTAGCTGTGAGAACCCATGCTATTTTCACATCTTAAATTTTAGTTTCAAACTAAAACCTATCCTCCTCAGACTACTACAAAAAATTCAAGAGGAAGGAACACTTCCAAGCTCATTCTATGAAGCCAGCATCACCCTAATACCAAAACCAGGTAAAGACAACACAATGAAAGAGAATTACAGGCCAATATCCCTCATGAACATAGATGCCAAAATCCTCAACAAAATCTTAGCAAATCGGATCCAGCAGTACATCAGAAAGATCATACACCATGACCAAGTAGGATTTATCCCAGGGATGCAAGGAGGGTACAATATCCGCAAATCAATAAACATGATACATCACATAAACAAATTGAAAGAAAAAAACCACATGGTCATATCAATTGATGCAGAGAAAGCATTTGACAAAATTCAACACCCATTTTTGATAAAAACTCTCAGTAAGGTGGGAGTAGAAGGATCATACCTCAACATAATAAAAGCCATATATGACAGGCCCACAGCCAGCATCATGCTCAACGGACAGAAACTAACACCATTTCCCCTAAGAACAGGAACAAGACAGGGATGCCCCCTCTCACCACTCCTGTTCAACATAGTACTGGAAGTGTTAGCCATTCAATTAGGCAAGAAGAAGAAATAAAAGGCATCCAAATTGGAAAAGAGGAAGTAAAACTGTCCTTATTTGCAGACGACATGATATTACACATACAAAACCCTAGAGACTCCATCAAAAAGCTACTAGACTTAATACATGAATTTGGCAATGTAGCAGGATACAAAATTAACCCCAAGAAATCTGAGGCATTTTTATACACCAATAGTGAACTTTCAGAAAGAGAGATTATAAAAACAATCCCGTTTACCATCGCACCAAAAAAATTAAGCTACCTAGGAATAAACTTAACTAAAGAGGTAAAAGACCTCTACTCAGAAAACTACAGGACGTTGAAAAAAGATATAGAGGAAGACATAAACAGATGGAAGAACATACCATGTTCTTGGATTGGTAGAATCAACATCATTAAAATGTCCATACTACCCAAAGCAATCTATAAATTCAACGCACTTCCCATTAAAATACCAACGGCATATTTCAGAGATCTAGAACGAACTCTCCAAAAATTCATCTGGAATAAAAAAAGACCCCGAATAGCTGCAGCAATCCTGAAAAAGAACAAAGTAGGTGGGATCTCAATACCAGATATCAAGATGTATTACAAAGCCACTGTTCTCAAAACTGCCTGGTACTGGCACAAGAATAGGCATACAGATCAATGGAATAGAATAGAGAGCCCAGAAATCGGCCCGAACCAATATGCTCAATTAATATTTGACAAAGGAGGCAAGAACATACAATGGAGCCAAGATAGTCTCTTCAATAAATGGTGTTGGGAAAATTGGACAGATATATGCAAGAAAATGAAACTAGACCACCAACTTACACCATACACAAAAATAAACTCAAAATGGATAAAGGACTTAAATGTACGACAGGAAACCATAAAAATTCTAGAAGAATCCAAAGGCAACAACATCTCAGACATATGCCGAAGCAATTTCTTCACTGATACAACTCCTAGGGCACTTGAAACGAAAGAGAAAATGAACAAATGGGACTACATCAAAAAGCTTCTGCACAGCAAAAGAAACCATCAACGAAACAACGAGAAAACCCACTGTGTGGGAAAACATTTGCCAATGACATCTGATAAGGGCCTTATCTCCAAAATTTATAGGGAACTCATACAACTTAACAAAAGGAAGATAAACAATCCAATCAAAAAATGGGCAAAGGACCTAAATAGACACCTTTCAAAAGAGGACATTCAGAAAGCCAAGAGACATATGAAAACATGCTCAAAGTCACTAATCATCTGAGAGATGCAAATCAAAACAGCAATGAGGTACCATCTCACACCTGTCAGACTGGCTATCATCAACAAATCAACAAACGACAAGTGCTGGAGAGGATGTGGAGAAAAAGGAACACTTGTGCACTGCTGGTGGGAATGCCGACTGGTGCAGCCACTATGGAAGACAGTATGGAGTTTCCTCAAAAAACTACAAATGGAACTCCCATTTGACCCTGTGATCCCACTTCTAGGAATATATCCCAAGAAACCAGAAACACCAATCAGAAAGGATATATGCACCCCTATGTTCATAGCAGCACAATTCACCATAGCTAAGATCTGGAAACAGCCTAAGTGCCCATCAGTAGATGAATGGATTAGAAAACAGTGGTACATCTACACGATGGAATACTATGCTGCTCTAAAAAGGAAGGAACTCTTACCATTTGCAACGTCATGGATGGAACTGGAGAGCATTATGCTAAGTGAAATAAGCCAGTCAATGAAGGAAAAATACCACATGATCTCACTCATTCATGGATAATAGAGACCATTATAAACTTTTGAACAATAATAGATACAGAGGCAGAGCTGCCCCAAAGGACTTGTATGCATGCATATAAGCAGAAAAAAAAAATTTTAGTTTCTTCACCTAAAAAAGTTGGAATAGGAATAGTATGTACCTTATAGACTTGTGATGATTAAATTGAAAAACCTATTTAAAATCCTTTGCACATTGCCTTGTACATAATCAGCACTCAAATGTTAGCCATTATGATCTCATTATTATTTATTTACATCTGGACTTAACTTGTAAAGGTTACATTGGTAGATTTTCCTTTGGGTTTTTAGAAATCCACTACAAATTTAGATCTCTTTATTATGTTATTTCAGTGGGTAATTTCAGTATCCACATCAGCTACGAAGGTAGCAGATTTAGACATACTGATGAATGGCATGAAGTTCTGATGAGTTTGTGAAGTTTGGTGGAGAAAAACAAAGGTACTGAAAACATTAGGGAAGTATCCCTTTATGTTTAGAAAGTGAAATTTTCAGCCACTTTTTTTTGCAACTGTTGGAAAATAAGTAGCCAAAAAATAATAATGATTTTTTAGTATTCAGAAACTTTAGATAGCTTTTCAATTGTTTGGTAACATTGGCTGCATAGTCCAAGAGATATTCACCAAATTGCAACTACAGGAAATTTTCCTCTAGCCTAGATCATGGTTTTCTTAGAAAGCCCTGTACTGAGCATATATCAGCTGACTTGAATAATTACACAAACCTATTTGTGAAATGTCTCAGTTTTACATTCAGAATTATGATTTGAATAATTACACAAACCTACTTGTGAAATGTCTCAGTTTTACATTCAGAATTATGATTTGAATAATTACACAAACCCACTTGTGAAATGTCTCAGTTTTACATTCAGAATTATGATTCTTTTGTAAATTATCTTGTGCTTGTGTGAGAGAGAGAAACAACAGAAGGAGCTGTGGAGTTGCTGTTTTTTGAAAAGGGTAAACCTGAATAATATATGGGAGACAGTGTTCCAGGCTTTGTACAAATGAATCCTCAACCTTCACTGTTGCTACTGTCATCAACTGTACTTTCAAGATGAGGAAATGGGCCCAGGAGTTGCTTGAGTGTGCAGTGAGCTGGAATTTGAATATAGGCTGATTTGGCTCCAGTGCCCACACTGTTTTCTCTCAAACCAAATGCCCCAAACAGAACTTCTTGCTACCTGTTACTGTCACTGGAGCTAGTGTCACTTTGGAGCTGCTTCCGCTTCCGAAGTCACTCTCTGAAGCTACGGCTGTCACTGATGGAATTTAGTGACGGCTCTTTGCTCACCAGCTCGCCCTCTCCTAGGAGGAAAGAAGCTGCTGCTCAGAGGACGTGAATGGAGGGCGCAATACAGCCCCTATTGCCCAGAAATACTCCTCTCTTTTCTGAACGAAAATAGCAAAACAGCCACTATTAAAGCCCCTTGGTTTAGAAAACAACAGCGCCATTGTCTTCAGAAATCCCGTGTTACAGTTTACACATGCTACCTGGGAGTAAGTAGGAGGGACTGAGGTTTCTTCCAGCTCTCTCTCAATTAGCACAATTTAGTTTATCAGAGAAGCTAGTTGTCTCCCAGAAAGCCTATCCCTCAAAGACACAGTTGACAAGCAAGTATCACCAGTGCTCAGTGAGGGCTCAGTGAGGCCCGCAGGAGTGGGGAGGGGTCCTGAAACCCATGTTGTGATGGGCAGCCTGTGGACACTGGCAGACAGAGTGAGCCTCACCATGGAAAGTCCTGGCACTGCAGTGGCAGCTGATAGAGATCCCAGCCTCTAGCCATCTAGTGACTTGACTTGGCTCCCAATTCCATTATTTCTTTCTTTTTTTTTTAAAAAAAATATATTTTATTGATTTTTTACAGAGAGGAAAGGAGAGAGAGAGAATTAGAAACATCGATGAGAGAGAAACATCGATCAGCCGCCTCCTGCACATCTCCTACTGGGGATATGCCCGCAACCCAGGTACATGCCCTTGACCGGAATCGAATCTGGGACCTTTCAGTCCGCAGGCCGACGCTCTATCCACTGAGCCAAACCGGTTTCGGCCCAATTCCATTATTTCTTTTTTAATATATTTTTTAATTGATTTCAGAGAGGAAGAGGGATAGAAATATCAGTGATGAGAGAGAATCATTGATCAGCTGCCTCCTGCATGCCCCACACCGGGGACTGAGCCTACAATTTGGGCATGTTCTCTGACAGGGAATCGAACCATGACCTCCTGGTTCATAGGTCAGTGCTCAACCACTGAACCACGCCAGCTGGGCAATTCCATTATTTCTTAAGCCTCAAGTGAGAGTGACAACATATGCTCAGCTTACGTTATTTTCACAGATGGCTTAATCAGCAGTAGCCATGTGTGGGGAGGGAAGAGATGGTGCAGTGGGAAGTTCACACAACAGAAACAGGAACCCTCCCCATGGACAGATCAGGCAGTTTCCAGAGAAGAGGAGCTGGGATGACATTATGTTAGACACCCACCACACCCCATACCCACAGAAACAGATCTTATTTGGGGAGTCATTCTGTAGGGGAAGTTGCTTACAGGCAGTGATTAAGAGTGCAGGCTTAGGAGCTAGATTGTCTGAGCTCAAATCCCAGCTCTGCCACTTTCTGAGCAATTTACTTAAATAATCTGTGTGCCTATTTGTTCACCTCTAGAATGGTAATAATAATAGTACTTACTACAGGAGAGCATTAGGATTGAATGAGTTAATACCAGCAAAGAGCTTAAGACAGTACCTGGCACACAGTAAGCCCTTGAGAAATCACTATTATTATCTGGCCTTTGAGGCATCATAATATTTATTGAATCTGTCACATGGGCTCACCTCACTTAAAAAATTCCAAGTGCGGCTTTTTTAACATGTAATTTTATGAAAGAAAGGGGTATAATCAGATAAACACTTTGTTGTGAAATACTGATTAAGTTTAATTTAGACATAAATATAGATATAGCAACTTTAGAAATATATGGATATAAAATATAAAGAAAAGAAGTAAAACAAAAAAATATAAAGCAAATAAAAACCAAACAAAAAAAAGGGAAAAACATGGATGCAACACGAAAAGCACAGTTTATGAAAGAAAAAAAAAATTGATAAATTGGGCATCATCAAAATTAAAAACTTTTGCCCTTCAAAAGATGTCATTAAGAGAATGAACAGCCCTAGCCAGTTTTCTCAATGGTTAGAGCACAGGCCTGCAGACTGAAGGGTAGTGTGGTTCAATTCCGGTCAAGGGAAAGTACCTCATACCTCTGTTGCAGAATTGATCCCCGGGCCCCAGTCGAGGCATGTGTGGGAGGCAATCAATTGATGTGTGTCTCTCACATCAATGTTTCTCTCTGTGTGTCTCTCCCCCTCCCTTCCACTCTCTCTGAAAGATCAATGGAAAAAATATCCTTGGATAAGGATTAACCAAAAAAAAAGAAAAAAAAAAGAGAGAGAGAAAAAAGAAAAAATTATCATTGTATTTAACTAAAGAAATGAACTATTTAAAAAAAAAAAGAATGGCCCTGACCGGTTTGGCTCTGTGGATAGAGAGTCGGCCTACGGACTGAGGGGTCCCGGGTTCGATTCCGGTCAAGGGCATGTACCTTGGTTGTGGGCCCTTCCCCAGTGGGAGGTGTGCAGGAGGCAGCTGATTGATGTTTCTCTCTCATCAATGTTTCAAACTCTCTATCCCTCTCCCTTCCTCTCTGTAAAAATCAATAAAATATATTAAAAAAAAAAAAGAATGAACAGACAAGCCACAGTAGGTGAAAATCCTTGTAAATCATATATCTGATGAAAGGCTTGTGACAAGTCAATAAGATGACAAATTGCCAAATTTAAAAATGGCAGAAGATTTGAAAGACATTTCACCAAAAATGTGCATGGTTCATAAACACATGAAAAGGTGCTTGACATCCTTGGTTTGGAAAATGCAAATTATAAGTCACAATGAGATATCACAATAAACTCACTAGAGTGACTGACTGTTCTCCAAAAGACTGACTTTATCAAGTACAGGAGATGTGGGAAACTGGAGTGCACACACATTACTGGTGAGAATGTGAAATGGTGCATCTACTTTTGGAAATAGTTTGGCAATGTCTTAAAAAGTAAAACATAAATTTTGCATGTGACCCAGCAATTCCTTTCCTAGGTATATACCCAAGAGAAATGAATACTATATGGTCACAAAAAGACTTGTATAAGAATGCTCATAGACTCATTTATCCTATCTAATAAAAGAGAAACATGGTAATTAGTGTACATCCGCTACACTTGCCATTGGCTAATCAGGGCGATATGCAAATTAACTGCCAGCCAAGATGGCGGCCAGCAGCCAGGCAGTTTGAAGTGAACATGAGGCTTTCTTGCTTCAGTGATGGAGGACTCCAACATTCCCTGCCTGCCTTGCTGGCCTCTGAGCCTGCAGTTTGAAACATTGTTACAAATATAGAAGCTAAACAAACTCCCAGAAACCTGCTTTCAGCCAACCGGGATCTCAGAGCTGGAGTTGATACAGTGTTTCAATTATAGAATCCAAACAAACCAGATACCTGCTTTCAGCAGCAGAAGCCTCAGAGCTGGAGCCAGAGCTAAAGCTGGCCCAGAATTAAAAAGAATAAAAGAAAAAAAGGAGCAGTTGGGAGCTTCAGTCACCCGCCAGTCTGAAAACAGCCCTCAGCCCCTCACCCAGACTGGCCAGGCACCCCAGTAGGGACCCCCACCCTGAAGGGTGTGTGACCAGCTGCAAACAGCCCTCAGCCCCTCACCCAGGCTGGCCAGGCACCCCAGTGCGGACCCCCACCCTGATCCAGGACACCCTTCAGGGCAAACCAGCCAGCCCACACCCGTGCACCAGGCCTCTATCCTATATAGTAAAAGGGTAATATGCCTCCTAGCACCGGGACCAGCGGAGCCATGAGGCCTCCCGGCACCAGGACCAGCATGACAGGGGGGAGCTCCCCAACCCCCTGATCACCCTGCGGCTCTGTGTGTGACAGGGTGCGGTGCCCCAACCCCCTAATCGGCCCTGCTCTGTGTGTGACAGGGTGCGGTGCCCCAACGCCCCCCCCCCCCCACGGGCTCTGCTCTGAGTGTGATGGGGTAGAGCCATAACCTCCCCATCAGCCCTGCCCTGAGTGTGACCGTGGCGGCGCCCCAACCCCCTGATGGGCCCTGCTCTGTGCGTGACAGGGTACGGAGCCCCAACCCCCCTGATGGGCCCTGCTCTGTGCGTGACGGGGTACGGAGCCCCAACCCCCCTGATTGGCCCTGCTCTGTGCGTGACAGGGGGTGGCACCGCAACCTCCCCATTGACCCTGCCTTGAGTGTGACGGGGCAGTGCCCCAACCTCCCAATTGGCCCTACTCTGAGCGTGACTGAGGGTGGCATCGTAACCTCCCGATCCGCCCTGCTCTGTGCATGACAGGGGGTGGTGCCCCAACTCCCCAATCGGCCCTGCTCTGAGGCCAACCAGGGGCTGCACCTAGGGATTTGGCCTGCCCTCTGCTACCAGGGAGCAGGCCTAAGTCAGCAGGTCATTATCTCCCGAGGGGTCCCAGACTGCGAGAGGACACAGGCTGGGCTGAGGGACCCCTCCTCCCCCCCCCCCCCGAGTGCACAAATTTTTGTGCACCGGGCCTCTAGTATATATATAAAAGCCTAAGTGACTGAACGACTGGTTGACTGGTCACTATGACACCCACTGACCACCAGGGGACAGACGCTCAATGCCAGAGCTGCCCCCTGGTGGTCAGTGTGCTCCCATAGTGGGAGTGCCGCTCAGCTGACCAATGGGCGCAAGACGCTGGGCTCACAGCTGGCAATTGCAGCTGTGGCGGCATGAGCTTCTCCCCCATCTGCAGCAGTGCTACTGAGCAGAAGCTGTGGCAGGTGCAGCAGGGCCAGGCTGAGTGGGAATGGCGACTGGCCCAGGCTCCGGCTCCTCCCTAGCCTCCTGCCACTTCGTGCACTACTACATCCCTCGGGGGATGTCAGACTGCCGGTTTCGGCCTGATCCCCACAGTCCAACATCCCCCAAGGGGTCCCGGATTGCGAGAGAGTGCAGGCCAGGCTGAGGGACCCCACTGGTGCAAGAATCCATGCACTGGGCCTCTAGTTATTTAAAATAGCAAAAAAAAAAAAAAAAAATGGACACAATAAAAATGCCTACTGACTGGTTAAATAAAATGGGTATTATACAATGGAATACTATTTATTTATTATTTATTTATTTATTTATTTTTATATATATTTTATTGATTTTTTACAGAGAGGAAGGGAGAGAGATAGAGAGTTAGAAACATCGATGAGAGAGAAACATTGATCAGCTGCCTCCTGTACATCTCCTATTGGGGATATGCCCGCAACCCAGGTACATGCCCTTGACCGGAATCGAACCCGGGACCTTTCCGTCCGCAGGCCGACGCTCTATCCACTGAGCCAAACCGGTTTCGGCTGGAATACTATTTAATGAAAATAAACAAATTATTGATATATGCACATTATTGGTGAACCTCAAAAAAAATCATACAAAATAAGACAGATACAAAAGACAATATCTTGAATTATCCTATTTATCTTAAACTAGAGTCCTGGTGCACAAAATTCATGCAAGGGGGGTCCCCTCAGCCCAGCTTGCACCCTCTCCAATCCAGGGGGCCTAAACTGGCAGTCAGACATCCCTCTCAGAATCCTGGACCGCTGGCTCCTAATTGCTCACCTGCCTGCCTGCCTGGTCGCCCCCTAACCTCTCCCCTCTGCCGGCCTGGTTGCCCTTAACTGCTGGGCCCTGCTGGCCTGGTTGCCCCTCACTGCCCCCCCCCCCGCCCCCGCCGACCTGGTTGCCCCCTATTGCCCCCCCTGCTGGCCTGGTTGCCCCCAACTGCACCCCCTGCCAGCCTGGTCGCCCCTCCGGGCCCTCCCCGCCCCCGCCAGCCTGGTCGCCCCATGCAGCCTGCTTGTTCAGTTGTTTGTTCGTCCCTCACTAAACCCCCTGCCGGCCTGGTCATAGGCAGCCATCTTGTGAGGGCATGAGGTTAATTTTGCATATTACCTCTTTATTATATAGGATTTCTGGAAATGGCAAATCTACAGAAACAGAGAAGCAGAACATTAATTGCCTGGGTTAGACATGGGAGTGGGGATTGACTACAAATGGTGAAAGCAGAAATTTTGAGAGTGATAGAAATGCCCTAAAACTAGATTGTAGTGATGGATGTACAACTGCATGAATTTACTATGAAATTGAAATGCATACTTGTTAACAGGTGAATTTTATGGTATGTAAATCATACTTCAATAAGCTGTTTCTTTCCTATATTCATTTTGACTGAGTTACCAGTACAAACCTATTGCTAAAAATAACGGTAAATCTCTGTCAGTCCAGCACTACTTGCTGAACCTCTTTTTCATTCATAACATTTTACAGCCAGTCCCACCGTATCTCTCCCACTGATCAACCCTATAGTAGTGACTTTCTATTTTCAGAGTTGATAAATTATGTATAGACAATGGCATATAAGAGTATTCTGCATTGAGAGTCTGGGTCAGAACCTTTATAAACTTTACATAACTCTAGGTGTGTGCATTCCTCTTTGCTATTGTACAGATTCAAGCATTATTGGAGTGTAAGAAACCATTCTCCAACGAAAATTCTCCAATGTTGATTTCTATAGCTGCCTGCTAATGTCTAGGTATTTCTTTTCTCTCGCTTCAGTGTGGTATACTGCCCTGATCTTCACAGGAAGAAAATAACTTTCAGGTTGAGTGCTACATCAAAAAGGCTTCTCCTTTTACAAAAAAAAAAAAATCATTTGCTTGAGAGTTACTTCCTGTGTTAAAGTATCTAATGTTTTCCCTGCCTGCAGCCATCTCTGGTTTTGTTGTTTGTTTCATGCCAACATGTTAACGTAAAGCACTTGGAGGGAACGATATTCATTCATTTATTCATCCATCCATCCATCCATCCATCCACTACACATTCAACAGTGATTTCTTGAGTGCCAGCTATGTACCATAAACTGTGCTAGATATTAAAATGAGCAAGAAAGTGATGGTCTCCACCCTCACAGAGCTTGGAGCTTTTTTTATTTTTTAAAATTTATTTTTTCTATTTCTTTTTTTTTTTTATTGCGTAAAGTAATACAAAGAGTATTACATATGCCTCCTCCCCTCCGCCCCCCGCCCTTGACAATCCCCTGGCCTCCTCTACCCCCCAGTGTCTTATGTCCATTGGTTATGCTTATATGCATGCATACAAGTCCTTCGGTTGATCTCTTACCCCCCCACCCCCCCAGCCTTCCTGCTGTAGTTTGACAGTCTGTTCAAGGCAGCTCTGCCTCTGTATATATTTTTGTTCATAAGTTTATAATGGTCTTTATTATCCATAAATGAGTGAGATCATGTGGTATTTTTCCTTCATTGACTGGCTTATTTCACTTAGCATAATGCTCTCCAGTTCCATCCATGCTGTTGCAAATGGTAAGAGTTCCTTCTTTTTTACAGCAGCATAGTATTCCATCGTGTAGATGTACCACAGTTTTCTAATCCATTCATCTACAGATGGGCACTTAGGCTGTTTCCAGATCTTAGCTATGGTGAATTGTGCTGCTATGAACATATGGGTGCACATATCCGTTCTGATTTGTGTTTATGGTTTCTTGGGATATATTCCCAGAAGTGGGATCACAGGGTCAAATGGGAGTTCCATTTGTAGTTTTTTGAGGAAACTCCATACTGTCTTACATAGTGGCTGCACCAGTCTGCATTCCCACCAGCAGTGCACGAGTGTTCCTTTTTCTCCACATCCTCTCCAGCACTTGTCTTTGTTGATTTGTTGATGATAGCCATTCTGACAGGTGTGAGATGGTACCTCATTGTTGTTTTGATTTGCATCTCTTGGATAATTAGTGACTTTGAGCATGTTTTCAAATGTCTCTTGGCTTTCTGAATGTCCTCTTTTAAAAGGTGTCTATTTAGGTCCTTTGCCCATTTTTTGATTGGATTATTTATCTTCCTTTTGTTGAGTTGTATGAGTTCCCTATAAATGTTGGAGGTTAAACCCTTATCAGTGATAGCATTGGCAAATATGTTCTCCCTTGTAGAGGGCTTTCTTGTTGTTTTGTTGATGGTTTCTTTTGCTGTGCAGAAATTTTTTATTTTGATGTAGTCCCATTTGTTTATTTTCTCTTTAGTTTCCAATGCCCTAGGATCTGTATCGGTGAAGAAATTGCTTCGGCATATGTCTGAGATTTTGTTGCCTTTGGATTCTTCTAGTATTTTTATGCCAGCATCACCCTAATACCAAAACCAAGTAAAGACAACACAATGAAAGAGAATTACAGGCCAATATTCCTCATGAACATAGATGCCAAAATCCTCAACAAAATCTTAGCAAATCGGATCCAGCAGTACATCAGAAAGATCATACACCATGACCAAGTAGGATTTATCCCAGGGATGCAAGGATGGTACAATATCCGCAAATCAATAAATGTGAGACATCACATAAACAAATTGAAAGAAAAAAACCACATGGTCATATCAATTGATGCAGAAAAAGCGTTTGACAAAATTCAACACCCATTTTTGATAAAAACTCTCAGTAAGGTGGGAGTAGAAGGATCATACCTCAACATAATAAAAGCCATATATGACAAACCCACAGCCAACATCATACTCAACGGACAAAAACTAACACCATTTCCCCTAAGAACAGGAACAAGACAGGGATGCCCCCTCTCACCACTCCTGTTCAACATAGTACTGGAAGTATTAGCCATTGCAATTAGACAAGAAAAAGAAATAAAAGGCATCCAAATTGGAAAAGAAGAAGTAAAACTGTCCTTATTTGCAGATGACATGATATTATACTTAAAAAACCCTAAAGACTCCATCAAAAAACTATTAGACTTAATAAAAGAATTCGGCAATGTAGCAGGATACAAAATTAACGCCAAGAAATCTATGGCATTTCTATACACCAATAGTGAACTTGTAGAAAGAGAGACTAAAAAAGCAATCCCATTTACCATCACACCAAAAAAAATTAAGCTACCTAGGAATAAACTTAACTAAAGAGGTAAAAGACCTCTACTCAGAAAACTACAGGACGTTGAAAAAAGAGATAGAGGAAGACATAAAGAGATGGAAGAACATACCATGTTCTTGGATTGATAGAATCAACATCATTAAAATGTCCATACTGCCCAAAGCAATCTATAAATTCAACGCACTTCCCATTAAAATACCAATGGCATATTTCACAGACCTAGAACGAACTCTCCAAAAATTCATCTGGAATAAAAAACGACCCCGAATAGCTGCAGCGATCCTGAGAAAGAACAAAGTAGGTGGGATCTCAATACCAGATATCAAGCTGTACTACAAAGTCACTGTTCTCAAAACTGCCTGGTACTGGCACAAGAACAGACATATAGATCAATGGAATAGAATAGAGAGCCCAGAAATCAGCCCCAACCAATATGCTCAATTAATATTTGACAAAGGAGGCAAGAACATACAATGGAGTCAAGACAGTCTCTTCAATAAATGGTATTGGGAAAATTGGACAGATACATGCAAGAAAATGAAACTAGACCACCAACTTACACCATACACAAAAATAAACTCAAAATGGATAAAGGACTTAAATATACGATGGAGCTTTTTTTAGATGACAGCAAAAGGCCAGCGCTGAAGTCACATTTTTCGATGTTCCATGTTTTCTTAGGCTGGCCTTGCTCCTCTAGACGCTGCATTACAGGTGACCCAGTGACTATGCTGTAGCTCTGAGAGTGGAGGCAAGGAGCTCTTGGCTACTGGCTATGGTTATGATCCATTGGCAATGGTCACTTTGGCAGATTCCAAGGTGTCCAGCTTTGAAGCAGCTTCCTTTTCAATGACAAGTACAAGAGTCTTATAGGGGCCATAATAACTCTGGTGGTGGCAGCTATGGCTCTGCCATCATCAGGGGTGCCTCTAACATCCCCATAAATTAAAAAGAAGAAAATGCAAGTTATGAGTCTTTTTATGAAAATACTAGAGGCCCAATGCACGAAATTTGTGCAAGGGGCTTGGCCCTCACAGCCCTGGCTTTGTCTGGAAGGTCATAAGCACATTATGCTTTTATTATTATAGACTAGAGGCCTGGTGCATGAAATTCATGCACGGAGAGGGGTGTCCCTCAGCCCGACCTGCACCCTCTCCAATCCGGGAGCTGTGACAGCTTAGGCCCACTCCCCGTGGTTCTCTGCTTTCTGCAGGGCCTGGCCGCTCCTCACCCGCTGCCCAGAGGCCCTCCGCGGCCCAGAGGCCCTCCACCCTGGCTGCTCCACACGCGTGTGCGCTGCCCAGAGGCCCTCTGCGGCCGGGGTGGAATGCTTGTCTCGTCACCACATTGATGAAGCAAGCATTCCACCAGGCTGCTCACGCTGCCTGCTCTCAGAGGCCGCCCCCCCAGGACTGGGGGACTCCGGCAGGGCTGAGAGGCCTGGGCGCTGCCATCTTTGTGATGGAGTGATGGTTAATTTGCATATTACCCTTTTATTAGATAGGATGCCTCCTGTACTTGTTTGGAAGCACATCAGATCTGTAAAGTACAGGAGAGAATTCACTATTTTTCCAAATATTTATATTTCTGTGAATACATAGTAAATCAAGGTTGCTTGATTTCAACTCGGTGGTGGGGTGGGGGGGAGGTTTCAGCTCAGTGGTTGTGGTAGCTAGACAATGACATCAGATAACATTGTTTTTAGAAAGGGAAATTAAAAATAATGTGTCTAGTTGGGACTCAACAGGGAAAAAAAATAACAGTAATTAGCTAATTTATAACTAGGACCAAAAGATAGAGTCTCAACTTTCACTTTAGAATGAAACAATACAAAAATAAAAGAATGTAACAAACACCCCCCCCACCCTTGCCCCATGCTTTAGATGATATAAGTGAGTTAAAACCTCATAAGAACATTATATCTGCTGGATAGTATTTCTTGCTTAAACTGGCCCTGCATGTGGTGGAGTCTGAAGTTTCTTGAGTTAGATAATTTGCAGGATGCCACAGAGTCTTATCTACTTAAATAGGTCAGTCATACTGGAATGCTGTGGTAGTCCCTTTCCTCCCGACTCTCTTTAGATTTCCACCATTGAAGGCACTCACTGTCCTGGTTGGTGAAGGATTACAGTGTGGGCCTGAAGGATTGCAGGTTCAATTCCAAGTCAAGGGCATATACCTGGGTTATAGTTTGATTCCTGGCCCCAGTGGGGGCACCTGTGGGAGGCAACCAATTATGTGTCTCTCTCACATCGCTGTTTCTCTCTGTCTCTCTCCCCCTCCCCCCTCCCTCTCCCTTTCCCTGTCCCTCTCCCTCTTCCTCCTATCCACTCTCTCTAAAAATCAATGGAAAAAATATCCTCGGGTGAGGATTAGCCAAAAGCACTTCCTGTGAGGTCAGGGATAACAAATACTTGGCTGGCACACCCATGCCCAGAGCACCAACTATCTACTAAGCTCTCTTCAACACTGAGCCCAGGTATGGGCTCAGCATCTCTATCAGCTCAGCATCCCGGGCCCCACTACCAATCAGTTGCAATTAACACAAGAGATGAAGCCTACTTGTCACCCTTGGATTAGAGAATGAGAAAGGGCATTAGCTTTAAAAGGCCATAGTTAGACTGTTCGAGCTCAGTCTTTTTCTTAGCACTGTCCTGAGGAGTTTGGTGGAGAATGATTCAGAATGAAAACTACTAACAGTGACTCACCTGCCACTTCCTGCATTACCTGGTCTTTTTGGAAGCCTTCCATCAAATACAGGTTAGAGCAGCCCAGCCACATCCACCTTATGACAATTGACAATTGACAACATCATGCTTTGAGGCAGATTTGAGTAAGTAGAGTCCAACATCCCTGTGAAACTAAAAATAAAGCTTTTACTGACCTCAGAGGTTTGTGGCTTTACAATGAATGGCCCGAAAGCATGCAAGTGTAGCCAGCTAAATCTGGGAGGTTTCACTTAACGTTCTCTGATACAGTAACTTAATGGTGGGGATAATTTTATTGGCTCATTTAATAGAAAGATAAAGACCATGAAGCAACCTTGCAAATGGAGACTTTCTCCTTTACTGTGTGACCTTGGGCAAGTCTTGTTATTCTTCAACTTTCTTACCTATAAAGTAGGATAATCCCTCTTGTAAAAAGAAAAATGATAGCAAAATGTAGTGAGTATACACAGTCTGCAAGATGCCGAGGTTGGCCCTGTGGAGTCATCAAAGATGGAATAATTGCCCTGGCCTGTGTGGCTCAGTTGGTTGAACTTAATCCTGGGCACCAGGAGGTTGCTAGTTCAATTCCTGGTCAAGGGCACATGTCTAGGTTGAGGGTTAGATCCCTGATAGGGAGTGAGCAGGGGGCAGCTAATCGATTTTGTGCTCTCACATTGATGTTTCTCCCTCTCCCTCTCCCTTCCTCTCTCTCTAAAAATCAACAAAAATATTTAAAAAACACACCAAGATGGAATAAGCATGGACAGTGCTTCAAGGAATTTACGACTTAACCGAGGGGAATAAAGACAAATAGAGCAGTGACAACGCAAGGTAGACAAGGAGATGGGTCTTAAGAGAAATGGAAGAATTGAAATGCTGGAAGATAGATCACTGGTGACTTCCCAGTCATCTGACTGACTCTGGTCGGAAAGGTGTTTCTCAACGGTATATTTTTTCAACTATGTTTTTGCTGGTGGGGAAATAAGTGACTGATTCCATATATTTTATTCTCTTATGCATTATTCATGGAAGAAAAAATAGTGAGTTGGTAAATAGCTTGAAATTAATACGTATGAGGTTGTGGTATATGTTTTAAAATTATAAAGAGCTCAACCACAATACATTAACGCTGGGAAAGGTAAAACTTCCTCCGATAGAAGCCAGAGGCTTGGGAGCTGGTTGTGTTGTACAACAAGGAAGAGAACTTGCGTCTGATGTCTTCAAATCAAACTCTCTGTTCTTTAGAACAAAGCTGCCAGTGTGAAAGAAATTTTAATCTTTTGTTATTTTTAAAAAGCATTTACTCTTCTTTTGACTCCAGTCTGAAAGAAGCACTGGAAAATTTTATAGCAACTATCTAAAAATAAACCTTTCATTTAAATTGGTTAATCTTAACCCAATTAACCGATTTAAATGAAAAAAAAAATTGTGATCAGTTTGGTTGCTCTCTCCTTCCTGCTGTTGAATTCCACAGTAATTAGTATTTTTATTTTTTAATATCTAACTTCGGTCAAGAAAACAAAATTGAAGATGTAGGCTGTGCTATTTGCTAGAGCTTTAATTTTGTTTTTGATTAACACCCCTGTCCAATGGATTTCATATTTTCACACATTTTTTCCCTAGAACATGAAGAATAACACCAAGAGAAGAACCCATTTAGCAAGAATTCTCTATCTACATATCTTCTTACTTGCCACAAACATGGAGCAATTCACCATATTTGAAATACACATGTTTAGCCTCAACCCACCTTAATTAAGTACAGGGAAAACAAACTTAGTCAAATAGAAATGGAAAATCATGTCACTATTTCATTCAAACTGCTTTTCTAGATTGAGTTTCAGATGGATTACATAGCTTAATTGTGGTTGTATCATCATTTCTGATGCATTAAGAGAATTTAAGTAATTTACTAATAGGAACTTAAACAGCAGGGCTGAAACAGAGCCCAGAACTGGCGATTTCTAACAGAAGGGACACCTCTGACCTTCTCCATGTGATGTCATGTCACATGGCTTATCTAATTGTCCACATCCACAAGTCTGCAGACTCCCTTCCCAATTCCTACTAAGTGATGCAGTTTATTGTCACTGAAACCACTTCCTGCTCTTTTATCCTCAGATTTACAAAATATATACCTGAATTTTAATATATGTGATAAAAATATGAACAGTGGATTCTTGTCTCAGTAAAATTTCACTTATTTTTATCTTTAAAGTATTAGGTGAACATTTTTAGGCATTTATCTTTTTAATTTAATTGAGAAATATTCTTCTATTGACTTGGATGTTTGTGGCTATATCTTTTGTTTTAGTTTCAAGTTCTTTCATTTCCTTCTTCCTTTTTTCTCTGCCTTGCCCCCCCCACCCCCTCCCCCTTTCCTCCCTCTCTCCCTTCCTCCTTTCCTTTCCTTTGTGGGATTTGTATCTATTGATAAAAATCAAGTTATAAAATTAGAAATCTAATAAGGATCTCAGATGCCTAAATATTTTCCCTTAGAATGGACTAATCTTGATTCATATTGTGTTCAAGCTCAAGGGTCAAGCTTAGACTAAATTATTTGGTATCAAAGACAAAGGTAATAACAAAAGTCTATTACCCAATGTCAGAAGAAAAAAAAAATCAATAGGTGAAATTCTCTCTCTCTCTCTCTCTCTCTCTCTCTCTCTCTCTCTCTCTCTCTCTCACACACACACACACACACACACACACACACACACTGCCAGCTCACTTGATAAATGGTTGGCAATTTTTGTGGTGAGTACTCTAGGGTGTGCTATTTAAAACAGAACTTATTATTTAAAGCTTCTTTGCTTAAAGTAGGTCATTCCATACTGTCCAACATTCAGATGCAATATTCTCTGCAAAATCTAGGGCTTTTAAGGCTAGAAATTAAATTCACTTTATCAAATAATGTGTTGACCAGTTTCTTATTATAAATATCTTTAAACATTTCTAGGGGTGAAAGAAATATATCTTTATCAAATTTCTCTTCTATTTCAGGCATCTTACTTTTGAGTTTAGGTCCTGAAGATAGATTGAAATCTGGACCTTGCCACTCTCCACCTACATGATTTGGGCAAGTTACTTCATCTTGCTGTATCTTAGTTTTGTCATCTGTAAAATGAGCATAATTATAGGACTCAGTTCATATGCAATTGTGAGGGCTAATTAGATAATACAACAAAATATTTAGCACAATCCCTGGCCCTTCATCAGCATTCATTCTTACTGTTGTAGCTATTTTCACTTACATAGCACCTTCAGTCCTTATTATTACCTCGTGAGGCAGGCATTATTGCATCTTTTTAACAGATGAGTAAACTCATAACCAGTGAAATTTAGTAAACCACCCCAAGTCATATAACTTTTTACCAGCAGAACTGGTATTTAAACTTATCTATCTAGTTCCAAAGCCTTTCTGCATATATTCTAGGACATTTTCTGTATGATTATTGACTTTTAGGATAAACCAGTACATTTGAATTTATCAGATATTCAACAACCAATTAATTCCAGTAATAGAAATTTTTGTAGTCACTCAAGTTTTTAATTTATGAGAAACATAATAAAAAAGTTAATTTACAGGAAATTTTAGCTAACTAAGAAGGAGGAGGAGAAAAGAGAAGGGAGAAGAGAAAAAAAATACACACACACACACATCTCAAGGTGTATTTTAAATTTGGGATAGATTCAAACCAATCTCTTACCTCCTTTACATTATGCAAAATTATTTTAGAGGCATCACAATGTGAATTGAAGGACACAGGCTTTGGAGTCAGAGTTGAGATATTTGAATTCCAGCTCTGCTGACTTTGACAGCCTAACCTTGCTTTCTTATCTCTAAAGTCAGAGTAATAGTATGTTTGTTAAGAAGTTTAAATGAGAGCATACTTGTGAAATGCCTGAGGTAGCATCTCGGACAGATATGATGCCCAGTGAATGGCAGGCTAACATAACACAGGCAGCTTTTATAATAACTTTTGAGCTTGTGTATGTCTCCTTTGAGGTAAAAAGTCTCCTTAATAATGTTAAAGAATGTTCAGTGTTAGTGTAATCACAACATTGTGCAGAATTTTAGAAATGCATGGTAAATTAGAGAACCTTTTAGTTTAATGACTTCATTTTATGTTGGAGGAAATTGAGACCCAAAGAGACAAAGGGAATTGCCCCAAATCACACAGCTAATTAGAATTAGAATTGGGACTAGAACCTGGCCTCTTAATTAATGGTTCCCCTAATATTTTTAAAGTTGTGAGTGGGTGATTACACCACTTGAGCAATAAATTATGAAATATGAGTATCTGTGAACAGAGTTTAGAATTCCTATCAAATAACACCCTAATAAAGTTAGACATATATTTAATGATAGCCATAATTATTATTGTGCTTCAGGATAACAAGGCATGAATGGTAAGTGGCACATATTAAGGGTCATTGTAATTATTTTGTACAACCAAGCCACGAAAGGGAAAAATAAAATGAGGAAGAGCAGGAAACTGCCCCGAGGGCCTCTTTGAAGGGTTTTGAGTCTGTTCCTCAAGGGCCTTGGAAGCGGCGTCTTTCCAGAAAAAGGCAGGCCGCTGAGTAGTGGTTTTGGAAGGAGGAGAGACTAGAAGTTCCCTTGACCACCTCTTTCCTTGAGAGGAGGGGCAAGAGCTCACCTCCCTTTTTTCCCCACCTCCTTTTGTAGTGGTGGAAGAACCAGCCAGTATCTTCTTTCTCTTTCTCCATCAGCTCCTAGCTTGGATCTGGAAATTTTAGCTACCAGGATCCAATGCTTAGCAAACAATTCGAAAGTCAACACCCAGAGCAGAGTGATGGAATCACGTCTTTTAGCAAAACTATCGCCTGTTTTCTATTATCACTACTAGTATGTCCTGATTTCTAAGACTTGGTAGTCATTGCACTGGTGCACTGAGGGCCTCAAAGAACACCTGGCTTGTGGAGCACCCCCACCTCAGCCAAATTAGAAGTCGTGGCTGCATAATCACCCCCGTAGTCTTTGGAGAAAGCCTTAGGTTTTCCAATTCCTTCTCTTCCTCCCAACAGGAGTGCACGAGACCTATCAGGAGTCTCAGATGTGCTCGAAGGAAAGGCTCTCTGCTCAACGGTATTTTCTCCACAGTGTTCATTTGGCTTCTACCAGACATCTATCTGGAAGGTTTCCGGAGGTAGGATATCTTTCACTTACACCTGGAATAGATGTATTTAATCAAACTGCTTTTTTAATACTTAAACTGAGGGAAAGGAACTTCTGAGGAGGGTTGGGAAGTGAGAGAAGAGATGTTTAAAGAGGCACATTTTTGAGTGGTGGGAATTTTAGGAGAGAAGAAACCTTTATAGGGGGCCCTGGAGGGGAACTTTGGTCAGCCAGATAGAAGGGATGAAGAGAAGATGGGCCCAGAGAAAGGGAGGTATAAATGCACAGAGAAGGAAGTATGATTCTAAGAGAAACATCATGGGCGCAACAAAATCTCTCTGGAACCTCTCTTTCCCTCACATCGCTTCCTATTCTACCTCAAAAAGCAAGAACAAAACCACCCGTCCCTCCCCGCCACCGGCCCGGCATTTAAATCTGTTCAAGTCCCTGACGTACATAATTCCTGGAGGGGTGAGACGGCACAAATTGCTCACGCAGAGATGATTTGTACAAATCCCTTTGCAGAGATAGGCCCAGGATGACCTTTGGGCAGTGGGTGAATAAATTTCTTCAAAAGTATGGGGATACGTTCCGCCTGTGTCCGGGAGCAGTTTAGCTGCTCTGTCACCTAGTGACATTTCCCCAGCACCTTGCTACTTGGGCCTAATTGGTGCTTTGCTCAGTCTTTATTCAGGTCACCCAGTCAGTGTGGGTGTATGTAAGTGGGGCACGGGGAGGACCAAGGTTGGCATTCACTATAGTTCTGCCCACTCTGGGCCTCCTCTGGGCGGCATTACTTGGGCCTGGTGACAGCTGTAGCTTTCTCACAACTATTGTTCCGGTTCTGGCAACCTTGCTGTTGCTTTTGTCACTCAGGTTGCCCTTTCTACTGTTCTTTCTCTATTCTCCTTTTTTTCCCCCCCTGCCACCACCAGCAATGCTGTCAGCACTGATGTACTAGCTCAGTGTTGCTGCTCTTGCTCAGACATTTGCTCCTGGATAGTGATGGCTCTTCCTATCAACCTTGTCTAACTTCAGGTGGAGAATGGAGTAGGTTTTGGAGCTTAGAAGATCCGGGTTTGAATCTTAGCTCTTCCATCTAGTAGCCCAGTGACCTTGGGCAAATTGTTTCAGATTTGGGACTTTGTTACTTTGCTCCCTAATGGGAGACAATAATGCCTTCTTCACAGGATTGTTGTGAGAAATAGGGGTATTCTATGAAAGATACCTGGCATACAGCAGGCGTTTAATTAATGGTGACTAAGATCATTATTATAATGAGCACATTTCTTTTGGCCAATATGAGATAGCTCAGAATTCCCAAGGTGGGCATGGAAACCAGGACATTCTTCATGACCTTGTAGAGTTTATGAACGGCTTATGAACGGCTTCCAGGGTAATCTCTGTTCCCAGGGAATGCAGCTAACTTCCAGATCTTATTTCTAGATATTCTGGATAATGGAATTTTATGAAAAAATTTTTTCACAGCTAGCAAATTAGTAAATCTTTGGGCTATTACATTTTTTTTCTTAATGAATCCAGCTTGAGCACAGAAATAGCTGGCCTTTTCAGAACTGGGCTGGTGGCTGTAGGGACCAAAGGCAGTAAAACGGTCTCAGGTATATTTAGTTCCTTGCCAGTAAGATGTTCCTGAGAGAGAACTGTATTATTAGGGCTGCATGGCCCTATTGCCGAACCCAAAGACAATGGCACTGAGTCGGTGGCCATGCTGTACACAGACAGGGAACTGTTGATTTGAAATCCACTTCTAAGACATGCTCAAGGGAGAGTTGGTGGGCCCCAGCTCTCGCCTTTTTTTGAGGCAAGGCAAGAAAAGGGTTTCTCAGAGCAACAGCATGTTGAGGAGGAGCTCCTCACTATGGCATGCATTCCAGGATAACGTCATACTGTACCGATACCAGTACTGATAGCCAAACCAATACCAATGCCCATACTCTAATAGCAATACTCTATTAATTCTATTTCACTTAGCATAATGCTCTCCAGGTCAACCATGCTGTCATAAAGGGCAAGGTTTTACTCTATTAATTCTGATATCAACACTAGTTCCAACATTATCAAATGACGATACTAATACTTCCATTATTTCTGATGCAAACTGCCATTTATTGCACGTTAACTATATGCCAGACACTATGCCAAGAACTTTGTAGGCAATGCCACATTTAATCCTCCCAAGAATTTTTTCATGATAAAAATATACTGTATAGTGCTTAGATGTACCAGGCATTGTTCTAGGTGTCTTACAGTAATTTACTTACTTAACTCTCACCACAAGTCTAAGAAACAGGTGCAATTATTCTTATGGATGAGAAAATTGAGGATCAGAGAGGCTAAGTAACTTCTTCAGGCTCACACAATGAAATAGGTGGCCGAGCCAAGATTTAAAACAGGTTTCTCGGACTCTAAATCTGGTGTTGTGTGGTGCATTTGTGTGTTTAGAATTGCCAGGACATATTTATAAATTTTCTGTATGATTTCTGCATTTATTAATGATATTTGTAATAATGAATTGTCTTAGCAGAATGTGTCTTTTTGTTAAGAGTTAATTTTATCCTCAAATTGTGGGCCACTTGAAACTACCTTCTAAATCAGAAATGTTTTTTATTTATTTTTCCTAATTTCACTGAACTGATTTGAATATAGGCTTCAAAAATTACTCCAAGGCTGGGTTATAGTCTGTTTATATGGATAACACTGAGGTTGTTTTTAAAAATCTCCTACGGTTTTGATAAAATTTTAAAACATATACTTTGTGATGAGCACTCCAGATTTTACTTGTGTATGTCTCTTTAATAGTACACAAAAATACCAGAAATATTTCCTTAAATTGTTCTCATCAGACACCACTTTATTATAGAAAGTTCTTTTACTAAATTGAATTTTAGAGAGAGAGTAGAACTTAATGTTTATGGTGAATTTTCAAAGAAATTTGATTATTGTTTCTTTTAGTTTGGCATTTGATTTTAGTATTCAGAAGGATATCCCAAATAAGGCCTTTGAGACTGAGGTCTTTTATCTGTGAATCTGCTAAAACATAATCTGTATAGAGTAGATGCATAGCCACTTTCCTGGGTCTCAATCCTCCACTGAAGAGATCTTCAAGGGGCTAGCTGGTAGTTCATTTTTCCTTTAATCCATGCAATGGCTATAACTGCAATCTGATGTCATTTGTCATTTGCAGGGGAATTAACATTTTACAACCGGGGCCTTTCTGGATGACAGTGACTGGAATCAGATATCCATGCAGTACAGCTATCATAAAGTTCGTGAGCTGTGAAAGGTGCTAAAATACAGGACCAATGCCGTCATGCATTAATCACCACAAACCAGAATTCTTATGTGGTCTCTGATGCAGGATTCTCTCATGATTTAAAGTAGGATTCACAGACTTAACCTGGAGTTCGTAGACTCCCTAGGCATCTGTGTTCAGAATTAAGGGGCCCATGAACCTGATGGGAAAAAAATCCACATATTGATTTTTTTCTTTTACCAATCTGTAGCAAAATTTTAGTATTTTCTTCCCCTATAAATTTAGGCCACAAACCACAACCATATTACCTATTGATAATGCCATGATTCCGACTTTAATAGAAATGATATATATTTTCCTTTTATATCACAGTTGTTACTGATATCACAAAATATCATTTATCCTTCTCTCTACTTTAAATTCATGGTAATTATTAGACATACTGCAGCATCTTGAAATTTAATGTTTTAGTAAAGAATCACATATATTAAATTCTAAATATATGTTGATAATTGTATTTCAATATAATTGGCTTGCAAACCTATTAGCGGTACATGGAACAAAAGAGCTTAAGAACTCCTAGAGAGTTGGTACAATGGTGTGTGAACCGAGAGCACTGTGGTCAACTGTAGCTTCAAGCCAAACCTTCTGTGTGATGTCCAGAGAATCTTGTAAAGATGAAGAGATCCTCATTTGCCTTTTCCGCTTTCAGCAAGGATTACTGGTCCTTAGTTTAACAGATCCCAGAGCAGACCCCAGAGGTCAATGGCCAAGGGTGCTTCTATATTAGGCATGAACCCAGGTGGACTCCACGTGGTGTTTCTATGCACTGTGCTAAGAAACTACCCAAACACAAGGTTACCTATGTTGTAAGTACTCCTGTACCCAGCTTGAGAGGGATACATAATATGTAAAACACACTGACTCAAGTTTTTATTCTTAAGGATGCATACAGGAGAATCTAGCTTTTACTCTTGAAAATTTAATATGGATCTAACAATATGTCCAGAGGTTGACTCTGTAACTTGGGACAGCTATTATCTTGAGATAATGACTCCTTTCTGTTATTACTCATTGGTGAAAGCATTTATTTAAAAGAACATAACCTTAAAATAGAAATAATTTGGGAAAATTATGTGTATCAGGGTAGGATTAAGATCTGTTGCATATAATTGAAAAACCCAAATCACAGTAGCTTAAACAAGATAGATATTTATTTATTTTTTTGTAAAAAAAACACACAACAAATCCACCACAAAACAGTTCAGAGGTACGAAGTCCAGAAGCAGTTCATCTCCGTGCAGTCACTGACCCAGGCTCTCTGTAACTTTTTGTTGCTCCATCCTTAGAAAGTGACTTCTAGTGTCATGATTCAATATGGCTGATTGAGTACTTTCCATCACACCTGGATTCAAGTTGCAGGAAGGATTTGAGAAAAAAGATGTTCAGTTTGGGACACAGTGGGTTTGAGGTGCCTGAAGACACCCAATGGAAAGTGCCAGGAAAATGATTAGAAAGGCAGGCTCATAGCTCAGAAGAATTGCCAGGTGGGATCAAGAGTCTACTGCAGTGATGGCGAACCTATGACACGCGTGTCAGAGGTGACATGCGAACTCATTTTTTTGGTTGATTTTTCTTTGTTAAATGGCATTTATATATATAAAATAAATATCAAAAATATAAATCTTTGTTTTACTATGGTTGCAAATATCAAAAAATTTCTATATGTGACATGGCACCAGAGTTAAGTTAGGGTTTTTCAAAATGCTGACACGCCGAGCTCAAAAGGTTCTCCATCACTGGTACTGTGTATAAAATGGTGAGCACTAAACCCAGGGATGTGCATGAGGTGACCCAGATAGAGTGAATACCATTAAAAGAGGGCCCAGGGGAGAACCTTGCTCATACTAACAAAAACTAAAAAATTTTTTTTCTCCAAACAGAAGGATACAAAAATTCTTCTCCTCATTGAGTTAGCTCCTTTTTATCAGCCTTTTCCTTAAGTCAGTCACACTTCTTTTTGTTTGTTTTGTCAATCTTCACCTGAGGATATTTTTCCATTGATTTTTCTGTTTTAGAGAGAGTGGAAGGGAGGGGGAGAGACACAGAGAGAGATATTGGTGTGACATCAATTGGCTGACTCCACACTCGCCTGACCCGACCGACTGGGGCCAGGGATTGAGCCTGCAACTGACATACCTGCCCTGAACCGGAATCAAACCCTGAACCCTTCAGTCCATGGGCCAATGCTCTAACCACTGATGTTTCTCTCTCTCCCTCTTTCTCCTCCCTCTCCCTCTCCTTCTCCCTTTCTCTCTCTAAAAATCAGTAAAAATTTTTATTAAAAAAAAAAAGAAGGCTTACAAGATCATTGGGGATAGGTAGCTGAAGAAATAGCCTCTAGCCCGAGCTTCCATAGATAACTCCCAAAGCCCCCACAGAATTGTACTGCTGCTCAAGAAGCCATCTATTGCCCAAGCTAGTTTGGCTCAGTGGATAGAGTGTTGACCTGCAAATGGAAGGGTCCTGGGTTCAATTCTAGTCAAGGGCACATACTTCAGTTGCAGGCTTGATCCCCAGCCTGCAGGAGGTAACCAATGGATGTGTCTCTCTCACATCGATGTTTCTCTCTCTCTCTCTCTGTCTCTTCCTCTCCCTTCCACTCTCTCTAAAAACAAATGGAAAAATATCCTTGGGTGAGAACTCTCTCTCTCTCTCTCTCTCTCTCTCTCTCTCTCTCTCTCTCTCTCACACACACACACACACACACACACACACACACACACACAGCCATCTGTTAAATCAAGAGTCTTGTTTGAGGTCCTGGCTGCAGAGTGATACTGCTGTAGCCTCAATCAGATCCAGCTTGATCCACACCAAAATGGGACCTCATGCTCTTTCTTGCCTACTTAACGCATTCCAAAACCAGTTCCCACATGATTGCATCTGATTGGTGGATCTTCAATCAGTCCAGAATCCCAGCTTCAAGAAAGTCTAATAAATATATTGTTTTTGCCTTTACAACCTCTGCTAGAAGTGTTTTGGAATATCTGCTATACATGTCAATTGTCCATCCACAGTATCTGTCAGAAATTACTATTTGAGACCCCAAAACACTGGTTACCTGTCTTAGAAATTAAATGATTTCAATGTAACACAATTCATTTAGAGCAAAGGAAATTCATTTAACTGAAAGATGGATTGAATGAAAGGGCACAAAGCATAGGAAACATTCATGTACATAAATCTGTAGCGTGTTGTTCTTAAGTTAAAACATTTGTACTAGCCTTAAACCCAAGTTAGGCATGTGCATATTTCATTAAGAATATTATTTGCTCATAAATATAAATTTCTTGTTACTACCATTGATTAAGACCAGAATAACTTACTCATTTTAATGTATTTACACATCATGATGAAACCACACTAATTAAAGTTCAACATGTGCATAGAGATGGTCTAATGAAATTTTATTGACTAGGAGAGTTCACAATAATTATCTTTCTGCTTGAATAGCTTAGCTAATAAAACACAGGCATTCAAACTAAGAATGGGCTAGAGTGATATAAAAATGACCAGAGATCATAATGATTCTAAAAATATTGTGGGAAAAATATGTATTCATTAGAGTGAGAAGATATTTTTGTTGTTGCAAATCAGACCAGCTTCTGAGAAGGGCAAATTCGCAATTTAATAATGCAGAACTTTCTCTGCAATAAAACCATGACCTGTCAAGGAATGGTGTATTGAAGAAGCAGACAAAGATGGTCAATGGATGAAAGAAGTAGACTGACATTTCTAAATACTATTTAGGCAGGGCTTATGGAGAAGGTAAGAGAGAAGGGAAGACCGAAGGGCAATGGGCAGTGAGAATATCCTTTCTAAAACCTGTTCTGTTTTTCCCTAAGAGAATGGTTCTCAAAGTTTTGGTCTTAAGGTTCTTATAAATTCTAAAAAATTATTGAGACCCATAAAGACCTTTTGTTTATGTAGCTTATATCCATCAATATTTACTCTATTCAAAATAAAAACTGAGAAATTTGAAAATATTTAAATAGCAATAATATACCTATTTCATGTTAACATAAAGGTTAGTTGCAATATGAGCCCATATCAGTGATCTTTCTGTACTTTGAATGAATCTTTTGCATGCTTTGATTTTGTAACGTCATTCATTGGTAATCTAGAAAATACTAGTTGACTGAATTACTCAAATATCCCTAAGGTTGACACAATATATTATACAATATTAAAAAATTACATTGTTTAATGTCACCATTGATGTCATCGGAAAAGTCTTTAAGCATTGGGAAGCTGTCCAGCTTAATGTGATGAATACAAATTTTCCATAACTCTAATTTTTACTTTAACCTTGAATTCTATCATTGTCAGCAAATACTGTTAGGTGTTTTCCTTGAAGTGACAGGCTCACTTCATTAATTTTTTGAGAAAATGTCTGCCAAATACTTAGGTCTAAATCATCATGGTTTTCCTGTCAGTTGTTCTTAAAAAAAAAAAAATGTGGTCCATGAAAAAAAAAAATGGCTTGGCCAGCCTTGCAACTCAAGTGTACAAATGCTTTTTCTAGGAACACTCATGGACTTTGGTATATAGAAGTGCTTTATGTGTATTTCTCATTTCATCACACAAAATATCCCCAGAGGTTGAGATGTAAGAAATGGATCCTTTTTCTGCTTCATTGGGGCATTCTTAAGTGACAGCAATATTAGTTTTTTTTAGGATGATGAAGAAAACCATGACTATTAATACAGTTAGTGCCACTTCCCTGATTTGCTCTAAGGTGCCAGCAGTTTTGTCCAATGTCATTTCAAGTGTCAATAGAGTGAAAGAGACAAATAATGCCTTGGTTTTGTCATGAAAATAAATTTGATCTCATAGATTCCTTGAAATATTTCTGCAGTGGTATTTGAATTGATGGTTCCCAGGTAGGTCTCACGTTGGGATCTGTGGTGATTGTTATTGACAGGGACATTTGGGTTTGCAGTGAGAAAGCCACCATCTCATGTTAGCCCCAATGCATGAAATGTTGAAAGAAACTTAGATTATTATTTGAGTATCATTAACATTAATCATGAATTGCGACCTAAGGAACACTGCTCCAAACAAAATTTATTAGTTTGAAAAAAAACCACCTTAATTTTGTTAGAATTTCCAAGGTTCTCTCCTTGGCCCTCTGCTAATGGTATACACCAGTGGGCAAACTCATTCATCAGCAGAGCCAAATATCAACGGTACAACGACTGAAATTTCTTTTGAGAGCCAAATTTTTAAAACTTAAACTATAGAGGTAGGTACATTGTTATTAACTTAATTAGGGTACTCCTAAGGCTTAGGAAGAGCCACACTCAAGGGGCCAAAGAGCCGCATGTGGCTCTCGAACCGCAGTTTGCCGACCACTGATATACACTCTTTCTGGGCCATCTTATTCACACCCTTGACTTTCATTTTGTACACAGTTGACTCCTAGTCTTGTACCTTCCACCAGGCAGTTCCTCTGAGCCCTCATTTCTAACCATTTCCCTGGCACCTTCCCTTGGTTGTCTTCAGGTACTTCCAATCCAAACTTCCCTGAAGTGAACATCCTTCTTCTCACATCTCCTGCCCCTTATCCTCTCTTAGGTGCCCAAGCCAGAAACTAGGAGGAAAATCCTAGACTCTCCTTTTCCCAACTCCATAACTAACTGATCCTCAGATCTTGTTGACTCCATTAATTGCCCGTGAATCATCCTGCTAACCTGCAGCTCCATTGTAAGTCCCTGGAGAAGTGCCTGCTTCTGGTATCCTAAGTGGTCTCTCTGATTTAGATTTGCTCTACAACAATCCATCCTTTCTTCAGATATTCTTCTTACTAACACTGCTTTTTACTAAAGCAGAAAATGACTATGTAGCTCCTCTGCTGAAAAGCCTTCATTGGCACCTTTAAGATAAAAAACCCCCAATAACTCAGAATGGCATATAGGATCTTGTAGTAGTACTCTTATCTCTTTTCAAGCCTCATTTTCCACTAAACCCTCTGTGCTCCCTGTCACTACACTGTGTATACAGTTCCTTCAAAGTATCATACTCTTTCCTACCTTGGTGATTTTGCTCAGGCAGTTCCCTCTGCATACAAATCTTTCCCCTTCCATTTCCTTATCTGTATCACACTTATTCTTTAGTATTTAGGTTAAATACTCAGTGGACATGTCCTGGCCCTTTAATCTATGTCCTCCTGTATATTCCCACAAGTCCTGGAACATATCTCTAGCATAGCGCTTGCTACACTGTATGATTATCATTGAATGTCTTGCCTGTCTCCTCTGTGACACAATCTCTTATGTGTTAATAATCTAACACCATCTTTCTTAAATTACTAAAATACCATACAAGGATAGTTTAAAATGAATTGTCTCTGAGGAAATTTAATCTCTTACAGTTTGTTATGTAGTGCTCATTTCTTTCCCCAGTGCCTACCATGGTGTTGAATTTTAAAAAATGAACTAAATTGAATAAAATAATTTTTAAAATTTTTATGTCTTCACATTTTTAGAGGAGAGGTATCTATATGATTCTATATCAGCATAATTAAAGAATTATGGCAGAGTAATGCTACATTTTTATATAATATAATTTGAAAGTTATTTTATAGATTTAAGTGGGTTTTAATTGGTTTCATCCACCTACCTCCTTTGTAGAAGCAGCATCATACATTGAATAGTAAAGGGTCCTTGAGTTTGGATTTGGTCAGTAAGAAAAATCCCTTGTTTTTGCATAAATGTTTCCCCTTTCAATTGGGATCAGCCAAAGTATTCCTGTACAGTAGTTTTTAGCTTCTTGAGATGAGCTTGGTAGAGAAGACTTTGGGTTGGGCCAATCTTACCAGTAAGCTGAATCCTAGAGAGGAGAATCCAGAAAGTGAATAGGGCCCTTTGCTCTTGCATATCTGGGATGGCCTGTTTGTAGCATTCTTCTGTAGATCCAGGCCCTTGTGATTGCCATGAGTCAGGCCTTAGGTTGACTTTCATCTTAGATTTTCTCTATTACGGCTGAACTGTTGCTGTCAAGAGGCAGAATTAGTAATTGAATCAATTCTACCAGGAATTGATTGATGTCGTGAGAGCCATATTTGGGAAAGCTTCTTGAAGATTCATGTATATTCAAGAGAATACACATGGAAGAGTATTATTAGAAGAATGTCATAATCTTATGTTTTCTCCTGTTAATTCTTAGAAATACACAGAAATTATTTTTTGAATGTAAAGACTCTTCAACATTTCACAGTTCAATGGTGAGAAGTTACTTTTAGCAAGTTAGATTTATCCATTGCAGACTCCTACTCAAAGTTAAAGGCCTCTCATGTGATGCAGAAGTGAATTTGGTTTAGACAAACAATGTTTCTGACTTATCACTGGGAGGGCCCTGGTTGTGTTGACTACAGAAATCTTTTGATATTTCAGGAACCTTCTTATCACAATATTTTCTTTGGCCTATTTTCTTCCCTTCTCTCTCTTAAAAAATTCTTGGTCAGGTTGGTCCCTCCTTTCTTTATTTTTATTTTTTTAAAATGTATTTTTATTGATTTCAGAGAGGAAGAGAGAGGGAGAGAGAGGTAGAAACATCAATGATGAGAGAGAACCATTGATTGGCTGCTTCCTGCATGCCCCCCACTGGGGATGGAGCCTGCAACCTGGGCATGTGGCCTTGATCAGAACTGAACCTGGGACCTGTAAGTCCACAGGAGTACACTCTATTCACTGAGCCAACCTGACTAGGGCCCTCCTATCTTTATACTTATGGCTAAAAAATGTTTTGCCCATACCTTTATTTAGTTGATACACTATCTTACTCCATAGTAAATACTACATTTTATTCCACAATATTGGAAAACAAGGTTTCTTTCATTTCCAAGGTTAATCAGATTTACTCTTTAACCTTATGGTTTTCTATGCAATATTATATGTTCATTTCTGTTTAGGTCTGGCTGTGGTTAAATGTACATTCTTTTACTCCTCTTTTAAAAATAATCTCTAATGAGTTTTTATTTTATCAAATGTGTTTTCTATGATATTTTTATTATTGGTATGATCACTAAATGCAGAATAAGGCCTCACCTGACAGTGCTTCTGTTATATCACATCTCAATATTATTTTCATAATTTTACCAAATTTTCCCCTTACCTTAACCTAAGCCCTAAATATAGATTTTGATTCCCCAACACACTTTGTTTTCTGTGCTTATGCATATCAATTTGTTTAGTTTCTGTATATTGAATGATTTATATGATTATTTAAACAATGTTATTGTAAAATGTCAAACAATGTCACAAAAGGAAAATACATAGAACTAAAGTTTCCCTGCATTTCATTGTGCTATTGATTTAACAGTAATCTCATTAACTGTGCTACTTTCCAAAGTGACCATAAACATCACTTCATAATGCTAAACAGAGAAACTGTCCTTTGGAAACGAGTACAAACCATTTTCAGAGAGGACACAGTCATTGTAAAGCATCTTTTAGCTAGAAGCTAAAGCAAATACAAGCTATAAAAGAACCAATCAAATATAAAAAGAAAAGCATTTGCAAAATAAATCTTGTGATGCACTTACAGAAGAGCCGTATGACATTTCCTTTTGCTGTTATAATGGTATACTATTTGGTTGACCAGCTGGCCAACCAGCCCCTAAAAACTTCATTTCCTGTTTTGCAACTATAGGACTACAAAATAATGCATGTCCAGTGTTGAGCAAGGGCATTTTGGATCATTTAACTAACTCCTTTGTACAGGTTACCTTCCTTTATCAGCACCATAAAAATGAGACTGACGGCAGTATTTATAGTAACTGCGGAGAATAGCTTACAATCTGGTGAGTCATGAACTCATTCTTTCCTGTTGCCCAGCATTTCTAGCAAAGCTGAAAGGTTGGAGAAAAATGAACCATACATTCTGTAAACAGACAAAGAAATGTAGAGATAAGTGAACTCTGACCATATTAAAGCCAAGATGAGAAATCATATTTTAAAATTAAGAAATCCACTGCATTATAGTGAGGCTCAAATTGATATAATCAGGTAGAATCAAAATACGCATCTGGAAAATATAGTAAAAATCATTTGGAGCCACAAAAATGTGTAGAGTTTTTTCCACTTAGAAAATTTCCTCAGAGACAGTTCATTTTAAACTATCCTTGTATGGTATTTTAGTAATTTAAGAAAGATGGTGTTAGATTATTAAGTTAAATTTTTTTGTGTTGTGACTATTGTAACACTCAATGAATGAATACCATGTATATATTTCTGTGTTCTGTCACAGATAGGACTGGCATGGTGAAGCCTTCCTCTTTTGTTTTAGGGCTTAAATTGTTGGGTTGGATAGTATGGGAGAATTAATTGTATACTTAATAAATTCTTCCTGATGGGATGATGCTTTCAAAAGAACTCAGACACAGCTCCCTTTTTCTAAAATTTACTAGTAAATGTGAAATCTAAATCTACCCTTTTCTTCTTTGTTTTAGAAGAAAGCACACTGTCAATTTTTTTTTTCCTAGCAATAAGATCTTATTATGGCTGGGAGTAGTCATATTCACAAGTGACATTAACCTTGGATTTTTGATGCGTCATCTCTAAATGTGGTCAGATATAGAGTCTGTGACAGGATCTATTCTACAACCTTGAATGTTATTACTGGTTTACACCACCATGAATTAATATCTTAGAGTAAATCCTGAAATTATCTTATGACTATTACATTGTTTTGTGAGGGGTGGGGTAGGAAGAGTATTCAAAGCATTACCCTGCCAAATTTTAACATTTATATAATTTTTGCACCCTCATTCAGGTATTTCTTCCTTTTAAAGAAACAAGATGCTCAAAACAACAACAACAAAACAAAAAGAAAGAAAAGAAAGTGGCTCTTTTTTCTTAACTTCCAAGAGGCTTTGAGAATAAACACAAAGAAAAGATTGATGACCTAAATGATTTTTCCCTAGAAATAACTGTATGTTTTTTAGAGGAGGAAAGTCTGATTCAAGGAAAGAATCTTACACAACAATTAGGGAGGAGAAGTAGGAAAAAAAATATATGTATATATACATATATATAACAAAAAATAATTTTTATATATATATGTATGTATATACAAGGTGGGGCAAAAGTAGGTTTACAGTTATGAGTATGCAAAACCCAGAGTTTATTCTTGTATTATTATTTATTAATTATTGTATTATTTTCCATATGAACAACTGTAAAGCTACTTTTGTCCCACCTATATATGAAAGAAAAGAAAAGAGAAAGGACTAAAGATAATACACTATAAACATTAGCTAGCCATGATTTCAACAAGAGTCATTTGCCTTTGGATCATCCTAGCATTCACTGGGACACCCTTACATATGTTACTCTCCCTGTTTTACCTGGGAATGCCCTCTTTCAGCAAAGCACAAATGCATGTAATGTTTGGACCTTAAACAGTCTTAGCACTCTCAAGTTTAACACCTGGGAAGCTATTTTTCTTGTTGTAAACTGCTTCATCAAGCATCCAAATTCTAAATGGAAAGTGGGATACTCTTCTCAGAAGTACTTGCTCCCATTATGCCTTCAGTGTTGCTTTCCCAGTTCATGTTTCCTATTTATTTTTATATCCACTCTATCCACAATGTTTTGCTGCTTGGAACCCTGTGTCTAGCTCTATACATGCCAGCAGTCCCAGGCTCAGATTCTTATTTCCCCCTGATGGAACCAGCTGTGATACCTTCCCAAATCTGCAGCACTAATATATACTAGGTTCTCAAAGTGTGGTCCCTGGACAAACAGCGTCAGTATCACCTGGGAACTTGTTAGAAATGCAAATTTTTGGTCCCAAAAATTTTGGAGTTTCTTTAAAATAATGATTCTAGAGAGGAAAGAAGGAAGAGGGAGAGAGAGGAGAGAGAGAGAGAAGCATCCATGTGAGCGAGATACATCGATTGGTTACCCCCTCCCCCATATGCACCCTTACCAGAGATCGAATCCACAACCTAGGCATGTGCCCTGACCAAGAACCAAACCCGAGACCTTCTGGTACATGGGATGACGCCTCAACCAACCAAACACATGGGCCAGGGCTGGGAATTTCTTATCCCTAAGAATAAGAAACTTTGGGCATGGACCCCAGAAATCTGTCCTTTAATAGATTAAAACCCTCTAGTGATTCCAATGGATGATAAAAAGTGAATATTTACATTTTAATAAGGGGTAATATCTTCACCCAAAGAAATGCACTTTTTTTTGTAGTGAAATTCAGATAATTAAGGAAAAAGGAGGTTATTCTACTGTCTTCAGATTATAGTACGTACTAAGTAACTCCACCTGTACATAAAATGGATGTTGCTATGGGTCCAAATGCTAAAATAAATTACTTAAAGCTGCAACAAATCAGATGGTAGGAAACAATAAGAGTGAATACAGTTGCATAGAACTAGGTTGGAAAAGGTTTGGTTTTAGTTTGTTGAGTAGAAAAAAAGATTAAAAGGAAATTTGCCACTTTCTTTCAAACATGGGCAAGCTTTATTCTTTTTCACTATATCCTCACTACATTTGACCTTGAATGATTACAAGAATGGCTACAAAGCCTCTAAAATTAAAAACCCATTTTACTACAAAGGAATTTTTATGCAGTAGCTTTAATGTTGAACTTAAATTGAACTAGATTTCAAACTGCTTACTGTTATTAACTTTCTTAGTGGTTTTATGTAGCTAAGTTAATTTTGTTCCTCGATTTTTCTTTCAATTGTAGACATTTTCAAACTATGAGTGTAGTATGGGGATAGGCTGTTAATAAAAATTATTGGGAAACGGAGAGAGGAACCAAGATGGCGATATAGGTAAACATGGTACCCACATCCTCCCACAACCACATCAAAATTACAACTAAAATACAGAACAACCATCATACAGAAGTGCCGGAAATCTGCCTGAATGTTAGTCATACAACTAGAGCAGTGGTTCTCAACCTTGGCTGCACATTAGAATCACCTGGGAATCCTTTTAAAATCCTGATTTCTGGGCCTCATCCTCCAGAAATTCTGTTCCTTTGTTACTAATGTTGTGGCCCCACCCCATCACAAAGAAACAGAATTTCCGGAGGATGAGGCCCAGAAATCAGGATTTAAAAAGGATTCCCAGGTGATTCTAATGTGCAGCCAAGGTTGAGAACCACTGAACTAGAGAATTAAAGAAGAAAGCACATTGAGGCTGGTAGTGTGGCAGGCAGCTAGACAGACATGACAGAGCAGGGATGGTAGGGCCAGGTACAGCAGGTCATCAGGGTGGAAAGCCCCAGGGGCCGAGCAAGGGACAATCACTTGTAGGGTGGGACCTCGCCCCCAGGCTGACTTTTCCTCCCCTAGCATATCGCTGGTCCTGAGGTTGGGACCCCTGACCTTTCCTCCCTAGGGATAACATCCATGTTTCAGTTGTATTTCAGCTCTAGGCCCAGATAAGCAACAAACCAGCCTCAAGACCAGATGCATTGAATAATGACTCCTGCCCTGGTGCCGGCCAATCAATCAATCATTAATCCTGAAAGGACAGACCAGGAAAACTGCTGAATATTCTATTGAGGTCTTCTCCAGGGACCTTCCCTACAAATCTCCACCCTTAAAACCCTTAGGACAGAGGACCCAGTGCGCTCTTCCTCCTGGAAGCATGCCTGAGCCTTTCCCTCTCCCTTCCTCCTCCCTGCCCCAGGCCTGTTACCTTCAGCTTCCTCACTCCCAAGCTCCAAGGGCCCTTCCTTTACTTCTATAACTTGTTTCCTGAGCCCATTTCTTCTAGGAATTACTTCTTCTACCTCTGTGATTTACCAAATAAATGTTCTCTTACAGTTTAGGTTTTGACTCTGAATTCTTTCCTAGCCAGAATCCAAGTACCAAGGTTGCTGAACCCAGGTTTGGTCCGACCCCACCGGTCTAACACCTGGTGTCTTTCCAGCTGCTTACAATGGTAGGAGGGGCAGATGCACTGACGGAAGGGGCTGGTCCAACACCCAAGTGAGGCCTGTTTTTAATTGGAAGGGATATCTTGGCTGGGGAGGCCTCTGTGATGAGCAAGTGGTCCCAGCCTCACACCAGACCCCTCAGCCCAGGGTTCCAGTGCTGGGAAGAGAAGTCCCTGAAATGTTTGGCTGTAATAACAATGGAAATTGTGGCCGAGTGACACGGAGACTACTGGAGACCAGGCAGTTCCTCTTAAAGGGCCAGCACACAGACTTACTTGGACTCACTCAGAGCTCCAGCACTGGGGCAGCAGCTTGAAAGGATCCAGGGACATACGGGAAGAACTAAATGGTCTGATATCAGGGCAAGAACTCAGGGACAGCTTTCTCTCAGACAAAGTGCTCCCAGAGGTCATTGTTCCTCTGCTGAGACCTCCCCCACTCAGATCTGATGGGCAGGCACCATATATGAGTTTCCATCAACCCGGCCCACACTGTTTGCCCCACCCTGGTAATTCCCTGAGACTCGGCCTCCCTAATTTATAGTCCCACCCAAGCTGTTTGCAGTGGCTTATCTATATGAATGACCTGTCCTGGCTCAGGATTCAGACTAAAATCTCACAAACAAGTACTGTAGTTGCTGGACTCAGCATGCCCCATACCTCTCAATAAGTGGCCCCAGGCCTGGCACTAGCAGCAGCCTGCCTTGGTTCACAGTTTGATCTCTCCTGGGCACCTCAAAGCCCAAAACAAATAGCAGCCATCTGCAGATCACTCTGTAGCTCTTGCTGGGTGACCCCAGGCAGTGGATGATTTTGTACCTCTAGGAAGGCCCCAGAACCAGTGCACCTGGTAGACAGCTTCAGACCACGCCAGATTATAACTCTGCCACACTCAAGGGGCAGATTCAGCACCAAAGCCTCACTGAAGCAAGTCCTACTCCATAGGGTGTCTCCTACACAGCAGCGAGGAGAAGAAAAAAGATAAAAATTTGAACAGTAAAATGGCAATAAATACATATCTATCAACAACTGAATCTAAAAATCAAAATAAATGAACAAGGAGTCTAATGAACAAAATAAACTGATGAATAAAATAAAACCAGAGGAGGCATGGAAACATGGAACAGACTGATGAATCTCAGAGGGAAGGAAGGAGGGGTGGTGGGAAGAGATTAACCAAAGAACTTATATGCATACATGGATTACCTATGGACACAGACAATAGGGTAGTGAAGGCATGGGGTAGGGCAGGAACTGAGTGGAGGGGGGCAAAGGAGGGACAGAAGGGAGAACATCAACAATAAAGATTTTTTAAAATGCAAAGAAAACCTATTGGAAAATGTTTTTATAATACTTGACTCTTTATAAAATAGGATCATGATATCAGTATCCATATCATACTGATATAACTAAAGCATGCTTTCCCTTTTGTGCTTTTTCACTGATACCACTGTTAACTGGAGTTAGATTACCTAGGAAAACCTAAAGGCTTATATGAATTATATATTCATCAAACTATCACTGTGGTTGAGAATTTAGGTACTATTTTCAGCCCCAGTTGTGTATAATAATGACATGTAGATTAAAAATATATAAATGCCCAATCTTGTCAATAAAAAACAAAATGTGTATGCTACACCAATGGTTGATTATGTCATAGGAACCAATCCCCTCTCCCTCTTTTTGTGGGAGCATATGGCTGGCACACAGTAGTAGGCTTATGAATTGAATAACTGAATACTTTAGTAAGACAAAGCAATTTAAACAGAAAGGATTTAGTTAATTTTTAGTTAAGAGTGTGAATGACATTTAACTCTGGGAAGACATGTTGGAGGGAGCAGAAAAAGTGATCACTTAAGTGATCAAGTATATGAGGATCCCTGAGGGTTTCACATAGATCTTACAAAGTGGAATTTGATAGCATTTGTACCTGCATCTGAAAGGGTTTTCATAATTTAAGAGTAGTTTGGGGAGCAGGGAAGAATCAGAAGAACACCAAGTTTCCCAGAAGCTGGCAAGGCAGTGACTATGGCTCTGTGATTGCCTTGAATATCTCGTATGGAGCTCTTCCCATAAGAATCCAAAGCTACTGACATGTGGGTGACTACAGCAGTCGAACTGGTCTAAGTCTATGTCTGGTCTAAGTCCTTCTAATTCTCTCAAAGCACAATGCAAATATTTATTGATCTTCCCAACATCTGACAAAGAGGATAAAAAAAAAGATTTTATAAATTGCAAGTGGGTGGGTGGGTGTGCTAAGAAGGAATTTAAGGATGCCTGGTCCATAGTTCTAACCACCCTATGGTGTTATCTGTATCACCGTGTTATCATAGTCACCGTGTGATACAAGTTCGACTTTTCAGTCAGAGAGGTCTGGGTCTGAATCCCAGATCAATCACTTAATTCTCCTTGTGGCATTCATTGGACAGGTTGCTTAGCCTTCTGAACCTCAGTTTCTTCATCGGTAAAATGGGCTTAGAATGCTAGCTTAAAGTAAACATTAAAAATGCTGTGTGTAAAATGTCTGGCTCTCAGAAATTTCTCAACACTTAAAGTTATAGCAGTTCTTTTATCTTTAATGTTATCTATTATGTCACACAAAGGGGCAATGTAGTCATTGGGCGTTAGCTGTTTTCAGTAGAATTTCTCAGTTGTGCATAGATCACAGTCCTGAGCTGACTTTTTCAACTACTCTGACAAGCCATTGCAATGAAAAATTTTAATCTTATCTAGGATGTATTTGTTTGTCTGTGGTCAAGCCCTTAGCCAGATTTTTTGCAAGATTCCTTTGAAAGTCCTGAAAGGAAGAGTTCGTTTAGTATTTACAGCTGATCACTTTTTATGTATTTTATGAATAAGCAACATCTGGAATTAACATCCATTTATACAGTTTATTTTTTATAAAAATAAAGCCAACAGATGATTCCTGCTGGCACTCTTCCGATGTGTCTGGGCCCAAGTCTGCAGGGTGATATCCCTGGGACCAGCCAGTCCTTCCTGACAGCCCCCTCCGGTGAAGCAGGCCCAGCTGACCTCTGCGGGGCTCCCTGGGCTCGGGCCACTGCCTGGCCCCGTCTTGCGCTCTCTGGGCTGTCCCCTCTGCCTGGTCCACTCCAGCTGCTTCCCATTCATTTCCTGGCTTCATTGCTTGCAGAGGGCTTGGGAATTCTTCTCAAGTGAGGCGGTGATCAGCATTCTTCACAGCTGGCAGTTTTCCTGCCGAATGGGAGTCTTCCTCTTGCAGCCCCCACCTGCCTGCAGCTGAATTGCTTCTGGACGTGACCATGGCAGCTGGAGCTCAGAGCATGTGACACCACCTGAGCTGAATTCCTTCCTAGGCTGTCGGGGAGGCCACCAACTGCACACTTCATTCAGGGCCCTGGAAATTCCCCCTGCCCTGCCTCCCACCCCCAACCTGAGGTGAAACACCATCTAAGCAGATTTCTATATGTTCCTCTTCTGCCCTTCTACCATTTCCCCAAATGAGAGCACTGAGGCAAGTCAGCAGAGCGTGGAATTAGCTAACTATGGGACACACCAGAGGTTCAGACAGGAAACAGGGGCCACGAGTAGGTTCAAAGAGTTGATATGACAGGGTTGGCTGAACATTCTCCGCTGTGGATACATGGAGCCTGCCGCTGCCTGATAGGGTTTCTGTGCCTCTGTGGGTGTCCTCCACTGGCCTCCCTTGCACAGGGCCTGAAGTTCTAGTTCCTACCCCAACTTCCTCTTTCCAGTAAAGCAGGGTGTGGTGCAGCATTTCCAGAGTGTCTGTGGAACAGTAATCCCCTGAGGTGCTCCCTGAGGGAAGGTTTCCGTGGTTGAATACAATGTCATGTACTGTACACGCTCAAGAAGAGTCAGAGGGCGCTCATATATCATAGGCTCTTGAACATCCTGCTTTCCCCAGAAGTCCCAAAAGTTACTGGACTACAGAATGCTTCTTTCAAGCAACACCTAGCAACAACCAGCAAAGTTAATGTTCAATGGACATACTGCTCCTTAAACCCACCAAGAACACACCCACCTCAGGGCCTTTGTCCTTGCTGTTCTCTTGGCCTGGAATGCTACTTCTATGGCTCGTCACATGACTCACTTTATTCAGGTCTCTGCCCAGGAGCTCTCTTCCCTGACTATCCCATCTAAAAGAGCCTCCATTCAGCCACTTTACTTTCTATTTATCTCCTCCCCCTGCTTCATTGTTATTTTTCATAGCATTTAGAACTCTTGGCATTATGAGTCATGTAATTGTTATTATGTAATCATTAATTTGTTTTTAATAAATCTATTGTACTTAAAGTGGAAGCTCCATGAGGGCAGACACGGCTTTGCTCACTGATGTACCTTCAGTTCTGGAATGGTGCCTCGTGCAAGGCTGGCACTCAACAAATAGTTGAATGAACTGATGAATAGTGGAGAAGGGCCCAGTTCTGTCTCTTTCCCTCTTGATGTGACCTTGAACAAATCCCTTCATGGCTTGGATCCTCTATTTCTTTATATATTATGAGGAGAACAAATAATACCCATCCTGCCTGTCTTATAGAAACATGAGGAAGATCAAACAGGAGCTTGGCTGTGATAGTGCTTCATAAACTGCCTTAGTCTGTTCCAGCTGGGAAGTCCAAGATCAGGATGCCTGCAGATTTGATTTTTGGTAAGAGCTCACTTCTTGGTTCATAGGCAGCCGTCTAAGAGCACTAATCCCATTTATGAGGGCCCCACACTACCTCTAAATACCATTGCACTGGGCATTAGGTTTTATACCCTATACAATAAAACCCTAATATGCAAATCGACCGAACGGCAGAACAACTGGTCGCTATGACGTGCACTGACCACCAGGGGGCAGACAGTCAATGCAGGAACTGCCTCCTGGTGGTCAGTGCGCTCCCACAGGGGGAGCGCCGCTCAGCCAGAAGTCGGGCTCATGGCTGACGAGCACAGCGGCAGTGGCGGGAGCCTCTCCTGACTCCACTGCAGGTGGGTGATAAGAAGTGAGGGATCCCTGACTGTGAGAGCCCCGGACTGTGAGAGGGATGTCTGACTGCCGGGGGGATGGGGCCTAAGCCAGAAGGCAGACATCCCTGTGGGGTCCAGGACTGCAAGAGGGTGCAGGCTGGGCTGAGGGGACCTCACCCCCCCACCCCCCCAGTGCACAAATTTTGTGCACTGAGCCTCTAGTGTATATATATATATATATATATATATATATATATATATATTATTGATTTTAGAGAGGAAGTGAGAGGGAGAGAGTGATAGAAACATCAATGATGAGAGAGTCATTGATTGGCTGCCTCTTGCACACCCCCTACTGGGGATCAAGACTGCAACCTGGGCATGTGCCCTAACCAGGAATCGAACCCATGACCTCTTGGTTCATAGATTGATGCTCAACCACTGAGCCACACTGGCTTGGCTGGGCATTAGGTTTTAACATGAGTTTTGGGGTAACACAACCAATCAGACTGTAAGAGAGGCTAAGCAAATACAAGTTATTATCAAAGATAAAATGGGAAAAAATGCAGAAAAGGGAGGTAGCCCCCATGGTGGAGATCAGATTCTCTGGGAGTGTGAGGATAAGTCCTTTTGATAGTAGGGAGGGACCAAGTAGGAAAAATGGAGCAGAGGTTGTGTGACCAGAGAGGAAAGACCCCTTGGTACTGTCCTCAATTGCAGGGAACAGGGAGAAGCATTTAAGGTGGGCAGGGAGGGGAGAGGGAGAGAGAAGAAAGTGCTATGGTGCCTCTGACACATTTTTTAAACAAAGTTTAATCTGAAGGAAAGCCCTATGGCATATGTTATCTAGGTTTTATTTACAAGGAACTTCAGGCAGTGGGAACTTCAGTACTGTACCCAAGGCCATACAAGAAGAGAGTCCAGACCCAAATGGTGACCTGAGGCTGTGTGACCATGCAGTCTTGGCTCCCACAGCAACTAATGGGGTCTGCTCCTCACCCTGCTTGAAGGTGGCACTGTAAGAGCAAGTGCAAGGTCAACCACGGGAACATCTGCTAGTCGCTTCCTCCCCTCTGTACAGGAAAAGAGTTTAGGTCATAAATCTACAAACATTGCTGAGACATAGGACTACCCACTGGGATTGTTCTTTAGTGGAGGGAGCAGGGTAAGGAAAGAAGAAGGTAGGAAGTTAAGATAGTTTTGACTTTGTTACTGGGGGAATTGTGTGAACACTCAGAAAATTTGAATTTTGGTTTCACCACTTTCTTCTGTCCTTGGACATTTTTTATTTATGTCCAATAAATATTTTTATTGATTTCAGAGAGGAAGGAAGAGGGAGAGATAGAAGCATCAATGGTGAGAGAGAATCATTGATTGGCTGCCTCCTGCACGCCCCTCCCCGGGCCTTGGACATTTTCTTAAGCTCTCAGTTTCCTCACCTGCAAATGGAGACATTAACAGTCCTTCTATCTCAAAGCTGTGTTAAAACAAGCTTCTAGGCCAGGGGTGGGCAAACTTTTTGACTCGAGGGCCACAATGGGTTCTTAAACTGGACCAGAGGGCTGGAACAAAAGCATGGATGGAGTGTTTGTGTGAACTAATATAAATTCAAAGTAAACATCATTACATAAAAGGGTACGGTCTTTTTTTTTTTTTTAGTTTTATTCATTTCAAACGGGCTGGATCCGGCCCGGGGGCCATTGTTTGCCCACGGCTGTTCTAGGCCCAAGATGGAGCTGGTCCTGCTTAAGTGTCAGGTCAACAAACCGAAACTTAGGTAACTTTCCTGTCCCTGTAAATGCTCTGCCTGACCTGAAACACAGTAAAATTCAGTCAGCCAGTCCCCTGTGCTAAGTCAACTCGGGTCTTCTCATCCCAAACGAGGTTAACTGTGTGGCCCCAGCCAATCAGATAGTTTCTGTCTGTCTCTTCCTTGTTCTTTATCCAATAACGCTTCTTGTCTCCTGCCCCATTTTGCACTTCTCTGAACTCGAACTTCATGAGGTGTTAAAGTTTTGTATCACCGAAATTGTCTTCTTGCAAATTTCGGGTGTCCAACTAATCATATTTTTGAACAGTTGTCGTGAGGACTATGTGAGATAATGCATGTGGAACACCTGGCACATGGTAAACAGTCAGGGTTATTTTTATGACGAATACCTTCTCTGTTCACTGTGAGGATATGCCTTTCTTGAATGATAGAACTGTTTTACTCATCTGTGAGCCTCAGGAAGCCTCATATATAGTAGGTGTTTAATAACTGTCTGTTTAATGGAATAGAATCCACATTTTAACAAATCCCAGTGTGTTGCAATTGGCCCCCAGACTTCTCAAAAATAAGACTATTATAATCAGCATGCTCTCCTTGCAGGTATTGTCAGGTTGAGTGTTTGAAACTCCACTGTCCTAAAAATAAATTCCTGGTGTATTTCTTGAAAACATATCCCACACCTCCAAATGTCACCTTATATTCTGAACATGCACTAGTTACCTTGTGACCTATTGTTCTGTGGTCCTCCCTGGGAGCCTGATTTCATGGAGCAGGTAGAGGCCTTGGGTACATGAAGATAATCAGTTGCAGAAATCAGAAGATTGAAGTTCTGAACGGCTTTGCAGAGAAAATTGTCATTTTTGTTTCCTCTGGGTTACCTGCTTTTTCATGAGATGGTCAAGCGTGCAGAGAGAAAACTGATTAGGCGAGTCATCCCTAATAGTATTAATACCTTTGAAAGGCCTTGTAAATTAGGCATTTGTTAGGGAGAATTGCTTTAGAAACATCCACTGTCCATTTGGGACAAATAACTCTATGGTACTGACTGCAGAAATCATTTAGGTTGTGCAGGTCAAGCTTCATGAATAGCATTTCATTACAGAGAGATGGCAAGAATGATTGTCTTATTAAGAAGCACTGTGATGATGAAACGTGATTAAAGTGAGTCAGAAGAAATTACCATGCAGGGGTCAAGAAAGGATAGGGGTGGGGCTTAGTCATGGAAATACAGGCCCGGATGAATTAATTGTATGGGTGTTTGTTTATAATAATTATGCATAAATGTTTGAATAATAATCACACCCTCAAATTATGTGAAAATTATACTCCTCTCAATTGCATAAAAACAGTTTACATGCCCATTATCCAACTGAGCCAGGGAACGTGTAATGATGTGAAACCTAAGAACTCCGCAAAATGTTTCCATAAAAAGGGATGCTCAGTTTTTCCTTTGCTTATATTTGTCCATTTCAAAAGAATCAAATTTCATTGTGTCATATAAATAAGTATCGGAAGGTACTAGCTCCTGCTGTTTCAGTAAGCTACCTTATACTTAGAAATTTTCTGTGGTTTTCAGTTAAATATATTTCCTGCAGAAAAGCAATTCTCACAACCTGACCTAAGTAGAGGCTGTTTCTAATGAAACGAAGGAATTTGTGATGTCATCTTGCGTGGCACTCCCTCAGGAGGGGGAGGATCAGAAAACGCAAAACCCTCTGGTTGTACAGAGGAACTAGGAAGAAATGTATCAGAAGCTCATCACGCATGTCACAGTTTGCAGCAAAATACAGCCCTACAGAAAGAAGGTCTGAACTTTATGTAACTTGGCTTTGGAAGCGGTGACAAACCACACAGATCAACAGCCTCCCTTTTGAGCAAATGTGGAAAACCACTTGTTAGTTCCTCTCCCCAAAACACCTCTCCCTGCGGCTCCACTTTGTTTTTAAACTATTTTATTTTTGGTAAAAGTTAGGCTTACCAAGCGCTCAAATACATGAACGCTCCTGCCGTCTGTTCCAGCAGAGAGAGGGGCCCCAATATGAACGCGGTGCAGCACGTGTAATAAGGCGGAGCGTTATTTTATTAACAGTTGGCCCCAGAATTCCTCTCAGGAAGGGAAATGTCTTAACTTTGAAAAACATCCTGAAAAGACCTGGAGAGTAGAAGAGAGCCCCCGAGGGGCTAGGGTGTGGGCGGAATGTTTCTGAGACGATCTGAGCTTTTGGGCAGGAACTTCCCAGCTGCGGCGTCTGGGCAGGGAGGCGCTGCGGCCGGCCGAGGAGGGGGCGGAGAGCGGCTCGCATCTGCTCCACGTGATTCTTCCTCGCCTGCCCGCCCCCCCCCCTCCCCCCGCACAAATTTTCGCTGAAATTACTGAACTGATAAAATACTTGGTGCAAGTGTTTGTTTTGTGTTTGTTTTGTAGAAACTTTTGTAAGGGTTGGCTGGGCTCGTGTCTAGAGATCCACGGAGAGCAGCGTTAACTGGTGTGGACCCAAGAGTGGAGGCAGGGAAAAGCTCCTGAGAATAAGTGTTTAGGAATTTTTCAAAGATTGTGGGGAGGCCTCTGGACAGTCACAGATCTGAATGGGTTTACTGAATATAGGTTGGGCTATAAAAAAAATAAAATAAATGGGTTTACTGAAATCTTTGAGGGGGTGAGAGAGCCCCCCATCCACCCACCCACCCCAGTCATGGTTAAATCCGCTACCTTATGGGCAGAATCACTACTTTGTGAACTGTCATCATCCGTGTCTTAAGAGACTGCATGGACAGGTACTTGGAGACATGACTATAAAATACACCAGGCATCACAGTTGATTTTGCAGCCTTTGAACTGCTAGACTTCAAAATAATGTCAATTTAAGAGGCTGGCTGATGGAAAACAATGAGCTTTAGTAGAATAACAAAGAACTTTTAAGATTCTAGCCTTGCCTTTCATAAACATCCAGTAACTCCAGTTTTTCAAAATTAATTCAAAATCCTGAGCATGAGGGATAAATTCAGAACCAGATAAATTGGGTATCTAATATGACCAAAGGATTCCTCATTAACCAAGGTTGCTAAGGTGCATGTGAAGATAATCAACCTTTGCACATGATCATCTCTCTTCTGGGATCCAATCCAGAGGACCACAGAGTAAATCAATAGGCAAAAATATATTGGACAGAGTTCACAGTATCTTAGGGATTTGGGGGTATGAAAATAATAATAATAATACCTAAAGAAAGGTTTCAATGCCATCAGATGCTTCCGACAGCTGGACTGCTCTGACCCAGAATTTCAGAAGCATCACCTCCTGAGAGACGCCTTCTCTGGCCACGTCTTACAAAGTTTTTTCCCTGCACATCACCCTTTGAATGTTCTCCACACACTTATTACCAGCGGAAGTGATTCTGTTGGTTTGTATTTCACCTGCTTTGGTCTGTCTGCCAGCTATTGCTCAACCAGACCATAAAAGCAGAGAACTGATGCTCCCTGTTCATTGCTGCTTCTCAAGCTCTAGGAAAATGCCTGGTACCCAATCAGAGCTCAATAAATGTTTGTTGAATCATTTAATGAGTTCCACTCAGCATCTAATGTGTAGAGATCATCAAAATCCTCACAGGCCACTACAAACCTAGTGTGGCTATTATTGCAAAGGAAACATACTAAAGGATTCCATGGCTGGTATGTTGATCAAATTCCTTCTTATTGGCATTCTAATCTCGGATCCTGTAAATGATGATCACATTATATCTATCAGGATACTTTGCAAGCAAAAAATTCAGAAATATAGCCTCTCTGCACTCAAAGCAAATCTAGAGATTCAATTAAATGATATAACAGTAGAGTTGAGTTCAGTTTTTCATATGGAGGAACGTTTTGGTGTTCAATTTTAGCTTTAGGTTAATAACATGATTCGATTACATTCTAATAGAAGGGGGGATCATTAGAAGTATAGATTTTTTTTTAATTTGAGAAAAAAATTCAGCGGTGGAAGCTAGATAATAATACCCATTTATAAGAGTTAGCAAGGTTTAGTATTAGCTTGATTAAATTTTTTTAAAATATAATTATGAATAGGAAATGTAGAGATGTCTTCAAAATGAGAACAAACACCAAGAATGTTCTTTAGCTCCATTTAATGGATAATTAAAAGAAGATATTTCAGTATAAAAATGCATTGTTTTGAGAGTATAGAGTTATTTTTCTACTTCATATCTTAATATTTTGGGTTTTTTGGTTGATAATTGTGCCACGCCAGCACAGCCAAGGGTGAACCTGAGTGGGAGCAGTGAAGGATTAGAAAAGACAGACAAGAGAAGAAAGCTGGGTCTGGGTGGGACACTGCCCTCTCTGATGGAGAGAGACAGTGCCACAGCCTGTAAGCCTGTCTCTTTATTTTATAGCCAAATTCTATGAGGCAAAGTAAGGGCGTGGTTACAATGTTCTCGTGGGTTTCGAATCTACTCAATTACATGCACCTGAACTCTATCAAGCCCACATCACTCAGACACATGGGGCCACATGTTCGGACCATACGTTCAAGCTCACAACTACAGCTGTTGGCTATAATTGTGCTGGGAGGGCTTTGTCCTCCAAGCTGGGATTTGCACGTGGCAATGAGTGGACTGTGCCCTCTCATTAGTCCAAGGCTTGAACCTGTCCAAACACTGTAGCCGCTCTCCACAGATAATCTCATTTCTGATATCATAGGGACCTGTTTTATAATTAACTAGGATTGTTAGATATAAAAGTTATTAATTGTATTCTATGTATATTATTTTCTCCACCCTCATAAGAGAAGAATAACAGAAGTACTGCTGAATTAAGCTGAGTGCATAAAAGAAAGTTCCAGAAAAATTTCAAAATTTCCTTTCTGAAATTGGCATATGCATATTTGTTACTGGTAAAGGAAGAACTGTTTTCAGGTGTTTATGCACAAATTGTTTTGGTTTTGTCTCCACAATGTACAGAAATAGTTACTTATTTCTTTTTTTTTTTTTCCCCTCGCGCTCTTTAATCTTCTTTCTAGTTACTTATTTCTGCATAACAAACAAATTACCATAAAACTTAGTGGCTTAAGACAATAATAAACATTTCTCTCTTATAGTTTCTGTGAGAAATTAGAGAGCAGCTTAGTTAGATGTTCTAGCTGGAGAGAGTTTCATGAGGTTGTAGTCACTGAAGGCTTACTGGCGCGGGAGGATCTGCTTCCAAGATGGCTCACTCACATGGCTGGTCCCTCTGTGTTGGTTGTTGACAGGAGACTCTGGTCTTCATGATGTGCACTTCTCTGTATGGTGGTGGTTGATTTTCCCCAGAGCAAGAGATTCAAGTAAGCCACATGGAAGTTGCTCATTTTTTTATAACCTAATTTTAGTCACAGACCATCACATCGACCATATTCAACTAGTCACACAAACAAATCCTTATACAATGTGGGTAGGGGTTACATGGGGGAATAAATACAAGGAGGTTACAATCTAATGACAGTGAGAAATATCAGAGTTTTCTCTTGAAATCTAACACTGTTATGAATTTTGAGTTGATTACCAATGCTCACTAAAAAGTGCTTTGCAAATTATGGGGCAGTGATGATGGAGCAAAAATAAAAATAGCATTTAATAAAAAGTCCTGATAAGTGTATAAATAATATTTTCTCCCCCAGATTATGAACAATGTATATCATCATGTTGGATAAAGCAAATAAGTAAATACTTTCAAATCTGCTCCATAAGATTATAAACATACTCTGCTTTGGGTGGTAAATGAGATCAGATAATTGAAAAGAAGAGATGAAGGAAGGGAAAGATTGGAAATTAAAATACTAGGGTCCAGAGAAAGAAAGTCATAGAAGAAGAGAAGGGAAAGGAAAGGGGATAAAAGGGATGGGAGAGAAGATGAAAGGGAGTGATAACAGCAGAAGATGTAGAAATAAAATATCTATAATAATAAAAGCGTAATATGCTAATTAGACCAGACATCCTTCCAGACATCCTTCCGGATGAAGCTGGGGCTTCGAGGGAAGCCTGGGTCCTGGGTGCCAGAGGAAAGCTGGTGCCGGCAGCTGGGAAAGGAAGGCCTATTCCTGCATGAATTTCATGCATCAGGCCTCTAGTATGGAAATAAGCAAAAGACGGATAGGACAAAGGGATAATGGACACAAAAGAAAGATGTAATTGGTGAAAAGATCATGAGAAGGGGAGAGAGAGTTAAAGAGAGAGAGTGAGAGCGTTCTCATATCTTTTCTACCGGTTTTTAGGTTTTTCTCCACCTTAGAATAGAGCCAGGGACTTGCATCTTCCTTCTTGGTTTTGTCACTGTGTTTTCCTAGCTTCTCCAGAGCTCCCTTTAAGGCCTGGTTCTTAGAACCCTGTGTTCAGACTGGGTTGGATAGGGGTTTCTGGAGAGGAAGGTGGAATGGACATTTTATTTACTATCCCAACTTGTTCTTCTTCAGGACACACTATCTTGTTGGATAATTGTTTTCTAAAAGTAATGAAAAAAATGTAATTTATCAGAAAGAAAAGATACCCAGAAATAAGCAAATGATTTTCTAAGAGATTTTTGGTTCTGTAAAGTTATTACCATATATGTGTTTGTTCCCTTTGTGTTTCTGCAGATTAGTATATTTCATTTTGGGTTTTGATTCAGAGTTCACTTTAGTTCAGGTTCCTGATTCAATTAAGGTTTCTGTGATTGAAGCAAAATTCTGGTTAAAAAAGTTCTGAGTGGACTAGTTTCCTTAGCCAATACTTGAAATTTTTTTAAAAATTGATTTCTTTTAGAGAGAGAGGAAAGGAGAGAGAGAGAAAGAGAAACAATGTGAGAGGGAAACATCGATTGGTTGCCTCCTGTAACCCCCCTACCAGAGATCGAGCCTGCAACCCAGGCATGTGCCCTGACCAGGAATCAAACTGGCAACCTTTCAGTGCACCAATGCTCTTTTCTTTTAAAAATGAGACTATTACATAATTTGTGCTTCAATAGATATAGGGAAAATTTGGATAAGAAGTTTTCATGTAATTAAATATTAAATGAATAAATTGATATCTGTTTTTCCTCTATATTTACAGCTTACTTTCTGATGTACAAGTTAACTCACAAAGATCAATTTAATCAGAGCTGCTCACGCAATATGCAATCTTTTTTAAAAGACTATCTCCTGCCCCATTCTTCCCAAACTGGCTTATTTTTCAAAAACAATTTAAATTAAAAAATGTCAAATATGTAATACTTTCACAGAGTTCAAAATTCATCCCTCTTAAAAATCATTGGATTTCTTTAATTTGTAATTCGGTTCATTCACTTGGGAAAACTCTCATTTATTATCTCTTCAAATATTGTCTAATTCTCATTCTTTTTTCTTTTGGAACTCTGATTAGAGGCATGTTACTTTCTCAATTTACCGTCCATGTGTTTTAACCTTTCTTTTATGTTTTACATCTCTTTGGCTCTTTGTGCTTCTTTCAAGAGAAGTTCTTCTGGTCTATCCTCTATTTATAATTCTTTCTTCGGCTATGCCTAATATGTAGTTAAAAACCACTCATTTAGTTTTTACTTACAATTATTATAATTGTCAGTTTTTTAGGTTCCATTTAATTCTTTTAAAAAATCTGCTTGATCATCCTGTATAATTTCTTATTATCTGGATTTATTTTCAAGCTTGACTTTAATTTTGTAATGTGTCTGACAATTCTAACATCAAATGCTTTGCAGTTCTGCTTCTGCTTTCTATTATTTCTGCTGGATTTTGCTCTAGTGCTTGGTCTCCGGCAGGAATGGGAGCCACTCATTTCTTTAGGAAATTGTTTGTGAGCATCCTTTGAGGCCTTGGATGATGGTGAGTTCTTCCAGTGGGGATTTATTTTTGCTTTGACTGCATGTCTGGGAACACTACCAGTTCTTGCCTTTTTTTTTTTTTTTTTTGCGTCATCCAGGTTGTGTGAATCTGGGCTCTGAATCCCATGAGGATTAGCTTGTCATTCCAGCTCATCAGGGGACTTCCTCTCCTTTATTATTGCCTCATTGGGGCAGGAGCTGTGATTTATCCTTCCACCAAGGGTTCATCCTTGTACCAGTCCTTGGGGATCTGAATAGCCTATTAGATCCCCCAAGCAGGCTGTGGGCTTTTGTGTTCACATATCCTGAGGCCATGGCAGCCAAGGTTGAGAGTGGCCGGGTTTGCCAAATGCTTTCAGTGTCCCATTCATTTCTGGTTCCCATCTTCACTAAGATTTTGGCTGAATAATTTCTTCCTAACATTCCTGTGATGCTTTAAATATTTTCAAAACTTTAATATTTTCAGCTGGAGAGTTGTTTCAGTTATTTAGTGCCGGGAGCCGGTCCATCCTTGCTGTTTCAAGGGACCTGGCATATATGGCATACTGTTCTTAATATGTTTGCTCACCTTCTTGGCGCTATGTGTTTTAACCAAGGTCACCTCTCTGAGAAAGGTTGTTTCCCCAGGTAGGGATTCCCCCTGAAGTTAGGGAGGGAATAAAACCCCTTAACTAAGTGCCAGGCAGGTAGTTAAGCACTTTAACTACAAACAATCATACTTAAGCTACATAATCTTTACTCCCTGGAATGGAGATAAGAAACACTCTAACCTTTGGAATAGAGATTGATAGGATTGGAATCAACTGGTATAAATACAGATGTAACAAGACAACAGGACACAGAACCTAGACACAGAACCTACACAGAACCTAGAGACAGAACCTAGCGAGAGAACATGGCTGAAGAACCTAGAGACAGAACCTGGCTACAGAACCTGGATAGAACATGGCAAGAGAACCTGACTAGAACCTGGCTGGAGAACCTGGACAGAACCTAGCGAGGGAACATGGCTACAGAACCTGGCTGGAGAACCTACAGAACCTGGCAATAGAACCAGGCAAGAGAACCCAACCATGCTGATCAACTGAACGCTGCCTCTGTGTCATTCCTTCTTCGCCGACTCCGTCCTCACCTTTGGGGACCCCTGGACCTGCTGGGGTGGGACCCCAGCAATTTAGCCCATGCTATTATTGGAAATAGAAATCCTAGTACACATTCAACAGGTACAAAAGGATTTACAAGAGTAAGTCCCCTTGTTATCCCTGTCTTCTTGATCACCATGTGATCATCTCGGTAGTGAAAGTACATTTGATAAAATTCAAAGCCCATTCTCATGCTCACCCACATGTAAATACAGACTCTTAGAAAATTATCAATAGAAAGGAAACTTTAAAAGCTTAATAATGGTTTACTTTACCATAGTTTAGTGATGAAATTTGGAGGCATTCTTGTTAAAGTTAAGAGCAAGACTAAGAGGCCTTTGGCAGCACTTCTCTTCAGCATGGTATTGGCAGTCCTAGCAAATGCAATAAGACAAGGAAAAGAAATAAGAGATTGAAGAGGAAGAGAAAAATCTTTTTCTTATTTGTAAAGGATATGATTATCTATAGATACTCTGATGACCATCTATTATAACCAATAAGAATTCAGCAAGTTTGCTAAATGCAATAGCTTTCTTCTTTTTTTTTTGACACTTGTATAGGTTTTTTTAAAATTTTGTTTTATTGCTTAAAGTATTACAAGGAGTATTATATATGTCTCCTTTATTTTTTCTCCCCTTGACCTTCCCCTGGCCTCCCATACCCCCCAGTGTCTTGTGTCCATTGGTTATGCTTATATGCATGCATACAAGTCCTTCGGTTGATCTCTTATCCACCTCCCCCCAACCCTCCCCGGGCTTCCCATGTAGTTTGACAGTCTGTTCAATGCTGCTCTGCCTCTGTATCTATTTTTGTTCATCAGTTTATAATGGTCTTTCTTATCCATAAATGAGTGAGATCATGTATTTTTCTTTCATTGACTAGCTTATTTCACTTAGCATAATGCTCTCCAGTTCCATCCATGCTGTTGCAAATGGTAAGAATTCCTTCTTTTTTATAGCAGCATAGTATTCCATTGTGTAGATGTACCACAGTTTTCTAATCCATTCATCTGCTGATGGGCACTTAGGCTGTTTCCAGATCTTCGCTATGGCAAATTGTGCTGCTATGAACATAGGGGTGCATATATCCTTTCTGATTGGTGTTTCTGTTTTCTTGGGACATATTCCTAGAAGTGGGATCACAGGGTCAAATGGGAGTTCCATTTTTAACTTTTTGAGGGAACTCCATACTGTCTTCCATAGTGGCTGCACCAGTCTGCATTCCCACCAGCAGTGTACGAGTGCTCCTTTTTCTCTGCATCCTCTCCAGCACTTTTTTTTGTTGATGATAGCCAGTCTGACAGGTGTGAGATGGTACCTCATTGTTGTTTTGATTTGCCACAATAGCATTCTTAATTGGTAATTATGGTTTGGAAAATTAGTGGAAAATATATAATTCATAATAGCAACAAAGCTGTAAGGCATTTTAAAATAAGTAATAAAATATCTGTAAAAATTTATGGAGAAAATAGAACACTACTGAATGACATTAAAGAAGATCTGAATAAATAGAAAAGTAAAAGATTTTTATGATAAGGAAGATTGCATATTATAATAATGTCATTTTTCCCAATTCAATCTACAAATTCAGTGCTTTTCATGGAACTTCTCAGGCTGATACTAAAATCCATTAGAAAGAAAAAAAGCTTAGCCAACTTTGAAGAAGAATCCTGGGACTTGTGTTACCAGACATCTATATTTATCATAAACATAAGTTAACTAAAATAATGTCATATTTGTGTAAGGATATACAAATACATAAATCTGTATTTATGGAATAGAATGGGATAGAATAGAAAGCCTAGAAAAGTACCATATATAAGGGTGGGCTAAAGAAGGTTTACAGTTAGTTGTTCATGTGGAAAAAGACATGCAGGTTATGCTTATTACAATAGTTTTATTAACTCAAAAGAATGTCACATTGACACAATAAAACTACTTTTGCCCACTCCATATATATATATTATTTTCATAGATGTGACAAAGTATGAATGTTTCATCTTTCTAAGCTGACAAGTAGTTGAAATTGTTAGGTCACTGAAGGAGGAACACATGAGGCCAGAATGGTGAAGGATTACGAATTTATTCCATCATCCCCACAGCAGGTGGCTGAGCCTGGATGGCTCCAGCACCCAGTGACGGGAGTCAGTTGCTTTTAAAGGACTTTTGGCAGGCTTTTTTTCTGGGTGGAGACTTCTTTATGCATACCCAGAGCGGGGATAGTGGAATGTGGTCACCCCAAGTGAAATGTGGTCTCAGCAAAGGGAATGTTCATAGTGAAATGACCTGGAAAACCAGTTCCCAGGGGAGGGGTATCAGTTCAATGGCTTGATCAAGCCTAACAGAAATGACAGACACTCTTTGGACCATATGTATATCTCAGATGTGCAGATGTACAGACAGGAGGCAGTTGTGAGAGCTCTTGGCTTGGTGTTGGACTGGATTTTAAATCTCAGCTCTAATATTTAATACTTCTATGAAGTTGGATAAGTTGCTTAAATACATTCAAACTCAATGTTACAGGGTTTTGTGAAGATAAAATAAGATAATGTATGTGAAATTACCCAGCATATGGTAGGCATTCAATGTGTTTTTTCTTTCTTAATTATTTCCCCTAAGAAATGATGGTTCTTTTTGGAGAATGCTGTAAGCCTTAGTGGGACTATGAATATGGAACACATTTTGATTCATCTTTTAAGTAAAGGGTGAAGCATGTTTTTTATACTCTTTCCATAGAAGCATTTAGAGAGCTCCATACCTCTAAATATCACCCAGTTTTCTGGAAATGGGTCTGGGTGGAAAAAAGCCTACTCAGAGTCAATCACAATTTTTTTTTTAAATTGCACAGAGCATACTTTCACACCAAAATAGCTCCCCCCACCTCATAGAACATGGATTAATTGTAGAAATTTGGAAATCCAGAATGTGAAGAGCATCCATAATTACATTAGCCAGAGAAAACCATTTTGATATATTTTCTTCCAATCTCTTTTATGTAACATATACCTAAATTGGAATAAACCATACATATCTTTTGTAATCTTTTTTTTCATTTTATACTGTACAGGAAGCATATTCTTAGGTCATTACACATAATAATTTATTTATTATTAATTATGTTTTTTAATCCTCACCCGAGGATGTTTTTCCATTGATTTTTAGGGAGAGTGGAAGAGAGAGGGAATGACAGAGAGAAACATTGATGTGAAAGAAACACATCCAGTGGTTGCCTCCTGCATGAGCCCCGCCCAGGACCTGAGGGGAGGGGGGGGCAGAGGAGCCTGCAACCAAGGTAGTGCCCTGACAGAAATCAAACCTGGGGCCCTTTCGTCTGCAGGCCAACGCTCTATCCACTGAGCCAAATTGACTAGGGCCATATAATAATTTTTTTTTTTTTTTTTTTTGCTTAAAGTATTACAAAGGGTATTACATATGTATCCATTTTATCCCCCCGCCCTAGACAGTCCCCTAGCCTCCCCTATCACCCAGTGTCTTATGTCCATTGGTTATGCTTATATGCGTGCATACAAGTCCTTTAGTTGATCTCTTACCCCCCTACCTCCTGCCCCCCAACCCTCCCCGGCCTTCCCGCTGCAGCTCGACAATCTGTTTGAGGCAGCTCTGCCTCTGTATCTATTATTGTTCAAAAGTTTATAATGGTCTCTATTGTCCACGAATGAGTGAGATCATGTGGTATTTTTCCTTTATTGACTGGCTTATTTCACTTAGCATAATGCTCTCCAGTTCCATCCATGACGTTGCAAATGGTAAGAGTTCCTTCCTTTTTACAGCAGCATAGTATTCCATCGTGTAAATGTACCACAGTTTTCTAATCCATTCATCTACTGATGGGCACTTAGGCTGTTTCCAGATCTTAGCTATGGTGAATTGTGCTGCTATGAACATAGGGGTGCATATATCCTTTCTGATTGGTGTTTCTGGTTTCTTGGGATATATTCCTAGAAGTGGGATCACAGGGTCAAATGGGAGTTCCATTTTCAGTTTTTTAAGGAAACTCCATACTGTCTTCCATAGTGGCTGCACCAGTCTGCATTCCCACCAGCAGTGCACAAGTGTTCCTTTTTCTCCACATCCTCTCCAGCACTTATCGTTTGTTGATTTGTTGATGATAGCCAGTCTGACAGGTGTGAGATGGTACCTCATTGCTGTTTTGATTTGCATCTCTCGGATGATTAGTGACTTTGAGCATGTTTTCATATGTCTCTTGGCTTTCTGGATGTCCTCTTTTGAAAGGTGTCTATTTAGGTCCTTTGCCCATTTTTTGATTGGATTGTTTATCTTTCTTTTGTTAAGTTGTATGAGTTCCCTATAAATTTTGGAGATTAGGCCCTTATCAGATATGTCATTGGCAAATATGTTTTCCCACACAGTGGGTTTTCTCGTTGTTTTGTTGATGGTTTCTTTTGCTGTGCAGAAGCTTTTTATTTTGATGTAGTCCCATTTGTTCATTTTTTCTTTAGTTTCAAGTGCCCTAGGAGCTGTATCAGTGAAGAAATTGCTTCGGCATATGTCTGAGATTTTCTTGCCTTTGGATTCTTCTAGAATTTTTATGGTATCCTGTCGTACATTTAAGTCCTTTATCCATTTTGAGTTTATTTTTGTGTATGGTGTAAGTTGGTGGTCTAGTTTCATTTTCTTGCATATATCTGTCCAATTTTCCCAGCACCATTTATTGAAGAGACTATCTTGGCTCCATTGTATGTTCTTGCCTCCTTTGTCAAATATTAATTGAGCATATTGGTTCGGGCCGATTTCTGGGCTCTCTATTGTATTCCATTGATCTATATGCCTATTCTTGTGCCAGTACCAGGCAGTTTTGAGAACAGTGGCTTTGTAATACAACTTGATATCTGGTATTGAGATCCCACCTACTTTGTTCTTTTTCAGGATTGCTGCAGCTATTCGGGGTCTTTTTTTATTCCAGATGAATTTTTGGAAAGTTCGTTCTAGATCTCTGAAGTATGCTGTTGGTACTTTAATGGGAAGTGCGTTGAATTTATAGATTGTTTTGGGTAGTATGGACATTTTGATGATTTTGATTCTACCAATCCATGAACACGGTATGTTCTTCCATCTGTTTATGTCTTCCTCTATGTCTTTTTTCAACGTCCTGTAGTTTTCTGAGTAGAGGTCTTTTACCTCTTTAGTTAAGTTTATTCCTAGGTAGCTTAGTTTTTTCGGTGCAATGGTAAACGGGATTGTTTTTATAATCTCTCTTTCTGAAAGTTCACTATTGGTGTATAGAAATGCCTCAGATTTCTTGGGGTTAATTTTGTATCCTGCTACATTGCCAAATTCATGTATTAAGTCTAGTAGCTTTTTGATGGAATCTCTAGGGTTTTGTATGTATAATATCATGTCGTCTGCAAATAAGGACAGTTTTACTTCCTCTTTTCCAATTTGGATGCCTTTTATTTCTTCTTCTTGCCGAATTGCAATGGCTAACACTTCCAGTACTATGTTGAACAGGAGTGGTGAGAGGGGGCATCCCTGTCTTGTTCCTGTTCTTAGGGGAAATGGTGTTAGTTTTTGTCCGTTGAGTATGATGTTGGCTGTGGGCCTGTCATATATGGCTTTTATTATGTTGAGGTATGATCCTTCTACTCCCACCTTGCTGAGAGTTTTTATCAAAAATGGGTGTTGAATTTTGTCAAATGCTTTTTCTGCATCAATTGATATGACCATGTGGTTTTTTTCTTTCAATTTGTTTATGTGATGTATCACGTTTATTGATTTGCGGATATTGTACCATCCTTGCATCCCTGGGATAAATCCTACTTGGTCATGGTGTATGATCTTTCTGATGTACTGCTGGATCCGATTTGCTAAGATTTTGTTGAGGATTTTGGCATCTATGTTCATGAGGGATATTGGCCTGTAATTCTCTTTCATTGTGTTGTCTTTACCTGGTTTTGGTATTAGGGTGATGCTGGCTTCATAGAATGAGCTTGGAAGTGTTCCTTCCTCTTGAATTTTTTGTAGTAGTCTGAGGAGGATAGGTTTTAGTTCTTCCTTGAATGTTTGGTAAAACTCCCCTGTGAAGCCGTCTGGTCCAGGGCTTTTGTTTGATGGAAGCTTTTTGATGACTGCTTCAATTTCTTCCATAGTTATTGGCCTGTTGAGATTTTTAGATTCTTCCTGATTGAGTTTTGGAATGCTGTATTTTTCTAGGAATTTGTCCATTTCCTCCAGGTTGTCTAGTTTGTTGGAGTAAAGCTGTCCATAGTATTTTTTAACAATCATTTGTATTTCTGTGGGGTCTGTTGTTATTTCGCCTCTATCGTTTCTGATTTTATTTATTTGGGTCCTCTCTCTCTGCTTCTTGGTGAGTCTGGCTAGAGATTTATCAATCTTGTTTATCCTTTCAAAGAACCAGCTCTTGGTTTCATTGATTTTCTGTATTGTTTTTTTGGTCTCTATGTCATTTATTTCTGCTCTAATCTTTATTATCTCCTTCCTTCTGCTCACTCTGGGGTTTTCTTGTTGCTCTCTTTCTAATTCTTTGAGTTGTAGAGTTAGATGATTTACTACCATTTTTTCTTGTTTTTTGAGATAGGCCTGTAGAGCTATAAACTTCCCTCTCAGGACTGCTTTCAATGTGTCCCATAGGTTTTGGATTGTTGTGTTTTCATTGTCATTAGTTTCCAGGATGTTTTTAATTTCTTCTTTGATCTCATTGGTAACCCAATCAATATTTAGTAGCATGCTATTCAGCTTCCAGGTGTTTGAGTATTTTGGGTTGTTTTTATTGTAGTTTATTTCTAATATTATGCCATCGTGGTCTGCGAAGAGGCTTTTTATGATTTCAATCTTCTTGAATTTGGGGATACTTTGCTTGTGACCCAATATGTGGTCTATTTTTGAATATGTCCCATGAGCACCTGAGAAGAACGTATATTCTCTGGCTTTGGGGTGAAGTGTTCTGAAGATGTCTATTTATAATAATTTTTTGAAAGCAAAGTTTGAAAGGTTATGTAGTATTGTGTAGCATGGTTCTACCAATAAATTGATTATTTTCCTATATTTTTTAGACTGTTTAGAATATTTGCCATAGTACATATCACTGAAATAATCATTTGCTTACATAAATCTCTGGTGATTAAAAAAAATAGATTTCAAGCAAAGCAATTATTACAGCCAAAGGTATGTGCTCTGGCCTGGTGCCTCTGTTGGTTGGAGCATTGTCCTATACACCAAAAGGTTGTGGGCTCAATTCCTGGTCAGGCACATACCTAGGATGGGGGTTTGATCCCCGGTTGGGGTGTGGGGGAGGAAACCAATCAATGTTTCTCTCTTGCATCATTGTTTCTCTCTCTTTCTCCCTCTCTCTCTCTCATCAATGGAAACATATCCTCCGGTGATGATTTAAAAGAATGTATAAACCCCTTAAAGCCTCAACTCATATTGAAAAACTATCCCGTAGAAAGGTTGTACCAATTTTATGCTCTGGTTAGCAGTGTATAAGACTCAGCATTTTCCAAAACTCTCGAAGCAAATCATTTTTATTAAGACTTCTTTCACACGATTGCCACGCCCATCTGTGCTGATTAATTTCTTGAAACATTTGTTGATGGTCATTTATTAACAATCATTGCCATTGTACTTGAGGCTTTGCATTTCTTGTTACCTTTGTTGTAATTTACGTGTTTCTTTTTAAAGTGTTTTCTGAAAAATAGCAAACCAGTAAACATGCTAATAATGCTAAAATTAAGATTTAACTGCCTAGATAAAATTGAGAAAGGCTGACAAACTCAGACTGGTGGGAAGACTCAATGGATAGTTGCTTGGGGAACATTACATGAGTCATTGTTTTTAAAACCTCCTGAGCCAGGAAGAAGGGGCTGATTAGCTGGAATGGCCTATCATTTTCCCATGTCATATATTTATAAAAACAGCACAATTTTGTGAATGTGTTAAATGGTCCAAAAATCTATATATATAAAAGGCTAATATGCAAAGTGTCCCCTTGGGAGTTCAGCTGGGAGACCGGGAGTTTGATCGCTCGCTATGATGGGCACTGACCACCAGGGGATAGTGCGGAATGAAGGAAGGCCCCGTCCAGTAGCAGCTGGAAGGGGCCAATTGGCCCTGATCGCTGGCCAGACCCAGGGACCCTAAACACTCACAAATTTCATGCACCAGGCCTCTAGTTAATAAATAATGATAAAACCAGGTTCATTTGGCCCCCTGACCTAGTCATGGACCTCTATTAAGCAGAATGAGCAGTTCTCCTTTAGCGGTCAGTCTCTTATGCATTTGTGTTTATTTGTGTGTCTCTCTCATTGGCTAGTAGAGTTCCTTAAAATAGAGAATGAGTGTTTTCATCTTTGTGTTACTGCTACAACTAGTGAGCAATACCTATACTAGAATCAGGGAGATGAACCTGATGGCTGGCTGGAAAAGAACTTTTTGAGCATAATAGTGATGGAAGAACCCCACCCCCACAAAAAAAGTGATCAAAAGATTTAAATATTTATAATAATAAAAGCGTAATATGCTAATTAGACTGGACGTTCTTCCGGATGAAGGCAGGGCTGTGAGGGAAGCCCAGGTTCCAGTTGCCAGAGGAAAGCTAGTGCTGGCAGCTGGGGGAAGGAAGGCCTACTCTTGCATGAATTTCATGCATTGGGCCTCTAGTATAATATAAAAATGTAAAATGTTCCTCCACTGTCTCTTCTCCTCCATAAATGTCTAAGTTCATAAACAAACTTAAATGACAAAATAAATAGGGGAAAACATTTTCACTAAATTTGACAGCAAGAGATTTAATACTTTTAGTATATACTAGTAAGGAACTCATAAAAATCAATAAGAAAATATTATGAGCCCAATATTTGAATGGGCAAAGGAGATGAGTAAATAATTCACCAAAGGGAAAGTAGATATGATTAATATGAAAAATGTTCAATTTCACTTTTTTCAAAAAATTTTATTATGCTAAAATACACAGAAAAATTACCATGTTAACCACTTTTAACTGTACAGTTCAGTGGCCAACTACACCTTTAATCAAATAAATGCAGAATAAAACAATCAGATACTGTTTTTGATCATTAGATGAAAAAAATTTCTTTCTTTTGTTTTCTAAATGAAAATAAACTTGACAGTGGTGAGTGAATAGAAATATATTTTGTACAACATTTTTGGAAAGCAGTTTAGGAATATGTATCAAAAATGTCAAAGATGTTTGTACACTTGGACACTGAGTCCCATTTTTAGAAATTTATCCTGAGGTAACAATCTGAAATGTAAGTAAAGATGTTTATAATATGCAATGCTATTTATTTTAACAAATACTAGAAAAATTAAAAAATTCAATAGTAAGAGAAAATTAAATAAGTTTTTATTATAGCCAGACAATAGATTATTCACACATTCTTTAAAATGATGTTAATAGAAAACAATTTAAAAAATCAAGTATAATTTGAAATGAAAAGTATTTATAAAATAGATACTTATATATATACTTGTACATCTGCATAGAAAACTTCTAAAAAGAAATATACAAATGTATTAGCAAGAAGTATTTCTGGATGTGCAAGTATAAGTAATTTCTCCTTTATACTTCTATTTTTTGAGATTTTTACAATGATAATGTACTGAAAATATAACGAAGTTAACAGTAGTATTTATCTTTAAAAATATTTTTATTGATTTCAGAGAGAGGAAGGGAGATGGAGAGAGAGAGATAGAAACATCAGTGATGAGAGAGAATCATTGATTGGTTGCCTCCTGCACACCCCACACTGGGGATTGAGCCAGAAACCCTGACATGTGCCCTGACTGGAATCAAACCCTGTCCTCCTGGTTCATGGGTTGACAGTCAAACACTGAGCCACACCGGCTGGGAAGTAGGTATTTATCTTAAAGAAAGTTGGTTGTTAAAGAAAAGCAAGGAATAAGCAACAGATGGAAGGAGATGTGATAGGCCCTTTACTAGGAGAGACATTTGAAGCTGTATGCTGTGGGAAAGAGAGAAGAAGAAGAGGTTAAAGATACAAGAAGAGGCTCTCATTGGGGCTGAGGTCCTGGGGCACAAGGTTGGGTGAGACCTGAGGGGGTACCTCTTCTACTGAGGCCTGAATGGGGAAGATGCAGACAAATTAGTCAGGAATAAGGAAGTGGAGAGATTCTTGCCTTATGTCTGCTATTTTCCCTAAAGGAGAAACAAGTGAGGTTCTCTGCTGGGCATCTGAGGTGAAACTTGAGAAAAGTGTGACGCTTTAAAGTTGCTACTAAGGAGAGAGGAAGGAGCTCACATGTTATTTCTCCTCCCATACCCGCTCCTTATCCATATTCCTCTGATCCATGATTGGCACCAGGGATCCAAAACAGGAATCTGGAAATTTGCCGGGAGCCGGTCCATCCTTGCTGTTTCAAGGGACCTGGCATATATGGCATACGGTTCTTAATATGTTTGCTCACCTTCTTGGCGCTGTGTTTTAACCAAGGTCACCTCTCTGAGAAAGGTTGAATCCCCAGGTAGGGATTTTCCCCTGAAGTTAGGGAGGGAATAAAACCCCTCAACTAAGTGCCAGGCGGGTAATTAATCACTTTAACTATGAACAATCATGCTTAAGCTGCATAATCTTTACTCCCTGGAATGGAGATAAGAAACGCCCTAACCTTTGGAATAGAGATTGATAGGATTGAATCAACTGGTATAAATACAGATGTAACAAGACAGCAAGACACAGAACTTAGAACACAGAACTTAGAAGTCAGAACTCAGAAGACAGAACCTACACAGAATCTAGAGACAGAAGAACTTCGCTGGAGAGAACATGGCAAAAGATCCTGGACAGAAACTGGCAACAGAACCTAGAGACAGAACCTAGCGAGAGAACATGGCAAAAGATCCTGGACTGAACCTGACTATAGAACATGGCAAGAGAACCTGACTAGAACCTGGCTACAGAACCTGGCTGGAGAACCTGGACAGAACCTGGCTGGAGATCCTAACCAGAACTTCGCTGGAGATCCAGACCAGAACTTGGCTGGAGATCCTGGCTAGGCTGCTGATCAACTGAACACTGTCTCCGTGTCCTTCCTTCTTCGCTGACTCCGTCTACGCCTTTGGGGACCCCTGGACCTGCTGGGGTTGGACCCCAGCAGAAATTATCCCCCCATTCCCATCGATCAATACTAGTGAAGTTCTCATAGTTCAACCCCCTAAATATCCCTTGAACCAATCTTCTCTTCATCTCCTCTCCATCTTCTTGCCTGGATTGCTGCAATAGATACTGAACTTGTCTCTCTAGGCTCATTTGTTTCCTCCTGCCCCACAATCCATCCATCATATTGTTGCCAGATCCATCTTTCAAAAATCCAATTAGGGATTTTGCCACACCTCCATTTAAAACACATTAAGGTTTTCAATGGCTTTTAGGATAAAATTCAAATTTTACTACAGGATATATAAGGTATTTTTTGATTTGGTCATTTTACCTTTTCAACTTTATTTCCCCCCTATTTCCCCTTTCCCTCCCTCCCTCCTTCCCTCCCTCCCTCCCTCCCTCCCTCCTTTCCTTCCTTCCTTCCTTCCTTCCTTCCTTCCTTCCTTCCTTCCTTCCTTCCTTCCTTCCACAAGTGCCAATAATATGCTGGAAACTGTGTAGGCTAAGCGCTAGGGAAATAAAACACAAAGGTCTAGACATGGTGTCTGTGCAAGAGCAACTTACGATCTCGTGAGGAAAATAGACACAAATAAGTTTGATAAATGTTATAGTCATCACATCATGCACAGGGTGCAGTGAATACACAAAGGAATGTGTCAGATGTCTGAGGCAGCGATTGGGCAGGGAGAAGGCAGAAGTTTCATAGAGGATCTGACCCTTGAACTGGATATTGAAAGCTAGGTAGTTTTTGTTGTTGTTTGTTTGTTTTTGGTGAAGATGAAGAACGGTTTTTCAAATAGAGGCATTAATATGAGCAAAGGTATGGAGGTGCGCGACAGCTAGTGGTATTTGGTTTGCCTACAGAACAGAGTGCAAGACCGTGTGTGTGTGTGTGTGTGTGTGTGTGTGTGTGTGTGTGTGTGTGTGGTAGGACAGTAGAGGAGAGTGTGGTTGTAAAAAAAGACTGGAAAAGGAGACAGATGTCAGGTGGTGGAGTTCCAGGCTCTATCCTGAAGGCAATGGAAAATAATTGACAGGTTTTAGATGGGAGAGTAACATAATTAGATTTGGAATTTAAAAAGATTTGGTTGACTAAAAAGTGGAGGGTGGGTTGGAGGGATATAAGATCCTGGAGGCAGTGAAGCCATTTTGAAAGTCATTATTTGGAGGAGATATAAGGGCCTAACACTGAACTAAGGGAAGAAATTGGGATGTTTTAGAAATATTAAGGAGGTAGTATGATCTACAGCAGTGCTTTTCAAAGTATGGTTCCTGAACTGGTCGCAGTTTGTGAACTGTTTGTTACCAGTCTGTTATGAGATAAATATAGAAATTGAGAGTAAGAATTTAGAAACGTTTGTAGTAATTTCAAAGAGTAATTTTATAACTGCTAAATCTAATAATGAAAAAAATTAGAGTTGTTATATGTAAATCTTTGCTTTTTATGTAACTTTCTTAGTAACTCATTTTAATTGTATTCTATAAAAGCGTTGGAGTACAAATGGACCTCACTGCAGTGGGTTGAGAAGCACTCGTCTGCGTGCCGTGGTGACTGAGCGAATATGGGGGTGAATGGAAGGAAGGAGTGTAGATGACTCTGGCTTTGAAACTGGGTGTGGTAGTTACAGAAAAGTACAGAAACAGCCATTTTTTGAAATACAGTAAATTTCACTTTCCTATTGCTTTGAATTATAGTCATTTTTTAAAAGATATATTTGGGAAAACATGTCATAACCTTTTATGCCTCTATGTTTTTGTTTGCACCATTTTTTTTTCTACCAGAAGCACTCCTCACTCCCTTCTTCACTTGGCTAACACAATATAAAACGAACGTTGTAACAGCAATTTATGTTTTGCTGAATGCCTTACATTCATTATTTCACTTTATCCTCAAAATGATTCTGTGGAGAAGAGGGTCTCATTTTGTTGATGAGAAAACGGAAGTTTAAAGAGGTTAAGTACTTGCTCAAGATTATTTAGCTAATAAACGGATGGAATTGGGTTTTGAACCCAAGAAGAAATGAGATTTAAGAACGCATGTGCTTACCATGAAAGCGCATTGCCTCATCAAGACTCAACTCTACCGTTGTCTCTTACAGGAAGCCTTCCCTTATGGTGCATCTCCTGCATTCCCACAAAGCACATGCGTACACCTCTCTTCACCTTGCCTTGCCCTATGACAAGCATCTGTTCATTTGCTGCTTCCTTTTCTTTCCTAAACTGCGGGCTCCTTAAGGGTGGGAAGGCTTCCTTACACCTCTAATTCCTCAGTCCAGAGCACAGTGCCAATATTCAGCAGGAGCTTGGAAAATGTCGGTTGAATAAATGGAGGTATGAGAAAACATGGTGTATTATTGGAGGGACATCGGATGTGGCCAGAAAATAGAGCGTATGGGCTACCTTGAACCAGCAGATTGAACAGATTGTGGGGACAACAGTATATGCTGGATTTAGGAATCTGCCGTCACAAAGTCCTTTTTTCTTTTCACATCCATGAATATTATACTTTTCAATGCTATAAATTCTGTACTGGGAGATACCAACCAGTACTGTACGAGTACATGTTTAACAGTCGCCTCCTTCCTCTTTCCTCTCCAAAAAACCTTGCTTTGATGTCTTTTGTTTTGTTTGTTTGTTTGTTTGAATTTCCACAATGTACATGCTCCTGTCATGGCCAATTTCAAGCTACCAATGGGACGTTACTAAACATGGATGTGGGAAGAGATGCACAGTATCATGTCATTTTAAAGTATTTCTACCACACAGTTACAACAGATGGAAATGACCTGGAGAGTAAAATAGTTAAGAAGTAATGACCTGAATGTTTCTTATCTTTGTTTTCAATATGTCTTTCATTGATACCACCATCTCTGCAGAGACTGTTTTTTTGACCTGAATATTCGTTTCTCTCTGATGCTTTCTGCGTCAGAGTTGACTGAGTCATACAAGTTCTGCACTGTATGGTGGGGCACCAGTTGCTTGGACCATCACATGCTACATTAGTTTCTATTGCTTACCTGTCCTACTATGGCTTGGATATGTGTCCTGGCGTTTGGATTTGCTTTGCCTCTATTGCATGGTTCTTCTTAGTTTTTTTATTTACCTTTGGACTCAAGATTCTTTTTGCTTTAATAACCGATACCTGGCCTTATTCCATGATCTGATTACAGGGCTGTCTGGCCAGCCACAACTGAAATCCAAGTGCTGATAAATAGCAATATAAAAAAAAAATGAGCTGATTTAAGCAGATATTTATATTTTAGTGTTATCGGTATCTACCAATAGCTGCAAAGACCATGGTTGCTTTATTTCTAAACAATTCCTGAAGATTCAAGACTGCTGAGAGTTTTGAAGGGTGCCTAGGTTTAAAAAATGGAGCAAATGAATTAAACAAATGGCAGTTCTTCTCTAGCTGTCACTTCAAAGAGGGTTCAGAGGCGACTGAGTGAACATGGGAGTCTTTCATAGATTGAGTTTTCCCTGTTAGCCTATAGGAAGGACATATGGGATAGATCTAGGCTAAGCACTAGGCATTTTTGAAATAAAATACACTATACTTATGTGTAGTCTTCTACTAATTTGCTATTTGAACCTAATAAAGTCAAGGCTCTTCATTAAGAAAGGGGGCTTGGCATTAGTCTTAATGTTCAATAGATGTTAACTGGTAACCTAATATTGTTACAAAACTAATGTTAATATATTTCAGCCTTGAATATTCTTGAATGATTAGAAAACAATGTGAGAAAAATTACAAAGGAAAACAGCATGTTAAAAAATTCAGTTGGTTTTCTCAATGGGAATAAAAACCTTTAGTTGCTCATTTAGGACACATGATGTTGGTTGAGGGTAAAAAATTGCCCGTGTGCCTCAGGCTTCATTGATGCTCTGTCCATTGAGAGGTGACTGCGCTGTTCCCAGTTCAGGAAAAGGTTTCTGAGCTTATCACTGAACAGAAGGGATCTTTATTAACTTAAAGATTGCTGAATTTTTCCCACACTCCAGGAGAGCAGTTGTGTTTAATGACATAGTGAAAATCTGCATGGGAACAGGAAGCTGGTTTTCTGAAGATCAGTTTTTATCTCGGACTCTTTCCATAGAAGGAGAATTACCTTAAATCTTTTCCTGGACAAAGTAGGGCTAGAAACAGATATTCTAAAAAATAAATAAGCAATTGAGTAAAGTTAGAGAGCTCTCTGAGTATGACCTTCTGGTCCAAGGAAACGATGCCGATCAGGGCCTGCTTCCTGGGCACGTGGTCCTCGCCCAGGAGGGGTTTCACTCTTGGCTCCATGCTGTTGCCATCATGAAATTCTTAATAATTTTTGAGCAAGGAGCCCGACGTTTTCATTTTTCATGAAGTGATATAGCCAGTTCTGATGGCAAGAGGGGTAGAAATGGCTGCCATAGAGGGCCTTTAGTCCTTCCTTCCTTCCTTCCTTCCTTCCTTCCTTCCTTCCTTCCTTCCTTCCTTCCTTCCTTCCTTCCTTCCTTCCTTCCTCTCTCTCTCTCTCTCTCTCTCTCTCTCTCTCTCTCTCTCTCTCTCTCTCTCTCTCTCTTTCTTTCTTTCTTCCCAGGACAACACTGGAAACATTCTTTTAAAAAAGTTATAATTTTAAAAAAAAGTTATAATTTTTATTTATCCAGCCAGGCAAGAGTAAACTGAGAACGCAGACACCACAAATGGTGTTATAAACACCCAAGTGCATATAACAGCTAACATTTACATAGTGCTTACCGTATGCCAGGCTTTGCATTTACTCATCATTATATCCCCACTTTACAGTTGAGGCAATGAGGCATGGAGAGGATAAGAAAATCAGCAGATATCACATAGGTAAGTAAGTGGCAGAGTCTAGATTTAAACCAAGCCAGTATGACTTCAGAATGTATTTAAAAAATATATATATATATATATATATATTTAAAATATATTTATATTGATTTTTTACAGAGAGGAAGGGATAGAGAGTTAGAAACAACGATGAGAGAGAAACATCAATCAGCTGCCTCTTGCACACCCTCTATTGGAGATGTGCCCGCAACCAAGGTACATGCCCTTGACCGGAATTGAACCCGGGACCCTTCAGTCCGCAGGCCGACGCTCTATCCACTGAGCCAAACTGGTTAGGGCTAAAATATATTTTTTATCAGAGAAGAAGGGAGAGGGAGAGGGAGATAGAAACATCAACGATGAGAGAGAATTATTGATCGGCTGCCTCCTGCAAGCCCCACACTGGGGATTGAGGTCACAACCTGGGCATGTGCCCTGACCAGGAATTGAACTTCGACCTCTTGGTTCATAGGTTGATACTCAACTACTGGGCCGTACCTGCTGGGTTTTGTTTTTTTTTAATGTAATATTTCTCTTTTCTACTAAATGAAGAATGACATTGGTTTTTGAAAATATGCTTTGCCATATTTCTGGTTATTCTAGTTTTTACTCTTGAATTCAGAGAAAACTGATGAGATAGGTACTTTTAAAGGCCTAAGCCAAAATGTACTTGGAAGCCAATAGTGAACTGAACCATAGAACAAACACATTCTTTTCTTTGGAACATCAACTACCGACTATTTTATAAAGGGGAAAGTGCTAAACATATCATACTTCAGTGTCTCATGACTGGCATTCGATTTTGACTTAAAAGGTTTTTAATTATACTATTAAGCTTATATGCTAGAGGCAACATGTTCATCCTTGGAAATTTATAGTATACGTTATTCCTTTCAGGGAATTGGGGACTTGGCTCATACTTGTTGGATATGTTACATGATCCTGTAAAGCCATTTTCAAATTTGTCTTCCCTCGACTTTATTTTTTAAAATCTTTGTAGGCATCGGAGCACATTGATTGAAAGGATGGAGTCTAGAATCCTGTGGCTCATTTTCTGGCCCTGAGATTTGCACCTGCAATTAGGATAATAAAAACAGACACCTCACATGGCTGCCATGAGACTAGGAAGTACCTAGCACTTCTTGGAACGTAGTTAACACTCAGTATGCTTGAATAATTGTTTGATTTATTAAACTGGTATAGAATAGTACAGTTATATCTTGGGGATATAATTTCTCTGAGCTTTACTTCTTTCACTTCTTTCAGCATAAAATGAAGTTAATAATATTCATCTCACAGGGTGTCATAAGGATTAAATAAAGTAATATATATGAGGTGTTTAGCATAGGGCCTGGCACATAGTAAATTCCTGCTAAGTGGTATCTTCTATTATTCTATTTGAATTTCCCCTCTGTAATTTAGATTTAGGTAATTTAACAGTGAAATTTGGGACCCATTATAAAGCCATTTTATTTTTAACAATATTTTTTAAAATCTTTTTCCTCTTTATAGGTTATATTTTATTAGAATGAAATAAATATTGATTTTTAACTGTACAGTGACACTTTCTGTAGTATTCTGCATTTTAAAAATAAACATTGAATATACAGATGATGTATTATATAAAATTGGGCACTTGAAACGTATGTAATTTATTAACCAGTGACCCTAATAAATATGTTATTTAAGAAATATTAAAAAAAAAATAACATTGAAAAGACCCTATGGTCTTTTTCCAATAGTACCTTTATAAAGGGCTACTAAAATAATGCATAAAAGAAATCACATTCATTCATTATTAATATCTTGTATCAGTGGTTACATCAGCTCAGTCTGGCCATCGATCAGAGCCCTCACTTCAGCTGGAGCTCAGGGAGTAAGCACTAGAGGGATGGCAAAGGGCTCATTTTCTCCTGTGTCCTCTCGAACCTTCTCCCTTAGTGAAACCCTTCTCCTGTACCTTCAGCTCATCTCCACTCACCCCTTTTCCACTGCCCATCGATATGCTTCGGCCTTTTCCTCCTTACAAACAAGAAGCAAAACAAACTACTTTCCCCTCAAACTTGTTGCTCCCTTGAAGTACTATTCATCATTCCCCCCCCCCCCCCCATTTTTTTAAAGGGGAGAGGGAAAGAGAGTTAGAAACATCGATCAGCTGCCTCCTGCACACTCCCTACTGGGGATGTGCCCACAACCAAGGTACATGCCCTTGATCTTGATCGGAATCGCACCTGGGACCCTTGAGTCCGCAGGCTGACGCTCTGTCCACTGAGCAAAACCGGTTAGGGCTCATCATTCCTTTTTCTTTGACTGTTAAGCTTCTGCCTAAAGTGGTCTTCACTCCCTTAGCATCTCCCACTTTTTGTTCTCTTCATTCACTCCTAGGTCTTTGCAGAAACTGTTATTTTTTTTTTTAAACTTTATTGTTGAGAGTATTACAGATGTTCCCCCCCCTCCCCCCCACCCCCCCCCCTCCCCTTCCCTCCCAGGTTCCCACCTGCCTCAGGCCTTCACCACCTTATTGTCTGTGTCCATAGGTAATGCATATATGCATGTAAGTTCTTTGGTTAATCTCTTCCTGCTCCCTTCCTCCTCTTCCCTCTGAGATTCATCAGTCTGTCCCATGTTTCCATGCCTCTGGTTCTATTTTATTCATCAGTTTATTTTGTTCATTAGATTCCTTTTTCATTTATTTTGATTTTTAGATTCAATTGTTGATAGATATGTATTTATTGCCATTTTCTTGTTCATATTTCTTCTTCTTCTTCTTCTTCTTCTTCTTCTTCTTCTTCTTCTTCTTCTTCTTCTTCTTCTTCTTCTTCTTCTTCTTCTCCTCCTCCTCCTCCTCCTCCTCCTCCTCCTCCTCCTCCTCCTCTCCTCCTCCTCCTCCTCCTCCTCCTCCTCCTCCTCCTCCTCCTCCTCTCCTCCTCCTCCTCCTCCTCCTCCTCCTCCTCCTCCTCCTCCCTCTCCTTAAAAAATATCCTTCAACATTTCATGTAATACTGGTTTGGTAGTGATGAACTCCTTTAGCTTTTTCTTGCCCATGAAGCTGTTATCTTCAAAGCATTAAGAATCACCTAATCATCAAGGCACTTGACCTTTTCTTAGTCTTCATTCTTCTTGACCTGTCTGAACATGTGATACTGTTGAAATCTTGACAACCCCTTACAGTATGGGACATTGCACTTTCCATGACATTTGTGTCTTGGTTTGCTCATAGAAAATGGCAATGACATCAACTTGCAAGTTTTTAGGATACAATCAGGTATTATTTTTAACATGTGTAGAAATCAGTTTTTACCTCATTTACCAGGGCTATGTTTCACACTACAAAGAAGCTGACTTCTATATCTGTATTTTTGTTTTGATCTTTCTCTAGATGTTCAGTATTCCTATTTAACCAATTGCTACACATCCATTTCTACCTGTAATAATAAAATCTTGAGTGGTCATAGGTGGAAGAGTTCTTAGAGACACCATATCAATTTACAGGGAAGAAATGTTGGTGTGGGGAGTAAATTGATTTGGATCAAGCCATCAGTAAGGATGGCTTCAGCTTCAAATAACAGAAGTTCCAATGGAACTGCCATAAGTGTATGCTCTTCCATAACAAGAACTACAAGAGTATGGCACGCCAGGGTCAGTTAATGTCGGAGTTCAATGGCAGTGTCAAACGCCCAGGTTCTCTCTATCTCCTGGCTCTGCCATCCTCAGCATGTTGGTCTGTCCACAGGCCTGCTCCTGATGGCTAGGTAGCTGTATTTGGGTCCTATTTAGATGTGACAATGTCCAGTGAAAGAAGGGGACATATCTCCAGAGTAAGTATTCACTACCCTGAAGCACACAGCCAACTTTCTTTCATGCCTCAGTGGTTAGACTTGTGATAGGCCCTGGGAATGAGACATGTAATTAGCTTAGACCAATCAGAATTTACCATTTGAGGCTGAATCCAGTCTCCTCTTAGGCACATGGCACCACCAAGTTGAGTAGATGCAGAAACTAAATCTGGTTTCTCTTAGATTAGAAAGGAGGAAGGTGTAGTGAGACTGAATGTTGGGCAGGTTCCAACAGTGTCTGCCACTGTCGCACAGTGAGTTAGTGACAGTGCTACAACTAGAAGCCAGGTTTCCTGATCACCACCAACCTTCTTTCAATACTACTTACTGCTTCTCAACATTTGAACCAGACTCAACATGTCCATCATCTAACTCATTACCTTTCCATCCAGACTTGCCCTTTATGTTTTTTTATGTACTGACCATTTTCTTCTAAAGGTGTTACCATTACCTCCATTAATTTGCCGTCTGTGACTTCCTTCTCTCCCTTGTTCTTCAAATTCACTCCCAGAATCTTATTTAATCTCTCTATTCAGAATTGTCTTATTTTCATACTTTTCTTTTCTTTATTACTATCATCTCTAGGTCACATCTTTATTACATATCAGTTGGATTTTTACAATAGTCTAGTAACTAATCTTCCTGATTCAACTCTCTTTCTAACACTCATTTACTTTTCAAATCACTGTTATATTCATGTTCCTAAAACATTTCTCTTATCTTACTTTTGGATAACCTTCTGTAAGGGAATTCCCAGTCAGACAAATTTGTAATAGTTTTTAAAAATTGTTACTTCAAAGTTGTCAGTAGCTTCTATTTCCAGTGTTAGGTATACAAATTTCCTTGAGTCAGGTATACTTTTATCTGAGAAAAATCTCTCAAATGGTCTTTTTTAGATAGCTGTATAGCCAATAGATATTATTGTTTTGGGGGAAGTACAAAACCGGACTTATAGCCTTCCAGGAAGTAGTAGATAAAACTCTGATATTTTTCATTAAGAAGTTTAATATTATTAGAAGAATATTAAATGGATTAAAATGGACTTAACTGAGGTCATTTGGCAAAGACATAGAAGGCTTTTGAGGAGAAACCCTCCATAAGAGAAAGGAGAACCCAGAGTGATGATCAAGGGTATATATCTATGATGATTAGGATGGGATTGGAGAGCTGTGCATGAATATACATAGACTACAGACCAAATCATGGAATGGCTCAGTACTGAAGGGACTTGGATCTTCACAACAGGCCTAATCCTGAAGGAGAGCCATCTCCACTTGTAGTTGAGGAATTCTTGCGCGGTGGTGACAGCAGTAAGTCAGGCACCTCATGCTCTTAATGGGGACTCTGGGATTTTGGAATCATAATTGTCTTGTAATAAGACAGGAAGAAACAAAAGACATAAAGGCATCCATCTTGGCAAGAAAGAAGTAAAAGTCTCTTTATTCACAGATAACAATCATTTATATAGAAAATCCTATGTACTCTACCAAAGAGCTCCTAGAACTAAGTGGCTTTAGCAAGATTATTGGATACAAGATCAAATACAATTATATTTCAATATACTAACAATGCATCATCAGATATTGAAATAAAAAGCTTTTAAAATAACACAAATTTATTAAATATTTAAGGTTTAATGTGGGAAATGATATAAAAGACCTGTAAATGGAAAACTATAAAATATTGCTGAGAGAAATGCAAGAAGACCAAAATAGATATATTGACTTATAGATTGTAAGACTCAACATGGTTAAATTCTCCTTAAATTAATATTCAGATTTAACACAATCACGATGAAAATACTATCAGGTGTTTTGTTAGTTTGTTTGTTTTGTTTTTTGGTAGAAATGGATAAGCTGACTCTAAAATGTAAATGGAAAGGCAAGGGACCCAGAAAAGCTTAAGCAATTTGCAATAAGAGCACAAACTTGGAGAACTTATACCACCTGACTTCAAGGCATATTTTAAGGTTATAGTAACTAAGACAGTGTGGTATTGGCATCAATGTAGACAAAAAGATCAATGGAACAGAATAGTGTCCAGAAATAGACCTATACATAATGGCCAATTGATTTTGACAAGGGTATAAAGACAAATCAGGATTATAAAGACAGAAAAGGATAATTTTTCAACAAATAATGCTGTAACTATTAGACATTCATCTGCAAACAACAACAATAGCAGCAGCAGCAACAACAATAAGACTGCAAATAAAACCCCTCCAAAACAAAAAACTTCAATCCATAACTTGCATCATACACAAAAATGTTAACTCAAAATGGGTTTTAAATCTAAATGTAAAACTATAAATCAGGGAGAAAAACATAGGAGAAAATCTTTGTGACTATGAGTTAGGCAAAGATTTCTTACATGTAGTATCAAAAGCACTATCCACTAAAAAATAATTAGATGTCATAAAAATTAAGAACTTTTATTCTTTGAGAGACAAGCAAAAGACTGGAAGAAAATATTTGCAAATCATATCTCTGATAAAGGGTTTATATCCAGACTATATAAAGAACTCTAAGATACCAACCATAATAATTTAAAATGGGCAAAAGATTTGAACAGTCCCTTTATCAAAGAAACTATAAAAATGGCAAATAAAAACATGAAAAGTCATTAGTCATTGGGAAAACGCAAATTAAAACCGTAATAAGGTATCACTACACACCTATTAGAATGTCCAAAATTAAAAAGCAGTGACCATACCAGGTGATTGCAAGGACGTGGAACAACTGGAATTCTCGCATAGTGCTGGTGGGAATGTAAGGTGGGAAATCACTTTGGCAAATAGTTTGGCAGTTATTTAAGGAATGTAACATAAACCTACTGTGTGACTCAGACACTTCATAGCAGATATTAACCCAAGAGAAATGAAGACATATGTCCATAAAACACATACATGAATATTTACAACAGCTTTATTTGTAGAAGACCAAACTAGAAACTACACAAATGCCCGTTAGAAAGGTTAATAAGTAAACAAAGTGTGGTATATCCATACGGTGGAATACTACTTATTAGCAAAAAGAGAGATAGAAACATCAATGATGAAAGAGAATCATAGATTGGCTGCCTCCTGCACGCCCCATACTGGGGAATCTAGCTTGCAACCTGGGCATGTGCCCTGATTGGGAATCAAACTGTGACCTCCTGGTTCATAGGTTGATGCTCAGCCACTGAGCCACGCTGGCCGGATGATATGTTTATTATCTTGATTGTGGTGATAGGTTCATGGGTGCATACCTATGTGAAAATTTACCAAATTTTACACTTTAAACAGTTATAGTTAGTTGTGTCAATTATACATCAATAAAGCTGTTTAAAAAAGAGATATTGTAAACAGATAAAAATTAGATACAGTGCTAACCATTGGTTATACCTAGTGAGTCTGTGTTTCTTCAACTGGTGAACCTCCAAACCTTCGGTCTGGCATTTGCTCTCCATGATCTGGTTTCAGGCTAACATTCCTACTGTATCTACCACTGACATCTTGAATTCCAGTCATAGGAGACGCTTTCTTGAACAGTATGAATTCCCTTTCCTCATGTGTTTCATTAGCCAGGAATGGGCTGCCCCCCATCTTCTGGAGCCTTTACATAGAGATGATCCCTCCTTTCTCTGAACTCCCAGAATGCTTTGACCCTTTCTTTACGGCCTTCATCACATACTTCTTTATATTATAGCTTGTAAACACATTCATTACTCTCCTACAAGACTGAAAGATTCTTGAAAGTAGTGCTCCAAGTATGTATTATTTATTTCAGCACCTTAAAGGCATCTTAGAAAATATCTTGTAAAAATTAACTGTATAGATATACAATAAATATGTGTAACTGAGGATTTTTTAAAACACTGGTTTGAGATTGACAATATTTTATTGTGTTTAAAGAATATAAAACTTTCCCTATTTGTGGTGTGTGCAATCTTCATTCACATAAGATTGGGAAAATATTTTCCATATATTTAGGCTGTTTAATCACGTAACCTGTTGTAAATACCTTTTGTTTATGATCTCTGGAGACATTTCTCATTATCTAAGTATCAGAAATTATTGTTTATAGTAAATTTGTAATTGTTTAATGAGTTCTCTTACAATATGTACATCTTGAGCAATGTGTACATTTTGCTCACATCTACAGTAAAAATGGCATAAAGATTCAATAATTATATACAAAGAAATAACAAAAGTTTGTTTCTGGAACATTTCTTTGTGTATTTTGACTGCGTGTTTAAATAATGAAACCCTAGCCCCATATACGAAACAGGCTGATAATGAAACCTAAGAATAATTTTGTTGCAGAGTAAAGTGAACTAGAAACTGGGCCAAGAGGAGAGCTTTATTTCAGGTTCAAGCATCTGACAAAATTGGGAAATTGGATAAGAGGAGTTTAGGAAATTGTACTGGATGAAAATGTTCTGATGTTTTGTATTTGTTCCAACGTAAAAGCATCTCTTTCGCTCACAAGAGAGATGGATACGTAATGGTCTCAAATCTAATGGAAGTGCTAATTTCTAAGGGTATTGTAGTTTTGAAATGGGTTTGTTTGAGGATCCTGGGTCTAATTTCATATTATTAAACTCTGAAATGACAGAAGGGTTCCAAAATAATCCTTGAACAGACTCATGGTGCACCATGACCTTGTTGTGTGCAAAGTTTGAAGGGCTTGTTTGCAATACAAGTCTCCTTCTGTAATAACTGGCTCTGTAGCTCTTGCCTTTCCCAAGAACCAGGTTTCTTCCTGTGCCCAGTGTCAGAACCCAGCCTGGCTCCAGAGTGGCAGCCACTGAAGGTTTCTAAACAGATATTCGGGCAGAGGTGACGAGCTCAGGGTTTGGAGGCAGACCTAATTCCACCACATAGGACAGTGGTTCTCAACCTTCCTCATGCCGCGACCCTTTAATACAGTTCCTCATGTTGTGGTGACCCCCAACCATAAAATTATTTTCGTTGCTACTTCATAACTGTAATTTTGCTACTGTGATGAATCATAATATAAATATCTGATATGCAGGATGTATTTTCATTGTTACAAAAACAATATGTAATTATATATGTGTTTTCCGATGGTCTTAGGCGACCCTTGTGAAAGGGGCGTTCAACCCCCCAAAGGGGTTTCGACCCACAGGTTGAGATCCGCTGACATAGGAGCTCTGAGGCCATGGTCCAGGCATCTAGCCCTCTGAGCCTTAATTTCCTCATTTGCCGCAAGTGTTACCATCAGAGCTAGGTCACTAATATTAATAATAGGAAAGGAGCAAAGGGAGGCCAGACAGTATAAGCATGGTCACCTGAGCAGCTTCACCAGGAAGCTGCAGCTTTATGCTCCACAGGGAACCACTGGCCCATTCCCTGCAAACCACTGGGGGAAGGGGAAGGTGGGCACATGTGCAGTAAAGTTGGGGTGACCTATGGAAGGTGCTGGCCTGTCAGTCTAACCTGGGAACAAAGATCATTGGTTAGGAGGGTGGGCCCCAATGCAAGTCCAGGAAAATTTGGGAATACATAATCCCCAGACAAAGAATTCTCTCTCTCTTGTTCCTTTTGCTCTGCCCCTGCTGCCTTGCACTGGCCCGTGTTCCCTCCATAGCCATGTGGCCCTCCACGCAATGGATGGCAGCTGGGAACAGAAGCTAAGCTGGCCACATGCCGGACTGGACTGGACCTTAATATGGAGCAGAAACTCTGGGCAGTGGCTTTGATCTGAGCCCCGCTGAAGACAAAATGGGACTTTCCCCATGGGGGACAGAGGGAGATGGGACCTTGGGAACACAGGGGTTTAATCTCACAGAATTAAGCCTCATCCATGACACCACATTCTCCCGTGGGCGCCTCAGGAAATTCTTATTCCTGTGGCATCGCAAGAAGCCCACTTCCACCAGCAACAGGTGGGGATGCAGAGGACTCCTCATTGATAACAGAAGGGTACCACGAATGTCAAGAGCTTAGCATGGTACCTGCACAGACTGCAGACAGTCCACGTGTGTGTTATGAGTACTATCAGCAACCGGAAATTATCCTAGTTTTACTTCAAGAAAATAGCCATATTGTGCTAAGAATAATAATAAAAAAATGATACTGTGGATGTGGACACGTTTTTCTTAGAAGCATCTCTACAGGAAATTTGGTGGTTGTGTATCTAGTGTTAAAAGGCCTGCCCCAACTTGCCCCAAAGATACACAATATCAGTGCCTTTAAATAGATACACAAATGGTGTTATGCAACCCCAGATATTCACTCAATTCACTGTGGGCAGGAAGAGGATCTATTTTTAAGTGGAAGAAAGAAGATTGTAACTGGTTAAAAATAGGATTCTCCTCCGTCTTCTCTTTGCCACTTTCACCCTTTATTTTTCCTGTCCACTCCCCTTTTTCCTGTTAGCATCCCTGTTCACTCCCCCCTCTTCTCTCTCTACTTAGAAATGGCACATATTATGAAAGAGAAAATAGTTGACACCATCTGAGGGAAGTCAGTGGTGGGGGTAATGCATTTTTAATCCTGAACACCTGGCCTCCTTTTATTTGGCTGCCAGAATGAGGAGATGTTTTTTATTATTAACAAAAAAAACAAAAAAAAAATCCGCATGCTGGTGCTCACAAATGAGTAAAAAGGTTAATAATTTCAGAATCTGCTGGGTAATCCAGAGAGATAGAACTCTGCAAACACAGCTTTTGCTTTTTCGGTTGAGTTTGACATTATGAAAAGCTACCCCTCTCTTCCCACACTCACAGTGTTTATCCAGGCTTTAAACACCAAGCAGCGAGAGTGTGGCGAGGGAGCTAACATGAATCATGGGTCTGCTGTGCAGAAGGAATGTCACACACATCATCTCATTGAGCTTTCATGACCATCCTGTGGGGAAAGCATCACAGTTCCCACGGTTCATAGGTGGGGCATAAGAGGATGTCCGTGTGCCCCATCAGGGAGGGACTCATTGAAGACAGTTTCCCTAAGCCAGTGGTCGGCAAGCCCCGGCTCGAGAGCCACATGCGGCTCTTTGGCCCCTTGAGTGTGGCTCTTCCACAAAATTCCACGTGCGGGCGCGGGCACGCACGTACAGTGTGATTGAAACTTCGTGGCCCATGCGCAGAAGTCGGTTTTCGTCCTGGGCGAGTCTATTTTGAAGAAGTGGCGTTAGAAGAAGTGGGGGGTGTTGGTCGGTGGGGCGACAGGAGACCCCGGCGCAGGCGGGCCCCGGGATACGCAGCGCGGGGGAGGCGCGCTCCATTCATGCACGAGTTGAGTGAGCCCGTCAGTCAGCAGCCTCATTGTGCAGTGGTTAGTGCTAGTCGCGTTGGCAAATCGCGCGGGGTGACAAAAGTACCTACTCGAGGCATAAAGTTACCTGTATTTTTCCAACCAGCTGCAAATCCTACAGGTATTTTTGTCATCAATTAAGAATTGTAATTCTTTTGTGTTGGTGGCTTTATTATTATAAAATGAAACATTTTTTTTGGTGCCCTGTTTGACATGGCTACAAAGAAGAAGCAAAGAAAAACGGAAGACGAAACCGCGAGTATAAGTTGAATTTAAAGTTGAATGTACCTACCTATATAGTTTAAATTTAAAAAATTTGGCTCTCAAAAGAAATTTCAATCATTGTACTGTTGATATTTGGTTCTGTTGACTAATGAGTTTGCCGACCACTGCCCTAAGCAGTAGCGACCCCTTGCAGGATTTAGCCATCTTCTCCAGCTGACTCCTCATCCCTGGTGGTGGCCTCATTCTGCAATACCTTGATGCAGGGGCCTTTTTGCCCACCATGCGAGCCAGTCATGGCAAGATGGGGCTCCAAATTCCAACCACCCTCTGTGGCCAGCCAATTCTTGGGTCAAGTGCAGAATCTATCTTTCTACGAAAGGAGGATGCAGAACTGCTGTCCTCTCCCCCAGCAGCACAGCACAACGTCCATCTGCCCACATCTCCTTCCTTGGACCTGATTACATAGAGCAGTGGTTCTCAGCCTTCCTAATGCCGTGACCCTTTAATACAGTTCTTCATGTTGTGGTGCCCCCCAATTTCATTGTTACAAATTGAACATAAAGCATAGTGATTAGTCACAAAAACAATATGTAATTATATATGTGTTTCCCGATGGTCTTAGGTGACCCCTGTGAAAGGGTCGTTCGGCCGCCAAAGGGTCGTGACCCAAAGGTTGAGAACTGCTGGCATAGAGGCAGGTCTTCGAGTATTTAAAAAATTTTGTTAATTGATTTTAGAGAGGGAAGAAGAGAGAGAGAGAGAGAGAGAGAGAGAGAGAGAGAGAGAGAGAGAGAGAGATGAGAGAGATATATTGATCAGTTGTCTCCCCTATGGGCCCCAATTGGGGATTGAACCCACCACCTAGGTATATTCCCTGACCAAGAATCAAGCCGGTGACCTTCTGGTGCCTGGAATGATGCTTCAACACTGGGCAGGGCTGTGAGTCTCTTTATATTGGCTGGGATGGTGGAAGTTGGGGTGGCATGATATTGGGTAGTAAGCCTAGTTCTCTGGACTGTTACCTCCCAGTAAATTCTGCAGGGCAGCAGTGGGGGTACTTGTGGTTTTGGTCTTCAGTTACAATTCTGAGACAACAAGAGCATTCTTTACACATAGATTATAAAATATAATCCTTGAGGGGTGGGGGGTGGTAGGAGAGGGTAAAGGGAGGAAAAATGGTGATGGAAGGAGACTTGGCTTGGGGTGGTGAATACATAATACAATATACAGATGGTGTATTATATAATTGTACCTCCAAAACCTACATAATTTTATTAATGTCATCCCAATAAATTAAAAAAGAAAAAATTAATCCTTATAACAACTCTATGAGGAGGGTTCAGTTTTGATCCCAGTGTAGTGTAGTGACTATAAACAACCGTGGGCTTGGTTTGAATCACAGCTCTTATACTGTTAGTGTGAAGTTCAAACAACTTATCCGTGTGATTTTTCATCTCCCCATGCCTCAGTTTCCTCTCTGAGTGATAGGAACAGTAATAGTACCTAACTTACACTGCTGTGAAAAGCAAATGAGATAGACTACGTGATAGTCATGCTCTGTTAGTGTTCACTATTGTGTTTTTCATTTTCCAGATGAGGAAACGAACACCCTGATGGGTGAGATAACTTCCCAATGTCACAGCTAAACAGTGCTTCCAACACCCAGGTTCGGAGCCATTCCCCCCCGGCAGTGCTTCTGAGCCCTGGCCCATAAGGAAGATGATGTTCCTCAGATGACTTTTGGGAGAATGAATGAGACAGTTTGAAGCTTGAGGTGTTTGGCCTGGGGGGCTCTGGCCACCCCAAGTTCCTCCTGCTCAACTGGTATACTCTGCTGAAGTGAAACAGAGAATGGAGCTGCCTGGCCAGGCCAAGGTTGCCAGGTAGGTCTTCCTGGAGAAAATGATGTCTTAGGTGTAGCTTGAAGGGTTAGTAAAGTTTAGTAACGAAGGGAGGGGGGAAGTAATGAGTGAGAGGGACTGCTTCATTTTGTCTTGAAAAATGGAGATCACAATGATATCTACTTCACAGGACACTTAAAAATGAAACGATTGAATGTAGATGACAAAGGCTTTGTAAAACGTGGCATTCATTTTAGCTGTTACTATTCTTAAGGAAAATATTTGAAATCCTAGGAGTGATCTGGTCATAGTGGTTACATAGATGGACCACTTCTACCACACATTCACTTGGGGAAAGTTACAGCTTAAGTGGGGCATTCTTTCTCTCCTTCGTTCCTTCTTCAAATAAAAACAGGCATTAGCCTTCTCCAAGGTTTGTTATGAGGCTTAACATATTTTTATCAAGTAACTAAAGCAAGTAGGAATAATATCAAGAACCCTATAATCCCAAACCAGTTCTATCTCTGACATTCATACTAGCTTGTCCTTATCTGAGGAGATGGCATGCCAGGCTGTCCCTCTGACATGGCCCCCAGGGCTTCTTTGGCGAGGATTTGTTCCATGGACAAGACATCCAGGCGCGAAGTGGACCCAGAAATAAAGCTTTGGTCACTGGAGGGGAGAGGTTTGGGGCTGTCAGTGAGGTTGTCTCCTGCCAGGGCCTGACATCTGAGTCCTGTGGAGAGGGGGATGGGGACTTGGTGGGTAAAAGTTGAAAGGGCCATTGCACTGACAGTGTTTTCCACCTATGAGGCCTTTCTCTCTAAGAGCGGGTAAGCCAGGAAGGGAAGAGAGACATTCTTCCCAAGTGGGCAGCACAGCGCTAACAGCCTGGTCATCCTGACATCAGCGGTGGCAGGAGATGGCAGGGCCTTCTGGGCACGGTGAACAATGCAAGGACGGAGGCGATGGAAAAAGAGACGGTAGCAGGTGTCACGTAAATGGCAGCTAGACTTCTCTGTCAGCATACCAAATATGTTCAGAGGAAGCGTGATTAGAAGCAAAAAGCAGGAAACATGGGTTACACAGAGAACAAGTCAAAAATAGCTAAATATTGGAAAGTGCCATTTCATTTCTGCTTCCTTGAACTACTTTACTTTGAGATCCAGGATGAGCTCTGTAGACTAATTTATCTCAAAGTATTACCTATTTTAAGAAGCGTTTTTTTTTTCTTCTAGAGAATTCATTTAAAATTTTTTCAACTTTGACATTTTCTTTCCTGAGTTTACTGTAAAATTCAAGTCAAGTAACTTGCATAAATGCATCAATATTTTAAAAGCTACCAATCATACATATGAAAAAAAGGCTTACAATCTTCAATAATCTTTAATGTAACACACATTCATTACATATGAGCCCTCAAAGGAGAAACTTGTGTTGTCCAGAATCCTAAGTGCTACACAATGGTGGCTTTGGGATAGTTAAATACCACACGTTTGCTTTGTAAACCATCATCAAATGACTTTAGCAGACTAACCCTGAAAGTCATTACAACTGTTTTGTCTTTAACAATCTGGACCAAGCAAAAGGAGACATTTTTTTTTTCTGATGTGACATTCTCATGGTCATAGGTTTAATGAGATTTCCTCTTTGAAATTTGACTCTGATGTTTCAATGCTCATCAATTCTTAGAGAAGCTGACTCATTCTTCACAGCTAAACTCAAATGTCACCTCTGCTGTGAACTAGTCCCCATCACATTAAGCAGAATTAATTGCTCCCATGGAATTTGGTACTTGCCTCTGTTGTGGCATCATTAGTACACATGTCTTAGGTATTCTTGTGCTTGTTTACCCAAAAAACTATGAGCTCCTTGGGGGTAGGGATGGTTTTTAGCACAGGAGGCACTTAATAGATAATTGTGGAATTAAATAGGGCATTTATCATCATAGGTAACGTGTGAAATTTAGATAAATTTGTGCACTTGTACAAACAAATTCAGAAAAAGATGTGCAAGGGATGTTGCTATCTACTGTATCCATAAAACTAATTTTTTTTTATTTTAGAAAGTTGTTATCTTAAAATCTCCTTAACTGAAGAGATTCAAGAAAGGTCAACAAGAGTTCTAGGTGAATGACTGAGTTAATAAATGAATGGAGATTTTTCTGTTATTTAGTATGTGCTTGATTTATACCCATATTTAAAGCTAGAACCAGGGGCCTTCCTCTGAGTGTTTCATATTGAGTGTTTCTGTCTACTAGGTTCTGTATTAGGATATTTCCATCACTTTCATGATTTTACAACAGGTACAACAACCCTGGGTCCTATCAGCTTCTTTTGTCAAATGGGGAAACTGAGTTTTGGCGGTTCCGTAATGTGAATATAATCATTCCATCTAGTAAGTGGCTGAACCAGAAGTAGAACACAAGTCTGAAATTTTTTTTAGAGTATGTCTGTATGTGTTAAGAAGAAGAAAGAATTGAATAGTTATCAAGATAATTCAGGGCAGCCCTCACCCTATAGCTTCCATTTCTCCCCTTAAATAAATATCTAAGAAAAGGTTCTCGGAGGAGGGGCTGGAAGTGGGCAATAGTGTGGAGGTAAAGCAAGTGACCTCGGAGCCAGAAACCTGGGTCTGGCTGTGTCACATTCCAGTGTAACCTCCTTGAGCCTCCGTTTCTTTAACTGTAAAATGTAAAAGTAGATGGAAGGGAATAATCACTATTAGATCTTACAGGATGTTGTGAGAATGAAATGAGAGAATGCTCTAAGCACTTAGCTGAGCACTTGGCACACACTGATGCTCAATACATTCTTATCATAATTATCCACATGCTCTAGGTTTATTGCCCAAAGTCAACAGATAATTGCTCACTTTTCTACTTTCTTAATGTTTAGTAGATGAAATCTTAGAGAGAATTCCACTGAATGACCTTTTCCAGATCGTCCGGTTTGGAATTATTTGATAGGAGTTTGATTCCTGCTTCTGTTTTGTGATCTTGGTGAGATATGTTACTCAGTTTCTCTGACGTCTGTTTTCTTACCTGTAAAATGGCAAACAAAACCACACATATCTTGCCAGGCTTACTTGAAAAGTGCTAAGATAAGGAGCACCTGACTAGTATAAGAAGAGTCAGGAGAGCCTTGTTGAAGGGAGTGAGGTCCAAGTGGACATCTAAAAGAAAAGGGCCTTTTAAACTCTGATAAACACTTACATGTCATAAATAATTACACTTTCATTTTAATAACATTAGTACACATAACTGACATTTAAACTTAGGCTACATTTCCCATTCTACTGGTTTCTCTTTCTCTTTTAAAGTTTATTTTTATTTTTATTTTACTTTTTGTTACTCCTCACCCAAGGATATTTTTCCTTTTTTTTTTTTTTTGAGAGAGAGAGAGAGAGAGAGAGAGAGAGAGAGAGAGAGAGAGAGAGAGGAAGGGAAGGGGAGAGACACTGAGAGAGAAACATCGATGTGAGAGAGACACATCTATTGGTTGCCTCCCTCACATGGCCAAACAGGGCCGGGGATTGAGCCTGCAACCAAGGTACATGCCCTTGACTGGAATTGAAGCCAGGACCCTCCAGTCTGTGGGCCCACACTCCATCCACTGAGCCAAAGCAGCTAGGGCTAGTTTCACTTTCTGATGTCACCTTTGAATTTCAAGATTTTAAGGAGACAAATTCTGTGATTTTTATTTTTTTGAGAGGGGGACTATAATTATCTAGTTCTAGTAGAACTTCAGAATAACTTACCTATTTGACTTTTTGTTTCATCAGCTGTGTAATGTGAGATGAACATAGACTATGTAACTCTTTCTAGCTTTTATATTGAACTAGGAGCCCGGTGCACGAAATTCGTGCACTGGGTGTGTGTGGGGAGGGGAGTGTCCCTCAGCCCAGCCTGCCCCCTCTCACATACTGGGAGCCCTCAGGCGTTGACCCCCATCACCCTCCAATCGCAGGATCGGCCCCTTGCCCAGGCCTGATGCCTCTGGCTGAGGCGTCCGGCCCGGGCAACGGGGACCCGCAGCGGCAGCGGCCCCGCGATCGTGGACTTCGCTTTAGGCCCAGGCAAGGGACCCCTAGCTCCCGGGACTGCCAGCTTCGACTGTGCCCAGCTCCCATCGCTGGCTCCACCCCTACTTCCTGCTATCACTGGCCAGGGCGGAAAAGGCACCTGATTCTCCAATCATGGCTGGGGGGCAGGGCAAAGGCGGCCCCAGGGCCGCCTTTGCCCTGCCCCCCAGCTCTTAGCTCCCCCCTGGGTTTCCGATCACTGTCAGTGGCAGGGGGCTTCTTCTTGCTTTCCCTTTCGCCTCCCTGCATTGTGCCTACATATGCAAATTAACCGCCATCTTGTTGGCAGTTAACTGCCAATCTTAGTTGGCAGTTAACTGCCAATCATAGTTGGCAGTTAATTTGCATATAGCCCTGATTAGCCAATGAAAAGGGTATCGTCGTACGCCAATTACCATTTTTCTCTTTTATTAGATAGGATGGGATAGATTCATGAGCTCCTGTGTGTGTGGTGGGTGGGGGGGGGGAGGGAAAGAGAGAGAGAGAGAGAGAGAGAGAGAGAGAGAGAGAGAGAGAGAGAGAACAAATGTATACATTTTGGATTTGATCCTGAATTATTACTTGGGTATAAATAAGATGCCAAAAGGCACATTAACGTTTCCAGGTCACTAGGGTTTTCATTACAATGCTGGACTATAAATACTTCCCTAGTGGTGGCATGAAAACGATGTACTATTTCCCCCTATTATTCCCCCCCCGCCCCCCCCCCCCCCCCCCCCAGAACTGCAGGGTTAGCATATCAGAGAATGACATTGACTTGCAATTGTCTGGCTCGTTGTGTGCTGGCATTGTTCATAAGGTCAAATTTTGGATTAACATTTTTTGATGAAACACAATTACCAAGGGTGTCTATGTGAGCATTTTATTTCTTAGGGAAAATTATTTTATATGGAGTTTTACTTAGTGCAACACATAAAAATTCTTAGCACAGAATATTCAACACAGTGTAAGAATTTATTCCCCTCGAGTTTAAATGTCATGGTGTTTGGTAGAAAATAGGAAATAGATCATTTTGCAAATGATCTTGCCAGAGCTTCTCTGTTATGGTCTCATATATAATGGTGCTATCTACATAGAAAAGGATAATCGAGCGATTTCCAGATGAATACAAACAGCAGAGCCAGCACAAAAGATAACTCAGAAAACCTTTATTTTGTTCAATTGCTTTTTAGAGTAAGATTATTATCTGCCCAAAGGATATAGAGAATTATCTCTCCTCTTTCCAACTGATTTTGTTGGAACTATTCTGGGAGATTTACTGAGCAGACCACGTCGGAATGAAGTAGATTTGTTAGAATAATAAAATCTGCCACATGGCTGATCTTATCAAATTTTTACTAGACTGTAAGCTGCTTGAGGGCACAAACTGTATTGTATTTATATTTGAATTTCTCTGGTGTCTTGAAGGTGGTAGCCATCCTCTAAATAGTTGTTGAATTTATTTAAATTCAGATTATTATCTAAATCATTTCTGGGCTTCCTAAGCATCAGACAATGTTTGAAAAACTTATTTCTTGATGATGCTATCTTTTTTTAATACACGTGGCTTAGTTTCCCATGGGGACCCATGTTTGTTGTAGAAACATTGGGCATATATTTGTGATAGGAAATGAGGGATTGTGACAGGGAAAGCCGAAGCAAAAATTGTGTAACATTTGGTAAATATGAGTAAAATGAACGCAGAACTGTCTGACCTACCAGAATTAATAGAGTTTTTGAAAACTGTTTTCATGGCTATCATACATTATACAGTTTGTCTTACTTTTATCTTTTGACAGTTTTATTATTTAGTAAGCCTAAAACTCAGGTAATGAGACGTTGTGTGTGTGTGTGTGTGTGTGTGTGTGTGTGTGTGTGTGTGTAAACAAGAGATAAATGAAATTTCACCCCAATGAGTCCTGCTTAGAATAAGGATAATGGCTATTAATTGAAAGCTTAATATGTGTCAGACAATCTTTAAATGCGACAACATAGTTAACGTCTACAACAACCCTATGAATTAACTGTTATTTCTATTTTTTTAAGATTAATAAACTGATGTGCAGAAATGTTTAATAACTAGCTCAAGCTCACATAGTAAGTGGCAGAGCTGAGAGTCAAACCCCAAAGTCTTTGACTAGTAAATTGGTATTCTTTCCACGTATGGGGCCTGACATCAGAGACACTTTTGCATGGTGATTCTTAACAGTGTCAAAACATCTTTTTCTTTTGGGACATCGCTTGTTTGTAATTATTACCTGTAGAGCCTTTCTTTGAGCCTTGAGGACAGATTAAGGTTTTGTTCAGAGCAAGCCAATAGTCAAATCTCAGCTTCCAGTACTGGCGACATTTCCTGGGAAGTCAGTAACTGGACAAAAGGGAGTCATTCTGAATAAAAGAAAAAAAGTGAAATGAGAGGGCACTGAATGCCTTGCCTTTTAAACATGCAACTAACTAAGCAATTTGGATTCTGAGTAGAAAGAAACAAATGAAAATGCTGTCTCACTTTTCCACCTGTGTTGAGTTCACATTCTAGAATCTACCCACAGGCGGTAACGAACAAGCACTGTGGGAGAGCTGCGGGAGGGAGGGGTTGAGAAGGACCCTGTGTTTTCTCAGTTGGCACGGGCACCAAGGTGGTATTTTGACTGCGGTGGAGAATGGTGACATCAGGGAAGCATTAGCTAGTTTCTAGTTAACCTTTTTCTCTATGCGCACAGGAAACTTATAAGATCAAATGTTAAAACTAAAACATAATTTACCTGCCTGACTTTTTGTTTCAAGTGCTGTTACACGCAAAGCAGGCAAAAGAGCAGACGAGGAAATCTGGGTCCACAGAGACAGACAGGTAAACGCCTATCTTGCTTTGTTGCCTGTACCATGTGCCAGGGACAGTGGTGAACCAAAGCAGCATGGCCCTTGCCCTCATGGAGCTTATCGTCCAGACTTAAAAAGACCTAGTACCATTCTCTCATATAACCATGTGAGCACCTTTAAAGAAGAGACATACAATCAAGGAAAACTCAGCAACTCAGAGAAAGAAAAATTGCCTCCAAAGGGCCCCTGAATGCAGCCCAAGGTTGGGAGTGTTCAGAGGGACTGTGGGAACACAAGATCATGGGGAGGAACAATAAGGGCTCCAGTGTAGTTTTCAACGAAAAGTAATGACATTGGTGGTGGGGTGTAGGGGGCGGGGGGTTGGGGCTATGCCAGTTATTAAACAATAAAGAATGCCTGGGCATTAAAAGCTCTGACTGGCATGGCACCACAGTGGTTGAATGCAAACTGCCTTTGATTCATTGGTAACGTGAGGGAGGTGTTTATGAGCCCTAGCAGCCAATCACATCCCCTTTCTGTGGAGAGGTTTTCAGAATAATTAAAAAAAATTATTTTATTGAGGCAAAATTAACATAAGATTAGCCATTTAAAAGTGAACATTTCAGTGGCATTTAGCATATTCACAATGTTGTACAACCGTCACCTATATTTAGTTCCATAACTTTCTCATCACCCCCAAAGGGAACCCCATACCTACTAAGTAAGTTATTCTCATTCTCCCTCTCCCCTGCCTGTGGTAACTACCAATCTTTGTTCTGTCTTTATGGATTTACCTGTTCTGGATATGTATTAAACATGGAATCATATAATATACTAGAAGCCCGGTGCACAAAAATTTGTGCACTCCAGGGGGAGGGGGGGGGTTCCTCAGCCCGGCCTGTGCCCTCTCGCAGTCTGGGACCCCTTGGGAGATAATGACCTGCTGGCTTAGGCCTGCTCCCGGGTGGCAGAGGGCAGGCCCAATCCCTAGGTGCAGCCCCTGGTCGGACTCAGAGCAGGGCTGATTGGGAGGTTGCGATGTCACCCTCAGTCACGCTCAGGGTAGGGCCGATTGGGGGGTTGGGGCACTGCCCCCTGTCAGACTCAAGGCAGGGTCGATGGGGAGGTTGCTGCGCCACCCCCTGTCACACACAGAGCAGGGCCAATCAGGGGGTTGGGGCACTGCCCCCTGTCACTCACAGAGCAGGGCCCATCAGGGGGGTTGGAGCTCCGTACCCTGTCATGCACAGAGCAGGGTTGATCAGGGGATTGGGGAGCTCCCCACTGTCACGCACAGAGTAGGGCCGATAGGGGAGTTGGGGCACTGCCCCCTGTCACTCAGGGCAGGGCCGATGGGGAGGTTATGGCTCTACCCCGTCACACACAGAGCAGGGCCCGTGGGGGGTGGAGGGTTGGGGCGCCACACCCTGTCACACACAGAGCTGCAGGGCGATCAGGGGGTTGGGGAGCTCCCCCCTATCAAGCACAGAGCAGGGCTGATCAGGGGCTTGGGGCGCCTTCCCCTGTCATGAACAAAGCAGGGCAGATAGGGAGGTTGCGGCCCTGCCCCCTGTCACACACAGAGCCACAGGGCGATCAGGGGGTTTGGGCGCTGCCCCCTGTCATGCTCATCCCAGTGCTGGGAGGCCTCGTGGCTTCACTGATCCCGGTGCTGGGAGGCATATTACCCTTTTACTATATAGGATAGAGGCCTGGTGCATGGGTGGGGACCGGCTGGTTTGCCCTGAAGGGTGTCCTGGATCAGGGTGGGGGTCCCCACTGGGGTGCCTGGCCAGCCTGGGTGAGGGGATGATGGCTATTTGCAGCTGGTCACACACCCTTCAGGGTGGGGATCCCCACTGGGGTGCCTGGCCAGTCTGGGTTAGGGGCTGAGGGCTGTTTTCAGGCTGGTGGGTGACTGAAGCTCCCAACCGCTCCTTTTTTCTTTTCTTTTTTTATTCTGGGCCAGCTTTAGCTCTGAGGCTTGGCTCCAGCTCTTAGGCCTCCACTGCTGAAAGCAGGTTTCTGGTTTGTTTGGGTTCTATAATCGAAACACTGTTTCAACTTCAGCTCTGAGATCCCAGCTGGCTGAAAGCAGTTTTCTGGGGTTTTGTTTAGCTTCTATATTTGTAACAATGTTTTAAACTGCAAGCTCAGAGGCCGGTAAGGCAGGCGGGGAACGTTGGAGTCCTCCGTCACTGAAGCAAGCAAGGCTCATGTTCGCTTCAAGCTGCCTGGCTGCCGGCCGCCATCTTGGCTGGCAGTTAATTTGCATATCGCCCTGATTAGCCAATGGGAAGGGTAGCGGATGTACGGCTAATTATCATGTTTCTCTTTTATTAGATAGTGTGGGAAACTGATATAGGGTTAAGCCTCGGACTGACCTGTTGGCAAAGTCACAAACAAGTCCCAGCTTAGAGGGCACAGTCCTCTTAGCATAATTAGGCTTGACCTTATAACACTCCCTAGATCTTATCTGGGAAGCTAATGGGCTGAGGAAGTGCAGGAAGTGTAACTATGGTCAAAACAAGTGAAACTCACAAGAACTGTGTAACTATGGTAACCACTACCTTGTTTACCTCTCACTATAAAAAGCTTGGTGAGGCCTGAGCACAGTGGAAGTCCTTCCTCTTGAGTTGGACTTGCTCGCCTGGTCCCCCAATATTTCCAAATTATCTCGTGTCTTTTCTCTTTCATTTGTGTGCGGCTCCTCTTCCATACCCGAACCCTGAACCACGCAGGACATGGAGGGAAACACTTACGAAAAGATAGGATAATCTTTTGTGTCTGGCTCTTTCCTTTAGAATGTTTCTGAGGTTCATCATGTAATAGCACATATTAGTACTTCATTTGTGTTTATGGCTGAGTAATATTCCATTATACATATACTAGGGGCCCGGTGCACGAAATTCGTGCACTGGGTGTGGGGCGGGGGGGAGTGTCCCTCAGCCCAGCCTGCCCCCTCTCACATACTGGGAGCCCTCAGGCATTGACCCCCATCACCCTCCAATCACAGGATCGGCCCCTTGCCCAGGCCTGACGCCTCTGGCTGAGGCGTCCGGCCCGGGCAGCGGGGACCCGCAACTGCAGCGGCCCCGCGATCGTGGGCTTCGCTTTAGGCCCAGGCAAGGGACCCCTAGCTCCTGGGACTGCCAGCTTCGACTGTGCCCAGCTCCCATCGCTGGCTCCACCCCTACTTCCTGCTATCACTGGCCAGGGCGGAAAAGGCACCTGATTCTCCAATCATGGCTGGGGGGCAGGGCAAAGGCGGCCCCAGGGCCGCCTTTGCCCTGCCCCCCAGCTCTTAGCTCCCCCCTGGGTTTCCGATCACTGTCAGTGGCAGGGGGCTTCTTCTTGCTTTCCCTTTCGCCTCCCTGCATTGTGCCTACATATGCAAATTAACCGCCATCTTGTTGGCAGTTAACTGCCAATCTTAGTTGGCAGTTAATTTGCATATAGCCCTGATTAGCCAATGAAAAGGGTATCGTCGTACGCCAATTACCATTTTTCTCTTTTATTAGTGTTGATACCACATTTTGTTTATCATTCATCCATTAATAGACATTTGGGTTGTTTTACCTTTTAACTATTATAATAGTGCTTTGATAAACATGTGTTGTCTTAGTCCATTTGAGCTGCTGTAACAAAATACCACAGACTGAGTATCTTATAAACAACAGAAATTCATTCCTCTCAGTTTTGGAGGCTGGAAGTTTGAGGTCAGGGTGCCAGCACCATTGGGTGAAGGTCCTTTTTTGAGTCATAGACTGCTTGTATTCTCAAATGGTGGAAGGGGCTAGGGAGCTCTGTGAAATCTCTGTTATAAAAACATTAAGACCACCCTCATGACCTAATCACCTCCTAAAGGCTCCACCTTTTAATATCGTCACACTGGGTGTTAGGATTCCAACAGGTGATTTTGGATGAACACAAGCATTCAGACCACACCATGATTGTACCTATACTTGTTTAAACATATGTTTTCAATTCTTTTGAGTATATAGCTACAAGTAGAGTTACTGGGAATAGAATTATCATATGATAATTTTATGTTTAACTTTTTGAGGAATCACCAAACTGTTTTCTACAGCACGTTCCCACCAGCAGTGTGCTAGGATTCCAATTTCTCCTCATCCTTGCCAACATTTATTTTCCTTTTTTTTTTTTTTTTAATCATAGTCATCCTAATAGGTGTGAAATGGTACCTCATTGTGGTTTTGACTTACATTTCCCTAATAATAAGCATCTTTTCATGAGCTTGTTGGCCATCTGTATATCTTCTTTGGAGAAATGAGAAATGTATATTCATGTCTTTTGTCTATTTTTAAAATGGGTTGTTTGTATTTTTGTTGTTGCTGAGTTGGCATACTAATTTTTGAGCCATGTAGTTCAGCTGTGTCATGACGCATATCTAACACCCACAGCAGTCCTCAGGGTGGGGTGTGGGCAGGCAGAGAACAAAGAGCACAGGAGAGATGAAACTTGGGGTGTGACTAAAAGGGTGCTAAAACACAGCTTTATCTTCCTCAGTAACTTAGATATCGAGACTTATCTTCTGTAATAACTAAGAAGAGGAAGTGATAGCTTTGACATGGTACTTTGATGGAATGCATTTCTAGAAATTGGAGCTCAATTTCATTCGCACTGCCATTGTCTAGTGCAATAATAAAGAGGTATCATTTTTTAGTGCACTTCATACACATTATCTTACTTAAACTTAATAGCCATGTCAGGTTCTGGCTATTATCCTAATTTTTTTTTTTTTTTATTTTTTTTTTTTTTTAATTAAATCTTTATTGTTCAGATTATTACATTTGTTCCTCTTTTTTTTCCCCCCCCATAACTCCCCTCCTCCCAGTTCCCGCCCCACCCTCCGCCCTCACTCCCCACCCACTGTCCTCATCCATAGGTGCACGATTTTTGTCCAGTCTCTTCCCACATCTCCCACACCCCTTTCCCCCCTAAGAATAGTCAGTCCATTCCCTTTCTATGTCCCTGATTCTATTATAATCAACAGTTCATTCTGTTCATCAGATTATTAATTCACTTGATTCTTAGATTCACTTGTTGATAGATGCATATTTGTTGTTCATAATGTGTATCTTTACCTTTTTCTTCCTCTTCCTCTTCTTAAAGGATACCTTTCAGCATTTCATATAATCCTGGTTTGGTGGTGATGAACTCCTTTAGCTTTTCCTTATCTGTGAAGCTCTTTATCTGACCTTCAATTCTGAATGATAGCTTTGCTGGGTAAAGTAATCTAGGTTGTAGGTTCTTGGTATTCATCACTTTGAATATTTCTTGCCACTCCCTTCTGGCCTGTAAAGTTTCTGTTGAGAAATCAGCTGACAGTCGTATGGGTATTCCCTTGTAGGTAACTCGGTTTCTTTCTCTTGCTGCTTTTAAGATTCTCTCTTTATCTTTTGCTCTTGGCATTTTAATTATGATGTGTCTTGGTGTGGTCCTCTTTGGATTCCTTTTGTTTGGGGTTCTCCGCGCTTCTTGGACCTGTAAGTCCATTTCTTTCACCAGGTGGGGGAAGTTTTCTGTCATTATTTCTTCAAATAGGTTTTCAATATCTTGTTCTCTCTCATCTTCTGGCACCCCTATAATTCTGATGTTGGTACGCTTGAAGCTGTCCCAGAGGCTCCTTACACTATCCTCGCATTTTTGGATTCTTTTTTCATTTTGCTTTTCCGGTTGGATGTTTTTTGCTTCCTCGCATTTCAAATCATTGACTTGATTCTTGCGCTCCTCTGGTCTGCTGTCGGGCGTCTGTATAATATTCGTTATTTCAGTCCGTGTATGCTTAATTTCTCGTTGGTTCCCCAATATAAGATCGAGGGTCTTATTAGTTTTCGTGTAGATCTCATTAAGTTTATCGACAGCTTCTAAACAGTTCTTGAGGGACCTTAAAAGTGTGGTTCTGAACTCTATTTCTTCCATTGACAATTTTGTCCTGTTTCTTTGTCTCCGCATTTTGTTATGCTTCCTTGGTGTACCCCCTAGTGGTCTTTGTTCGAAGTCTTATAGTTAAATCTTGATTGTTGTAGCTAATTCCAGGGAGGGTTTGACCTCCAGGCCAAGTGGCTATGAGAATCAGCTGTGTCAGCAGTGAGAGAACTTCTGTCCTCTAGGGAGGTGCTAATCTAGCCTTTGCCTGAGGCTATCCGGCAAATGCCTTTGCCTGAGGCTATCCGGCAAATGCCTCCGTGCAGGGCTTGGGCGGGGCGGGTCGCACAGGATCAACAGGGTGGGCCGGAGAGAGCAGTTATGGCGGCTCTCAGTCCTGTCCCCAGGGGCTCTGCCTCTCTGAGTCCCAGCACCCGCTGCAAAGCTCGGAGAGAAAGCTGCACTCGCTCTGACCGAAGCCAGACAGTCCCGCTTCTCCCGTTTGAGTCTGGGTCCCTAAAGACTCGCCCGGATCTGGTGCTCAGAGTCTGCGACTCCCTCCCGATTGAAAACAACAACCGCGCCCTCCGCCGCCAGCCCGCTCCGCGCACTCCGCACCTCAGAATTTGACTTCACCACTGCGCCTCCTCTGAGTGTCCGTGTGCGTTTCTCTTTCCTCCTAGTTGTAGGACTTCCACTCAGCCAGCGTTTCTGTGGTTCTGGGTGATGTCCGTTCCGTGTTTTAGTTTCACTTTTGAAGTAGTTGTTCAAAGCAGCAAACTCCGGCGTTAACCTATGCCGCCATCTTGGTTCTCTCCTCCGGTGAAGAAGCCTATTATCCTAATTTTAGATATCAGAAGAATTGAAGCTTGGAGAGATTGACTAACTGGTTTAAGATTGCAATGAGAAGGAGACTAAATGAGTGTGGGGGGGGGATTCTATCCTGAGAGATTTATGCCCTTTTCCTATTATTCCATGGGTGGCTCATCCCTTGTTTGTATTATTGTTCTAAGTTTTCTCCCTTTCTTCAGTATTACTTTCATACTGCTGACCTTGGTGGTTTTGTAAAAGTAAATCTTACCATGCTGCATCCTTGCTTAAAGTCTTTTTTATGACTTGTCATCCTTCAAGATCTCCTGCCTTCCCTTTCAAGTTATCATCATTTGCTTTCCTCATTTGTACCCTACCTTACAGTCATGTCAAACTACTCACAATTTTTGGAATCTGTCAAGCTATTTCATAACCTTGTGCTCAAAACATAGAATTCCTTCTGCCTGGAATACATTAAAGACTCCCCTCCCCTTTCCCATCTCACATTATGAACTTTTCCTCATGGCATAAAGTGCACAAATACTGGCAAATGGGTAGCTCTGGGAAGAGAGGAACTTGTCCTTATTTACATACCTCACCTGGACTATCTGGAATATCCCAAGAAACTCAACCTAAAAGCTAGTAAGACAGCTTGGTAGCCAGATACAAGATTTAAAAAATCAATAGATCTCTAGCTGTAGTGGATTAGAAAATCTTATGGAAATATGAACCTAATTCACTCTAGCATAAAAAAACTATAAAATACCTTGAAACAAACAATAAAAATATGTAAATCCATATTTTAAAAGATTTTTCTGTTATTGAAGGATAGAAAAACAATGCCTAAATCCATGAGAATATGCTCCATGTTTCTTGTACAGAAAATTTAAGGTGGTGGTATGAACCTGAGGTCTGCCTTTCTGAGTGTGAATGCCATCTCTACCAGCTCCTTCCTGTGTCTTCTCAGGAAAGTTGCTTCATCACTCTAAAGCTTAACTTCTTTGTTAGTAAAATGAGAATAATTGTAGTAGTTGCCTTGTGTATCAGTGATGAGAATGAAACAAAATGATCTGTTTAGAACACTCAGCCCAGTGTAGGCATATAGTATATACTTACCTATTACACAAAAGATGACAATTATCTTTAAGAAAATCTGGGCATTGAATGCAATTATAATGGAGCATTCATTTCTGCATATGATTTGTAATTTTATTAAGAGCTCATCTTTAGAAGGTATTGTGTTTTCGTTTTATGTTTTTGGAGTCATGGGTCTTCTAAGTTTTGGATATCTCTTAACAAAAGTGTTTTGGCTCTTTCTCCTCTCCTCTCCTCTCCTCTCCTCTCCTCTCCTCTCCTCTCCTCTCCTCTCCTCTCCTCTCCTCTCCTCTCCTCTCCTCTCCTCTCCTCTCCTCTCCCCTCCCCTCCCCTCCCCTCCCCTCCCCTCCCCTCCCCTCCCCTCCCCTCCCCTCCCCTCCCCTCCCCTCCCCTCCCCTCCCCTCCTCTCCCCTCCCCTCCCCTCCCCTCCCCTCCTCTCCTCTCCTCTCCTCTCCTCTCCTCTCCTCTCCTCTCCTCTCCTCTCCTCTCCTCTCCTCTCCTCTCCTCTCCTCTCCTCTCCTCTCTCCTTTATTCCTTCTTCTTTTTTTATTGCTTTTTTTCTTCCTTCTTTCCTGCCTCAGGGTCACAAAGATATTCTCCTATATGTTGAATCTGAGAGGTTTTTATTGCTTTACCTTTCACATTAGATCTATAGCTCCTTTGGAAATGATATTTGGGTATCATGAAGTTAGGTCAAGTTTTATTTATTTATTTTCCATATAGATGTCCAACTGACCCAAAATCATTTATTGAAAAGACTGTTCTTTCTCTACTACTCTGCAGAGTTGCATCTTAATCATATACCCATGAATCTATTTCTGACTGTACTCTGTTCCATTGGTCAATTTGCTATTCTTATGCCAATACCATACTATCTTAACCCTAAATATTGATATCTGGTAGAATAAATTCGTCTTCAAGAGTGTTTTGGCTATTTCTGTACTTCTTCTTTCTCATAGAATTCTAGAATTGGCTTATTAATTTCTACATTGCTGAGATTTTGAATTGGAATCTCAGAGTCTACATATTAGCTTGAGGAAATGCAACATCTTACAATATTGAGTTTTTAAGTCTTTGAACATGGTGTACTCCTCCATTTATTTAAATCTTCTTTATATTATTTTAGTAATGTTTTATAGCTTTTTTGAGTGGAGGTTTTTATGCTAATTTCTTGAGGTTCCCATACATCTACTATAGTTCAACCTTGAAGTTTCAGCTTCACAAGACGATAATTTCTCTTTCAAGAATGGTCCTGGTTTATGGCACGCTTATTCATGACTCCTTTGAGTTGGTAGACCAAGTGTTTCTGGTCCTTTTTCATTGACAGCCGTTTGACGATCCCAGCTTCTTGCAGGAGCTCAGTTCTTGCTCATGCCCTTCTGTAGGACTGAGTTCTTATCTACTGCTCCTGCTCACATGAAAACCTCAGGCCTCAGACACCTTGACCTCTAACCAAGACTGATAACCCATTCTAGCTTTTATTCCCTTTGAGTTTCTGGCAACTGTGGGTTTTCCTCTCCATATTTTAAGTTTAGCTATGTATATAAAACATTATTTTGATCATAGTTGGTAGAGAATTCCTATTGTTTAGAGTGGAAGATGGAGATTTCAATGCTGGCTTAGAATACCATATTTCTGGAAGTCTTTTGCAAGATTGCTTGCAACCTTGAAAAAAAAAAAAGTCCACTAATAGAAGAATAGTTAAATAAGAGAATGAGGAAAATGTGAAACAATTTCTAAGGCATATTACTAAATGAAAAGAAATGCAAGTACAAAGCAAAGCAACTGTCCCTTTGAAATATTTATAACAATAGATTTGAAAATCCACACACAAAACTGTTCCTACTGGTCACCCCTAACTTGTGCGATTGGGGTGGAGGGTAGATGGAGAGAGGAGCCTCTCATGGAGTTTTTATATTATTTTGTATTATGGGGTTTGTTTGACTTATTATTAGATTGTAAGTTATACAACTTACATTACTTGTAAAATGTAACAGTCAACCACTTCTCCTTCCCCTGTTGAGGTCCCAAACCCTTGACAGCCTTCACCGCCTTGCCCTCTTCTCACCTGCCCATCATCTCCTGCAGCCACCTGGCTGTTCTCAGTCCCTTGAGAGTGCCATTCTCCTTTTCACCCGGGGGCCTTTGCATTTCCTTACACTTAATAATAACAGGTGCTTGATAAACACTCATTGACAGAACCAACAAGAAAGTGAATACGATTTTTTTGAATCTTCAGCGTAGTTTCTGATTCCCCTAAATCCCTTCACAGAAACTTAGGATCTGAGACTCTGTGTTTGGAAATATTAATTCATTTTCTGTTCCTGTTTGGGACCACACAGATTGGTGCAATGCCGGCAACGTGGCTCTGCAATCCCTTATACTCAGAGTGCATTTTGAGAATACTGTCTGTAAAATGTCTCGTCTAGACTTCCCACAGCCTGTAAGGCCCTCTGCTCATGAACAAAGGAGTGACCGAATAGACCTCTAAGGATTTTGGTAGGAAAAGTAACGGTTTCCTGAGCTGAGTGCTGCCTGGGAGACTCTCTTCTATCCCCAGGAGCCGTTTCCTCAACGCTTGTTTCAGGCTCCCACCACCCAACATCAACGTTAGATGCTGTCTCACTGGGATTGCGTAGTAGGACAATTTCCTGCCCATGGATCCTTATGAGATTATGCTGACATTTTATTCCCAGTGTCACCAGGAGTGAAACTAACTAAATTGAACTCGAGAGAATGTGCTTTAATACATAAGAGCACAACTAAGCAATTACTGCATTAAGTAAAGGAAATCAGTCACTATAAAACGCATGCTGAACAAACCCAAACCAAAAACTCATGCTGTAGAAGAACTTATTTCCAGGAAAGACCATAATGGGAATCATCTAAACAGAACTAAACTTTTATAATTTTTTTTTTAAAAGGACCCATTCATCCATTAGACTTAGAGAAATGTTTCATTTTACTTAACCAAAACTTCAGAGATTATTGATGCCCCAGTTACTTAGGCAACTTATTAGGCACATGCTCATCAGAACTTAATGGGTGACTTCAGTTATTAAAAAGTCCAACCTTCTTGATACTCTATAACCAGATGTCACAGCTATTCACCCAATTCTTTCGAATGAGTTCTAAAAAGGAGAGGCCACTAGTTCAGAGGTGCCATTTATTGCCTATCAAAGAGCAGAACTCTTTCACTCTCAGAGAAAACTGATGATAATTGGACTTTACATGTTTCCCTTTTTGAGATACAGACCACAGAATTTGTTTATGACTATCTTTAGCACGAACAGGAAACTTACAATGAAACTCAAATGGAGGGGAATAGAGTTAAAATGTTATAAAACTCATGGGAAATAGGTTCCAAAGGATCCAGTGGTTTTAAAATGTCCATTTTTAAGGCATGAGAATGACATAACACAGTTGTTTTATTCAGTAGCAACGAAAGGCATTGATGTGCCAACCACACTTTCTGGCTCTGTGACCAGCTGCTCATTTGTCAGAATAGCTGGGTGGGACCAGGGCTGCAGTTTGCTGGCTCCTCAGCAACACCCTAACCCTAACCTTAACCTCAACACTAACTTTGGTTTTTAATTTTTAAAAATATTTATTGATGAGAGAGAGAGAGAGAGAGAGAGAGAGAGAGAGAGAGAGAGAGACATTGATATGTTGTTCCACTTATTTATGCATTCATTGGTTGATTTTTGTATGTGCCCTGACCAACAACCCACAACCTTAGTGTGCCCAGATGATGCTCTAACCAAATGAGCTACCTGAGTAGGGCCTAACGTTGGTTTTTAAACAAGGTACTGAGATTACTCATATAAACTACTAAAGGCATTCACATCACCTCTTAAGAGGGCACCAAACCCTCTTCACTACTTTTACTTCCTGTATAGGTCACATCTGTACCAGGGTGTCCCCATCGGTCAGAATAGGCAGGTTATGCTGCTGCAATAATAAAATAAAAATCTAAAATCACCTTGGCATTGGGTTAGGGATTGCTGATGGACGGTGAGAAAACATTTTCTGAGGCAGGGAGAATGTTTCTCTTTTCCTCTGACCTGGAGACAGACCACAATCTGCCTGGAGTGAGGAGCTGAGAAGCACAGCCCCAGCTGACCAGAAAGGCAAATTAGCTTTTGTGATCATAAGCCACTAAGATTTAGCAGCATAACCTGGCTTATCCTGACTAATACCATATCTTCTGCAGTTTTATAGATGAACAAACAAACGCTCATATAGGTTAAATAGATGGCCCAAGACTCTAGTCAAGCACCAGGGAAACCACGTATGAGCTCTATTAATACGTCAGTCTGACTCTCATTTATCCTGGCAGAGCCATAAAAGATGATTGATTTTCCCATCAACTACTGAGACTTCAATTCAGTCTGATCATTCTGATCCCACTTACCCCTGAGAATGAACTTGATCTTTTGCAAAGAGAACAGAATACTCCTCCCCGCCCCCCTTTTTTAGGTTTAGCATCGCAGGTAAGATGACCAACCACTGCACGTTGCCCGGGACTGGGAGATTACCCAGGACATGGGAACGTCAGTGGCAAACCCAGGAAAGTCCCAGGCTAACTAGAATGAGTTGGTCACCCTAATTGCTGAGGTGACATCTCCTAGCTACACTTAGGAATTACGCAGCATAGATTCCCATCGCACCCTGTCATTCTTTCCATCATAATATATATTACACTGTGTTGTGAATGACTCAGACTGTTCAGTGTCTACCTGACCACAAAACCCTGGACTCCTGAGACCAAGGACTGTTTTCTTCTTTTTTTCCATTTTATATTTCTAGTACCTTGTATGGTGCCTGCCACTTCAAAAGAGCATAATCAATATTTATTGAATGGATGAATGAATGCTGTTTCTCAGTTGTTTTTTCCTTCTAAAAACTGGTGTGGTGTGGCTGGCTTTTTCCTCCTTTGAGGGTCAGTTTTGCCTTGATACCGGTATAATTATAAAGAAGGGCAGGAATCTCCCTTGACGACAGCTACAAGCTCCCATAAAGCCTTCAGTATGACCCACAATGTAACATTACATAAACCCAGCACCGAGTTTCAGCATAAACGGATTCCTTATTAGACTGACTGAATAATTTAATCTCCTTGTTTGGCATTTGTTTAAAGACAGAAGGTCATGGGACAAATGGTGGGTATTTGAGGCTGTGGAAACATATGCTATAAATTTGGTTTAGCTGTTTCTGGTAACTGGGATTATTGTGACGGCAGGCCCAGGCTTCCCAGCTCTGCCCTCCACCCTTGGGAATGCATAACAACATGCCCTGCAAAGCCAGAGGCAGGAAGGGAACCTCCCCGGTCATGCCTCCCTGGGGGACTGCGTTCATGCCCAGTTAAGGACAGCAAGCCACGGTCTGGGAAACTGGCTCTGGGGAACTAGGTCCAGGTGCCATCCAGGTAAACAGTTTCATACAGGCCTACGAGGTGTGCTGGGAGTTTGTTGGTTCTTGACTCCACTTACAGACGAAATCCTCTGACATCTTTGTTTTCATTGATTACCCATAGAGAGCCGCGCCTACGTGACTGAGCTTTTCTGCGGCATGATTTAAATTCTATAAAGAGGCCCCGTGGAGTGGTGAGAAGGTCACTGAACTTGTATTAAGAGGACTTTTAAAAAATCCCTATCACTTGTTTCCTCATCTGTGGAATGGGTTTAATAATATCCACCTTTCTTAGCTCATAAGATAGCTTGCGAGGTCAAAAGAGATTAAGTCAGTGAAAATGGTCTGATGATTGTAAAGTGCAAGGTATGTTTTCTACCTTTATCAATTCATCTAGTTCTTTCTATCTTATAACAAAACTTTCCCAAGATTGCCTTCTGCTTTAGGACTTGCTTTTATTTATCCCAATTACAGGGAGGGAATAAGCATTTGCTATGCCTTGTATGTGCATTGTCCTCATAATGGTACTTGCGACAGAGATGCTGTTACGGGAGGAACACACTTTCCTTTACCCTCCAAGTTCTTCTGGCTGGTCTGATAATCAAATAGACACGAGACAGATCAGCAAAAGCCACAACAGGGGGGTGAGGGCATGAGTGGGGGGGTGCGGGTTAGGGGTGGATGAGGGGATAAGGACACATATGTAATACCTTAATCAATAAAGAAATTTTTAAAAAAGCAAATAACCAAATTTAACTCATATATATGGGTGGGAGCCCACATACATGGGAGTCAGAGACCCTACCTGCAGGTGAGGTTCAGAGACAGAGGGAGCCGAAGACATCCTGAGCCAGGCATGAGGTGTGAGGTGCCTTGGGGGCTTCACAGGGCCATTGCAGGGTAAAAAGAACGGACCGTTATTAGTAAAAAGAAGTTTGCCTTGCCCAACAGAAAGGTTAAAAAACAAAGTTATCTCTGATAATTTTTTATGGGCAAGTCTCTAATTCAAATTCTCCTAGGTGGTTAAGGGGTGGGGTAGGGAGGCAAAAGTTTCTTTTGAGCCTACAGCTGAAGTTGCCTTTAGCCCGAAACAATCTGCATACCATAGGGGCACATCTCAGGGTGACTCATTTCCCCACAGTACCATGATCTTAATTTACAGACAAGTACTAGTTCATAGTAGTTCATGTCCAAGATCATGCAACTAGACCTTAGGTTTAAATTCAAGTGTGCCTATCTTATTGTCCATGTAAAATTTCCATCACATTGTACTACCTACCAAGCTTTAAAGAGTTTCCCTGTATTTTTTTTTTTTTTGTATCTTCAATTTGGTGTGCAAGTTTACCTTTAGCTTGATCACATTACGGTTTTCTAGATTTTGATAATGTTTTCTCATCTTTCGTCACTTCAGATGGAAGTGTCCAACTCCTTATTCTGGCGGTTCTCTCTAGTTCCTAGACCTTCGTGCTTGTCCATGTGGGAGAGGCTGCTGCCTTTGGCAGGCCTAGCAGGATCAGTTGGGCCACTTTTTGGATGTCTTCATATTAATCCTTTCATAGTTTTTCTTGGGGAGCCTTCTTTGTGTCCACAAATGTAGATTTAATATTGGCTTCCTGTCCAACTGGTGTTGCTCAGTGGTTAAGTGTCACCCCACCCACAGAGCGGTCGCAGGTTCGATTGCTGGTCAGGGCAGATGCCCAGATTGCAGGCTTGATCCCGGGTAGGGGGCATGCATGAGGCAGCCAATTGCTGTTTCTCTTTTATCAGTGTTTCTATCTTTCCCTCTTCCTTCCCTCCTCTCTCTCTAAAAAAGTTCAAAGAAAACATATTTTAAAAAATATATTGGCTTCTTTGTGCTCCAACACTACTATTATAGCAGCATTTACCTTTCTACACTATCTACTTGTCTGTCTCCCCTACTAGACTGAGAACCTACTGAGAATAAAGACCAAGTTACAATTATCTTTATATTCTCCAATGTCCAGGACAGTGCCTGGGTCATGGTAGGCCAGCAATAATGATGTGCTACATTACACAGGAAAGCAAATGCAGTCACTGTCCATGCCATGCGTGTTCTGTTAATTGGTGTGAGTAACTGGGGTAGGTAGAGACGAGTGACTTGGCCTAAGCAATAAAACACTTTCTGCTCAACAGATGTTAAGTAACAATAACTGCAACCACCTATAGTGTGTCTTCTCATCTTTACTTCCTTTCCTTCAAATAACAGATTGAGGCCTATTGCTCTGGAATGTCTTTGCTGATTATCCATCTTAAAATCTGCCAGCCAGGCTTCTTCCTAAGACGTCTCCTGTTATCGCTTTGACTGCAGCCATAAATACATGTTCCTAGATTTTCTAGTCAGTCTCCCCCTCCTCCCCGCACCTTCTTTTTTTCCACATTGTGTTCTTAGAAATCACGTCTTTCATAAAATGAAACATTTTCTCCTCTAGGGACAAGGTTGTAATTAAGGGCTGACCAAGGACTCAGTAGCAAATAAAATGCAGTTACAATCAATAATGTGTCAAAAAGACGAAGTTACAACTGCAAACCTCTAAAATAATTTAACATAGTAAAATCATGCTCCAAATCCTATAAAATAGGTCAGAAGCATACCGATTAAAAAGGATGCCTGGAATTATGTAAAACATAAAAACGAAACCCCACTCTATCATAAATTTTTCCTAAAATTAGCATATACATTAAAATGAATATTTTCAATATATTATGAACAACAACTTGTTCTGCTTTTAAATTATAAATGGTGCATTGGAGTCTTATTTAGATAGTTTATACCTCTTTTTTAAAAAAGTCATTCTAAACAAGTTAGAAGCTATGCCTCTTTTGCCCTTCATCGGTGTTCTCTCCAAAGCAGAGCTTTCCAAGTAACGCCATTGATCCTGTAGTGGCACCCAAATTAGTAGGCTCAATAAATGTTTCCTGTAGTTTATGATGAAGGTGATGTTTCTTTCCTCTTTTGAAAAGCTGACCCAATATTTTAAATCTTCTCCCTCTTCTCTTTCTTTATTTAAAGCTAAAGGCATAGCTGCTCAGTAGAAGACTAAAGCAAAGCAGAGACACAAAATGGCCTTAAATCACTTAAGCTCCACTTCCTTCTGTGAGTAATTCTTCCTTGGTTTAATTTTCATTGTAAAAGCAATAAAACAATTGCTGATTGTGAGCAAAATCCCCCCCCCCCCCCCGCCAAAAAAAAAAATTGGTGACATAATTTCTAAGAGTTCTTGCTGGCTATCCTTGTTTAAAATGTAGTAAACAGTTCCATCAACATTTATTGAAGGCCTACTATGCACTAGGCCTGATGTGGGGTGCCTGAGATGCTGAGAGAAGGTGTCACAGATTGGCCTTTAAGGAACCTAGGGAGGGTGTAGGCGTTACGAAGACAGAACTTAAGCCTAGTCCTGGGATCTTCCTATAGAAAAATAGTGGACTTGAGTGACCAATGGGTCTGTGATTGATACTGATCTACAGTCATGTCTGGTAAGAGGCAGGGCAGGTAGAAACTGTGTGACAAGAAGGCTCTGTGTTTTCTAGTGAAATTTGAGTTTTGAAATTTGCTTCATGTTTAATTAAGAAAAATTTCATAATCCCATTAGAACTCAGATAAGATGATCATAATGTTTGGTAAAGACTGATATTATAGGCAATCAGGAATCTAACTAAGGAAATACAAGAGTGAGACAGTAATGTTGAGGAAATTATCCCTTCTCCCCTTAGCCTTGAAGTGTGGAACATACTGAGTAACCCTTCAAATAGGAACCAAATAGGATGGCCTAGGCTGGATTTATATGGCTTAGCTATTATTTCTCTCTGTATTTTTATGGTTTTTATCAGGAGACAGCAAGTTCCAAACTTCCATGAAAATAATACATGTCTGTGTGCATGGTCAGGTAAGGGGGAGGTGAGTATCATCAGGGATAAGATGACTTCCAAATACTCCATTGTAAGACAAGACCTGCAAGCAAAGAATTAGTGAGTGCAATTCAGATGTTGATGATTATATCTGATTCTGTTTGGCTGGAAAGTTGTTTTTTGTCTTATAAAATAATTCTCAAATGACTTTTCATAAGAATGAATCCAGTTGGAAACAAGACCCCAAAAGGTTTTCTTTTTCTTAGGGGCCACATAGTCCTGTGTTTGGACTACTCCAAGCTTGTTTAGATATATTTTGCATAGAATGTATTTCTAAAAATAAAATATGACCTCAGTGGAAAATTAGCATGCGTTGTCCCATAAGCATTCTGCTTTGAAGTCAAGATACATGCAAATAATCAAGGAGGAAGCCTGAGGGCTGTCACTGCCTTGTCTCCATTGTCATCCTTTTCCACCAGCTCTACTGTCCTGTCTCTCCTCTCCCGCCTCGAATTCAGCTCTCATGCAACTTCTAGGTTATTTGAACTGCGCAGACCTCTCCCTTACCAGACCTCCTTCACTGGCTCCCTTTTGTACTCCAAGGAAGGTCAAACTCTCTGGCATGGCACAGGGGACCCCTAGAACCTGGTTTCTGAGGCTCATCTCCCACCCTGTCCAGCACACATCCTACGTTCTCACCCACACCGCACCCTTCGCAGAGCACGCCTTACTTATATCCTCACGCTTTTGCACGTAATATACCTTCTTCCCGGAAAGCAGTTCAAATATCGCCTCTTCTGTGAAGTCTTTCCTTATGAAGTGGGAAAGGAGTGGCCTTTCTCTGCATAAGGGATTTCTATTATATAGCACTTGTTAAATGCTTCACTGTCATTTATCAAAACGAAACTCTTTCTTTTTATGCCTCAATTGCTGCTAAGACCTCAAAGTTTGAGATAGAAAAAATAGGCGCCAAGTGTTACCACATTTCAAAGTGGGATGCGAGACCACATGTGCTGCGTTTGCAAAGGGGAAGTTCTAAACCTGAATTTGTGAGCTCATGAGCCCCTTTGGGATACAGAAGAGTTGAAGGGTCTGAGGGGGAGAGATGATTTCTTCCAAGAGCATTGACAGGGTGTGCTGTGTTCTTCCCCCAGTCCATTAGGGAACGGAGAGAAGGACTTCCCTCTCCCTCAGGTCAAGCAGGGGGTTGTGATAGGACCCTTCAAGAGAAAAGCAGAAATCCCACGTGGTTTGAGGGCAAAGGGGTAGTCATAGGCTCGGTGCCTATGTGTATTGGTGAGAATTCTCGGTGAGAATACTGAGGGCAAGAGATGGCTGGAGCCACCCGCCTGGCGGCAGAGCAAAGAGAAACAGGTCTCACCGGGGAATAAGCTCCGTTTCCATTCACATGACTGAGAAGAGTGTGTTCCTCATGCACCAGAGGCGAGACTCACAGTCTGGAACCAGTTTTGAATCCTGCCCCAGAAGACAGCCAGAAGAGGGCGGAACTCTAGGAGAGGGACTGGCTGGATGGCGCTGGCATAGAGAGGAACCAGACATCAGACAGAGACCTGCCTGTGTTGTGGGGGCTGTTTAGAAGGCTTCGGTGGGGGTACATCTGAGGATCCCACAAAACAACCCTGTCATCCGATCCGTCAGCTCTAAGACCCTCGAGGGCTGCCAGGTCACAGGAGGACTGATAGCCAAGAAACCTCCTACTTTTTAACTTTCCCTCCCCTCTGCCCACACTGATGGTGCCAGAGACAGTGTTGGAGGGGACAGACGAGAAGAAGATGCAAAAGGCATCTTTGGTAAATGAGGAAAAGCTCACCCTGCCCCCTCTGCCGCATTGCTTGTTCCCCAGCCGGAGGCAGCCTGGGGACCTGAGAACCTTGAGCTGTGAATGAGGTTCAGATTATTGATCTAAAATCAGACGGTTCTTGGCACTAACAGAGACAGAGGGACTTTGCACTAAGAGTGTTCAAAAGAGTTTACAAAATCTGCCCAAGATTTCATCCACTTCTCGTGTAAAGAAGGTAGTCTGCAGAACAGAGGGAGAGTACCAGCTAGCCCCAGTTTGGAGACCTGCTTGTTCAATGTACCAATTACATTGGTTTATTGATTGGTTGCCCTCTTTGTATGTTCTCTTTATAAGTCCCGATGAATCACGTAGCAAGTGTCTGTTGAATGAATAAATGAACAAGTTATTTGATAAATGAGGTCCTATGGTGTGGTGATTCAGGATCTAAACTTGGGCTTTGTCAATTATTATTTACTAGAGGCCCGGTGCACAAAAATTTGTGCACTCGGGGTTGGGAGAGGAGGTCCCTCAGCCTGGCCTGTGCCCTCTCACAGTCTGGGACCCATCAGGAGATAAGGACCTGCTGGTTTAGGCCTGCTCCCGGGTGGCAGAGGGCAGGCCTAATCCTAGGTGTAACCCCTGGTCGGGCTCAGAGCAGGGCCCATTGGGGAGTTGGGGCCCCGCCTCCTGTCATGCACAGAGCAGGGCGGATTGGGAGGTTGCGATGCCACCCTCAGTCATGCTCAGGGTAGGGCTGATTGGGGGGTTGGGGCACCACCCCCTGGCACACTCAAGGCAGGGTCCATAGGGAGGTTGCAGCGCCACTCCTGTCAAGCACAGAGCAGGGCCGATCAGAGGGTTGGAGCTCCGCACCCTGTCACACTGATCCCGGTGCTGGGAAGCCTCCCTGCTCCGCTGATCCCAGGGCCAGGACGCCTCTCGGCTCCCCTGATCCCTGGCCCGGAGGCCTATCGGCTCCGCTGATCACCGGGGTGGGAGGCCTCTCTGCTCCGCTGATCGCGGGGCCTCCGACTCCGCTGATCACGGGGCCGGGAGGCCTCTGGACTCCGCTGATCATGGGGCCGGGAGGCCTCTGGACTCCGCTGATCACCGGGGCTGGGAGGCCTATGGACTCCGCTGATCACCGGGGCCGGGAGGCCTCTCGACTCTGCTGATCCCAGGCCCTGAGGCCTCTCTGCCCTGCTGCTTCAGGGCTGTTTGGCTTCGCTCTGCTTGGAGCCTGAGTATGCAAATTAACCGCCATCTTTGAGCTTCTATAATTGAAACATTGTATCTTTTGGAGTTGTTGCTTCAGGAGCTCAGAGCCCCGCAGCTGCGGGGATCCTTGACTTTCTCCATCGCTGGGGCCACCAAGCCTCCTATTCTCAGCTGCCTGGCTGCCGGCCGCCATCTTGGCTGACAGTTAATTTGCATATCTCGCTGATTAGCCAATGAAAAAGGTATCGGTTGTACGCCAATTACCATTTTTCTCTTTTATTAGTATAGGATGAGTTTTTTAGCTAACTCCTTAACCATATACTCTAAACCTTGGTTTTACTTCCCTTTTAAAGTATTTTAAAATACAAAATAGCGCTTATCCCACAGAACTTATTTGAGGATTAGGTTTGAGACAATGCATGCGTAATGCTTAGCACAGAGGCAGGTACATAACGAATGTTCACAATTGCATGATTGTTACGCTGTTGTTAAAGTCAGAGTTACATGGATTAGTCGGTACTGACCACTCCCCCATCCCAGCTGGGCCTGCTGTCCTTGAGCTTGATAGTATGTCATTGATCCCAACCAGGCCTGGTGACTTTGATGCCTGGGCTCCTCTGCTTCACCTTCTCAAGGAGGAAGCTTGGTTTCTTGCTGGGTTGAGGAGGGGAAGTTGCCCTGTTCCTTTGCATAGAGAAGAGTTCTGGCTGGGGGACAAAGGGCTTTTATATGGACACTCAACTAAGCCTTCTGTTTTTAGTCCCTCTGACACCTCTCCGCCCCCCTGCCCCTGCTCTTTTCAGAGGTATCTGGAGCCTCTTATTCCTAAGTCTCTCTGGGTTCTGTTCTATAGCATGAAGCAGCCTCCTTCTGAGCTTCTTTCAAAGAAAGCTTTCCCAGTTCCTTGATGTTGTAGGTCAGCAGCTACCACTGACCTTCCAGCTCCCAGTGTTTTGTTGCTTTTGCTTCCCCTTTGTCCTTGTGTGTTGATGCCTTAAGTAAAATCCTTTAACCGTCACTTGGGTAGAGGGCACGGGAAACTGGGAGAAATCTACAATAAATATGAGTGCTCAATCTGTCATATATAATTTGAACTTTATAATAAGAAAAAGTGATTGTGGTTGTAAAGGAGAATTGAGTTGGACATATAAACATATATGTCTATATTTTTACACATATAAAGTTAATAATACAAAGCAATGCGCGCTATCTTGCAATATAAACCTTGTAGATCACAAGTGCTTTGATGTTTTGACCAAGTCGTGATCACGACGGGTGAGGTGATCAGACAAGGAAGGCTTCATGACAGAGGGGCCCATTGTCCTGGAGTGTGAACAATGGGCAGAATTTGGATTTCTTAAGGGAGTAGGTCTCTAACTCGTTTCTTCATTAACATCATGTGTAAACCAGGTATTATCTGTTGTAGTAGCCACTGCTTTGGTCTTCTCAACATGTTTTTCCTTCATTTTGATAGAGACAAATTGTTACTTGGAGAGAGTGAAGCCAGCATCACAGAGGGAAGCAGAGTCTGGAGGCAGAGGGAGCTGATGACAGGACTTGAACCCAATCCAGCTACATCTGAAGCCAGAACACCCCTGGACTTCCAAGTTGCAAGAGCCAATAAATTCCTCCCCATTTTCTTTTTTTGGGTAAGTTTGTTTTACTTGGGTTGCAGTAACTTGCATCAGAAAAAGTCCCAATTGATATGACAGAGTAATGAGATGGTATTTCACTCTGAATTTTAGAACGCCACAGTGAGTAGAGCTAGACCTATTTACAATCTTACTTGAAATGACAACTTGCAGGTTGTTTCTCATTAAGCTTATTGGTGGTAGATAATTCTTATCCTTTGATTCAAGGAGTATGGGAACTGACTGGTGCGTGCATTTCCCCTTTGGAGCTTGTTATTTTTCTCATAACAGATGAATTATTTGTAAGCAAAAATTAAAGATAAAAATCAATTCCCATCATCTTTAAAAAAATGTGGTGAGCATGTCCCTAGAGTTATGAGAGCTGCAGAGTAATGCATCTATAGAGTGCGGCTGGGAGGCAGGGCCCCGCCTCTCCCCCCTCCCCCCTCCCCCCCCAAGCCCCTAGAATTCAGGGTCAAGGGAACTGACAGCTTTATGCTTGTAGATTAGAAGTTTTTGCTGCAGCATCCAGGACACATGGGACGTAGGCACATTTTGGTATGTTTTAGAAGAACGTCGGTGGGATCTTCTAAAATCAAAATGCCTAAGGCCTACAAAGGCCTTTGACTATCTCTCTGAAGAGATGTTCAAGATGTTATGAAACATTAGAGGGCAGCTAACTCAGACTTGGAGGTTCAGAGACATCTTTTTTTAAAAATATATATTTTTTATTGATTTTTTTTTACAGTGAGGAAGGGAGAGGGATAGAGAGTTAGATACATCGATGAGAGAGAAACGTCGATCAGCTGCCTCCTGCACAGTCCCTACTGGGGATGTGCCCCCAACCAAGGTACATGCCCTTGAGTGGAATCGAACCTGGGACCCTTCAGTCCGCAGGCTGACGATCTATCCACTGAGCCAAACTGGATAGGGCCAGAGACATCTTTTTAGAAGAGGGTATATTCAAGTTGAAACCTAAAAGATGAGTGGGACCTAGCCAGGTGAAAAAGAGAAGGGTGGGATGAAGAAATCCTAGACCTAGACAGAGGCAATAACACAGGCAACTAATTTAAAACATATATTGAGTGCTTACTGTGCCTGGCACAGTGCTGATACTTAAACTCTGGTATTTAAAGTAGTATTTATGCTAACCCTATGAGTAAGTACTATTATTATTCAAGCTTATGAATGTAAAAACTGAGGATTAAAGAGGTTAAGTGGTGGAATCTAAGGTTCAAACCAATTTCGGGGCACACATTAGGGGTCAGACACTGTCCAAGATGCTTGCAGCAATGAACAAAACACACAATTCATGCCCCCCATGGAGCTAACATCCTGATGCTCTTTTATGGAAGTGAATCTGGAGCAGAGGCACCTGGAAGGAAGCTGACAGCTCCTCCATGTCCAAAGGAATCTTGGGAATTTGTTGCCTTATTGGGTGAAGATCATTTGGACTGTTGGAATGCCAAGGTTGGTTCTCTGAGATTGTCTTTGAGCTTTGGGGACATTTATATCGCACTTTTGAAAACTGATGAGAATCTATTTTTAAATGTCTCATAAGTATTTCATCTGTTGCAAGAGGAAAACAAGTTCCAAAAGGAAAAATGCACACATTTCTGTACTCCCTGTCTGAGAGAGCAAAGTGAATACTTTTCTGCTGCCAATAATCAGGGTAGACAGGGAGGAAACACTTAAAATGATGGCTTTGTAAGAAGTCACTGAAGGGAATGGACATGACATTGAGTGGTCACATATTTACATACCAGGATTTTAAAAAATATCCTGGGTCTGTTTTATAAGAAAAGGAATTAAAAAAGATAGGAGTGGGAGTTAAGTATTATTATAAAATATTCTGCAAGTTTAATAATTTGGTTCTTTAAAAATTGTCATTCCTGCAAAGTGGAGGGGTAAGATTTTATGATGGTGGACACAATATTTTTTAGTTCTTTAGAAATATTGTTTAAATTGTCTTCCATTTTCTGGCTAAATGCTGAAGTAAAAATCTGTCAGAAGAATAATGTAATTTTTTTAATATAAGAATTTCTTATACCTGCTGAGCTGATCACACTTCCATGGTATTTCATTAAATCTTCTCAACCCCATGATATAAATTATAATCGATAGCACTGTAGGTATGAGGAAAGGGTTCAAGAAGATTATATGATCTTCCCAGGACCTGAACTTAGAAATTCTGACTACAGGTCTTCAGCTGGCTGAGTACTAAGACAAAGAAAATGGGTGTTGGTGTCAGTTGGACCTGGAATTGTTCACCAACTGTACCCTTACAAATTACATAACCTTTCAATTCTGTCTCCCCTTCTATAAAATGGGAACAGTAATACCTACCTCATAGTTTTATGGTGAGGATTAAGTGAGATTATTATTCCACTAGAGGCCTGGTGCATGAAATTCATGCCTGGGGGGTGGGGGGTTGTCCCTCAGCCCAGCCTGCACCCTCTCCAATCAGGGACCCCTCAGGGGATGTCCCTGTGGGATTGAGCCTAAACCAGAAATTGGACATCTCTCTTACAATCTGGGACTGCTGGCTCCTAACCACTCACCTGCCTGCCTGCCTGATTGCCCCTAATCCCTCTGCCTGCCTGATTGCCCCTAACCCCTCTGCCTGCCTGCCTGATCACCTCTAACTGCCTCTGCCTGCCTGCCTGATGCCCCTACCTGCTCCCCTGCTGGCCTGATCGCTCCTAACCACTCTCACCTGCCTGCCTGATCGTCCCTAACTGCTCTCCCCTGCCGGGCCTGATCGCCCCTAATCACTCTGCCTGCCTGCCTGATGGCCCCTAACCACCTCTGCCTTGGCCCTGCCACCATGGCTTTGTCCAGAAGGACATCGAGAAGATGTCTGGTCTATTCGGCCTAATTAGCATATTACCCTTTTATTAGTATAGATGTGAAGTGCTTGCTTGGCATATAGTGAATGACTATCTATATTATTGATAAAGAATTAAGGAGAAATAAAAATAATGACTTAATAATAACTTCTTATTTGGAAGGAACCAATATCTTAAAACAATGGTTCTCAACCGGAGGCAATTTTGCTGCCCAGGAGACATTTGAAAATGTCTGGAGACATTTTTGCTTGTTACAACTGGGAGGTGTTACTGGTGTTGAGTTATTGGTGCTATGGGTTTAAAAGTCTGTAGTGCCCATGTTGAGATACCCTACATTAAAACCACAAGGATTCACTGAGTATACTTTTAATGAGTCATGTAGACATCACTGCTCCAAGCACAGAAGAATTTGAAAATAGGAGATAATGTATTATCTTTGCAAGTGCAGAACACAAAAATAATTGTAAGGAAGTGACATAGCTTATGTGTGACATATGAATAGAATGATAATGTGGAGTTTCTAACTAGAAAGAAAATTTATCAGTTTAAGAAAAGTTCTTCGTGGTTAAGAGGGGATAGTTTTCAAAATGGCCAACTTATGATATAATTACTGAAAAATTAAATTTTCCTATGATGAGAGAGCTTAAATTCATCAGCAAAAGGCCTTAACTAACTTTCTATTATTCTTTCAATATTTTTCAACAGCTAGGGCTTTAGTAACATCAGAAGGCATGATTTAATGGGGGGGGAAAGGAATTTTTATTTAAGTGGAAAAAGAACATAATTTAGATTTAACATAAGAACAAAACGCAGTATCCTCCTACTTGGCAATCAAGAGACACAGTACATTTCATGATGATCTTTGTTTCCTCAAATTGAATATTTCAAAACTAATTATATTATGAAAGTTGAATCCCACACACCAATTCACTTAGAATGTATTGACCATGATGAACTAATTTCTTTAGACTTATGATCTGAATAATTTATTATTGTGCAACCGACCCCACATTAGTGGCTTTTGCAAAGTAGCACAGAAAAGCAACCTTTTGCCAACTTCCACTCATGTTCAAAGGATGTCCTGTATGTTTGTCAAAGTCTGTCACCATAGGATCCAGAGACGTCAGGTTATCTAATGCACTGGCATAGAGATGTAGAGAGCACTTATAAAGAGAGATGGAAAATATTAATGACAGATGCATTGTTGTAGTCAAACCAAAGTCTTACCACCATGACTCTGCCCTGAATGCTGTGCCAGAAAGAACCTCAAAGATGTCCACAAATCAACCAGAGGCAGGGCCTATACTTCTGTCATTCTACCAGGGCCAACTTGCCATCATAATTGGAGGTGAGAGCTAGGTGTGGCATTGAAAGAAGAGTGAGGACAAGACAAGAAAGAAAGTATCATTCATTTATATTTAAGGCCCTGGCCAAGCAGCTCAGTTGGTTGGAGTGTCATCTCCATACACCAAGGTTGTGATCCTGGTCAGGGCACATACAAGAATTAACCAATGAATGCATAAATAAGTGGAACAACAAATCAATTTGTGTAGTTTTTTCTCTCTTTCTCAAATCAATTTAAAAAATTTAAAGTATCTATATTTAAGGTGTACAACTTGATTTAATATGTAAACCAGGGGTCCTCAAACTATGGCCCGCAGGCCACATGCGGCCGCCGAAAACATTATCCGGCCCGCTGGGTGTTTTTGCCGCCGCTGTGTGCATAGGAATTTGTTCATAGTTTTTTTTTAAACTCTAGTCCGGCCCTCCAACGGTCTGAGGGACAGTGAACTGGCCCCCTGTTTAAAAAGTTTGAGGACCCCTTATGTAAACATTATGAAATATCTACCACAATTAAGCTAAATATCATATCTATCACCTCCCACAGTTCCTGTTTTTTTTCTTTCTGAAAAAATTACTGAAAAATTTGTAGTGCGTTCCATATGTATATATTGATCATCCAATATATGTCAAGCCCTGTGCTTGTGCTAGCACCCAAAATGAGGAAGGCAGAATAGAAGGAAAAGAGAACAGCTTGAGAAGGAACTACCTGGCTTTTTCCTGGTCTCATAATGTTCGTAGGTTTCTGGGGGGAAACTATTAAACAGATAATAAGACAATTTGTTACACTGGCATAATTACAACAACAAAAAAACCCCAGAGGTTATTGTGATAAAGAATGACTATAGGAAATAATTTAACCTAGGAAGTCAGGGGAGATAGCTGGTATGGGCAATCTTGCTCAGTGTAAAAAAAAACCCCTCAAACAAACAAAACCAAAAAATAAGGGCATGGCTTGTAGTTGATAAATAGCACAATTCAGATATAAAATCTTCCTAATTAAATGCGAGGTTCTAGGCCTTTAGATGTGCCCTGGCCAATGTGGCTCAGTTGGTTGAGCATCATCCCAGGCACCGAGGTTGCCTGTTCCGTACCCAATCAGGGCACATGCCTAGGTTTCAGGCTTGATCCCCAGTAGGGGATACGCAGGAGGAAGCCGATAGATGTTTCTCTCTCCCCCACTTCTCTTTTCCTCTCTTTCTAAAATAAATACAAACATATTTGTAAAAAGGACATAGAACTCTGCAGGTTGTGGTGATTTTCACTATTAAAGTCAACAGGGTATTAAAAATTCCAATTGGCCTTGGCTCCTGCATGACTTCTGTGAATGAAAAATGTGGTTTAAGGAAGGGTGAGGCTGGTGAGTGAGCAAAAACCCAAGAGGGAATGCCAGGTCTAGGAAATAAGGTCAGGAGTAAAGAGTAAGCAAGAGGTAAGGAGTACACGAACCTATGGGAGAAAACTGGTACTAAGGTCACAGGAAATGAATTCTCTAGAGCAGCAGGAAGTAGAGCCCTGGGTAGACGTTCAGCTCAGGAACCTGACTCAGACAGGAAGTTAAGGGTCTCATCTGAGGAGTGAGAAGGGAAGATTATATTTTTGTGTTGGTCATAATGAGCAAAAAGTATCAATTACATAAACCCTCTTAAAGCTTTTATCCTGCTTGGGGTTTTAGGCAGCCTGGGGCTCCGCTAACAAAATCGTCTGGCCTTCTGGGAGGCATTTGTGAGGGACAAGATCTGAGCGAAGGAAGACTGGAGTGTGGGGAATTGCTATGGGGCTCTGTCTTGCCTTGGCAACCTTTTGGGTGATGTAAGATATCTGTCTTGGATCCAATCAGAAGAAAATAAGTCCCCTCACCTCCCCTTGCACAATGAAATGATCTATGTGTGACTTTTGGTTGAGAGAAACCTACCTTTATGTTTTCATAAGGCCTAAGGATGAGTAGTGAGAAATAGTTGATAAATTGTTTTTTTGGAGATTATATTGATAATCCATCCTATTTAGACTGAAGAAGGAAAATGATTAAATAAGCCTCCATCTACCCCCAAAATACAACAACCCCCCACCCTACTAGGATAAACGGGGGAGAGAGCCACACTGAGAAGTTAAAATGAAAAGAGAGTACATGTGAATATAAACCTTTTAAAAAGATCAGTTTTAATGATGTGGTATGAGGGAAGAAAATGGGAAGAGATGTAAAAATGAACAGTAAGTTAAAGGATAATTAGAGGAGCCAAAATGAGAGGTGCATGTTGCAAGGGACCCATCTAACCTTAGAGACTAGAGGTCTCTTCAAACATTTCCTTTCGGGAGACTGTGGGGCTTTAAACCTTTCAGGATTTGACAAGATCCTAGCTGTATATCTTAAACATACACACACAAACATCTTTTTTGGTTTGTTTGTTTCTTTTTCATCTGAAGGGAGGAGAAAGAGATGTGTTCTTGGCTGTCATTTGGAGAATAGCTTCTACTACGTTATATTTTCTATTAAAAGCTCGGGGGAACAGTTGGCAAATAGAAATTGGCCCACAGAAATAACATGGCTTCCTGGAACGTAGGGGGAAGGAAATGGGTGGTTTCTTTAATTACTGTCGTGTGTGTGTGTGTGTGTGTGTGTGTGATAACTAAAGATAGCATTCTGGCTAATGTCCTCAGGAGAGAAGGTGAACCTGGAAATTGATTCAGAATTCGGAAGTGTGTACAGTTGGGTTGAATTTACTAGGTTAAGTAAGACAATAATGCTCTTTGTTTTCAATATCCTGGCTAGATCGGAAAGAGTGGATTGAAATGTCCTCTCTGATATTTAATCAGTTTAAATTCAAGGGCATTATCATTTACTTATGGAGAGCTAATGACTTTTATGTAGGCAAGAAAGCTTATTTACAACAAAGATGTGATTAGGGGTGGCAACAGGAGTGTTGATAGGGCCTTAATGAATTGATTTGCTAATTATTCTTTTCTGTTGGGTGTTGCAGTACTTTTACAAATGAACCAACAGACAAGAAAGCTGAAGCAAACTATTTTAACTCAGTAGTAGTAGCAACAACTTCTTGGCCATTTTAATATATTTTGGAATCCCTTTTTAAAATACCTTAAATTGTAGATTTTATAATATTGGAGAATTAAATATATAGTTTTCCTGTATGTACATTTAGTTATCAGCTATGTGATTTAGCCCAGGTCAGAACTTAAAAGGCATTGTGTCCAGCTGGAAATAATTTACATGGCACATTTGAATTTAAATAAAAATTAAAATATGTCCCAGAGCAGTGCAATTTCTTCAGCTTCTTAAAGACATTGATTGGGATAGATATATCTATGCTCGTTGGTGGGAAGTCCAACTTCTGTGGAGGCTGACTTTTCCCCCCTCATATATTTGAAAGTCATGATATTGAAGAAATTTAAAAAACCATTCCCAGGAGATTCTGTGCAAATGCAGACTCATTTTTACTTTGACCTGTTCACCTCCTTTAACTGCAGTTTGCGAGTCCTGTACAGTTTCTTCCATGGGCATGCTCACTCCCAACACCAAGCTTTTGCTTAGTGTACCTCTCCCTAGAATGCTATCTTCCCTTATGCACATCCTTTCTACATCTCATTTTTGTCCTATTCCTTCCCTGACTTGGAGGAGGTAATAGTTGACAGGGGTGGCTAACATTCATTAAGAATTTATCATTCTTTAGGCACTGTGTTGTCAACTTACATGCACTGTTTAACAATACTTGTATTTTACAGTTGGGGGAACAGAGGCATGGAAAATGACAGTGGGCTCTCAAGGAATAAGTGGCATAAAGTCAAAAAATAATCTATGTCCTTTTTCCCCCCTTCATTTCTAAACTTAATCTTAGAGTGTCTTGAACTGCTAAAGGCTTATTTCCTAACCAGATTGTCAACTGCTAGATGGCAGGGGCCTTATTTTTATTTTATTTTTTCTTGATTTTAGAGAGAAAGGGAGCGGGAGAGAGATAGAAACATCAACGATGAGAGGGAATCATTGATCGGCTGCCTCTTGCATCCCCCCACTGGGGATCGAGCCTGCAACCGGGGCATGTGTCCTTTCTTGGAATCAAACCCAGGACCTTTGAGTCCGCTGAACGACACACTATCCACTGAGCCAAACCGGCTTGCGGCAGGGACCTTATTTTTAAGTCTGCATAGACTAGGCGTTCCATAGTTACAGCCTTCTGTTAAAATAAAAAAGAAAATGTAAAATCTCAAAGAATTTTATAAATATTTAAACATTGGAAGATAGAAACAAATCCCAGGAAATTAGTTTCTCAAAATCACTACCTGAACACCCCAAATATTGGTTTTTGTGACCCAGGGCACAACCCACAGGTGTCTGGAAATGCATAGGGATGTTCTTAGGTTGTCAGGATGCTGGAAGCATCCTGGGTGGCAGACAGGGACAGCCACATCCGGCAGAGTGTGGTCCAGTCCCACCAAATTGCCAGGCCTCCCGTCGCAGGAGTGCGTCTGCTGAGAAGCAGTCCTGGCTTCGCAGTCTAGAGACAGAAAATGTGGGCCTCGAAGTCAGACTGCGTTCTGACCTAGATCCACCCTTTTTCTGCCGTGTGACTCTCGTCACGTTTACTATGTGCTCTCTGCTCCTGGCACACAGCTAGTGCCCAAAACGTCAGCTTTTACCCGCTGGCCTTCAGAAAAGTGTCCCCCATGGCAAGATATCATCTTTGAGGAGTGATAGGAACTGATAGACTAATAGTAGCAGTGTAAGAACCAGAGTGTATTATGAAAGTGTTCCTCTGACTTTAATGTGCTTTAAATCTCCTGGAGATCTTAATAAAGGACAGGCTCTGATTTAGGACGGCTGGCGTGGGGCCTGAGAGTATGCATTTCTGACAGGATCAAGATGCTGTGTCTGTGGGCCACGCGTGAGTGGTAAGATTCAGAAGTAACTTGGAGAAGCTCACTTAATAAACTAGACAAGCGAGCATTTATTGCGTGTTTGTTGAGACCTTAAATTATAGAGATGGAGGTAATGGAGGTTGAGGTTGGACATAAAGAGTATATAATTTGGTTTCTTCACAGAAGGAATTTCCATCTGCTTTTCAGAGAGAGAGAGAGAGAGAGAGAGAGAGAGAGAGAGAGAGAGAGAGAGAGAGAGAGAGAGAATTTTCCATGGATAATGATATTTTTCAGGGGAAAAATGCAGAGTAATATTTTCTATGTGTTTTTTTCTCAGTAAGAAGAAAAGGTCATTTTGAGTCCCCAAATAATTTTAGTGGATATATGGTAACTGAATAAAGGAAAAACTTGGCCACCATTCTTGGATGCAGGATGTAAGCCTTGCATATCTCAGAACTAGTGGGAGCCGTGTGTGTTTGAGTGTTTCTGTGTATGTGAGTGTGTGTGTTTGTGTTGTTGTATATGTGTATGTGTGGGCTGGGAAGTCTTTGCTTTCTTAAATATAGCTGGAGAAGGGGGATCTAATATTCCCCTCTCCCCAGCCGCCCTTCCCCACTCCTCCCCCTCCCTCCCCATCCCTCAAGAAGATTAAAGCTCTAAGTTAAGGGGCAGGGGCTCCTAAGACTGGCTGACTGGGAACTTTGCATATTTTAGGCAGTGGAAGTTATTGAATGTAGTCATTGAGAGAAGAGACTACTCATTATCCACTTAAAATACTTCCCGGCTGCAGAATGGTGTTGTAAGGAAGCCAAAGCAATTGGCTCTGATTTGGCCAGCTGATTTAGCAAGAAATTTTGCAAATGATGCAGTCCTTACAGATGGTGCTGTTGAGTTTGTTAGAATGTTTTAAAACACCGAACCCTTGACCGAGAACTTTCTAGCTTCTCAGAGCTACCTCCTGCTAATCCTAGACTATTTCCACTGGCAGTTGGAGACCAGGAACAGACCTTTCCTGGAACCTTATGATAATGACTTCCTTTAAAAAGCTCTTGCATCATAAAATAACTTGGTGGTGAACTTGGCCAAGGGGAACTCCTGGAACTTTCTGGGAGTCTTTCCTTATCTGTAAGTTGCCTGAATTATATTTAAAAATGGTTCTTAATTGGCTTTCTGGTCTTCTGCCTGGAGGTCAAGCAGGAGCCAGCACCTCCAGGAGGAATGATGAGTGTGCTCTGCCAGCGTGCAGTGTAATTCTGAGAGACTGTGCTGAGCGTCTATGCCCGAATGTGCAGAGAGAACAGCTGGAGGCGACGGCTTTCTCGGGAAAGTGGTTTCTAAATTTGCCTCTTAGAAGCTATCAGAAAGCTCACCATAATGTAGCATCTTCATGGGCCAATTCTTGCTTAGATCTTTGCACAGGGACGAGTCTTGATCTTGGCTGTTGACCGCTCGCTGGTTTTGTTGGCTTCTATTTGACCTTGTATCCATCTCCCTCAGTGCCCTTTGGGCTGAGCTTGTGCTTATTTTGGCTTTATGAAAGCAGCATCTCTGGATGCATGAATGAGGCAGATAAAATTCCCCAGGGTTACTGAACTGCCCTTCGTCTATTTTTAGCACTGCAGTGCATTTACCATAGCCCACAGCATAACTCAATCACTCTACGCCTGTGAGCAAATTCTGAGGTTTGTTTTTATATTTTAACCTTTTTTCTGAGGCATTTGATATAGGCTAAGCATAAAGGCACATGATTCCATCATTGATTATTCAAGATATACCATATTTAGGTGTAAAGTACAGCATAGGGAATATAGTCAATAGTAGTCTAATAACTATGGATGGTGTCAGATGGGTACGAGATTTATTGGCATAATCACTTTGTAAGTTATGCTATGTCTAATCACTGGGGTGTACACCTGAAATTAATACAATAATGTATGCCAACTATAATTAAAAACTAAAATAATGATAATTTTTTGATATAAAAACGATATACCATATTTAGAGTTCTGTAATCACCAAATTGTTGCTGTCAAATATACATTCAACTTTGGCCCTTAATCTTGTGCTGGAAGCTGCACAAAGCCTATTGTGTCCTGTGTGTGGCAACAAGGAAGTGTCTAGTACTCACTAAGGGACTGCTGTCAACCAGTTTGTTCTGCCAGTCAATGGATCTTTCGTAAGAGAGCCCTTGGCTTGTAGCCTGAGCTGTTTGACCCTTGTATATTTCCCGTCTCTTCCATCCTTAGGGATTTTCCAGATGATGAGGATGTATCTTATTTACCACGATCCCCCCCAGAATTTAGCATAGGTCCCTAAGCCTTTCTTTTTTTCCATTTAATTTATTTTTATTGTTGACAGGGTTGCAGGTGTTTCCCATCCCCTCTTTACCCCCCTCAGCCCAACCTCTACCTGCCTCGCCCAGTTCTTCACCACCCTATTGTCCACATTCTTTTTTATTTTTATTTTAAGTTTTTAATAAAAATTGTATATGAGATGACTTCACTCCTGCATCTTCTCAATTGGTTTTTCCTTGTATTTGCCCTTTTCCTTTCCTACTTGGAAAGATTTGGCTTTACATTCAAATGGAGATCCTAGACAGAACTTGGCTGGAGAACTGGCTACAGAACCTGGCTGGAGACCCTGACTAGAGAACCCGGCTATGATGATCACCTGAACGCTGCCTCCATGTCATTCCTTCTTCACCGACTCCGTCCACACCTTTGGGAACCCCTGGAACAGGATTCCCCTGGGTAAGCCCCTCCCCCCCCCCCCCCCCCATTGAGAACTCCACACTCGGGACGGATAGGACTCCACCAGGATACTGCAGACCCCCCTATAGAGGATAAGTAGGGTAAGAAGGTGGATAGTACAGAACTTAGATTGAGAAGATGTGCCATACTGAGTCCAAAGAAAGAAGACTCTGTATTGATTCTTAGATTGAGAAGATGTGCCATCCTGAGTCCAAAGAAAGAAGACTCTGTATTGATCTTTAGATTAAGAAGATGTGCCATACTGAGTCTAAAGAAATAAGACTCTGTATTGATCTTTTAACACATATGCTTGCTAGCAGAGGAATTAAGGTTACTCCCAGTCAGACAGAACGTTTTATACTAGAAGTATGTCCATGCTTTTCTGAGGAAGGAAAGGTAAATGTAAAGACATGGGAGGAGGTAGGCCCAAGGAGCCTTATCCTTAAACCCACTGCAGCCTTTCCACCCCGGGAAAGTGCAGGATTGGCAAGCTCTCCCTGGGGTGATAGATCAGGACTCAGGTAATAGCGGAAAGCGCCAATCCTACTCTTAAAATGGATATAAGAGAGCATTTGGGGTTTTTCTTTTTAATGCTTGCTTTTAAAAAATAAAAAAGGGGGAATTTGCCGGGAGCCGGTCCATCCTTGCTGTTTCAAGGGACCTGGCATATATGGCATACTGTTCTTAATATGTTTGTTCACCTTCTTGGCACTATGTGTTTTAACCAAGGTCACCTCTCTGAGAAAGGTTGTTTCCCCAGGTAGGGATTTTCCCCTGAAGTTAGGGAGGGAATAAAACCCCTTAACTAAGTGCCAGGCGGGTAATTAATCACTTTAAATACGAACAATCATGCTTAAGCTACATAATCTTTACTCCCGGAAATGGAGATAAGTAACGCCCTAACCTTTGGAATAGAGATTGATAGGATTGGAATCAACTGGTATAAATACAGATGTAACAAGACAACAGGACACAGAACCTAGACACAGAACCTACACAGAACTTAGAGACAGAAGAACTTCACTGGAGAGAACATGGCAAAAGATCCTGGACAGAAACTGGCCACAGAACCTAGAGACAGAACCTAGCAAGAGAACATGGCTGAAGAACCTAGAGACAGAACCTGGCTACAGAACCTGGATAGAACATGGCAAGAGAACCTGACTAGAACCTGGTGACTGAACCTGGCTGGAGAACCTGGACAGAACCTGGCTGGAGAACCTAGCGAGGGAACATGGCTACAGAACCTGGCCAGAACCTGGCTGGAGAACCTAGCAAGAGAACATGGACACAGAACCTGGCTGGAGATCCTAACCAGAACTTCGCTGGAGATCCTGACCAGAACTTGGCTAGAGATCCTGGCTAGGCTGCTGATCAACTGAACGCTGTCTCCGTGTCATTCCTTCTTCGCCGACTCCGTCCACACCTTTGGGGACCCCTGGACCTGCTGGGGTTGGACCCCAGCACTTCCTAATAGCTGAGTTAGAGGGAGGCATCCATTCATTTGTCAACAGACTGATTCACTCAATAAACATCCATCAACAAACACCTATAGTATAGCTGGGAAGCCTAGAATGGGTTCCCCCAGCTTTTGATTGGAACATATGCTTATTATTCACCATCTTCTACCTCCTCTATTTCCTGGGAACATGCTTCTCTGAGGTTGTCAGCTCTGTGCTCCTATCGTATGTACCCCTTTCCTTTGCCCATGCAGTGACCTGCCTATGCAGCTGACCCCACTACTTCTACTAGTAAGTGGCCCCTCCCCGTTCTGAATACAACTAATTTCTGTTACTAATTTATTTCATTCAGGGTCAAACTGGAGGTTTAGGAGATAGTTGTCCTATGATGTGACCTGTGATGGCTTTGTGATGTGTCCACTTGGTTAGGCTGAACTACACACCCACGTATTCCCTTTCTAGTGTGTTACTAGAAAGTGGCCATGGTAGGCTACAAGAGAGATTCTCTTGCAAAAATTGGAAGATGGAAGGAAGGCAGCAGGCATTTTGGAGCACACACACACAAACACCCTTTCTTCCAATTGTTTAGCCAACCACTATCCTAGGTGCTTCTGTGAAGGGATTTTGCAGATGTAATTAAAGTCCCTAATCAGTTGACTTTAAAGTAATCAAAAGGGAGATCATTCTAGGAGACTTAATCAGTGCAAAGCTCTTAAAAAGAGGGCTTAGACCCTTCACTCGTGTTGTTAATCTGCTGATTTGCCTCATTGGTGTGAAGCAGCAGTTGCTCCTATAATTGTTTTCCTCTCCAACTGGATCTTCCTTCTATTTTACTGATTCTTGGGCCAAGTATGTGTATTCTGCTCCAGGACTGAGAGCCCAGGCTCCTGCAGCATACCCTTGTCACCAAACTCATCCTTGTGGGGTCCCAGCCTGCTTGTGATCTCCCTTTCGTGACTGCCTGCCCTGTGGATATCAGCCCTGCTTAGCCAGCTCCTGTAAGTGTGTAAGATAATTCCTTGTAATAAATAACCAGATAGATTAAAAAAACAAAACCTTCCACTGGTTCTGTTTCTCTGGTTGATCTCTGAGCAATGCATGAACTAGAGAAGCAATTGTTTGCTTTACATGTCATAAAGCAGCTTGAAATCTAGATGGCCACCAACATTCATTCATTTATTCAAAACTCTGTGAGGGTTGGCAATACAGCAATAAACAAAGTAGACATGGACCCTACCCTTAGACAGCTGATTTTCTGGCAGAAAAGCAGATGTTAAACAATATTTACAAAGATAATAAGGTTAGCACAGAATTGGTCAAGGTGTAAGTGGGAGACCCTACCCAGTCTGAGGTGTGAGAGATGGGAAATAAGGGCTGGGAGAAAGCATGGGAGAACATGAGAACAAAGGAAATAAGGTCAAACAGTTTTTTAGAGAGTTGTTCTTCATGGTGGCAGAGGGAAGAGGCTGGAGAGGTAAGCCATAGAGGGCCCAAGATGATAATGCCTGACAAACATTTTTATTTAAAAATCTTCATACTTTGGAATCCTATATTTCTTTGTTATTTTATGATATGGCATGTGGTTTCATCTTGAGCCTTTAAAGATCCCATGGTGTTAGTGTGTTTGCTCCTACCACCGCTCTTGTTTCTTTTCAGCTTCTTTCTACATCCTCTTGTATAACCCACAATGCTCTTTTAATTATGCAAGCATCAACTAGCTATTATCACACTATTTTTAACCCATTTTCCTGCCATATGCTTTGAATTCTCACAGCACACCTGTTGAGGGGAAAAGGAAACAAATCCTGAACTCTTCACATTAATTTACCTGACAATTCCCTTGTCTTAGGTTTACTTTCTGTTCATTAGGACTCACAGCCATGGCTTCTTGGAGGGTGGGCAGTTCACCTGGCCTCATTACTCCTGGCCTCCTGTCACCACCTGAGGTGCAGGTGCGGGGGAACTCAGTGCTTCCTTGGGCTATTAACCCTTCCTGCCTGCTAAGCACCCCATGCCCTAAGGATTTGCTTAATTAAGTAATTGAGCCACATGCTATCCTTAAAAAGTGGGCTAGAGAGAAGGTGGCAAAAACCAACCACAAATCTGCATTAGGGTGAACAATGGGAGCTTAAGTTAAGTTTTTGTCTTCTTTTGGTTTCTTTCATTTTTCAAAAGCCACTGTTCAGGTCTCCCTGTAGCTGTCTTTGGGAAAGCAGCTAAGTACAGAGGCGTGAGATGAATTTTAGAGCAGACTGATTTGGGTTGTAAGTCTGGTTCCAACCATAGCCTAACTTTTTATTTGAAAAATAGGAATAGTAGTATCCACCCATCAAATGGCGTGTGCAAAGCAATTCGCTTCGTGTGAGGCACATATATGGGGCTCAGTGAATTTTGGGTATTAAGCATTATGATCTTGAAAAGGGTAACTTTTCTGGAGGGAGAGGGAGAAGGAGAAGATTTAGTTACATAGCAATTTACTCAACAGTTTATTTTTACTCGTTGTCCCTGTTCTTATACTCGAGTAAGAAGCATCATTTGCTTTAAGAGCAGTTCCTGGTCTCTCAAGGCCCAAGTCAGGAGACATGATAGACTGCTTCATGGGTTGTGAGGATATTTGTACAACTTGTCCAGACCCGTTTAAAAGTGACTATATATATATGTATGTATATGTATATATGTATATATATATACATCTACACTAATAAAAGAGAAAAATGGTAATTGGCGTACGATGATACCCTTTTCATTGGCTAATCAGGGCTATATGCAAATTAACTGCCAACAAGATGGCAGTTAATTTGCATATGTAGGCACAATGCAGGGAGGCGAAAGGGAAAGCAGGAAGAAGCCCCCTGCCACTGACAGTGATCGGAAACCTAGGGGGGAGCTAAGAGCTGGGGGGCAGGGCAAAGGCGGCCCTGGGGCCGCCTTTGCCCTGCCCCCCAGCCATGATCAGAGAATCAGGTGCCTTTTCCGCCCTGGCCAGTGATAGCAGGAAGTAGGGGTGGAGCCAGCGATGGGAGCTGGGCACGGTCAAAGCTGGCAGTCCCAGGAACTAGGGGCCCCTTGCCTGGGCCTAAAGCGAAGCCCACGATCGCAGGGCCACTGCAGCTGTGGGTCCCCGCTGCCCAGGCCGGACGCCTAGGCCAGAGGCGTCCGGCCTGGGCAAGGGGCTGATCCTGCGATTGGAGGGTGATGGGGGTCAATGCCTGAGGGCTCCCAGTATGTGAGAGGGGGCAGGCTGCGCTGAGGGACACTCCCCCCTGCCCCACACCCAGTGCACGAATTTCGTGCACCAGGCCCCTAGTATATACATATATACATATACATACATATATATGTATACACATATATATATCATTATTTTGTACACCTTTAACATGCCAATTTTATCTCAATAAACTAGAAAAAAAAACTAGCCTCATTGTGAAAAAAACAGTGAATTGGAGTGAAAAAAGTTTGGAAATAGATAGTGGTGATGACTGCAAAACATTGTGAATGTAATTAATGCCACTGAATCGGACACTTAAAAGTGGTCCAAATGGTAACTTGTGTGTTATATACTAGGATGTTGTTCCCCCATAACAAAATACAAGGAAAGTGAACTGGAGAACAGCCTGGTGGCTGTGTCTGAATAACCCCTCCTCCCACTCCCAAATGTAGGCTAGCTCAGTAATAACGTGACCCACTTATGAACCGAACTATACACAGAGTATTGTTGCTAAGTGATTTCAGAACATGAGTTAGGAGGGTCCATATCTAAATGCCTCATTTTACAGAGGAGGTGTTGGAGACCCCGAAAGTGTGACTTACCCAGGAATACGCCGCCCCCCCCTGGGGACCGGGCCACAGCTATGGTGCTATGCCGTGCTGACTCAGGGCGGCCTCTAGAGCAATCAAGGCCTCTGGGTGCTCACAGGTGGCCTTTTTCTCCCATCTTTTCTCTGGAAGCCGGATCCTTGTCTCTAATAATCCAGTTGCTCAGAGTTCTCAAATTGTTCAACCGAGGACTAGGGCATTGGGTTCCAGTCCTATCATCGTCCTCTCACAGCTGAGCCAGTGCAGATAGTAAGTGATATCTGACAATTCCAAGCTTCCATCCTGCTGTCTGAACTTCAATCTCCAACCCTCAAACAGGCCACACTTTCTTTGTTAGGGCCGTTGCATGTGCGGCTCTCTCTGCCGTGAATATCCTTCACGTTGATAATTCCTATTCACCCTTCAGGTCCAGGTGAAACATCCCTTTATCTAGAAAGCTTTCCATGCTCCCAGTCTATGTTAGCTCAACCTGTATGATTTCTATACTTCTTTGCACCTCATTCCACTTGTAATTTACTTGTATTATGTCTGAGTTCCATGAATGAGGCCAGGATCTTGGCCTGTCCTGTCCACCACTGTTTGCCAAGAAGTTAGCATAGGGTCTGGCACATTTGTGTTCAATAAAGAAATAAAAGAAAATTAAAATCAACCCTGTCTTCTCATGAGGGGGAGAATGAAGGTAACGATATACCTTTATGTGTGTTAACAAGCAAGAGTGGCCAGCGGAAGTAGGGCAGACACTGCCTTTAATCCAAAGAGACTGACCCAGGCACTAGCTGATGTTCTAAGGAAATGTACGGGCGGAGTGGAGGGACCGAGCTTGATGTCCGCACCTGCAGTGCATGCAGGTGAGCATGAAGCCTACATCAATCAGCAGAGGGGTGTAGGTTTGACACAAGGGAATGCTTTCTGTTTTGATACTGAGGATTGTTAAAAATGGGTCGGAGTACCGAGGACGCCTTCCTTAGAGGCGTCAGAAATCAGGCCAGAGTTCCATTTCAGCTGGTTATTTTAGGCTTACCACAGGTAGCGGGGTGGACTAGACAGCCACTTGGGGTCCAGTCGCTCCATTCCTCTGACCCATAATAAAACTCTAGACACTGTTGTGGCCAACAAACACACAAGCACACACGCAAATGGGAAATGCATGTAGCCGGTCCTGTGGCTGTAAATGCTGTCTAGTTCCTTTCCTACTGAACATTCTGAACCCACCTTTTGTTTAGAAAAATGACCCCGGTCTTTAAACACCGCAAAGCTCTCTCTATAAAGAACTGATTCCATATTTCAAAGTGAGAACTGCAGTGCATACCAATTTAACTCTTGTATTGATGTTCACCTAAAGAAAGTGGGGAATGCAAGCTAGGCAAGAGGGTTAGAAAAATAATCTGTCCCTCTGACTAATTCCCAGCATAAAAAGAAAGCGATCTGGACGCTGCTGTGTGTCTTATCCAGCAAAGAGGGACACTTTTCTCTTTCTCTGGTTTTAAAGTGAGGGAAGGGAATGGACTTGAATATGCAAATGGTTCTAATTTAATTAACTTTTATGACCACAGCTCCTTCGAGATAACCATGGGAGACAATTAGATTCCATTAAAATTCAGTCATTTCCATGAAGCCTCAATGAGACACCCTTGTCTTCTCCAAGACAACAAAACAAAACAGAAAACATGCAAAGATCTAACACAAAAGCATAAGTCGTCGTCGTCGGTATCAGCTCTGCTGTGTTGTCTCGCTAGAAGTTGCTTCCTCAGTCCAGCTTGTCGCCTGAGCCAGGCGAGCAGTGTGAAACCATCCCAGGTCAGTCATGTCACTGCTAGCCCAGCGTGTATCATAAACTGAAGCTATGAAGAGGAAAGGCAATGATATTTCACACTTTTGGGCAAAAACTCAAGCCTTGGGTGGGTGAGTGAAGAATTGCCTTGACCTCAGGCCAGGCATGCAGAGGAACTTATGCCACTTACTCCTTTGCTGCCCAGTTTTGTAATATTCTGTTCTTTTTTTCTCCCCGATTACAAAGGTAATACATATTTATTATTAAAAAATGGAAACATATAGCACGGCTAAGAAGATGTTGCCCACATCAAGAAAGAACTTGGAAGCTCTCTTCGATTTTGTTCCCTTCTTTCTCCTTTTCTAAGCATATTTTAGAGGCCTTTGTGTGTTTGGGAAGGGACAGAAATGGGTGGGGTGAGGAGAGTGCAATGAGTGCTAGGAATGGGGATATCATATATTCTAGTTCCTTTTTAAAAAAAATCTATATAACATGCCACTCACCTCTTATCTCTAATGATATACAATTACATAGCTGCCAATGATTTCTGAATCCTGGCCCCTACATCATTGTCCATGGGCAGAAAACTGTATGGTGGGTCCACCCTGAAAGTGCCCCAAGATGGGTTTAGAAAAGAGAGCAATTGAGTTTCTGGGAGCTGTTTTGCCTGCCAGTTCTAAAGCATTTTTTAAAATTTTTATTCATTTTATTTTCAAATAGTTATTTACCATTTATTCTTTAAAATTTTTTTTTAAATTTATTTCAGAGAGGAAGGGAGAGGGAGAGACAGAGATAGAAATATCAATGACGAGAGAGAATCATCAATTGGCTGCCTCCTGCATGCCCCCTACTGGAACCGAACCTGGGACCCCTCAGTCCCCAGGGTGATGCTTTAACCACTGAGCCAAACCAGCCGGGGCAGTTCTAAAACATTTTAACCCTCCTATCAATATTCTGAAGTCAGTTGTCCCAGTTGGGGGGCAGTTGAATATCTAATATTCATTCTTCCTTCCTCTCATTTGCTAACAGAACCCAATTTTGCTTGAGGTGTCAGTTTTTCCAACTAACCACGCACTTTCCCAGCCTCCATCACTGCTTTGGTGGCTTTGTGATCCAGTTCTAGCTAATGGGATGTAAACAGAAGTCTGCTGGGGGCTTCTGAGAAGAATTTTTTCTCTCTTGATGAAATGGACACAGATAGCTGTAGTGAAGCTGTCAGCCTGCCTCCACTCCTTTCTGCCTTAGGTTTAGACGTGATGATGAAGCCGCCTTGGTGTAAAGATGATGGAGCTGCAGCAGTCACCTTGGAAACACAAAGCAAGGAACCAACGTGCTAAGAAAAACAGAGCTGAAAGGTAGAAAGAGCCTGGGATCTCAATGGCACTATTGAACAGCTAAACCATCCCCAGCAACTGCCTACTCTGTTCTTCCAGGTATTTGAGAAAAAGAAACAATTTTTAAAGCTATTGTTAGGTGGGATTCAGTTAATTGAAGCTGTAAGACTAAGTCATATGCCACATTTATAGGATCTTTCAGTGGTGATATGGGGGTTTGAACTCACATATTCTGAATCCAATTTAGTAATCTGTATGGATAAAGGTAGGGAAAGTGATGACATGGCCTTAAATTGATATTCATTGCTATATAATTTATTGCCCAAACTATAATAATTATACTAATATAGGAACCATAAATTGGGACAGACTCGGGCAAATCAGGATATATATTTACCACCCACATAGCCCTTCATGAAATCACTCAGTGTCATCCCTCACTATTCATTTCTATTCATTAGGGCCACACCAGAGCACTCCCTATTCTCAGAGCACATGCATACCTCTGAACCGACTACCTCCACTCCTGCTATCCCCTGTTCATCCTGTTTTCTCCTCATTCCTACTCTCTGTTTCCTCTTGAACTTCAAGTTCTAGCAGAACTGTCATCTCCTCCCCCCACTCCTGTTGCTTTCACCTTTTCTCTTTCCAGGTTAATTGCTTTTTCACCAGGGTTTTGTAGCATTTTATACATATCTTTAATGCAGAGTTTATCACAGCAACCCACATAGAATCCATATATTATTCATTTAGGACTCTCTTACCTATATAAGTGTCTGGCACATAGTAGGTGCTTAATAATCATTTAGTAAAATTTTATTTTGAATCTCACATCCACTCTTTCTTTAACACTCTCTGTAGGAGATGATAATAAATGGTGAAGATGTCAAATAGGCTAAAAGAGGGAGGTAGTGTAGGAACACAGAAAATCCATAAACTGCATAATTGCTTTTTGAATTATGTACTGATTATTAGCTTAAATAGTACTTGCAGTAATTTCAAATTCTTCTCTTTCTTTTCACCTCTGAGTGACCAGAAGCTGCATTCATTGAGAATGAGTACTATCACCCATGGGATAGAGACTAAGAGTGCTCAATGTTTGCATGTATTTTATAAAAGCTATTTCCCTGAGAAGTTCATAACTAAGTAATGAAAGTCAATCCCAGGCTACACTGAATATGCAGGGGGATTTTTCTATCTCATGTACACATCTGACATTTAATAATATTCATGTGTGTTTTCTATAAACCTTGCTAGGGGTTGGGGGAACAGAAACTGATGAAGGGCAATGTTCTCCATAAACTCTCATGAATGAAATTAAACTACAAGATATTAAAAGGAGCCCGGCCAGCATGGCTCAGTGGTTGAGCATCTACCTATGAACCAGGAGGTCATGTTTGATTCCCAGTCAGGGCACATGTCTAGGTTGCAAGCTCTATCCCCAGTGTGGGGCGTGCAGGAGGCAGCTGATCAATGATTCTCTCTTCATTGATGTTTCTATCTCTCTCTCCCTCTCCCTTTCTCTCAGCAATTAATAAAAATATATTTTATAAAAAGATATTGAAGGGATAGTCTATGGGACTGAGATATATATTTTTGTTGGAGGCCTATAGAGTGTAGGACACCATTAAACCCAGTAAATTATTATTAATTTTAATCCTGAAGTCTGAGATAGGGTAGAGAAAATGATAATGGCATGGGGTCTTCACTTTGGTGAGCCTTTAATTTGTATCCTTCTAAATTAGAAGTCCCAGGAAACTTGGATCCAGTTCTGATTCTGGTCCTTCTTGGCAGTATGATTTGAAGTAGGTCATAACTTTCCTCTGAACTGCCTTCCTATTTAAGATGGGGCTGCTAATAGTATTTATTTCACAAGGTTAAATGGCATAAGATATGTGAAAGGACTTTGTAGGCTGGGTTGAAGTCTACCTATGGAAGTTAGGACTATTTTAGGCTGATTTGCAGGCAGTGGTGATGAGGAGAGAGTGGGGGAGAGGAACAGAATGGAGAACCATACTTAAGCCGCCCCCAGGCCTCCTCTGACTGAAACTCTGGTCATGCTACAATAGCAAGTTAATAATACTACCCAGTAAAGCAGTAGCATTTAAAAATTAGTCTGGGATGAGGCTGTGTTTGCCAGGGAGGGTTGGTTCTGTCATGGCATGCTTTAAACCTGTGGTTGGCAGTCAGTTTGTTGCTCGATTATTGCCTACATTGGAAAGGGTGAGCCTAAATTGGAACTCTCTTTCCTCTGTTTAAGCCGTTTCTGCTGAGTCCCATAGCGTTGATTATAGTTCTTGCACTCTGCCACCGGCTGTTTTATTCTTGACTCACCTCCAGACTCATAAATATCCCGCAGAAAACACAGAGGTTTTAAACGTTGTCTATCTCTTAACCTTGTGCCTTGATGTGTCCTGTAATAGCCAGGGCACAGACTCTTTCCTGCCCTATTGTCTCCAACCTATGCAGGAGCAAAACCCTGACAGACTTCCTTCAGATCTTTCAGAAGAAGCAGACAAGGTCCAATTGTGTGACCTTGGGCGGTTTCTTCTACTACAGAAAGAGAGGTGATAATATCTAATGTGGAGACTGTTGTGAGCATGGCCTATAATGTAAGGAAGAGCACCTGGTACATTGCAAATATCTCATAAATATAAGTGCTCTTTTTATTATTAGTAATAAATTTTTATAATAAAGCAACATTTGAAATGAGCCCTGGGAAGATTAATTTATACTTAATCTTAAGTATAAATTAATAGGCAAGAGGCTATCCATTAATTAATATTCTCCATGTGTCCAGATAGAAGGAAGTCCCTGCCCTAGAATGAGAGACAAATGACAGCACACAAAAGTCTAGACAACAATGCGATAGATGGAGGACATTTCAGTACATTGAAATGCTGTCAAACAAGATTATCCAAGAGGGAATGAGTGAACCTACAGTGTTTTTTGTTTGTTTGTTTTTAGCTGAGTAGCTGCCTAGGTGTCACTCTATAATATACTGAAAGCAGTCTTACTTTCTATTATGTCATGACCATGTAGTATGACAATGAGATTGCATCGGAAGCAACCAGTGCCCTGAGGGAAGCTGGGTGGAAAGCTGCCACAGCAGGGGAGGAGACAGAGCTATATGGAGGCTGTGGGAGGGGAGGGGCAGCTGTTCCAAGACTGTTCTCTCTAGAGCAGTTGATTGGGTCATTTTGTATACTTCATGCAGCTGTTTATCTTCTTTGTCCCTTGTCCTATACCCTGGCACTGGCTAGACTTATAGAAATGGAACACTGATTTCCCCCCTTATACTTTTATTTATTTATTTTTTTTAGGAGCCAGAAAGAAAAGGTGTTAATCAATAGCAAGGAAAGGAGGCCTCATGAGTGGTGAGAAACTGTGCTCTTCTGGCTTATTTGTAAGGCCTTTTTTTTAAAAAAATATTCTTATTGTTGAGAGTATTACAGATGTCTCCCTTTTTTCTCCCTATTGCTCTCTCCTACCCCAGGCCTTCGCTACCTTATTGTCTGTGTCCATAAGTAATGCATATATACATCTAAGATCTTTGGTTAATCTCTTACCACCCCACCTCCCTCTGAGATTCATCAGTCTGTTCCATGTTCCCATGCCTCTGGTTCTATTTTATTCATCAGTTTATTCTGTTCATTAGAGTCCTTGCACATTTATTTTGATTTTTAGATACAATTGTTGATAGCTATGTATTTATTGCCATTTTATTGTTCATAAATTTTTATTTCTCCTCCTCTTCCTCCTCCTCCTCCTCTCCTCCTCCTCCTCCTCCTCCTCCTCCTCCTCCTCCTCCTCCTCCCCTCCTCCTCCTCCTCCTCTCCTCCTCCTCCTCCTCCTCCTCCTCCTCCTCCTCCTCCTCCTCCTCCTCCTCCTCCTCCTCCTCCTCCTCCTCCTCCTCCTCCTCCTCCTCCTCCTCCTCTTTCTCCTCCTTCTTCTTCTTCTTCTTCTTCTTCTTCTTCTTCTTCTTCTTCTTCTTCTTCTTCTTCTTCTTCTTCTTCTTCTTCTTCTTCTTCTTCTTCTTCTTCTTCTTCTTCTTCTTCTTCTTCTCCTTCTTCAAAAAGACCTTTCAGCATTTCATGTAATACTGGTTTAGTAGTGATGAACTCCTTTAGCTTTTTCTTGTCTGTGAAGCTCTTTATCTGACCTTCAATTCTAAATGATAGCTTTGTTGGGTACAGTAATCTTGGTTGAAGGTCCTTGCATTCTATGGTTGCAAGAAATCCTGATAAGGTTCTCTCAGCAACACTAGAAATTCAAGATATTCCATTTTAAAACCAGGAAAGTCCCTGGCAAACCAGGACAAACTTGTCACCCTAATCCAGAGATTTTTTTAAAATTGTTGTTTTACTAAACTTTAAGAGCTATCTGTAGAACTAACCGCCTTGGCAATTCAGGGTGCTAATTGTTCTTTAATGTCTTTAAACAGTATATTCTATATAGGTTTGCAGAAAACCTAAAGTATAAATGTATGACAATAAATACAATAGATCAAACAGTAATTCTTAATTCCTCCCAATGCAGATGAAATACATCAAGCAAATGAAGAGCAAAACTGATATAAGTGACAATGATTTGGTTTAATATGTAAAGGCCCATCAGGGACTTCTCATCTGTCACCACGTAAACTTATCACAATATTATTGACTATATTTCCCTTCTGCTTTTCAATCATCTCTCCACCATCCCTTATAGTAACCATCTCTTTAATCCAGCGGTTCTCAACCTGTGGGTCACGACCCCTTTGGGGGTCAAATGACCCTTTCACAGGGGTCACCTAAGACCATCAGAAAAAACATATATAATTACATATTGTTTTTGTGATTTATCACTAGGCTTTAATTATGTTCAATTTGTAACAATGAAATTGAGGGTCACCACAACATGAGAAACTGTATTAAAGGGTCGTGGCATTAGGAAGGTTGAGAACCACTGCTTTAATCTCTGTTTCTATGAGCCTGTTTTTGTTTTTGTTTGTTTTATTTAGTTTTAGGATTCCACATAGAAGTGGAATTTGTCTTTCTCTGCCTGACTTATTTAACTTAGCATAACCTCCAGATCCATACCTATTGTTGCAAATGGCAAAATTTTATTCATTTTTATTGCTGTGTAAGTAATATTCCATTATATATATATACTAGGGGCCCGGTGCACGAAATTCGTGCACTGGGTGTGTGTGTGGGGGGAGTGTCCCTCAGCCCAGCCTGCCCCCTCTCATATACTGGGAGCCCTCAGGCGTTGACCCCCATCACTCTCCAATCGCAGGATCGGCCCCTTGCCCAGGCCTGACGCCTCTGGCCCAGGCGTCAGGCCTGGGCAGGGGACCCCCAGACCCCTCCGATTGCTGGCTCTGCCCCTTGCCCAGGCCTGATGCCTCAGCCAGAGGCGTAGACCCCCATCACCCTCTGATCACCTGATCGGCCCCTTGCCCAGGCCTGACGCCTCCGCCAGAGGTGTCAGGCTTGGACAGGGGACCCTCATCTCCCCCCGATCACTGGCTCTGGCCCCTGCCCAGGCCTGAGGCCTCTGGCCCAGGAATCATGCCTGGGCAGGGGACCCCCATCTCCCTCTGATCGCTTGCTCCACCCCCCGCCCAAGCCTGACGCCTCTGACCCAGGCTTCAGGCCTGGGCAAGGGGACCATCATATCCCCCCAATCCTCGGCTCAGCCCCCCGCCCAGGCCTGATGCCTCGGCCAGAGGAGTTGACCCTCATCACCCTCCGATCACCAATCACCGGATCGGCCCCTTGACCAGGCCTGAGGCCTCCGGCAGAGGTGTCAGGCCTGGGCAGGGGACCCCCAGCTCCCCGCGGTTGCAGGCTCCGCCCCTGCCCAGGCCTAACGCCTCTGGCCGAGGCGTCCGGGCCTGGGCAGCGGGGACCCACAGCTGCAGCGGCCCCGCGATCGTGGGCTCCGCTTTAGCCCAGGCAAGGGACCCCTATCTCCCGGGACTGCCAGCTTTGACCGTGTCCAGCTCCCATCGCTGGCTCCACCCCTACTTCCTGCTATCACTGGCCAGGGCGGCAAAGGTGCCTGATTCTCCGATCATGGCTGGGGGGCAGCTCTTAGCTCCCCCCTGGGTTTCCGATCACTGTCAGTGGCAGGGGGCTTCTTCCTGCTTTCCCTTTCGCCTCCCTGCATTGTGCCTACATATGCAAATTAACCACCATCTTGTTGGCAGTTAACTGCCAATCTTAGTTGGCAGTTAATTTGCATATAGCCCTGATTAGCCAATGAAAAGGGTATCGTCATACGCCAATTACCATTTTTCTCTTTTATTAGTGTAGATGTAAAAGTAGTGAATATGAGAAACAGAATTTATCCTTGTATTATTTATCATATTTATTTGTATAAAAAAGTCAACAAACAACATATGTTGGTGGGAAGGCAAACTTGTGCAGTCCCTATGGAAAACTATATGGAGAGTCCCCAAAAAACCAGCATTGTATTTTAAAGGATAATAAATCCCCACCATAGCAAATACACATGTCAATAGCAGCGAAAGCACACTTGTTGTAAGGAATTGCCTTGTGCAGTTCTTTGAAGTCCTGCCCTTTGGAATCAGACCGGAATGAGACATTGGTGCCTTGCTCTTTTTCGGTTCCAGGAACATAGGGTCACGTTATTCAGAAGCATTTGAAGTTGTTTAGAGAACTGTGGAGAATTTCACCAGACTAAACAAATTATACCTGACTTCAAGATTGATTCCCAAGGGGCTGCTGATTATAGTGTCCATATCAAAGGTATCAGTGATGCTTTTGATAGAATGAATCATTGCTGCAAAGCAATCTTATATGAGAACCAGCTTCCCCTCCATGCAACTGGGAGTGATCTGTGCATTGGAAAAATGCTTCTATTGTTCTGCTGTGCTGGAGACATGAATGTTGAGGGAGGAGAGTGCTAGAAGCCACGATTGTCAGGGATTAAGGACATTGTGTCCATGGTTTGAGCACCCTACTCCTCTATTGTACTTGTTAATTCCTTGAACCTTTGACCTTGTCAGTTTGCTTTTCCAATCCTTTTTTTTTTTTTTTTATGATTGACACCTAACTTATTCCTGGGGAGTGGAGGCAGCCTGACATAGCAGAAAAAGCAAGGGTTTAGAGTCAGAATGATTGGGTTTAAATCCTGGCTCTGTCCAGCACTAACTATAACTAGGCAAGTCTCTTCTTTAAATCTCAGTTTATTATCTACTACATAGATTTCATTATTCTTTTTATGATTATTTTGACAACTAAATAGAATAATATACATTCAAGTGCTTAGTAGGTAATGAAATTATACTAAAAAGGACAAACAAATCCACATGTTGTGATGATGTGTACACTACCCTTGGGTGCTCATATACCAAAGGTGGTCTTAAAAGGTTGCTGGTTTGGTAAATGTTGGGCTTGAAGTAAAGAAAATACTTTAAATTAAAAGTCGGAGGATATGGATTCTGCCCTGTGCTCCACCCTTAACTACTCTTGTCCTTTGGTTTCCAGTGAGCTGAAGTGTGAAAATAGTGTCAAATGATTCCTAGAATCCCTTACACTTCTAAAATACCATGAATCTGTGAAGCTTGAAATATGTGAATCTGAGATGTGTCTGTGTTCTAGAGAAATCATGGTGCCATGTATGTCATTATATTTTACAGAAGACACCATTCAGCCTCTGGAAGAGTGGTCTCTTGCAGCCTTACATACGATTCAATATGGCCTTGTACATTCTTTTCCCATTCCATAGCCATAGCTGTTTTGATTAGGAGTGGGAACCTATTACATGGTGGGCCTGTTAGATTCTCTTGCTGGACTCTTGGGATTAGAATATGGAAAGTCTAGTTAATAGACAGTGATGCTGGACCTGGAAGATCACCTTATAGGTGTTTAGAGGCTCAGGGTAAATTTGTGGAAGCCATGATGGGGAATGTGAAAGCAGAGTGAAGGAAGGCAATCTGGAGGTCGGTTTGATGGAAAGGGAGAGGCGGGGGAAGGGAACAGGAAGAGGGAAAGATGGAGGAAGTAACTTCTTTGGTCATTTTTCATTGCAATCATTCACAGGCTTTGCTGTTCTTTTTTACAGTTGAGTTCTGTGAAATATCTCTGTATAGTTGACCATGGAACAATATGGGGGGTTAGGGGTCCCCAACCCCCTGCACAGTAGGAAACCTGGCTATAACTACAGTCAGCCCTCTGCCTCTGCAGATCCCCAACCGCAGACGGAAATATTGTATTCTCTTTCACTTAAAGCAGACTTGAATGGCTTTTCTGTTCCTTATGTCAAAAGACATATGGTGACACAGACTAGGAACTGGTAACATGGACTGGGAATTCCCCAACAGCAGGGATTTTGTCTTGTTCCCTTTTGGAACAAGCGTTTGGCCCAGCATTCTGCACAAAGTAAGTGCTCAATGAATTTATACTGAAATGACATGAAAATCATATATTTGTGTATAAATAGCGTCTTTGATAGCATTTATATAAGAAGCATTAATTTTAATAGATGATTATGTTTCAGGAAGCATTCCCTGAATCCTTTTAATTGGGCAAGAAACATTTTTGAACGCCATCTTCACTGTGTCTTAGGACCTATTCAGCTGTAAGCTCACTGTCGCTTTATTTTAAAATGTTGAAGACCTGGGGTGAGGTGGGGGTGGCTGGGAGGAGGAGGGTAAAGGGAGGGGGAATGGGAGACATCTATAATACTATCAACAATAAAAAATATATATTAAATTAAAAAATATCTGAAGCAAATAAAGCTAAGAATAAAGACTTTTATAAAGTGGGGAGAGGGGTGGTGGTGGTGAGGGGTTGTCTGTTGAACTTAATAGCCTAGGATTGCTTTACATACTGTGGAGATATAATTTATAGTTGCTCCACATAAGCAACTTGCAGTACAGTTGGGAAAAGACAAAAAAGAAAAAAAGAAAAAAGGAAGGAAGGAATAAATAAACAAAATATGGTGATTTGCAATTGATTTCAAATGCCTGGGAGAATAGGTCTACTTTATTTAGAGAAAGTTTTTGGAGTAACAGTGAGGTCGTGTTACTCCTTGGAGATTTGGCAAGGCAGAGAGGTAGGGAGGAGGAGGACCAAAGGCTAAGCAAAGGCACGGAGGCAGTAATGAGAGTTGTGCAGTACACACCACTAACAACTTAACAATTTGCATTGAGAAATTTGAGACAGAATGGCCGAGTATGGGAGGCAATAAAGGTTTATAGTTAAGAAGGCTGAATCTGGAATTGGACTTTCTGGTCACAAATCCCAGTTCCACACCTACCTCACCTCTTATTGGCTTTGTGACATTGGGGAATTTATTTAATCTCCTTGTTCCTCTGTTTCCTCACCTGTAAAGTTGGGGGTAAAAATTGTATCCACCTCACAGGGGTGCTGCAAGGATTAAAGAGGATACTGTTTGTTAAGTTCTTAAATTAGTGTCTGGCACATAGCACAATCAATGTTAGCTGGCACTCTCTGTTGTAATAGATATCTGCTCAGATAATAGACTCCTGGGTCATGGCTGAGTTTTCCTGAGCAGGGAAGTGATATGATTAAAGGAGGAGAGACAGGGATAGGAGGTCTAACAAGGACCACTGAGGGGGAGTATTGCAATAATTCAGGTGTGAGGTGGCAAAGGCCACAGACAGGGCTGTGGCTGAGAGACAGCCACGAGGTGGAAAATCCGACAGTCTTTAAAGGAATAGTGTCCACTGCTGTCACCCTGGTCCAGGACACCATCATCTCTTGCTTGGATTACTGCCACCTCCCCTTAACCTCTCCTGCTCTGGCCCAGTCTCCTGCAGTCTTATCTCAGCACAGCTACTCCTCTGTGCATACTGTGCTACTGCTCCCACCTCACTCAGAGCACAAGCTGAACTCCTCACTGGGATCTGTGAGGGCTGCACTGCTGGGCTCCAGTTACCGCTGGCTCCATCCCGTGCTGTGTGCCTGCTTGTTCTCTGCACTCCACAACGCTGCCATCCCTGCTGTTCCTCAGACACATCAGACCTGTTCCTGCCTCAGGGGACTTGCCTGGGCCTGGTCTTCTCCTAAATATCTCCAGAGCTAATTCCTCCACCTCCGTAAGGTCTCTGCTCAAATGTCCCCTTATTAGTGACATCTTTCTTGACGCCCTTCGGAAAATAGTCACCCTTCTCTACCTTGGTACTTCCAATCTCCCCTACCGTGATTGGCTTTTCCTTACCTTATCACCATCTGACATGATTTCTTTATTTGTTCATTATCTAATTTCTCCACTAAAATGTTAGCTCTAGGACAGCAGATATCTTTGACTGTCTTGCTTGCTGATGTATCCACAGGACCACAAAAGTGCCTGGCATGTAGTAAGCACTCAATAAATAAATACGTTGAAAGAATGTGAGAATAAGAGCAATTGGACTTGTTGTATCAGGTACCCTACTAGATGCCTCCTCAGAAGTTGCCTCGTTTGCTTCTTGCAATGACCCTGTCAGAATGTAATGTTCTCATTGTCTTTCAAATGATTTTGAGGCACTGAGCCAGGAGGTAACCAAGTGCACAGAGCTGGTAAGTAAAACAATCAAGAATTGTGTCCATTCTTCTGACCTTGGTGGTGTCATTAACATGAGATGGGGAGGCAGGGCTCAACCAAGCACCAAGGCTTCTAGCCGCTGAACAGTGGAAGAGCAGAGGAGCCACCCACAGAAATGGGAATGCTGCGAAAGAAGCCAGTGTTTTAGAAAGAGAAGTAATGAGGAGAGAACTTCAAGGCCAGTTTCAAGACAACCCCGCCTCCCCCACAAGAGTAGGAGGAGAAAGAGGAGTCTGTGAAGGACTGAGAAGAACCAGAAAAGAGAAGAAGCACAGAGGTCTGGAGGAGCCGTGGACAGGAAGGAGGGGAAGTACAGAGGCCACATTTTGCAAGGCAACTAAAAGTAGGTCGGCTGGAACTTGGCAACAAAAACGACATTGGAGAATCACTTGCTTTTTGATTTTATAACAAAATAATCTATCTCAAAAAAAGTGCTAAAAGGCATTTAATTAAAGTGGATTAAAATTAATTTTCATTTGAGGACTTTTTTCTCCTGCTGCCCTCATTACATTTTGAGATGCTTTGGGGTGCTTTCAAAGAGTGGATCAGGAAGCAGGGTTTGGTGCTCCAGCCTGGAGTTTTCTTGTGCCTCTGCATGGCCTGAGTCACGGAAAGGTCCTATATTTAGAGTCTCATTGACACAGATAAGATCTGGGCCCCAGTTGGAAAATACAAAAGCAAAAGTGATTTCTTTGGTGGCAGGAAGATTGAACATCAAGTTTTTACACTAGTATAAGTAATATTGCCTAAAATCTGTTTTTTTTTCTTGTAAACTAGAAATTCTGATAACTTCATTATCATTCAAGCAAATATTCCCTACCCTAGCTTCTCACTTCAATGGGGGAAGTGTGTGTGTGTGTGTGTGTGCATGTGTGTGTGTGTGTGTGTGTTTAGGGGTATCAGCAAATAAGCAAAGCTCTAGTTTAAAACATATTGAAATGATAGCATTGGCAAAAATGCTGGTGAAGTACACCTAACAATAAAGTAATTTATCAACTGGTGGTCTGTCATGTACAGGTAAGACATGGGAGCTAGACAGTCAAAAATGATTTTGAGGCACAGAGGCAGGAGGTAACCAAGAGCACAGAGCTGGTAAATGAAACAGTCAAGAATTGTGTCCATTCCTCTGATCTTGGTTGTGTTGTTAACATGAGATGGGAGGCAGGGCTCAACCAAGCACCAAGGCTTCTACTAGACATGGTTAGTCCACCTGGCTTTAGCCAGAAAGGGCCTTTTCAAGGTAGAGTGTGTGTGAATAACACATGGTTTAAAGTTCTCAGTTTATTAGACAGTAAAGTCACATGACCAGGGGCCTGGAAACAGAATCTATCCCTTGTATTCTCTGAAAGGAAGTATTAATAGTTGTGTTGAGTAGCTGCATCAGACAGAAGATATGCAGCATAGTTTCTTTTTTATCACAACAAAAGTGTTACTGGGTTGAGATCATCATGACACATAGCTTCTGGAAACTGAAAGGAATAAAATCTTGCAGGATTTCAAAAGGAGCAAAATCATTAACACTGAACCAAAGCCCACTGGCATGCATCATAGAAATCAAATAGATATAGAGGGCTCCTCTGAGGCGAAAAATGCATAACTCTAGGCTACCCCTTCACAAGATGCTAATATCAATACCTCAATACTAGTTTCCAAAGAAGCAGTTCATCTGTAGCTGGTTTTCATGCCATATCTGATAAATGTGTGTAGCCAAGGCTGACCTTGAGCAGTATGAGGGAGCAGGAGTGTGTTTTGGCTCACCACACCCCTCTGCCCTTTTCATCCCCACCCTGAAGACTGAGCCTCTTAAGGAATGGAAGCTTTGGCATTCTAAACAATAATTTGAGGCATGTGGTATGACATTAACCATGTTCAATACTCCCGCCCTTTTCCCTTTTATCACTTTCCTCCAACCTCCTTTCCTTTTGTTCCATGTTTTATTTCTTTGACTTTTCTTTTTCCTTTTTGCTGATCTGACAAAAATAAGTATAATTTTGATTGATTTACAAAATAATAATAATAATAATTACATAACCTTTTTGCTCCAAAGTGACTTTTATTTAAAAATTTTTTTTATTGATTTTAGAGAAAGAGGAAGGGAGAGTGGGAGATAGAGAAAGAAAGAGTAATATCAGCTGCCTCCTGCATGCCTCCTACTGGGGATCGAGCCTGCAATCTGGGCACATGACCTGACCAGGAATCAAACTGGTGACCTTCTGGTGCCTGAGACAATTCTCAACCAACTGAGCCACACCAGCCCAAAGTGACTTTTTAAAAAGTCAAGTGCCTAACCTATCTAATAAAAGAGTAATATGCAAATTGACCATCACTCCAACAAACAAGATGGCCGCCACCATGTGGTCAAAAATGGCCACCACCATGTGGACACAGATGGCCTGCAGGGGAGGGCAGTTGGGGGGGACCAGGCCTGCAGGGGAGGACAGTTGGGGAGGATCAGGCCTGCAGGGGAGAGCAGTTAGGGGCAATTGGGCCGGCAGGGGAGCAGTTAGGCATTGATCAGGCTGGCAGGGGAGTGATCAGGCAGGCATGCAGGTGAGTGGTTGGGAGCCAGCAGTCCTGGATTGTGAAAGGGATCCCAGATTGGAGAGGGTGCAGGCTGGGCTGAGGGACCCCCCCTTCCCCCCCCCCCCCCGCATGAATTTCGTGCACTAGGCCTCTAGTACTTGTATATAAGGATTCCTGGTATGAAGAATCAACCAATAAGACACAACCTTATTATGTGATGTGACTAATAAGATACAACTCTATTATATGACCTATATATTCATCATTCAAGTCAGGGCATTCACACTGGATGGTTATTGTTGAAAGCAAGTATTAATAGCTGTGTTGAGTAGCTGCATCAGACAGAAGATATGCAGCATAGTTTCTTTTTTATCATAACAAAAGTGTTACTGGGTTGAGATCATCATGACACATAGCTTCTGGAAACTGAAAGGAATTGTTGTTGTGTTGGCTATTGTCATTTTTGTGTTGGCTATTGTCATTTTTTTTTTTTTTTGACAATCTAAGGGAAAAGAGATAATTGCTCCTGACTAAATAGTCAGGCATTGCCGGGGTCCAACCCCAGCAGGTCCAGGGGTCCTCAAAGGCGTGGACGGAGTCGGCGAAGAAGGAATGACACGGAGACAGCGTTCAGTTGATCAGCAGCCTAGCCAGGATCTCCAGCCAAGTTCTGGTCTCGATCTCCAGAGAGGTTCTGCTTAGGATCTCCAGCCAGGTTCTGTCCAGGTTCTCCAGGCAGGTCCAGTCACCAGGTTCTAGTCAGGCTCTCCTGCCAATCTCCGCAGTTAGGTTCAGTCCAGGATCCCCTGCCATGCTCTCTCGCCAGGCTCCAACTCCAGGCTCCGAGGCCAGTCCCTGTCCAGGATCCTCCGGCATGCTCTCGCCAGCGAAGTTCTTCTGTCCCTAGAGAACGTTCTGTGTAGGTTCTGTGCCTAGGCTCTGTCTCTCTTGGTCCTGTCTTCCAAGCCCTGTGTCTTGCTGTCTTGTTACATCTGTATTTATACCAGTTCATTTTAATCCTGTCAATCTCTATTACAAAGGTTAGGGCGTTTCTTATCTCCATTCCAGGGAGTAAAGATTATGTAGCTTAAGCATGATTATTTGTAGTTAAATTGATTAACTACCCGCCTGGCACTTAGTTAAAAGGTTTTATTCCCTCCCTAACTTCAGGGGAAAATCCCTACCTGGGGAAACAACCTTTCTCGGAGAGGTGACCTTGGTTAAAACACAGCGCCAAGAAGGTGAGCAAACATATTAAGAACAGTATTCCATATATGCCAGGTCCCTTGAAACAGCAAGGATGGACCGGCTCCCGGCAAGGCATTACATGTTTTAAAAATTATTGTGGCACAGTGGTTGAAAATCACTGATCTAGGGCAATCCATCCGGGTGGGGGTTTCTTCAATTCTCTTGAAAAGTTTATTTTTTTCTGAGATTCTTTCAGGGTAATTATAGGTATATGGGTGTGCATGCAACCGTGATAGCTAATACTCATTTCATGCCTGCTTAGTACCAGGCACCCATGTAAGTGCTTTACAGATTTGAACTAAGGTAATACTCCTAGCCACCCCAGGTACTGGATATATCTTATAATTACTCTCAAGTAAGCATTAGCTGCTCTTTTTTCCCACATCTATATCATAAAGGCCTGTGGTCATCATGCCATAACGGTGGTACGACCAAACCACCAGTCACCAGGAAGTGCTGGAGCACCTCTCGGGCCCACCCTCCTCCCAACCCTTCCCCAGGGCACCGGCAGCAACGGTGGAGCTTTGTTAGCATCCCCAGAGCATAGTGGGGTGCTGGCAGCGTCCGTGGAGTGTGCGAGGCATCGCGGGGCGGGGAGCTGGTAGCATCTGCGGAGCATCACGGGGCACCGGCAGCATCCACGGAGCGTGCGAGGCATTGCGGGGCGGCGGACATGGCCCTGATGGCAGGCGAGGCCTAGGGGACCCTACACGTGCACGATTTAATTGTGCGCTGGGCCTCTAGTTTGGTCATAATCAGGAAGACTCCATATTATAGAATATGGGCTAAATACTTAATTAAATAGAAAGAGATGATAATATTATAGAATATTTTGCTTTCATAAATCCTGATATGGAAACAATAGCTAAAGATAATGATCACAAACCTAGAATTAATATACCTGAGGCTTAGTGTGTTGTGGCTGAAATTATTTGAATTTAATTTTTTTTTTTTTACTTTTCCGTATGACAAAATTTTATTCATTTTTAGGGGAAAATTTTAAATTACATTTAAAATTTTAATTATCACAAGTACAAACTACTAAAAATATTTCATACATTTTATTATAATCTTTCTCACAGAAAACACACCTGTACTTCATTTTTTTGGCTTTGCTCTGTAAGCACCCTGTAGATCAGTTTTCATTAAAATTATGCAGTAGAGGCTTTTTAGGTATTAATTTTGAAATAGTTACTTCTTCATTATGTAATAACATTAAATACTACAGACTGATAAACTAAACAAGTAGTTCAAGGTGTTTTTGCTAAACTGAGGTTAAAATCATTGCTGTTCATTTGCTTGGGTTATCATGGCACTGGATCTAGTGAACCCCCTACCCAAATTATGTTTTAACTATCTTCTAAGTGAAAGAACAAGCCCTGTGGGAAAGGCATACTGGACCTGCAGCCAAACAGACTACATCATGAAATTATTCTTGATTGCAAACTTTAGAAGAGAAATATCATAAAAATTTAGTATCATGTAAACATGTGCCCAGAAAAAATTCCTGTAGCATTTGTTGTTTGATTGTTATTTTAATGCTCTGTTTGTAATTAACTTTTAAAAATTTACCATGTAATAATTTTTCTCTGATTAAAAAAGTAATATCATGTTCACTGTTAAAATTCTGGAACATGCAGTCAAATGTAAGAATGAAAATAAAAATGATCCCAAATCTCCCCCAAACAGCAGCTATTCATTCACATTTTGGTACAGTGTGTGTTTAGCCTACATATTGTTTTAAAATGTTTTTCAGCCAGGCCAGCATGGCTCAGTGGTTGTCAACCTATAAACCCAGAGGTCAAGGTTTGATTCCTGGTCAGGGCACATGCCTAGGTTGCAGGCTTGATCCCCAGTGTGGGATGTGCAGGAAGCAGCTGATCAATGAGTCTCTCTCATCATTGATGTTTTCATTTCTCACTCCCTCTCCCTTCCTCTCTGAAATCAATAACAGTATATTAAAAAATGCTTTTCATATGAAAATCTACATTTCTAGCCTCTCTTGAAAAATGATCAATAACTGCCAACACTGGGCGCACATTCTTGCAGGGCAACAGCTGACGGGAGCTGAGAAGCAGCACCCCTCTCAGGCATTTCATCTATCCCAGCCTCCACCACTCCATTATTTAAAACACTTGGTCAGCTTCATTTACTTGTTATTCTCAGGCTCAGGGCATAAAATTTTACATTTTGATTGAGTTTTCTCTCTTTTAGTTTTAAAACAATTCTAATTCAGGCCCAAAGCTATACTTTGTGGGTGGCAGTGGTGGTAACAAAGAGTGGGGGCAGGGGGGTCTCTCTGGCCTCTTGTGGGAGAAGGTGGGAGAGCAGAGATCTTTCACTTCTGGCTTCTGCTCTTTGTCTCCAGGTGTGTCTGAAATTTAAAAAGCTCTACATTCTAGGGGATTAATTTCCTTAAACACCTTCTAAATCTATTCTGCATGTTATTTATACAACTTCAGCCATCCTATATAATAAAAGCCCAGCAACTGAAATGGCAGAATGACCAGAACAACCAGAGACCAGAATGACCACAGCCCCTTGCCCAGGCCAGCCCTGCCCCCCAGTGGGGACCCCCACCCTGAATGGGGGCATAGCCAGACTACAAACCACCCCCAGCCCCTTGCCTCAGCTGGCCCTGCCCCCCAGTAGGGACCCCCACCCTGATCAGGGGTGTAGCAGCCTGAAAACTGCCTGCCGCCCCTCACCCAGGCAAGCCCCAGCCCCCAGCAGGGACTTTTACTCCGATCAGGTGCGTGGCCGGCCTGCAAACTGCCCATGGCCCCTTGCCCAGGCCAGCCCTGACCCCCAGCGAAGACCCCCACCCCTATCCGGGGCCCCCATCAGGGTAAGCCAGCCAGCTCCCACCTGTGCACCAGGCCTCTATCCTATATAATGAAAGGGTAATATGCAAATTGACTCTAATGGCGGAACGACCAGAATGACTGCTGGACCAGTCATTATGAGGCAAATTGACCACCTCTCAGTCTCTTTCCCTGGCAGGCTCCAATAGTCTGATGGCGAACAGGGAACCGGGGGTGGGTGGCAGGGAATGTAGGCAGTGCCAGGCCAAGACCCCCACCCCGCTGGTAGCCCCACACACAGAGGGTGACTGTGGCTGGGGTGGGCGGGAACAGCAGACCTCTAGGTCCCTTCCCCTGTTGTAATAGATGCTTATTCTAAGCATACCTCATACAATATTTGTCCTCTGTGTCCAACTTCTTTCACTTAGCATAATGTCTTCAAGGTTCATACATATTGTAACATTATGTCAGAATTTCTTTTCTTTTTAAGGCTGAATAATATTCATACACACACACACACACACACACACACACATATCACATTGTATTTACACATTCACTTATCAATGGACACTTGGGTTGCTTCCATGTTTTAGCTATTTGTAAATAATGCTGCTATGAACATTGGTGTACAAATGGAGAGACTCTGTTTTCAGTTCTTTTCTGTATGTATCTAGAAATAGAAAAATAGTAATTACATTTTTAATGTTTTTGAGAAATGGTCATACTTTTCCACCGTGGTTGTACCGTTTTATATTCCCACCAATAGTGCACAAGGGTTCGATCTTTTTCCATATCCTCACCAACACTTGTTCTTTTCTGTTTTTGTGATAGTAGCCATCCTAATGGATGTGAAGTGGTAGCTGTTTTTTAATTTTAGATGCAAGTACTGATGGTAAGTAAATTTCCCAAAGTCATATAGCTTGTAAGTAAAAAAGTTGGGATTCAAATCCATGTCCTGTGGTCTTTCCATATGTCTGTCTGTTCCTTATCCTTTCCCCCCAAATACATACTTCTGTTAGAAATTTAAAGGTATTCGATAAAGTTAAATTTGTCTTTTAGAAAAATACATCAGCTATTAGGAAGATTTAGGAGCCAAAAAATAATTCTCAGTCAATATCATAGAAAGCATGTAGCTGACCTATAACAGACTCCCAAAAGATTTATGGAGTTATAGTGCTTCATGATCATAGAGATCAATTCAACTTTTTCATTTTATAGATAAGAAAATGGAGGCCAACAAATTTCTCTGTTGTCAAGTATTACTGAAATTACTATTTGCCAATAATGAGGTTTAGATCTAAACCAATTTAGTTTAGTCATGAGACAGGTGGGAGTGTGTAAATTTATAAAGCTCAATTAAAGTCACAGAGCTCAAAGGGACCTTCAGGTCTCTTACAATAATGTGTCCATTTGCCTCTATCATGACGAGTTTACACAATAACAATAGGTTGTCTCTTTACAGCCAACTAAGAAGGCAATTCAGTCACTTTATGCAGCCTTATGGAGTCTCAATCTAATGACATTTTAACATGTAAATGTGAAGCACTATATATGTCTGTCTAAAAACTAATACATTCTATTTAAAGGCATTTTAAACTGTTATTTTAAAATTAGAAGGAGTATTTAAAGTAAATTGAAGTATTACTAGTGAACTGAAGTGTTGTAATAAGCAACCTTGAGTAACACTTTCATAATTAGAAACAACGGCCCTAGGTTTCAAACGAAAATAAGCAGAGTGAAAGATAATCATGTGAAGGGAATGCTTTCTCCAACCTGGGGACAGAACAGTTACAGAAGGTCTGCATAACACAGTGCAAACGTGTTAGATTCATCCTAGGATGCTCCACAACTCACTTCAATGCAGCCAATGCTTACTGAAAGCCTCTCGTGTAAGCTACTGGGCAAAGGCCTTTGAGAAGAGAGACAACCAGATATAATTCCCGAGGTGCTTGAAAACTCGTTAGGGAGATAACATAGGTACACAAATGCCTCCAAAAGATATCAAGTAAAAAGTGGCATCAGGTCCACAAAAATGCACTACAGGTAGGGCAAGGCTACACCTGGCTAGGGGAGTCAGGGAAAGCGAGTGAGCTGCGTTTCTAAGGATGAATATGATTTTGACAGACAAGAATAGGGGAAGGGTCGTGCACCCAGAGAATCGAGGTCTAAAGAGGAGCGATGTCCCTACATAAATTTCTGTTTCAAGATCTAGACAAACTTTAAAACCTTTGAAATTCCCACTCCTCTCCCCACATCTCGCCCTTTATCACTCTATTAAAATTCTTAACCACCAGGACTTAGATAAAACTTTTTAAAATGGTGTGTTAAAAGGGTATGTTTATTGGTAAATCTTTTTTCTTTTTAAATAAATTATTGATTTTAGAGCGAGAGTTCTGGGAGGGAGGGAGGAAGGACAAGATGGGGACTGGGGGGAGAGAGACAGAGAGAGATTGATTTGTTGTTCCACTTATTTATGCATTCATCAGGTGCTTCTTGTATGTGCCCTGACTGAAGATTGAATCTGCAATCTTGGCATATTGACACTTTCACCAACTGAGCTACCCGGTCAATTTCTTTTCTTATTTTTTATTTTGTTTTTCTTTGGAAATGTGATTATATTACAGAAAAATTATTTTTTAAAAAAGGTGTGGTGAGGCCGGCCGGCGTAGCTCAGTGGTTGAGCATCGACCCAAGGATCAGGAGGTCATGGTTCAATTCCCAGTCAGGCCATATGCTTGGGTTGTGGGCTTGATCCCCAGTGTGGGGTGTGCAGGAGGCAGCTGATCAATGATTCTCTCTCATCATTGATGTTTCTACCTCACTTTCCCTCTCCTTCCTCTCTGAAATCAATAAAAATATATATTTTTAAAAAAGGAGTGGTGAATAGCTCCCAAGACCACCTCAAATCCTTGTTCCTCATAACTATTCCTGACTACCCCATAATGTTAAATTTGAATTGTAAATGTGAATATAAACTCCTGATTTAAAGAATGTTTGTGTGTAGCAATGAGCACACCTAGTGCATAGATGTTGCACTAAATATCATTTTCCACTAAATGAGCCAAGTCTTTTTGACAAAGATCTGGGGCAAGGGAACATAATTTAGCCTAGGTGAACCTAGGAAATCCATAGTTCCAGAAAAAATGGAAATCTTCCAAGACTAACAGGGACCTATAAGGAGTCAATTTGAAGGAGCTCCCCCTAGCTAAATTTAACATTAAAAAGAAGAAGTGAGGAGAGAAGAAGAAGAAGAAGAAGAAGAAGAAGAAGAAGAAGAAGAAGAAGAAGAAGAAGAACAACAACAACAACAACAACAACAACAACAAGGGAGGAAGAGGAGGAGAAGTAGAAGTAAAAGGAGTAGCAACAGCTCTTAGTCATTTGGTGTTACTTTTACTTTGTCATATAAAGGAAAACATGTAAGCATTTACCTCATCTTTTTTTTTTTTTTAAAGGGACTCAACCAACTGAGGTCAAGCTGCCTGTGTCACTGGCCACCCATATGAAACAATGGGTGTTTCATAGCCAGCTTTTCTTTTCTTTTTTTATATTTATTTTATTGATTTTTTTACAGAGAGGAAGGGAGAAGGATAGAGAGTTAGAAACATCGATGAGAGAGAAACATCGATCAGCTGCCTCCTGCACACACCCTACTGGGGATGTGCTTGCAACCAAGGTACATGTCCTTGACTGGGACCCTTCAGTCCACAGGTCAACGCTCTACCCACTGAGCCAAACCGGTCAGGGCTTACCTCATCTTTTAAGGAGAAATTGTTTTTCCCTAGTTGAGGAGAGACGTGCTTTGTCCCCAAAGAATGTTTTCATTAGAAACCTATGCAATTATTGATATTCAACTATTTTTAGTCTACAAAATTTCACTGGATTCAACCAAAAATGAAGGAAAGAATGAGAGAAATTAACACTTTGCAACCCCCATGAAATAGTTGACTCAGATTGGAATCATTAATGAATGCTGAACTGATCACGTGAAAAGTGGCGGATTGTGAAAGTGAAAACATACCTTTACTTCTCAGTGGTGAGGTCTTGCTGTCATCACTTTAACCAAGCGGTAAAACTCAGCTTGTTAATGGTGAGACCACCTAACATGTTCCTCCTGATGTGATTCAATCTGAAATTCACAGCATGACCTATGAAGCATTCTAGCCAAAAATGTTTAAGCTGTGTGTTGGTTATTTTCCATTTGCCCTTATAAGTCTACTTGATGCCTTTCTCCATTTTTGCTTTATGTCCCTGGAGACATCCCTCTGCAGAATGTATCACCAAAGATCCCTTGCATTTTAGCTTCAGATTCAATTTGGCTAATGTAGAGTGTATGGCAGAAGTTTGGAGGATGAAGAAAAAAGATTTGGGGTATTTATTCCCTACCACCTCACTCCCCACCTGGGTACATTTGGGGCAGTAACTGTGTCCTTTTACATCTATGGCTCGTATTAGGGCTCTTTTTCCAAAGCTCTGCTGACAGGTCCCAAGTGGTACTGTGAGCACTTCACCACTCCTTGTTCTCTATGCCTGCACACATGCCTGCAAAAAACTCCCTTCATTTAATCCTTTGAGTGTACCACCTACTTTGCATCAGGAGTGACTGGTTCAGCCTGAATCTAACCAGGCCTCTAATTGGACACCAAGGCTAGAAAAACAACACCTCGAGATAACAATCAGACAAATCCAGAATTTGGGATTGTTTGCAAGACAACTGGTCTGGAGTCTTCAAAGGTCAGTATCATTAAAAAAAATGAGTAGGAACTCTAGCCAGTTTGGCCCAGTTGATAGAGTGTCGACATGTGGACTGAAAGGTCTGGGTTCGATTCTGGTCAAGGGCAACATGCCTGGGTTGTGGGCTTGATCCCCAGTAGGGGGCGTGCAGGAGGCAGTTAGTCAATGATTTTCTCTCATCACTGGTGTTTCTCTCTCTCTCTCCCTCTCCCTTCCTTTCTGAAATCATTAAAAATATATTTAAAAAATAAGTGAGTAGGAAAACTCTTCTAGCTTAAAATAAGTAAAGAGCCATAGCTACCAGATGCAATGGGTGAATTTGGTTTGACAAACTCTGCTGATGTCTACCCACAGGCTATCTCCTACCTTATTTCCAGCTAAGAGAAGCCTGGTTTTCAGGTATCGGGTATCCAATGTGCTTCAGGGGAGTCCTCGGAACCTTGTCCCTGGCCAATCTTTGGTTGAAACGGGCACATGACACAATCAGGCCAAGGAGGTGGGAGTGGGGGGAATCTTCTGTAAGCCTTCCAGACGTTTCTTTGCTCTTCAAAAAAGATGCATTTGAGAAATAGACCCTGCCTGTCTCTAGATACTATTGTGTGAGGGTGTGATGCAGTGTTAACCTGCTGGTAACCCCCTCTCCCAAAACAAAAAGCCCTTGTTTGCAGTGTTTACCTATTTCCATTTCTGTGCTGCAAATTCTCTCATGATAGCTGACTTTAAGCGACCAATAGCTGGACAATTGGCTGCCGAATTTAGCAACTGGCTCTTGGGAGCCCATGGGAGCCGATCCCGGCCCCACGGCTCATTGCTTAGAGTGACTCTGCCCATCTTGTGAAAGGAGTTGGCAACATAGTAGGGATGGCAGAGAAGAAAGACGAGCGACTAGGTCCTTAAGGAGACCTGGAGTCCCAGAATCAACCAAGCCTAGAATCTCCCCGTCTCTGGACTTCTGGTGACATAAGCGAAAAAACGTACTTATTGTTTAAAGCGGATGAGTTGGTGTCTGTGTGCAATGAATCTGGGCTTGATCTAGCTGGTACAGATGTCCATGGGGTCCCATCTAGTGGAGGAGGGAAGCACAGCAGGGGCAAACCTGTGCACTGGGTAATGGAAACACTGGTGATCAGGAGGAGGGGGCGGGGTGGTTCGTGGAGGGGTACCATCCGGTGGAAAGAGGACTCTGGCCAGTTGCTGGGAGGAACAGGATGGTGGCTGGGGGCCAGCCATGCTGTCAATGCCCTTGCCAAGGAGGCTGAAGTTCAGGGCAATGCCCCAGGGAGAGCAGGCGCCAGAGCATGGGTCAGGAAGCCAGGCAAAAGCCAGGCCTGGGAAGGGCTGCCTGCTCTGTGCTGCCCAGCACAGTGCCTCAGGGCAGAGAGAAAGGGCCTGGGAGGAGAGAGCTCAGAGAATGGCCGCAGTGTGATTCTAGAGTTCCAGACACCACTCATCGGCGGGGCAGGGACATGTCCAGCAAGGCAGTCACCATTCGCTCAGAGGCTGACCAGCTGAGATGGAGAGTTGAGAGTATAAGTAACTACCACAGATCAGGCTGAGAAATGCAGAAGGAACCAGAATCTTCTCCAAAGCTGCCTCAGCACATTTTCTTGGTGACATTAGAGAAATATTGCTTACATTTTTACTAGATCTTGAAAAGGGGCTCCCTCCCCCACTTCACCCCAAATTGTCACAATCTCTGGGGTCCTGAAATCTACCACTGAGGCTGACGTTTGGCCTTCTAAGGAGTGACACATCCCCTGTGTGGGGAATGTGTTTGCCTGTCTATGGCAGGTGCAGTTTCATTCCTGTTATGAAATGCCCTCACTTACAGTGTGATGTCGCCTGTTGTTCATTTACCTCTTTCCTTTATTGTCTTTCCCATCCCTCTAATAACCTAACCACAGGCCCCTTCATGTTACCTCAGTCCCATTCATTGAATGACTATCTAGCAAGGACTTTTATAATGGAATTGTATGTAGGAAGCAGGCTCAGAAAGAATGAAAGCTGATGTGTCAACAACATTCTCTAGGGATTTTCAGAACATTAGTTTTTTTCTCTGATTTAGCTGGTGTCAACTGATGGTCTTTGGCACCAATTCAATGCCAATAGGAATCTCCCACTTGGGGTGTGGTGAAGAGGAATGTGAAGAGGAAAACTCTATGCAGTGCAAAGAGCTCCAGGGTAACACAGGGCTGCTATGGCAGAGGCCAGGACCAGGTCCCTCTTCAGCTGGGCAGCCACGCTCAGCACAGGTCCGCTCTGGCAAGTGGTCTTCAGTGTCTCAGCTCTTGCACTCTTCAGCCTTTGGTGGGAAATGCATTCCCAGAACTCAGAGTGGAAGAGGCTTATGTAGACAGAAATCCCTGCCCCTGGTCCCTGATTGGTCTTTCCTCAGGCAAATGAGGATACTGAATTCCCACAGTTTGATGGTCCAAAGGCACTGTCCTGATTGGTCAGAATAGAGCCGTTCTGATTGGTCAGAACTGCACAGCACAGATTGGATGGGGAAAGCCTCAGACCTATTGGTTGAGAAGGATTTCAGGAAATCTTTATAAGGTCTGGCCCAGTTGGCAGAAATACAGTGCAGGCAGGCAGTTTAGTGGTGCAGAGGTGCTCAGTTTAGCGGCGCACGGGGCATCCAGGAAGTGCAGTTTGCCTGAGAGGTCCCTGTGCAAAAATGGCTGATAGGGTCTTTTTTAAAAAATATTTTTAGTTCAGTTAGCCACCAGGAGCCCTTCTTAACAGCTCTCTCTCTCTCTCTCTCTCTCTCTCTCTCTCTCTCTCTCTCTCTCCTCTTCTTTTCCCTCCTCCTTTCTCCTCCTCCTCCTCCTCCTCCTCCTCCTCCTCCTCCTCCTCCTCCTCTTCCTCAGGCTTCACACTGGGAGGCCAAAGGGCAGAAAATGGCTCTTTTTGCATTGTGTTACTGTTGTGGTAAGTCATGGTTAGTAATTTCAATTTTATTCACTGGGGTAAGTTCTGTGACAATATCATTATCCGGGAGCAATTAAGAATAGGCTCAGGCAGGAGAGAAAAATCTTTAAGAGTGAAGTGTTCCTAAATTCAGGCTCCTTTCCTACCTGTCCAGTAAAGTCTGGCTCCTCCCAATTAAGAGAGATGCTTCAAAGAATGAATAAATGGAATATTTTTCTGAAATGCAAACCCATTATAAGCAAAGTCAACTGCAATTATAAAAAGGGGAAATATTTGCAACTCATTTAGTAGATAAGGGTTAATTTTCTTTATATGCAAAAACTCCTACAATAAAAAAAGAGCAACAGCCATACCTAAAAATAGGAAGTCCATAGAAAAGTGAATACAGTACAAACATGTATTTTTAAAAAAAATATAGTTTTACTGATTTCAGAGAGGAAAGGAGAGGGAGATAGAAACATCAATGATAAAAGAGAATTATTGATCAACTGCCTCCAGCAACCCAGGCATGTGCCCTGACCAGGAATCGAACTGTGACTTCCTGGTTCATAGGTCGACACTCAACCACTGAGCCACTGTGGCCCAGCCAAATGTTTCTTAAACATATAAAAGATAGCTTACTTCATAATAAGAGAAATAGAAATTAAATTTACACAGACACCATATATTAGATTGGCAATGATAAAAGAAATGAACATGCTCTGTTGGTAAGAATGTGATTGGTGGGAAAATAAATTGGTATAATCTTATGGAAAGTTATTTGGAAATATCCTTCAAAATTATGAATATCTATATCCTCTGATGAGTCAAAGCCAATTCTAGGAGTTTATCTACAGATTTATTGTCACATATAGGTAATGACAAGTTTACATTGCACATTGTTTGTAATAGCAAAAAATTGGAAACAATACAAATATCTTATCAATAAGGGATTAGTTAAATAATTTTTGGTATATCCAAATAATGGAATATAATGCAGCCCTAAAAAATGAGGATATTTTTTATATACATACATTGAGAGGTCTCCAACATATTTTGTTAACTGAAAAAAATTAACATGCAAAAAATGGGGTAACAAAAGGGTAGAGAAAGAATACTTATACCAGATATGTACATGTATTTACTTATATATACATAAGTCCAGAATGATATACAAGAAATTAATAACAATCAGTCCCTTGGTGGAGAGGAATTGGGTGCCTAGGGCATAGAGTGGGAGAGAGAATTTTTCTTTTTTTACTTTGTATCCCTTTTATTCATTTTGGGAATGTATACACAATTCAAATAAGTAAATCAATTTTTTAATAAGAGGAGTACTCTGACACAGATTAAATCTGAAATGACCTAAATTTACCCAATTGGTAGTATATTTTCAATTTTTCCTTTCATCCTCCTTTATTATTGACTTTAGTGGCTGGCACTTAGTAGGTGGGCCATGAGTGTGAATTTACTCTTCCTTGCCAGATATAGTTTGTCCTTCTGCAAAGTGGTAAGGGGTGAGAGGAGATTTCCTCGTTAGGTGTTTTGGGGCTGTGTACTTACAGGACCTGTAAAACAGGGTTGTGATGTACACAAAGAAACTACTTCTCAATTTTAAGATTTCTGTTACCCAGAGCGGCCCATGGCTGGCACTGCCACCTCACACTCAGAGGAAGACTAAAAGAAGGCTTGGCCTTTCACCCTTTCAAAGGCTCCGGTTGGTCATGGATGCTCACTGGTCTATCCTATATAATAAAAGGGTAATATGCAAATTGACCCTAACGGTGGAATGACCGGGAGTGACTGGTCGCTATGATGCGCACTGACCACCAGGGGGCAGACACTCAACCCAGCAGCTGCCCCCTGGTGGTCAGTGCGCTTCCACAGGGGAGCACCACTCGGACAGAAGCTGGCTCATGGGTGGCCAGCACAGTGGTGGTGGCAGGAGTCTCTCCTGCTTCTGCGGCAGCGCGGGGGAATGTCAGACTAACAGCTTAGGCCAACTCCCTAAGGGGCCTAAGCTGTTAGTCAGACATCCCCCGGGGGCTCCCGGACTGCGAAAGGGCAAATTTTCATGCACTGGGTCTCTAGTTCAGAGGTTCTCAACCTGTGGGTCACGACCCCTTTGGGGGTCGAATGACCCTTTCACAGGGGTCGCCTAAGACCATTGGAAAATACATATATAATTACAAATTGTTTTTGTGATTAATCACTGTGCTTTAATTATGTTCAATTTGTAACAATGAAAACACATCCTGCATATCAGATATTTACATTACGATTCATAACAGTAGTAAAATTACAGTTATGAAGTAGCAACGAAAATAATTTTATGGTTGGGGGTCACCACAACATGAGGAACTGTATTAAAAGGTTGTGGCATTAGGAAGGTTGAGAACCACTGCTCTAGTTAATTTATAATGGCCCAGGTTTGAGTTTCCAGAAGGAGCTGCCTGCACAGTATTGCGCTGCTTCAGGTAGGATATTGGTTGAGAGATGCATTTGGGTCATTTTATTGGCTTTTCTGCTTCTACCCACTTGCTAGAGGCTATGTAATATAGTGAAAAGATTCTGGGCTTGATTCTGAGACCCCACTTTGTATCACTTGCTGTGTAATCTCATGTAATTAACTTAATTCTCTATGCCTCAGTTTTCTCATCTGTACAATAGGGCCTCAACTCCTGTTCTATCAACATTTTAGAGTAGTTATTGAGGCTCAAAGAAATGATGTGCTTGCAAGGACTTTGCGAAAAGAAAATATTTGAATTAAAAGGAGTTAGCAAACACAATAATGAAATCCTTGTGCATACATTTCTCTGTGCTAAGGGCCAACCTCACTGGGGCTTGGGAAATGAAACTGGTTGAGAGAAAATAGGCGAAGTGGGATATTTTTGTTCATAGTGAAAGAAGATAGAGCTAGGTTTAATTAACAAGTATATTTTGATTGCCTAGGTGTATTTGTTCCTGGTATTTTACATGTTATCTAATTAAGTACTCTAAATAACCCTAAGCAGGTAAATATTATTATGTCAGTTTTACAGATGAGTGACTAAGTAACAGGACCAATGTTGCACACTTAGGAAGTGGCAGGCCAAGACCTGAAAATCAAGTCTGTTTAACCACCAAGGCAAGTGAAGCCATCAGCTGACTCAGGCAAGAAAGAAGTGATCACCCGGGAAGTTATACCCAAGTGGACTAGCTTATAAGACATATAGACATTCATCCAGGGGCTCACAATAACCCTTTAATTTGCCAATTCATCCATCTAATCCACAAACATTTTCTGGGTACGTCCCACATAACAGGAATTGTGCTAGATTTGTAATAAAACCATGAATAAAATACAGTTCCTGAAGGGTTTAAGAAACACCAGTGTAGCAGAGTAGCTTGTCACACGTCCCTTATCCTCAGTTCAATTCCGTTAGGAAAATTGTTCTTATTGGTTGGCCAACATTAAAGTTTTAAACATTATTGTTCTGTAAAAATGACCCCACTTATGCTGCTTCCTGCCAGGGAATGGCATAAGTCCATAATAACTGAAGATCATATAATCCAATGATTTCGTTTCAGAGGCAACTGCACAATGGTTTTGAAATGGCAATAATTGCCTATTGCTCTCGGGATTACCTTATTGTCTGGTAGTGGTTATAAAGACAGTGGGGTTTTAAGAGGCCATTCAGTAAGAGTGACAGAAGGAACTACTTTATATTTTTCTCTGAATGACTCTCAAAGTGAGAATCTAATTCTGAGCCCATAAAGGTCTGAAAGAACTTCTGTGATAACTTCAGAGTCCTTACAGCTGGAAGGAGACTGAGTTATGGAACAATACAGAAAACTAAAGGTGTGGCTCATACATCAGCAGAGTATTGTTTCCTTTCAGAGGTCCTGATTGAAATGGAGGTGAGCTGGATGAGACCCACAATTAAAATAGCCACTGAAATGATGTAGACATTAGCTAGTGTCAGGGTCACTCAGGAGGTTGCATTCAATGTGTCAGGCTGTTGGATTGAGGGTCTCATTTCCTTGCTGGCTATTGGCTGGAGGCCTCCCTCAGGCCCTGCAGCAGCTCACAATGTGGCAGTTGCTCTCACTCAGAATGAGTGGGCAAGTGCAAGAATGAATGTGCCCAAGATGGAAGCCACAGTCCTTTTGGTAACATGCTCTCATCACCACTGCCTAATTCTACTCTCTAGAGGCAAGTCACTAAATCTAGCCCACATTCAAGCATTTAGGATTATACAAGGGTGCGAATACCAGGAGGTGGACTCATTGGCAACCACCTTAGGAACTGCCTATTACATTTAGGGCAGCCTCTCTAATGAGATGACATCTGAACAGAAACCCAAAGGAAGTGAGGGAACGAGCATGGCTATTCAAGAGAAAAGCATTTTAGGCAGAGGAAATAGCTAGTGCAAAGCCTGAGGGAGGATGCTCTGGCTGGGTAGCTCAGTTGGTTAGAGTGTCGTACCAATATGCTAAGGTTGTGGGTTTGATCCCCGGTCAGGGCACATACAGAGTCAACCAATGAATGAATAAATAAGTGGAATAACAAATTGATGTCTCTCTAAAAAGAAGGCTAAGGGAGGAATGGTACAAGATGAAACCAGAGAGGTTTAGCACTGGATTAGATAATGTAGTTTTATGTGGGTCATTGTGAGGAATTTGGATTTTATTTATTTATTTATTTTTATTGATTTTAGAGAGGAAGGGAGAGAGAGATAGAAATATCAATGATGAAAGAGAATCATTGATTGGCTGCCTCCTGCATGTCCCCTACTGGGGATCGAGCCCACAACCAGGGCATGTGCCCTTGAACCTGGGACCCTTCAGTCTGCAGGCCCACACCCTATCCACTGAGCCAAACCGGTTAGAGCTGGATTTTATTTTGAGATGAGAAGGCTTTGGAAAGTTTTGGGCAGAAGAGTGACATGACTTAACATGTTTTGTGAGAGGCCTACTCTGTTCTGAATTTAGAGTTTGTAATGAGCACCTGCAGTGCTCATTAGAAAATAGATTTGTGAGGTTCCCTCTGGAGTCTCAGGGTTTGGCATCTTGTGGTCTTCATTTTTAGTGAAGATCACCCATGAGACTCACTAAAAACGAATGAGTCTAATATTTGAAAAACAATGTCCTCCCCAATGCACTTTATCTTACATTTAGTCAGGTCACTATTTGACCTAAGATATTAGAAATATGCTCTGTTTGTGTAACTCAAATGAGTATTTTTTGGGGGGGGGAGGGGGGTTTGTCATTTTCCCGGAGGCATTCCTGTATTTCCCATTAGCCTCTTTATTTCCTGAAGTTTTTAAGAAAATCTGGGCAAAGAAATTCTACAATCCCAAAGAATCACAGTAAACACATCTCCCTTCCTTGATGGCTCCTAGGAACTTCAAAAATTTTGAAATTCTCAGAATCCACATGTTAGCTTCCCGAGGCCTCCGAAAATGGAGACAAAATTCATGCAGGTTCAGGAAGAATTCAATATTTCATGGATCACTGAGCTTCTCCATCAAGTTAGACCTAGTGGGAGGCTGGAGGTCGCTGGGCCCTTTATCACCAGCTCAAAGGCTCCACTGTTCAGCAGTATCTGGAGATTGTTCTTTTTTGTCCTGAGACTTTGGCCCTAGAAGCAGGTATGTTTCAGAAAGAACAGTGTAGTGTAAAGGAACAGCAACAATTTAAACTTAGGGTTCTTCCTGTTGAGTACCACACAGAAGCTGGGCCTCTCAGGATTGAGGTTTTGGGAAGAGGGTTTTCTGAATTGTTGGTCTTTTTCTCCTCAACCACCCATTCTTTTCTTACAGCCCCCTTCTAAGGCCTGCGGACTTCTGTCCATGTCCCCTTTCTCTGGAATCTTCACCCTTTATCATAAGGGAAATTTTTACCCCCTTGGTCCTTTCTCATACCTTGTAAGCTCTGAACCTTGAGGCTAGTGGAGGTTCTTGCTGCTTAGGCATTTTGGCTCCAGAAGTGAATGGGATGAGGTGAGATCGAATCCTGTTAGTGAAGGCTCCAATTCCAATCTTCCCTTTAGTGGGAGTTTCTTCCCTAGTTTACTTAAGAAGCAGGAGACGATTGGCAACATTTTTCTTAGAGGTAGGCCAACATAGCTAACAGAGGTATACAGAAATTATATGCCAGTTACTTCTATGTGTATTTATGTGTCCCAGGCAACTTAAGCTGTGAAAGAGATTAAAACCATCATGAAAATGGTACTTGTAAGTCTACTTGTGGATGCACGTTTAAATATAAGTTCCCTAAAATGACTGAAATGGTCAAGGCAATGGTGTAAACAGACAAAAAAATAAACATGTAGATACATAGAACACAGAAAATCCCAGCAAAATCTTGTAAACCCAGGAGCTCCTGGGTCAACATTTATAGTTGCCCACCAAAGTAAAATCAAATCTGTATAAAAGTTGAGGGAGATAAAGGTTAGAATGGGTTTCTGGCAAGCTTGCACATGTTCTGTGATGACAAAATGCCAAGTCTATAAGAAGACAGACAGAAATTGGACTTCCCCAAGGATGTCTCCACAGGAAAAGAAAGCTGCCGGCTGAGCAGAACACTGACTTCCGCACCTTCTCTTTGAGAACCTGTGGCCCTAGCATGCAGGCAGTGAACAGTAACATCAGGCGTGGCGAACGGGTGTGCATCATTCATCAGAGTGGGTGCATATTTAGATTGGAATTCCGTATCACCTGTAATTTATGTCACCTGTCTTCAATTTGGGGGCAATTTCCTTTTCCCATAATGCTTGTGGTTCTCCCATTGGAAGAATCTCCAGAAAGACAAGTGATCTTTGAGATCAATCTTATTAGTAGTATATGATGTTACAGCTGATGGTGTGAGTGGGTATTTTGCAGTTTTTTTTTTTTTGTTTTTTTTTTTGTCTGAGAAGGCTGTTTAATGAGATCTAGGGACACGGCATAGCCCTGTACAAAAACACCAAATTCCATCAGGGAGAAAAGACAGGAAAACAGGAAAGTAGACTCGCAGTGAGAGGGGGTGGCTTTTCAGTTGGCTGGGGGAGGGGGTGGAATGTTTCCAGGGCCGTCGGAGGGCAGTGGGGGTCTCATCATTGGGGGCATGGGAGCCGGGGGGTGGACCCCGGGATTGGAGGGATGAACTCCAGGAGGCTGGGGGTGAACCCCAGGAGCTGGAGGATGAACCCCTGGAGGAGGGGGGTGTACCCCAGGTGGCTGGGGGTGCATCCCCGGGGCTGGGGGGTGTAGCCCTGGGGCCTGGGGGTGGACTGAAGAAGCTTGTGGGTGTACGCCTGGGGCCTGGGGGTGGACTCCAGCAGATGGGGGAGGGTGAACACCTGGGGCTGGAGGATGGACTCCTGGGGCTGGAGGGTGAACCCCGGGAGCAGGAGGATGAACCCCAGATGTTGGTGGGTGGACCACCGGTGCTGGGGGATGGACCCCAGGAGCTGGAGGGTGGACCCCAGATGTTGGTGGGTGGACCACTGGTGCTGGAGGGTGGACTCCAGGAGCTGGGGGGGGGGGGCAGTTGGGGAGGACCTGGGGGCCCTGCAGGTGTAGGCCCACTGGGTGGCATGGGGGGGGCTGGAGGCTTTTCCATCTTAAAGTGGAACTGAAGAAAGAACTGCTTGGTTTCCCGGTTCCAGTGAGTCCAAAACTTGCCCTCGGCCTTGTCAATCTCTCTGCTTGGCACCTTGAAGGCGATGGTCTCGTAGGGCTCAGCAGCCATCAGCAGGTACTGCCAGCGCCTGTCTGGGGGCTCGATCCTCTGCTCGTAGGCAGACATGAAGCGGTGGCGTGGCATGATCCCGTCAGCGATCTCCGGATAGTCGATCTGGAAGAGGAGGCTCTGCTGGCCCATCTCTGTGTCCCTCTGCTTGGTCACTTAATAGCCCGGGTGGCCGATCTTCACAAACTTCTTCACTTCCACCTTGCCCTTCTCTGGTGCTGGCTGGGCGGGGGCCTCCTTAGCCTCCTTGGCTGCTCGCTGGGCCAAGTTGGTCTGGTGCTTTTTCCCTTGGGTGTGTGCGAGGTAGCTCCCCTCATTGTTGTGGAGTGTCAGGCACAGCTTGCATTCATACGAGCCCAGGTGGTTCTTCATGAAATAAGGGTCCTTGTTGATGTCGATGGTCTCCAGGGCCAGCTGCCGGAGGAGGCGCTCCCGCCGGTCCCTGTTGCTCTCGGAAGAGGAGGCCACGCCCCCACTCCCGGTCTTGCCCCCAGGGCGATGTTGGAAGTCCATGGTGAAGGCCTTGGGGCTTTACTCGACTGGAGGGATACCTGCACCCGAGGCCGCGATCCCGTCGCCTTTCCACCCGCCACGGCCACCCAGTATTTTTTTGATAGCTTGCAATATTAACTGAACTTTCCCTTTGTACATTTCTACCAAGTGCCTCTTTGACCCAAAATGCAAATCTATGCAAAACAATATGCAAGTTAACATCATTCAGTTTCTTTAAAAGAACAGATTAAATAGAACAGGCACACTGGTTCTGCCGTTGGAAAAGATTTAAAGTCTGGGCTGATTTCTTTGCCTGGTAATCACTCAATGTGTTTTTATCAAACGGGGTAAAGTTAGTTTCTTTTAATAATATGTGGTTAAAAAAACATACAAAATTCTAACCTTCCCTTTTTTTTGGTGACTGGATATGTCAAATGTTCCCCAAATATACTTCTTTCTCTTAAAAGATACAGCAATGACACTAAGCAGACTTTAATTGTTGAATAATTAATACTAGCAGGTGGATCCAGCAATTTCAGTTTGGAATCTCTGCTCCGAATAATCTTGAACTGCCTTGCCCTGTCCTCCTCCCACTGCATCTGCCATCTTGCCTGAGAACCACCCCCGACACTTGTAAATAGCACAGTGGACAGCAATTTAATTTGCCTTTGAGGGCAGCTCTTAACTGCAAAGGGAGAAGACATTCTCAGATAAGCATATGTGTACAAACACACACATTTGTTTTCTTCAAACCTCATTCCCAAAGCTCTTTATTACCTGCTCAGTTCAAAGCACCTTCTTTAATATTCTACATTCTCGTTTAGCACCTGCTTGTTAATTTCATCTGATTCTCAGCTAGTCTTTTAGCAAGTGAAGGCAACCCACTCAAGTGATATAAAAGGACTTTTCCTTTTTTTTCCCCCTGCTTCTGATCCTTTTTCTAACACTAATCACATACCTACCATATGCTCTCCAAGACACTGGTTCCCATTCGTTTGTTAACTTGTCTTGTGTATCACCCAAGGTCAAGTTTCTTTTGTTTGGTTACAGACAATACCACCGGAGAGGAATGGGGTGATAGGGAATGAATATCTGAAAGCAATACTTCCTGATTCCCAGGGAAGTGCCCCTTCACTTGTGCACATGACAGTGGGAGGGAGGGCCCACCAAAGCATCATTAGTCATCCTGCTTTTCTTAGGTTGGCGGGCCTTCTTTTCCTACTAACTTACATCCCTGATTGAAGGGCTACCTGACATTGTCTTAATTATGTTTCTATTAAGGTTTCTTCTTTTCTAGATCATCCTAACAGCTTTAGATTTTTTTTTACGTTACTAAGAAAAGATCTGTTTTTGCTCTCCTGATAAGTAGCTTGGGCAATGCATCTAATTTCTCTAACTCTCAATTTTCTCCTCTGTTAAAAAAGAGAATTAGATTAAATCAATTCTAATGTTCCTTTCAGCACCGATGTTTTCTGAGTCAAGAGGTAAAACGGCCCAGGAGAGAGGTCTGGGCTGCTTCAGAGCTTGTCTGCACTCAGCTGTACAGTAAGAAAAATGCCGCTCACAGCACCTCCCACTTGTTGAGCACCTCATATGCTGCACACTCTATTAGATCTTTACACACACAGTGTCCCATTTAATTCCCCAAGCCACTCCAGGGGGTAGGCATTATTATTATGGCTAAACCTGTTTTATAGATGAAGGCACTAAGACACAGAAAGGTTAGGCAGTTCTTTTAAGATCATAGGGTGACTGGCGTAGCTGGAGTGTGGAAACCAAGCCCCACATCTTTAACCAGTCCACCTTCTACTTCACCGGCTGGTTAACATTGCCTGCCAATCTCTAAAAGCCAATTCACAGGCTTCCATCTTGGAGTCAGAAGGTCTGGGATCCCATTTTGTCTCTGTTGTTTATTAGGTCATCAGCCCAATTGTGTAACCTCTTTGAGCTTCAGTTTTCTCATCCTATCTAATAAAGAGAGAATATGCTAATTGGCTGCCACACCCTCACAAGATGGCGGCACCCACAGCCACAAGCTGGTGGTGCCCAGTCCCCTCAGCCCTGCCTCATCCAGCTGGAGTCCCCCAGTCCCCTCAGCCCCCCAGGGGAAGGCAGTTGGAGGTGATTAGGCCGGCAGGGGAGGGCAGTTGGGGATAATCATGCTGGCAGGGGAGCAGTTAGGCATCAATCAGGCTGTCAGGGGAGCAGTTAGGGGGCTATCAGGCTGGCATGCAGAGTGGTTAGAGGCAATCAGGCAGGCAGGCAAATGGTTAAGAGCCAGCAGTCCCGGATTGTGAGAGGGATGTCCGACTTCCGGTTTAGGTCTGATCCCTAAACCGGAAGTTGGGCATCCCCTGAGGGGTCCCAGATTGGAGAGGGTACAGGCTGGACTGAGGGGAACCCCCCGCCCCCCGCCGTGCATGAATTTTGTGCACCGGGCCTCTAGTTTGTAAATAAAGAAAATAACACCTATCTCACAGTACTGTGTTAAAAACGAAAAGATGTAAGACGTGTGTCAGCAGTTGCCTGATTCTCTACCCTGCTTCTCTCTACAGTGGCCATCACTTAACCACTACCTGCAGGCTTGGCCCCAGCCCAGGTTTCAGAACCAATTCTTCCTCTGTGGGAAGGGCATAAAGACTTCTAGTTCAATGCTGAGAGGGATTCCACATCGACCATGGTTCCTGCTGGTCCTGATGGCTCAGTTGTGGCAAGTGGGCCTCTACCCTAAACGCAGGGTGGTAGAGTTGTTAAATGGGCCCTGGGATAGTATTGTGTTTTAATCATAGCTCTGCCCTTCCTAATGAGCTTGGGTAAGTTACCTCACCCTTCTGTGACTCAGTTTTCTCATCTATAAAATGGGGAGAATATTAGTAGCTATTTCAGAGGGTTATTGTACAGATTTAAATTTAAAAATATAAAGTACGTATAACAGTACCTGGCAGATAGTGTCTGTTATTGTTATAGACCTTAAGCGATTTATACTTTTCATTATTATACATAAATGACATCAATTATATACTTATATTATTACTAACACCAATTAGGTCCCTGCTTGGTTGCCTCAGGTCTTCCCAGGTAACTTACCCATTCTCTCTGGGGCTGCAGCCATCATTGCTATCATGCCCTGGGGTGGAATTCTTGCCACTGAACCCTTCCCTGATCTGGGGCCTTGCAATCTGCGGAGGAAATCCGTGATGTTGGCTACCCTCCACATCTCTGAATATTGCTTGCTCTGGTTTCTCCACAACGGTGCCCTGGTGGTATATGTGGTTCCTTGGTGCTGCAGGCCACTTGCCTAGACCAGTTGTTGTCATTGCATGTTCCCTGGAGCCTGTTTTCTGCCCCCTGCTGTCCTTTTCCCCATAACTAGGTCCTGAGCCACACAGTGTGTGTGCTCAGAAGTTACCATGTCAGCTTGACACAACCTTATAAAATAACTTTGTAAAGCATCGTGCACATAAAATGGGTTTGAATCTCAGTACACAACGCAGGAGGTAAGAGAGATTATATCCTGCTTTTTTGTTAACAGCTTTTTTGAGATAACAGCTTTTTTGAGATATAATTCACAGACCATATAATTCACCATTTAAAGCATAACACTTAATGTTTTTTTGTACATTCACAGAGTTGTGCAACCATCGCAAATCAATTTTTGAACATCTTCATCATACATGCCCCCAGCCAAACAAGACCAAACCAGACCAAACCAAACCAAATCAAACCAGACCAAACCAAACTCTGCTTCCTTTAGTTATCCCTTATTTCCCCAGCAACCACGAATCTACTATATGTCTGCAGACTTGCTTATTATGGATATTTCTTATAACTGGAATCATACAATATGACAATATGTGGCCTTTTGTGACTTCTCCATTTAGCATAATGTTTTAAAGGTTCATCCATGGTGTAGCCTGTATCAATACTTCATTCCTTCTTATCACCAAATAATATTCACAATTCTCTACTTTTAACTCAATAGTTAATTTTAACTCTGTGCCCCCATTCCAAGGAACTAGTGAGAAATTCACCTTGTCACTCTTGAGGCTTCCCATTGGAGGCTGTGCCAAAATCCCAGGTTCTCAGCATAGCTGAGATATCTCAGAGGCCCAGGAAGGCATTAGTCATCTGTCCACACAGGTTCCTGCTGAGATGCCACGTGCCTCCCCTCTGCCACCTCTATGCTGCCTTTGTTGTGGGTGGGGAAGTCTGGGCCAATGTTTTGCCTCTTGCTGCACTGATGGCCAGTCTCTCTGAGGTCCTGCTGTGTCCTGGTGAGTAAGTCCAGTCACCGGGAACCCTAGACTTTGACTCCTTCCCCAAGCCAGAGACACTTTCATTTTAGACTGGGGGTATTTCTCCCCAGATTTAAAGGATCCTCCTTAATGCCCCGAGGCTTTTGAAAACAAAGCTCAGGAATTCCAACCTCAGTACTTTCCCTGAGGCAGGGGAGCACAGAATGGGAATCTCCCAGGGGAAAACCAAAAGGGGAAACACAGTTGACTTAAAAAAAGTAATCTGTGTCAGAGTTCCTTCTCCTGGTCCAAATCTCTCTGCCCAGAGAGGCATAGAGAGCGTTGGAGATCTTATCCACTAGGCCTTCCTTATTCCCCAATCCAGTCCCTGCTGGCTTTCCCGGGCCACCTGCCACTGCTCCCCGACAGCTTTTAACTCCCACAAGCCACTGAGAGGACTTGCCAGGCCAAAACCTGGGCTCTGCGGCTTGACTTTTTACTTTAATGAAACTCTCTTTTTTGGTGAAATAAAAATGATCTTATCTATGCTAATAGAAATGTAGGATTTGCATTTCTGTTTTATATTTCTATTATACATTTTTCTACAGCGTTTTTATTACAGAGTTCTGTTATGTATTTCTGTTGTGGCAGAATGCACGGGAGAACGATCAGCCAGCTCTCTGAGGGAGGAAAGTTTAACCTTTATTTCGCAGATCTGCTAGTCCAGGGGAATTCCGGATCCAAATCCTGAACTGAACTTGTGGGGAGACTCTGGCTTCCATATCTCCTCCTGTGGCGGGCCCCTGAGGGTCCCTGCAGCTCCGCCCAAGTCAGTCAGAGTGGGGAAGGAAGACTACAGTTTTAACCAGATACTGAACTAGGTTGCAAGCCCTCCTCCCCACCCCCCATTTTCCTTTTCATTTCTACTATACATCTCTATGAAAACTATCAAGTGGGCCAGGTTTTGGTTTCAGGATTCCTTGACACTTAAAAATTATTGAAAATCCTAAAGAGCTTTTGTTTATTTGAGTTCTACCTATAAATAAGAACCATATTAGAAATCAAAACAGACATTTAAAAATGTTTATTATTAATTTGTTTGAAAAGAATAAATCCATTACTGATAACATAGGTAACATTTTAATTAAAATATATTTATTTTCCAAAAGAAAAAAAATTAGTGAGTAGTATGTCTTTATTTTTTTTCCAATTTTTTAAATGTCTGAAAATAGAAGACAGCTGGACTCATATCGGTTTTACATTCAATCTGCTATATGTTTTTGTTGTTGAAGAACATGAAGAAAAGGGAGCAGTATTTTAATAGCCATTTTGGATCATTGTAGATGCTACCCAAACTTTAGCAAGAGGCAGTTTCTTAAAGGTTATTTGGCAACAAATATTGCCAGATATTTTCTTTGAAGTGACAGCCTCACTTTGTTTATTTTCAAAAAAGTGTCAGCCAAATACCTAAATTGGAATAAGTTGTTTTTTCAAGTAAAAATTAGGTTTCATGAACAAAGCGGTTAGTTCATCTTGCAACCCAAATAATAACAATCATTTTTCTTGGAGACAACCCTGCTACTTCAATACAGAGCAGGAGTGTTTTGTTTTGTTTTTTAATCTTCACCCAAGGATATGTTTATTGATTTTAGAGAGTGAGGAAGAGAGAGAGAGAGAGAAAGAAAACCGATTTGTTGTCCTCCATATGTGCCCTGATGGGGGATCAAACCAGCAACCTAGGTGTGTGCCCTGACCAGGAATCAAACCCGCAACCATTCTGGTGTACAGGACGATGCTCCACCCAGCTGAGCCATCCGGCTGGGGCAGAAGCAGAGTGTTTTGTGTGTCCAGTCTCTCACACAGACCATTACAAAGAATTTCACTGAAGTGTTGAGATTTAATGAAATTAACAATTTTTAATGGGTATTCTTTTTTTTTTAATATATTTTATCGATTTTTTACAGAGAGGAAGGGAGAGAGATAGAGAGTTAGAAACATCGATGAGAGAGAAACATCGATCAGCTGCCTCCTGCACATCTCCCACTGGGGATGTGCCTGCAATCCAGGTACATGCCCTTGACTGGAATCATACCCGGGACCCTTCAGTCCACAGGCCGACGCTCTATCCACTGAGCCAAACCGGTTTCGGCTTAATGGGCATTCTTAAGTAAAACTTTTTTCCTTCTCTAGGAAACAGGCCTCTGTGATCCATCTTCAGCATAGTCAACTTTTAATGGAAACAGTTACTGAATTTCCCCAGGGCAAGCAGAATGTAGGGAGGAGGGAAGAGGCTATAAGAACAAAGAACTGTGTATGTGAAAACCCTCTATGTACCCTCCTCCACTAGACAGGGGGAGGTGGAGACAACTAGAAAAGACCTCAGCCCTTTTTTTAAAAAATGGCCCAATAGGAGGCAATAAGACCTAGGCGAAGTATGAGGAAACTATTAACCCCATAGTACTCAGCCAGTGAGGAACCAGAAGAGGGGATCTCATACCTTAGGGCAGTGGTTCTCAACCTTCCTAATGCCGTGACCCTTTAATACAGTTCCTCATGTTGTGGTGAACCCCAATTTCATTGTTACAAATTGAACATAATTAAAGCATAGTGATTAATCACAAAACAATATGTAATTATATATGTGTTTTCCGATGTTCTTGGGCGATTCCTGTGAAAGGGTCGTTCGACCCCCAAAGGGGTCACGACCCACAGGTTGAGAACCGCTGCCTTAGGGATAAATAGCCTATGATTGCTACTCCATGTATGCCTGCACAACCAGATGGACATCTGCTCTTGCAAGAACATATTAAAAGTCTCGTTTTCACCATATTTCTGTCTCTGAGTCCATTATTTGAATTTGGACAGATGAGCATTTCTCACTTTTCCCTCCCTCCCTCCCTCCCTCCCTCCCTCCCTTCCTTCCTTCCTTCCTTCCTTCCTTCCTTCCTTCCTTCCTTCCTTCCTTCCTTAATTCATTCTTTCTTTCCTGTGTGGTGGATTAGAGTGTGATGACTATTAGGTCATAGTTTGGTTCCACTGGTTGCCTTGTACTAAGGTGCTGACCCAGTATTACTTTTGCACCATCAATTTAAGTGCCCACATAGTGGAAAAGACTAATCAATTTTTTGTTGTTGTTGTTAATCCTCACCTAAGGATATTTTTTCCCCATTGATTTTTTAGAGAGAATGGAAGGGAGAGGTAGAGACACACTGAGAGAAACACTGATGGGAGAAAGACACATCAATCGGTTGCCTCCTGCAAGTGCCCCGATCGGTGCGGGGGATTGAGCCTGCAACCGAAGTACATGCCCTTGATTGGAATAAAACGAGAGCCTTCAGATGGAAGGCTGATGCTCTAACCACTGAGTGGCAAGTCATTTTTTTTTTTTTTAAAGACACATTTATTCAGCGTCATGATCAGACTATTACATTTAGCAATCAACAGCATGGGTCCAAAATGAAAAATCTACATTAAAACTCTTGGTTGGAATGCTTTACACTTTCCACAGAACCGAAACTAAAATAATCTGTTATACAATTAGTCACAAATACAGTCCTCGAGTTTTTCCCCCATTCACATGAGTATTGTCTAACACATGTCTTCTTTGTAGCAGCTAGGCCCTGCCACCACTGTGCTTGGCTGAGTTCACAAATCTGTGGTAACCTGTAGCTTCCCTGTCACTTCTCTGGCTCTCCTCTCCTGCTAAGCTTTGCTTCCTGGCAGTAATTAAAGCCTTCTGCCACTGCCCTAGCTACTGCTGCTGCTGGACCCGCCATAGCCACCTTGGTTTCCTGGTTTGGCAAAGCATTGACCTCCACCACCATAAGGGCCAGAGCTTCTGCCTCCAGAGTTTCCTCCCCTCATAGGCCCCAAAACCTGAAGATTGGTTGTTGTAATTGCCAAAATCATTGTAGCTTCCACCACCTCCAAAATTGCTTCCATCATTACCAAATGCATTATAGCCATCCCCACTGCCACCATATCCACCGCCACCACGGCTGCCACCAAAGCCACCTCGACCACTGAAGTTTCCTCCACGACCGAAGTTGTCGTTTCCACCAAAACCACCTCCACGACCACCTCCGAAGTTTCCAGAACCACTTCGACCTCTTTGGCTGGACGAAGCACTAGCCATCTCTTGCTTAGATAGAGCTTCTTACTTCACAGTTGTGGCCATTCACAGTATGGTATTTCTGAATGACAATCTTGTCTACAGAGTCATGGTTGTCAAAGGTTACAAAAGCAAAGCCTCTCTTTTTGCCACTGCCTCGGTCAGTCATGATTTCAATCACTTCTATTTTCCCATACTGTTCAAAATAATCTCTTAGGTGATGTTCTTCAGTGTCTTCTTTAATACCGCCCACAAAAATCTTCTTCACAGTTAGGTGGGCACCAGGTCTTTGAGAATCTTCTCTGGAGACAGCCCTCTTTGGTTCCACCACTCTTCCGTCCACCTTGTGTGGCCTCGCATTCATGGCTGCATCCACCTCCTCCACGGTGGCATAGGTGACGAACCCAAAGCCTCTGGAGCGCTTGGTGCTTGGGTCTCTCAGCACCACACAGTCCGTGAGCGTTCCCCATTGCTCAAAATGGCTCCTCAGACTCTCATCGGTTGTTTCTAAGCTCAGACCTCCGATGAAGAGCTTCCACAGCTGCTCCAGCTCCTTGGGAGACTCAGACTTAGACATGATGACTGCAACAGGGGAATTCCAACGATGCTTACTCCGAGGTGTTCACCAGCAGAAAGGAGTTGTCGGGGTCCAACTCCAGCAGGTCCAGGGGTTCCCAAAGGTGTGGATGGAGTCAGCGAAGAAGGAATGACACGGAGGCAGCATTCAGTTGATCAGCAGCCTAGCCAGGTTCTCCAGCCAGGTTCGGTTTTTCTTGTCCTGTTACATCTGTATTTATACCAGTTGATTTTAATCCTATCCATTCTATTTCAAAGGTTAGGGCCTTTGTTATCTCCATTCCAAGGTCACTACTCTATTGTTCTGTTAAGCTACAAGGAAGTAACTGAAGGAGATTATCCCAAGTGATTGTTCGTAGTTAAAGTGATTAATTACCCTCCTGGCACTTAGTTAAGGGGTTTTATTCCCTTCCTTAGTCCTGTTAATCCCTAACTCCAGGGAAAAATCCCCACCTGGGGAAACAACCTTTCTCGGAGAGGTGACCTTGGTTAAAACACATAGCACTAAGAAGGGGAGCAAACATATTAAAAACAGTATGCCATATATGCCAGGTCCCTAGAAACATGCTGTGCAGATGTTTCTTCCCTGCAGCGACTGTGTCAAGCAGCAAGGATGGACTGGCTTCCAGCAAGGAATGATCTAAGGAGCGTATCTCTATCATTTCACTTTTTATCCTATCCCAGAGGTCCCCCCCCTCCCACCCCACCCCACCTTTGCCTTCTCCTCACTCCCTCCCTCATCTATTACCAGTAGATTTTCTGTAACCGTCTTACGTCTCCTCCTTGGATTGTCACGTATAAAACAAAGTGACGCCCTGGCCGGTTTTGGTCAGTGGGTAGAACATCCGCCTGGGGACCAAAGGGTCCTGAGTTCGATTACAGTCAAGGGCGCAGGCCCGGGTTGGGGGCTCGATCCCCAGTAGTAGGTGTGCAGGGGGCAGCTGGCCGGTGATCCTCTCTCTCATCGTGGATATTTCTCTTTCTCTCCCTCCCTCTCCCTCTCTCTCCCTTCCTCTCTGAAATCAATAAAGATATATTAAAAAAACACACACACAAACACACAACAACAACAACACAAAGGTATTATTCCACCTCCATGTAGTAAAAAGTATACTTGTACAATGTTTTGCACTTGTATTTCGTGCTATTAAAACAGGGAAGTTAAAACGGGGGATTTGGGGTGGCGGGGAGAGGATAAAAGGGAGGGATTGAACTTTGCTGTTTTAAAATGGTGGCTGCAGCCCTAACTGGTTTGGCTCAGTGGATAGAGTGTCGGCCTGAGAAATGAAGGGTCCCAGGTTCGATTCCCGTCAAGGGCACATACCTTGGTTGTGGGCACATCCCCAGTAGGGGGTGTACAGGAGGCAGCTGATTGAGGTTTCTCTCTCTTTGTTGTTTCTAATTCTCTATCCCTCTTCCTTCCTCTCTGTAAAAAATCAGTAAAATATATTGAAAAAAAATGGCGGCTGCGAAGTCACTGGAGCCAAAATTGTGGCTGCCTCCTGCACGCCCACCCCCTCGAACCCAGGACCCTTCTGTCCGCAGGACGACTCTCTATCCATCAAGCCAAACCAGCCAAGGCTAAACTCCCTACTTTGACAGAAAGGATGACTTGTTTATTTCCACACAACTGTGGACGAAAGGAGGGGCCACATGCTAACCTGACGAGCTCAGGCCTGCGTGGCGGTCTTGCGGACTGAAAGGCCTAAAGCAACTGCAAGGATGGTCTGAAGGGAGACTGTTACTAAGAGCAGTTGTGGTGGGTAGTCGCGTCCTAGGCCGGAGTCTTCCCTGACAAGGTCAGTGTTTACCTGAACCTATGGTCCTTTTGCATCTAACACAACATACCTCTGAAATATCAGAGGAACTTGTAACGTCCCCCACCACCCCCAACACCCCCTCCCCGCCGACACACACACACATACACACAAGCAAATGAGCCTGGGCGCCCTGCAGAACAGAGACCATAAATTCCTTCATTGCTATTGTTATGGCAAGTCATTTTTTAAAAACATTATTATGAGAGTAGTTTTGATCTCACAGATCCCCTGAAAGGATCACTGGCACCTTGCAGACCACACTTTGAGAAGGTGAAAAGTGGAGGAAATGGAAGGGTCCAAGGGAAGAGAGTGCTTCTGCTTGCTGCCTCGCCTGTCCCAGCTCCTGCAGGCTCTCCTCCTCTCCTGTCCTGGGCTGTCCATGATGCAACATGACAAAGCCTAGAGAGCCCTGGGCACTGAGCCTTTGACTTGCTCGGCTACTGGCCTCTGCAGTGCTGCTAGGAAAGGTGGTGGTCTAAGACTCTTTTTTATTTCCTCCCAACTTGAAGAATTTATTAATGAAAATACTGTATAACGCTACAAAATATCCCAATTGCTGCATAAACCATCTAGAAATAGACCTGACCAGAAATGTATACGCTTCCCCTTGTGGTTCTGAAAGCATCTGCTCCTTAAAGAGGCTGTACTGATTACTTGGAACATTTTTCCTACACACTTTATTTTCAGTTGGCGGTAATTGAAGAGTCTGGAAAAAGAATCCCTGGCTTTTGATGTTGTCTATAGAAAAGCCTGAAGGATGGCCTTTCCTTGGCGATACCACATGTAAATAGATCTGGAAGCTTTGAACTGTGAGTCTATTGGGCTCCCTTCCAAACATCTGAGGGCTTGTTGTATATAAAAACATGACACTTGGTAACTTGTATCAAGGTTCTAATCCCTCATTATGTTACTATAACTACCTTAAAGAGTATATGTAGTAAGCAAAATATTTACCTGTGATAGAGGATAATTAATAGAATTAAGTACGTTTGGTTATTTCTGAGATATATTGCTAGAATAAGCTTTTATTTAAACCTAAGATTCTGTTTTGCTTTTTAAAATTTTAGACAAGAAAATTATATGTTTCTAGAGAGTCATACACTTTGGCAGATTTCTAGGAGTCCAGGACTGTGTTGCTGTTTTTAAAGGAAATCATCTCTTTATTAAAAACAATATTTATCAAGGGCCTACTCTGTGCCAAAAATTGTTGTAGAGGTGGGAATGGAGCAGTGAATAAGACACAGTCCCTACAGTCATGAAACTTATAATCTACAAGGGGAGATGAAAAATAACAAGTGAACAACTAAGTAAGAACATTTTAGATAATGTCAAGCATATGAAGGAAATGATGCAGGGTACAGGGATAGTGAATCACAGGGAAAGGGGGGTGGTCAGAGGAGACCTCCCTAGGGAGGTGATACTTGAACTGAGACCTGAGTAATGGCCAGGAGCCAGCCCTGGGGAGAGCCGGGTGGGCAAGCCCTGGAAGCCAAGGAAACTGCAAGGAGAGAGAGGCCCTGAGGAGAGAATGCATTTGTGGGTTTTGAGGAATGGAACGAAGGTGTACAACTTGAGTGCAGGGAGCAAGCAGGAAAAGGGTACAAGATAAGGTCAGGTCATAAAGAGCCCTGTAAGCCATAGGCAGGCATCTGGATTTTATTATAAGTAAATGAGGAAGCAACTGGAAGGTTTTAAAATATGGAGTGACATGACCTATTGGATTGTAGCGGTGCAAGACTGCAACAGGGACAGTAGTTGGCAGGCGTTGGTAATGAGTTGGTTGGATGGTGGAAATGGAGAGAAGATGGGTTAAAAGAAAAATATAGTGTAGAGGTAGAACCAAAGGAAGGCATCAAGAATATTTTGGTGTTTTTTTTCTGCTTGATCTCCTGGATGGATGGTGAAGGCAGAAGGTGAGAGGTGTATGATGGAAAGGAACAGGTCTAAGAGATGAGGGAGAAGATGAAAAAAATAATTTTTGTTTTGGATGCTATATAAGGTAGGATTGCATTCAGCTTCAAGGAACCCAAAACCTGACAAAACATATCTAAGCAATCAATCAATGAATTTATCAATTGATTTATTTCCCCCAGAGCAAGGATTTCAAAGATAAGCTGGATAGTATGATAGCTCATGAATGCCAATGAGATCTTAGGGATATTCTTTCTTCTTCTTGGCCCTCTTAACCATGTCTTTCATTCTCATCAATTAAGAGGTGTGATGCAGCTTCAGGCATAGCATCAGCACTCCAGACAGGAGAAGGGGTAGTGCCTGTCAGAAAAGCAAACATTTATTTAGAAATCCCCAGAAGACCTCCACTTTTATCTCATTGATCAAAATTAGAGATGGTCAGTGACCACCTCTATCTGCAAGGGAGGCTGAGCTTTTTAGTTGGACACATTAGTTCACTGAACAAAAATGCCCCATTTTAATAAGGAGTAAGGAGGTGAATGGATATTATGAGGGCAAGCAACCAGCATTGTCACCAAGGACACATTAAGTTTAAGGTCTTGGTTGAACTTTCGAATGATAAAGTCAAATAAGGTTGGAAATACAAGCCTGCATTCTGATGGTAACAGTTTGGGAGTCATTAGCATATAGAGTATATTTAAAGCCAAGAGGGCTGATGAGATCAACTAGGGTTAGAGTAGAGTTGGAAACTTGTCATTTTTGTATTTATTATTGTTACCTACTTTAATTAATTTTATTTAACAAACTTAAAAAAAATTGCTATTGATTTTTTTTTTTTTTGAGAGAGAGAGAGAGAGAGAGAGAGAGAGAGAGAGAGAGACATTGATGTGAGAGCAAAACATCAATTGACTACTGAGGATTGAGCCTGCAACTCAGGTATGTGCCTTAACTGTGAATCAAACTGGCAACGTATTGGTCCTCTGGGTGATGCCCAACCAACTGAGCCACACCAGCCAGGGCTCAACAACCTTTTAATATACCCTTTCTGTGTGTCAGAAACTGTTTGAGACCCTTAGGGCAGAAAGATGAAAATGCATCTCCTGCTTTTAAAAAGCTTAGACATAGAACAAAAGAAAAATCAGGTTTATTAGATGATTCACTACAAATATATAAAAATTAACTTATTTATGTAAATATGTAGCAGTTCATCTGAATTATGATAGTAACCCTACTGCAGATTCACTTTTTAAATGAGAACTTAAGTAATTTACCTTGAGTAATTTGATATTCACCTGTCTACATATATACATTTGCATATTTTAATTTGGAAAGGCATTAAGAAAACCCTGAGTTTTTAAAATATAACTAAACAATAATCTTAGTAAATTTGCTGTTAAAATTAGCATAATGAATTATGGAATCATAAACTAATTTTGCAATTTTGAATTGGAAGATCAGGGAATTATTTGTCAGAATAATTTAGAGTGGGGCTAAATAGTGATTTATTGAGTTAATTGCTACCTGTAATTTCAGTTGGAAGTCTTATAGGTGTTTCAAACTTATTATGTCCCAGATTAAGTTCTTTACTTCTTACCCACCTCTTATTCCTCCCCCTGCATCACGTTTTTCTGTATTATTTTGAAGTGAATAGCACTACTATTCTTTTGGCTTAAGCCAGAACTCTAGTTATCATTCTAGACAGCCATCTTCCTCATTCCACTCTATCAGTAAAACTTACAGATTTCACCTCCTAAATATTTCTTCTCCATCTCCTCTATCCTGGATCTTTATCATCTTAGTCATACTTTCCAATCATACTCATTTAAAATCCATCTCTATAGTTTTAATGATCTCACGAAACTAAACTGTCCAATTCATTACTTTGATTAAAATCTGGCAAAATGTCTCCCAGCATTCTTTAAAAGTGATGTCCTGTGTAAAATCAATTTTAAAAATATTGGACTAACCTGAGATAAGAGGTCCTTTTATTGCAGGACTCCTCAGAGCCTTCAATTTGTTAATGTATGCATTGCGAATCAATAAGCAGGGGTAAAATTGAAGATATTTCCAAACATAAGTTACACTGAAGCCATTGTTTTAAGGAATATCAAGAAAATGCCATGAAATACCTGTATGAATACAAGTACTTTATATAACTTGGTTTAGGAAATTTGGTCTACAGAAAGAAATTTAGTTATCTTAGTGCGGTATCAAAAGCTTCCCATGACCTTGTCCTGACCTTCCTCACAAGCCTTATTTTCGACCACTCCCCACCTTGAACTTCATGTCTAATAATAGCAAACCATATCCAGTTCCTGTACACAGCATACGCCCTGTGGTTTTGCTCAAGCTCTTCCCTCTGGAATGTCTTTCTTCATCTGGCTAAATCTACTCATCTTTCAACTCTCAGCTCAGGGACCTTCCTTGAATTCCAGGTTGAGATTGGTGCCTCTCTTCTGAGCTCCACTTACCACAACACAAAAAGTGGGATTAATCTGTTTATGTGTCTTTTCCCCCTAGTTTACTGGGGAAACCAGTAAAGAGACCATACTGTGGTGGTGATGATGATGATGATGATGATGGTGATAATAGCTAAGTTTATTTCACTCACTAAGTTTATTTCAGACTCTGTACGATATATGAATTATTTTATTTAATATTCACAAAACCTCCGTGAAGTAGGTATTATTAATATCCTCATTTCACAGATAAGGAAGCTAGGGCTTAGAAAGGCTGAGAACTTGCCTGAGGCTGTAAAGCTGGGGTGTGAATTTAAACAGCCTGACTCTTGAGGCTGCACCTTGTACCACTGTATCTACAACACCCGTATGATGCCTGATAGTGGACATAATAAATGCTTTTTATCTAAACTCAGTGTGTGTGTGTGTGTGTGTGTGTGTGTGTGTGTGTGTGTGTGTGTGTGTCCTAAAACTACTAGCACTGAGGAAGCTGGATATGGTGTAGGAAAGAGAAGCATTGCTGTTAAATTTCATTTAAGGTGAAAGTGGCAGTGGGAAGGGAGCATGGCAGGGACAACCAGCTCATGTCCAAAATTACTTCAGTTTTTGTGTTGTCTTAGACATATGCTCTGGGGATGGCCACCCCTGTTTCATATCTGTGTTAGTCTTTGCAGAATAAAAAGCATATGACTGCTTAACAGGGACTATTAACCTTGTCTTCTGATTGAGTAATATCTAATAGATCTTTCATTCAAAACCCAGTGGGAATTTCCAGTTAGAAATCAGTGTGGGAAATATTTGATCTTAAAAATATTTTCATACACGAAGAATATGTATGTGTTCGTGAGAGACATTGACTATTCAATGAAATTTTGTGAGTATAAGTGGAACACTTATCCTGGGCCTAGAACAGTTGACAGTTGCTTTTGAGAGTTGCAAAATAAGTTTATGACAGTTTCTGTACTTTAGAATTTTGGTATGTGGCTTGGGAGATTCTGATGTTTCTTATAGTCTCTAAATTGGTATTTTTAAAAATAAGGAAAAATTCAAATATATTATTTTGTTGTACCCTATGAGGGTCACAAGTCATCATGATATGATTATAATTTGAAATACAAGGAAATATGTGGAGTCGTGATCTCTATAATCCGATTCTTTGCTTCTTAATTAAATGTTGCAGATAATAGAATCATTGAAGAAAGAGAATTAGCTTATAAATGATAAAAAATAATTAACTCCATAATATATGTTTTATGATTTTGTTTAAGAACTGTCTATTCCGTGTTAGATCAAATTAGTCATTGTTTAGAATAGAGACCTGTATGAATTTCTATTCACAATTAACTATAAATGGGAACCCTTGCAAACTGGGCTTCTTTTCTGTTTAATATATGTGCTATGTCACTTTTAATAAGTTATTTTCCTTATGTCAAACTTCTTTCATTATAAAAGAAAAGGTTTCCCAATTCCCATTCTCTCCCCCCCCCTCCCCCCTCGAGAATTAAACAGTCATTTGCAAGTTGTAGCCTGGGATTTACTGGAATTCTCACTGTGGGCATATTCTTTCTTCATACTCAACTCTCTCCCTTAAGCATATGTGTTTTTAATGAACATCTGTTCATTTACCTGGGAAAGAGCTTTCAACACCATTAGCGTCAGTAAATCCAGTTGTCTCATTTTTCAATCTCAGTTTTTGTTCGGATCATGTGCTAATGCTCATATAAATAAGGGATCCAGAAAATAACTGCTGTAATGTAATTTCTTTATTCTTGTGTGAGACCATAGCATGAAACAACAGTCCTGGGGGGGGGGGGGGAGGGGTGGGGGGGACGGGGACTCTGTACTTATAAGGAGGAAATTAGTTTTGATTTTTGTCTGTAGCTAAATGTTATAAAACTTTAAAGCTTAAATTTGAATAATTGTTGCAGATGGGTTAAATAAAATCCATCAACTCACAGTATTTTTCTTGTCTCTACTCACTAGTGAACGACAGAAGCCTAAAAAAAACAAAAAAAGGAATGTTCTAAAATAAGACATAACATTTGGGTTAGTGTTATAAGTTAATAGCTCCTTTTTGCCCTGCCCCCCCAATTATTTTTAGGCCCTGGGCCTCTCAACCAAGGACTGCAAGGCAGCTTTAATCTTTTATCAGAAGGCAGTGGTCTCCCCTCTTCTTTGTCTTTCTTATCTTGTTGGCAAATGCTTCTGTGGTGACTCAATTTTGCTTCCTGTTTAAACTGTATAAACGATTCACTTGATTCAATATCTAGTTTTTGACCCAATCTGCAAATATATAGTTGAGAATGATTCCATTCATTAGCTGATTCCTTTCTCCTCTGCTGACCAAATTTGGATCATTTCATTGTTAACTTGGGGTGAAGGAAAAGAGGAAAAGTAGGAAGCTCCTCCTACGCGTGATTTTATGGGTCTGATATGAAGGCTTATGAAGGCAGATGCATGCTTGGCTGACTCAATGCCCTTTTCCAGATCTCTCCACCCTCGCCTACCTCGACAACAGAGAATGGAAACGCTAAACAGTCACTGTTCTAACCTCTCACAAAGCAAGGGGCAGCTCTCTGACAGGGTTCTGGCCAGGAACTCTGAAGCATAAGTGGAATTCTGCTGAAGAGGGTTTGGGGAAGGATCTTTTACTTCCTAATAAAAGAGACTAAAAGCTGCTGACATGACTCCTTCTACTTTTTTGGGGTCTTGAACATGGTTACAATGTCTGGACCTAAAGCGGTCATCTTGAGACTTTGAGACCATAAACCAATGTACTAGAAATGGTAGCACAGGATTGTAGCATAGAGGCCCAATGCATAAAATTTGTGCAAGAGTAGGCCTTCCTTCCCCTGGCTGCTGGCACCGGCTTCCCTCTGGCACTGGGACCTGGGCTTCCCTCACAGCCCTGGCTTCATCCGGAAGGTCATCTGGAAGGATATGTGGTCTAATCAGCATACTATGCTTTTATTATTATAGATTAATTATATTATGTTATGTTATATTGTATTATGTTTTTATTATATCATGGAGCCCCACATAATATAGAACTGCTTCTCTCAAGACATTATATCTATATACTAGAGGCACAGTGCATGAAATTTGTGCATTCTGGAGGGGGTGGGGCTCCCTCAGCCTGGATTGAGAGAGGGTGCAGGCCAGGCCAAGGGACCCTACCAGTGCACAGTCAGGCCAGTCAGGCCAGGGAGGGATGCAGGAGGTTGGCCAGCCAGGGAGGGACCTTGGGAGGGCTCCAGGGTGTGTCCAGCCCATCTCGCTTAGTCCTGATTGGCCAGACCCCAGCAGCAAGCTAATCTACCAGTCGGAGCATCTGCCCCCTGGTGGTCAGTGCATGTCATGGTGAGTGGTTGAGTGGCCTTAGCATATCATTAGCATTGATTGGTTGAATGAATGACTGGACAACCGGACACATTTTATCTATAATAATAAAAGCCTAATAAGCTAATTAGACCAGACATCCTTCTGGATGTTATTCCGGACGACCTTCTGGACAAAGCCAGGATGCGAGGGAAACCCGGGACCTGGGTGCCGGAGGGAAGCCCAGGTGCCAGAGGGAAGCTGATGCTGGCAGCCGGGGATGAATTTCATGCATCGGGCCTCTAGTATAGGATATAAAAGCCTAAGCAACCGAACTACCAAACGACCAGTTGCTATGATGCACAATGACCACCATGGGGCAGACGCTCAATGCAGGAGCTCTACCTGCTAAGACTGAACCAGGCTCTCAAGTGTGCATATGTAACAAGCTCCTTATGGAGGCAGCTGATGCCATCTCAAGATCAAAGTGCAGAGAGCGAATTAATTTTGACACTATCTACATCACATTTAGGATTTCTTCTTAGGGATGAGAATAACTTTTCACTCTCACAATTTGGAAACCAGCCTGGCGGCAGGCACTCACTCCTTCAGTAGTCCTGCAGGTCTAATCTCCGGAGAATGGGCCAGGCACCCACGGACTGGCATCACTGGCACGATCCTGACAGCACTGCCGGCCTCCTGGAAGTTGGCCTCAGGCACTGTGGCCGCTTCCCCTCCCTAGACATTCTGCAAGGAAAAACCGATATAAAAGCGGCTGCCAGGTGGCTCCGGACAACCAGCGAGAATGTCAGTGGTATGAATCTGACCCTGGGCCTGCCCGGAGGGCCAATTGGGACCCGGCCCCCTCCAACCCCTCAGGATGGGTGCTGGACGCAGGGCTCACAGCTAGCAAGCGCCACTGTGGTGGCACAAGTCTCTTCTGATTAGGACTGACATGGCACGAGCCCACAGCAGGTGCAGCGGGGCTGGGACGAGCGGGAGTGGCAGGCGGCATTGGACCACAGGTTTTGGCCCAATCCCCACAGGCCATGCCAAGGGACCCCACCTGTGCATGAATTTGTGCACCAGGCCTCTAGTATACAAATAAACCCTTATCTGACGGATTTAAGAGATGGCTAAAAATTCTTATTTATTTATTTTTCTTTTCTTTTCTTTTCTTTTCTTTTCTTTTCTTTTCTTTTCTTTTCTTTTCTTTTCTTTCCTTTTCTTTTCTTTTTTTTAAGTTTCCCTTCTCTTGAACATAGGCCAGTCTTAGTGACTTGGGTCTAACAAATAATGCAGTAGGGATGACACTGAGTGAGTCCCCAGACTAGATCATAAAAGGGGATACAGTTCTGCATTCTTGCGACTTGAGAGCCTTGAGTTGATGTATCAAAAGTGAGCCTACACTGAAGCTGCTGTGCTGGAGAAACCATGTAAGAGACAGAGATGCCAGAGGAGCCCCCGCTGGACTAGAACCCCACTCCCTCGGTTTTCCCATCAAGAACAGACAAAGGTGAACGGACCAATCTTCAGATGATTCTGTCCCACAGTCTCCAAGCTGCCCAGCTGATGCCAAGGGGAGCAGATAAGGCCCTCCAAAACTGCAGACTCATGAGCAAAATAAATATTATTTTAAATTGCTATATTCTGAGGGTGATTTGGTATGCAGCAATAGAAAACTGGAGCAGCCTATTTTTTATACTACTGTTATTAGGATGTTTTGTTATGTGAAGCTAAAAGCATCCCTATCTGAAACACTTAGCAGTAGAAAAGATTAAAAGAAATTGCTAAAATGATCCTTTTAAATTACTAGATGTGCTGATTATCCATTCTAGTCCCCTCTTAACCTGACTGTGGTAATCAAGTTAACTATATAGTATGGATGTCACAGTTTTCCAGTGAAGTCGATATTGATTTAGTTACATAAAGGTTTTATTTACAATAAGACTGGGCTAGTAGAAATGTAGAAAATGAGACATTTCCATTCAGGGCACCATGTTGCTGTTTTCCTGTTCTTTCGGCGTTTTGGAAACAACAAAAGCAGTATGGATAGGTGCCTTGCCAGCCAGTAAAGCTTGTCTGAGTCCCCAGTTTCATCAAAATCCCACCAGTGTTTGAGGCAGTTTTCTTAATGAAATGCTGCTAGCGTTTGTCAGCTTTGTTTCTTCACTGACATTTGCAGCTTTTTAAATAGATGAATATTTAATGTCATATTTAATAGGCCAGATTCTTTGAAGCAAATTCCATTAGTTAGTTCCCACTTTTTAAAGTGTGGATGGTCACTAATTATTATTAGAATGCATTTAAAGCTTTTAATATATGGTTTTAATCATAAACTCATTTATAAATCCAATATATAGAAACTAGTAAAATTATTTTAAATTAATATTCATATCTTTATATGGAAGCTGCAGTATAAGTTAAAAAAATCTGTCATTCCAAAGTAACATAATTCTATTTCTAGTGATAGAAATTCCTAATCAGCTTTGCAATATAGTTTGGGCAATTTTCTTGTCCTATTGCACTGAAAATTTAAAGCCGACGGAACAAAATGTAACTCCCGAAAGCTGGTTGCACAAAGGCCAATTTTTATTTTTGTGTGTGTATTTACTCAGTGTCCACATCCTTAGACTGTTGGCAAGTGCACAGCTGGGTGGAGCAGCACATGTGTCATTGTGCTGATGCTATGGGACGGGATGGGTGTGGACACTGACCGGGGCAGCAGAGGGGTCCTTGCATAGAGAAGTTCCGTAAGCGATATCATATGCAGAAGCAGCCTCTGGGGCTTAAAAATAACTGGGCTGGGAGTGTCAGCCTTGCTTGGATCTGACTGCTTGACTCACTATCCGTAAGGGTCAGACCCATATTCTTGGGTGGGCTGGAGAGTCTGTGTAAATGCACTCAGTTCCTAATAGCAACTCTCCGTAACAGCTCAGAGAGCCTGGGAATGCTATTGTATCTCGGGGCAGCAAGGTGCTGCATGCAAAAGCTGAACCAACATCTCAATGAGAAGCCAAAACAGGACAGATGGTTTATGCTGTGCCTCAAATGTGGTTGTTTCCAGCATAGTTTCCTTAAATGAACAGGAAACAGAAAAAACAGATAATGACTGCTTTTGCATGGCAGTTCCAAAGCAGATTAAAACTAGCACTAATTTCCCATCCTGTCCTTTCTCTTCCTACCCAGCTTTTTTTTTGGTGGGGGGCGGGGTGGCGGGGGGAACTGAATTATTGATGCACCAGACATGTCTTATAGTCATGCTATCTGGTATTTTTATTTTTGTAACTTGTGAAAAACAAGCTGTCACTGCATAGCTACCCTGGTGTCAGGGACTCCTTGGGGATCAGTATCATAATTTATTTGGCACCGAGGCCCCTTCTAGCACCTGAGAAAATATGCAATTAGTGGACAGTCAAATAAGACCATGGGAGTGGTGGGAGTAGGGGTGAAATTTCACAAAGTTCAGAACACAACACAAATGCACATTAGGTCTGCCATTGGCCTGTGGTAGCCCTGACCCCTGAGCACACTAGCCTGTCAAGTATCTCCTGAGATCCTCATCAGGGAGAGGCAGGCATTTCTGTTTCTGGCACTGTGTGCTCTGAGTCTCCTCTGGGTCCGAACCCTTAGCCTCACTCCCCAGCTCCTCCCATGCCTTCTCCAAGATAATGCCTTTCCTTGAGTTTCCCAGATGCCTGTGACACTTCCCCTAGCAGCTAGGGCCTAGCTTCTCTCACCTACTATGTATTAGCAGGTAGAGCTCACCAATTCCTCTCTAATGCTGGTGCCTCTTCTTGAAGTCCTACATACCATCAGAAACCAGAGAACAGTCTCTCATCCATTTAAATGATGGCTTTTAGAAGCATGGCCCATTCAAGCTGACTCCTTCCAGAGTTCTGAGTTCTTTCATTCACTGAAGCCATATTTCTCAAAGCATTAGAGTTATCTAGGATGCTTCTTAAAACATAGATTCCCACTGAATCAGGCTCTCACGTCTGCCTATGTAACAAGCTCCTTACGGAGGCGGCTGATGCCATCTCAAGATCGAGGTGCAGAGAGCTAGTTAATGTTGACACTATCTACATCACGTTTAGGATTTCTTCTTAGGGATGAGAATATCTTTTCACCCTCCCAGTTTGGAAACCTCAGGAACAGTCTTCCAATTTCAACAATTGGGACACCACCCAGCCCTCTTGCAGCAGTCTCAAAACGACTGCAACTGTGGGCTTTGTGGGAAAACTTGAGGCTGAGAACTGCATTCAAACTTTCATCCTTGGTCTTGGCTAGCCTTCCCATGCACCTTTGAGGAACTCCCTCCCTACCATGTCATCTGTGTTCCCCTGTATCCTGGTCTTTTTTTCCCTCTGTGTGTCCTCTCCATAAGCACCCCTGTCTTACCACACACATTCTGCCCCATCACCTCTCCCTCTGGACTTGCACCTCAGAGTAAGTCCCCTTCCATTCGTTCCATGTGGCCTCAGCCAAACCCTGGCTCTCTTTGGGGGTTGTTCTTCCTTCCATACTCCTCTTAAGTGGCAGCTGCCCTTTTCCCCACTTCCATTATGAACCACAGAGCTGATGGTGGCAGGCGTGAGACAGAGTTGGGAGGTGGTGGCAAACATTTTCTGTAAAGGTAGTAAATAAATATCTTTGTACTCAAGTCTGCCATTGTAGTGCAAAAGCAACCACGGGCAGCAAGGAAATGAATGTGAATCCTAGCTAATAAAGAGTAATATGCAAATTAACCATCACTCCATCACTCCATCACAAAGATGGCGGTGGCCACGGAGCTGGAGCGAGCAGGAGGCTTGGGTTGCCCCCAGTGATGGAGGAAGCCAAGCTTCCCACCTGCCCTGGCTGGCACTGGGCTCTGCTCAAGGCTACAAAGTTTCAATTATAGAAGATAAATAAATCCCAGATACCTGCTGGAAAAAAAAAAGGAGAGGCTGGGAGCTTGGGTTGCGGGGGGCATGGCCAACCTGAAAACGGTGATCAGCCCCTCACCTGGGCTGGCCAGGCACCCCAGTGGGGACCTCTACCCTGAAGGGGTTGTGGCCAGCCTGAAAACAGCCCTCGGCCCCTCACCCAGGCTGGCCAGGCACCCCAGCAGGACCCCCACCCTGATCCTGGACACCCTTCAGGGCAAACCAGCTGGCCCCCACCCGTGCACCAGGCCTCTATCCTATATAATAAAAGGGTAATATGCAAATTGACCCTAACAGCAGAATGACTGGGAATGACTGGTCACTATGACACACACTGACCACCAGGGGGCAGACACTCAATGCAGGAGCTGCCCCCTGGTGGCCAGTGCGCTCCCACAGGGGGAGCTCTTCTCAGCCACAAGCCAGGCTGCCAGCTGCCAGCACAGCAGTGGTGGTGGGAGCCTCTCCTGCCTCAGCAGCACTAAGGATGTCCGACTGCAGCTTAGGCCTGCTCCCCACTGGCAAGTGGACATCCCCTGAGGGCTCCCGGGCTGCCAGAGGGATGTCTAAGCCAGCAGGTGGACATTTCCCGAGGGGTCCCAGACTGTGAGAGGGCACAAGCTGGGCTGAGGGATCCCCCCCGAGTGCACAAATTTTTGTGCACCGGGTCTCTAGTTTCATATAATTTTTATGTGTCATTCCTTTGAAAAAAAATTTCAACTGTTTAAAAATGTAAAAGCATTTTTAGCTCATGTGCCGTACAAAAGCAGGAGATGGGCTGGGTTTGGCCCATGGGTTGTAGTTCATTGACTCCTGACCTAAATCAGTGTTTCTCAAACTTTAACGTACATACACACCACCAAGAAACTTGTTAAAATGCAGACTCCAACTCAGTAGATCTGAGGTGGAATTATGCATTTCTAACAAGCTCCCAGATGATATGAGTGCCCCTAGTCAGCACACCACACTGAGTGAAAGGGAGAAATTTATTTTTCTATAATAAGGGCATTAGAAATAGTTTAATGATACAGGAAAATGTACATGCTGTAATTCACGGTAAGTAGCAAGGTTGTGTGGAAAGTGTGGTAGTTGAGAAAACAGGCTTTTAAATCAGACTCCCACTTCCCAGCTATCTGAATATGGACACACTTCTTAACTTTCCTGTTTTCATCTATTCAACTGCAAAGTGAGATAATATTCTCTGCTTCAGAGGTTGTTTTGGATTTTAATATGATAAGGCATGTGGCCAAGTACTCAATAAATCTTAGCCATTATTATTTTTACATTTAAAGAGCAAGACATGAACCTGTAGATAACAAAATCACAAGAACGTTAATTTTGAGAGCTACGGGGGATTTCCTTGCTTTCTTTTTCAAAAACATTTGTAAGGATCATGTCCATTTATTCATTCAAGAAACATTTGCTGCGATATTACTTTTCCTGCCAAGCAATGTTCTTGCTGATCTCCTAAGATGAGTGAAATGCAACCTTACATAATTGGGGGAGATGGAAACAAAAAGCAGTTTCAGCATAGAATATGAGCGTCTATGCGGAGAGCTGGGGAACATACAGGAAAGAGCCTTCACTCTGCTATGAGGAGATGCCAGAGGGATTCCACACAGGAGGTGACTGTTCAACTAGACTTCATTGATGACTATAGGTCTGCCTGAGGGATGGAAGAGGGAACGGGATATGCAAAGGAAGTGGGAAATTCTAGGGGGGATGGTGGGGGAAGGGCCCAGGAAATCCAGACCCTAGGGATGTGAGGGAGAGGCCAAGGAAAAAGCCCTGACCAATCAGAACAGATGTAGGCCTTTATGTCAGAGGTTTGGACTAGCTGGGTATGAGCCCTGGGTGGGTCATTGTCCCTTTTTGGAAAACATCCTGACAATACCATAATATATGCTAGCTGGACTGCGAGAAAATCCTTGACCACTTTTGTTGGAATCACAGAAATACTGGGGAGCCCTTGTGCCGAGCCAAGGCACCCCAGCCTCTACAGCTTGTCCGCAAGGAATACTATTATAGACTGGATGGGAATTCTCTACTCACATCAGGGCCAAAGGAAAGTGGCCTTTGTAAGTAGCCTCCTGGAATAGTAATTACCATCTAAGTGTCTGCTACTGGAGGGACTTTGTGTGGTGCTGCTGGGGCTACTGCAATAAAGTTTGGCATCTGCCATGGAGAGTTCAACTTCTAGTGAAGAAAATTGGCACACAAATCACTATACCACAGGGTGAAAGGAGGCAAAACAGTCTTTATAGGAAGGAAAAAAAGATGATAAGGAGTTTGGATCTGGGGGTGAGAGCTTCAGTTGAGCTTTAAGGAGGGAGGAAGCAGCATTTGAGCTGGCATTTGAGATAGGTGCTCCCTTCCAAATTGCCAGCTTATTGGAGGTGGGGGATTGGGGTATCTCTATATATAAAGCTTAAGAGAACAAAAGACCAAATGACCAGTTGGCTATGACACGCACTGACCACCAGGGGACAGACGCTCAATGCAGGAGCTTCCCCCTGGTGGTCAGTGCACTCCCACAGCCAACCTCCCACAGCCCCTCCCCCCCCATTCTAGCCCACCCCGATGGCCCCAATTGGGGCAGGCCGCTGGCCAACCTCCTGCTGCCCCTCCCCCGGACCTGCTCGCTCTGATTGGCCCCAGCCCTGATCTGGGTGGGAGACAGCCCCCATCAGGCCTGATCACTAGCCAGGTCAAGGGATCCCACCTGTGTATGAATTCATGCACGGGGCCTCTAGTATTTTATAAATAGCTGACTTTAATCAATGGCTATGGAACTGATGGTAGGTTCCTGAAATGACCTTCTAGGTAGGGTCCAAAAGCTGCCATCTGAAATGACCCTAACCTATAGGGCAAAGCTCACCATCAAAGAAAATTTGGATTACAACCTCAGAATAGAAATATAGAAATGGTTCCTAGAAATTTCTCTTCTGTCTTGTTTTCCCTTCTTGATTTCCTCAGGCCTTCAGTCCTCCATAGCAGGGCTTCCGAAGTAGAGGGTCATGTGTGAGATGCAGTGGGCCCAGTAGTAAGGGTGCATGAAGGCGGGTAGGCACCTTACTTGAGCTTGGACACTGAATCCTGATGCGGGTGTCCTGAAGGATATAATAGTGATTGCAGCCTGCTCTCCTCTTTGTTAATTCCTCTTTTTCAGTGGTATGGGATGGCATTTTTTGTCCCAATACTCTCCTTGATCTTTTGAATTAATTTTTCTACACGTCACCTGCTTTAAATAGAAGTTTAGCTATGCCTGGGCCTACCTGGTGACTCTTAGAGAGCCCTAGCAGAGTTGCTTGGCCTGAAGGAAGATTTGTGGTTAAGACTTGGAATTGAGATAAGAGAGTGAAAGAAGCCACCACAGGCATGTTTCCAAAACCAGACTATGGACTAGGTTTGGGCACAGTGGAGAGGGATCAGCAGGCAGAAGCAAAAGGACTGCTTTTCACAAGGAACTCTGAGGCAAAGGGCCACAAGCAATGCTACTTCAGGGTGCAGGTGAGAAAATGCTCCTCAGAGTGCACCCAGACACTGTTAGTCACTTCTCGAGCTGGTGCTGAAAGGTCCTGAACACTTACATGGGCTCAGGTTGGGACTTTCCATAGTGTTAAGGGAAAGAAACATTTTTCCTATTGAAGAGAGTCTTCTACCTCAACAGTTTTTTGTTTTTTTAAAAAATATATATTTTATTGATTTTTTACAAAAAGGAAGAGAGAAGGATAGAGAGTTAGAAACATTGATGAGAGAGAAACATTGATCAGCTGCCTCCTGCACACCTCCCACTGGGAATGTGCCTACAACCCAGGTACATGCCCTTGACTGGAATCGAACTTGGGACCTTTCAGTCCGCAGGCCAATGCTCTATCAACTGAGCCAAACCGGTTAGGGCTCAACAGTTTGTTTTGGGATCTTTGTAAATTGATCCCTGGACAGGAAGCAGAGTTTTTATAGAGGACTGGGATAAGATGATACTCCAAAGGGCTGCTTGTATAGCAGATATCATTGATGAGGCTGAGGTGCAAGAACATAAGAAGCCTGTTTGAGCCCTAGCTGGTTTGGCTCAGTGGATAGAGTGTCGGCCTGTGGACCTGGTCCCAGGTTTGGTTCTGGTCAAGGGCACATGCCCAGGTTGTGGGTTCAATCCCCAGCGTGGGACATGCAGGAGGCAACTGATCAATGATGCTCACTCATCATTGAAATTTCTCTCTCAAATCAATTTTATATATATACTAGAGGCCCAATGCACGAAATTCGTGCAAGAGCCTTACCCCCCCCCCCGCCCCACCACCGCCACAGCCGCCTCTGCCTCAGCCCCTGCGGCAGCCATGGGCCTCTGCTGCTCAGCCCCCGCCTACCATGGCTTTGTCGGGAAGGAAGGACATCCAGAAGGACATCTGGTCTAATTAGCATATTATGCTTTTAATATATATATATATATATATAGTGATATGTTCATACCTTAGAAACTAAGATTTTAAATAAAGCCTGTTTGATATAGTCAATAATACAGGGTGGGGCAAAAGGCTTACAGTTGTGAGTACACAAAACATAGAGTTTAATCTTGTATTATTATTTATTAATTATTGTATTATTTTCCATACAAATAATAGTAAACCTACCATTACCCCAGCCTGTATTGTAATATCTATGTATGGTGCCAGTTCCGTACGGGAGATACCAGGGGGAACACTTTGTAAAGTATGTGATTGTCTAACCACTAAGCTGTACACTTGAAATACAAAATACTATTGAATGTAAACTATAACTGAAATTTTTTTAAAAAAGAAGCCTGTTTGTGAACACACATGAGATGCCCTTGGATGCTCCCAAATATCTGCATGGGAAAAAGATTACTGAGGCTCCTCCTTATATGGTCCAGAGGACACACTAATAAAGTGTGAGTGGTTATTTTTACTGTAACCTCGTTTGTACCCAATGGCTGGGAAGGCTTGGAGAAATTTGAGTTACATTTGTAAATATACCTATACATACCTGCATATGAAATTGATATTAAAAGCAGTGTTCTAGGAAAGAGTGTTACTCAACCCATTCACAAACACTGTGGCAACATAGGCCTCCGTGACAGGTGCCACATTTATATGGATATGAATCAGCAAGTCTGCAATTAGTTCTCTGTTTCCTAAGCCATTCTCATCAATAAATAGCAGTAAGGCACAAGGTCTTTCACCATCAAAAGGGGAACACAGCTGGGTTTTTATTTGTAGACTAGAGGCCCAGTGCATGAAATTCATGTACTGGTAGGATCCCTAGTGGCTGCCGGCTGGGTACTCCATCTCTTCCCCTGGCTGTCCCTGCCCCCTGGTCGAACTCCCGTAGTATCTCTTGGTTGAGGGGAGAATATGCACACTAGCTTTTATTATATAGGGTGATCTGTCTTGCCCCTTAGAACATGCAACTGGAACTTTGTCATCTTGTTCACTTCTGTATCCCTCGTGCCTAGAACAGTGCCTGGCACATAGCAGGTACTTAATATGTTTGAATGAATGAATACATGAGATGAAAGCCATTTTTCTCCTTTCCCCATTGCTGTTACTTCTGCCAAGTCTACCTTGAGTCCTGGCCTATGGAAAATTCCATCCTCTCAGTGTAGAGACTGGGGGTGGTTCCTAGGGCATTATGGGTCAGCATGTGGGTGTGGATTCTTGTACAGACAAAGAGGCCCTGGGCTTAGTAGATAGTCCCAAAGTCTCAGAGGGACTTTCAGGCAGAATAATATAAACTTCATCTTCCTTAAAGCACTTTATTTTTCCCCCATATGAAAATAACACATGCTTGTTAGCTAAAGATTGAAAATACTGGAAAAATATGAAGGTGGGAAAATTACCCATAATCCCTTTACCGAAACAAAAAACCACCCTTCTCTTTCTCCTGGATTATCAAAACAGCTTTTACATTTTCCCCCTTCCCTGCAGCTTTGCCTTCCTTCAATCTAGTTGCAGGGCAAGGGAGAGATCTTTCTAAGACAAAACACTTCACAGGCTTTCCGTTGTCCTCAGGGTCCAACTACTCAATAGGGCTGGCTCGGTGTGTCTCTTCAACTTCTAATTCCTCTGAGCCCCGATCATGTTACACTTGTGCCAAATGGAATTTCCCGCAATTCTTTAAGCGAGCTGCACTTTCTCACACTGCCTCTGGTCTTTTTCACAAGCTGGTCACTCTGATTGGAACTCTCTTCATCTTTCTTGGTCCCATTCTTTCTTTTCCTCTGTTTCCGGGTCTGTGCCTGACTTTTCATCTTTTCTCTGATTCAGAATTTGGATACTGCTTCCCCTGATAAACCCTTCCTGACTATTCTTCCCCCACCGAACCCGAGTGTGCAGGTCAGTGATGGCCAACCTATGACACGCGTGTCACCCCTGAACTCATTTTTTTGGTTGATTTTTCTTTGTTAAATGGCATTTAAATATATAAAATAAATATCAAAAATATAAATCTTTGTTTTACTATGGTTGCAAATATCAAAACATTTCTATATGTGACACGGCACCAGAGTTAAGGTAGGGTTTTTCAAAATGCTGACACGCCGAGCTCAAAAGGTTCGCCATCACTGGTGTCGGTCCTCCTCTTCACTTCTAAAAATCCACAGGTTTTCCCACCATATAGCTCATCATACAGCATTTTAGCCCTTGCCTGGGAAAGCATCTCTTTATCCTTAATGCACGGCACCGCGCCTGGCTCATGTCACACAGCTCAATAAATATAGGGTGCCCCCCCCCAAAAAATGTGTACACACTTTAATAGCTGTTAACTCACTTAATTTTGAAAATGAGCTTTATGTTAAGAAACACTGACTTTATAATCATTCAAAGTGTGTAAACATTTCTTGTGGGGACACCCTGTATTTGTGGAAGTGAATTTAAATTGAACCAAGATTTACATTTTATTTTATTATTATTTTTAAATATATTTTTATTGACTTCAGAGAGGAAGGGAGAGGGAGAGAGATAGAAACATCAATGATGAGACTGAATCATTGATCGGCTGCCTCCTGCACAACCCCCACTGGGGATTGAGTCGGAAACTCAGGCATGTGCCCTGACCGGGAATCAAATCTGGGACCCTTCAGCCCACAGGCAGACACTCTACCCACTGAGCAAATCCAGTTAGGGCCAAGGTTTACATTTTAGAAACATTTCCGATTAACTTTTGCTCTAATCATATTATTTTCCATGTTATATGAATGTAATTAATCATATAAATTTGATGTTAAAGACCACATCATGTAAACATTTTAATCTTATATTTGAATGTAAAGGATTTTTTTTAAAGGCCTGATGCTTTTTTAAAAATATATATTTTATTGATTTTTTACAGAGAGGAAGGGAGAGGGATAGAGAGTTAGAAACATCAATCAGCTGCCTCCTGCACACCTCCCACTGGGGATGTGCCTGCAACCAAGGTACATACCCTTGGACCCTTCAGTCCGCAGGCTGAAGCTCTATCCACTGAGCCGATCTGGCTAGGGCTGTAAGAATTTTTTAACTTAACATTATATATAGTACTAGAGGCCCCATGCACGAAATTTGTGCAAGAGTAGGCCTTCCTTCCCTCAGCTGCTGGCACCAGCTTCCCTCTGGCACCCAGGACCCGGACTTCCCTCTGGCCGCCAGCAGGCACCTGGGGCCTGGGCTTCCCTCACAGCCCCAGCTTTTTCCGGAAGGTCGTCTTGAAGGACGTCCAATTTAATTAGCATATTATGCTTTTATTATTATAGATTTTCAATGTTACCTAATCTTCAGAAACTGAATTTTTAATGACTGCATACTATTCTATCAAGTAGATGTACTCTGGTTAACATCTTCTATTTGGGGACATTTAAGATTATTTGCCTGCTACAATTTGTTATTAATTTTGCTATAATTATCTTTGGGCATAAAGCTTTTCATGTTTTGAATAATTTCTTTAAAACATCCGAAGTAAAATTTTAAGGTCAATGGGCATTTAAAGTTTTTTAACACATATTGCCTACTTGCCTTCACAAAATGTTATTTATTCATTTATATGGCCATTAGCAATTTATGTGAGTGCTCATTTCATTTACCCTTACCAAAGTCACTTCCTTTTAAACCCTTAAAAACTTTCAAAGAACATGTATCTCCCAAAGGCAGCAGCACTGAGGACACAGGGCCAACATTTGCCCGTCTCTTCATCTCCTTCCGAGTTCCATTTGCAGAGTTTTCATCCCACTAGGCTGTGTGGTCACTTAAGCAGTGGTCGGCAAACTGCGGCTCGGCAAACCGTGGCTCGTGAGCCACATGCGGCTCTTTGGCCCCTTGAGTGTGGCTCTTCCACAAAATACCGGCTCTTCCACAAAATACCGACTTCTGTGCATGGGCCATGAAGTTTCAATCGCACTGTACGTGCGCGCCCGCATGTGGTGTTTTGTGGAAGAGCCACACTCAAGGGGCCAAAGAGCCGCATGTGGCTCGCGAGCCGGGGTTGGCCAACCACGGATTAGAGCATCTATTTTGTCCTCTTGGAGTGGGTGAGATAGCTTTAAGTTTGCTCTGGTTTATTCTATTTCAAACACTTTGGATGGGCACAGGACAACCTCTATCCTCTTTGCCCACCAATACACACACACACACACACACACACACACACACACACACAACGGTTCATGTCTACCCGAGGACAGTGTTCACTGAGACCACCTTTCCATTCACCTTTTCTTTATCCCTGCTCTCTGACTTCTTTGCTCTTTCCTATAGCTCCAACTCTTTTCCTCTCTCCCTTCTCCCTCTGCCCCTGACTCTTTCTCTTCCTTTTCTCCTTCCTTCCTTCCTTCATCCATTTATTCAACAAATTTAGCAAGCCCCTACTAGGCCAAGCATAAATGCTGGAATACACAGGAAATAAGGCAGGTGTAGTTCCTGCCTTCATGGAGTTTACATTCTAGACTTAAAGCAACAAGCCAACTCATACATTAAAACGTTACACACTGAGATAGGCATTCTTAAGGAAACAAAGGCTAGGAGAGAGAATACTGAAAAATACCTTTCGGTAGACTAATGCTTCCCTCCCTCCTCTCCCCTTCTCCCCCCTTAATTGACTGTGCCTTTTCTTCTCCTCAGCCTTTACCACTTCTGACACAGTATGCACATTTCCCCATTTATTTGTTTATGATGCTTCCTCTGACTCCAATGTCAACTCCAGGAGGCAGGAGCTTTGCAGTTTGCTGCTGCGCACGGCCAACTGCAGGTTCCCAATACATATTTGCTGGATGACTTCATGAGTGGAAAAGGCCTCCTGGGGCCTGTAAGTGAAACTGGGCCTGAGGATGAGAGTGAGCTGTTTGTGTCACGTTGGTGTCAGAGGCCCAGGGACTCTGTGGCCGGCAAAGGAAGGAAGAGCAGCCAGAGTGGCAGCACCAGGGTGAGTGGGGGGACAGCAACACAAAACGAGATCTGGCCGGCAGGCAGGCTCCTAGGTACCAGGCCTGTGGGCCTCGTCAGCGGTTTGGATTTCATTCCGAGGGCCCCGGGAAGCCACTGAAAGCTTTGCTTTGACATGGCACCAGGACCTGCCTCCCGCGTTGGCAGAGTATAACTGAAATATGACTGGGGGTGGGGCGGGGCAGGGGTGAGATGGGGGTAATTCTCACGGTGAGTTCTTGTACACAGATCTGTCCTCACCCTGTGACACATATTTTCTCTGGTGGGTGTGGAGGACCAGACTTCTTCCAAGCTTGTGTTTGGACCCTGTAATTATCAGGCAACAAACATAACTATACTCTCCTTGTTATTATGTTTCCTTATGTTTTGACATCCAGCCTCTTACTCATTGATCCATATGGGAAACCTCAGCCCTGAGGCGGGGTCCAGAGCTGTCCTTTTTAGGATGACAGTAGACCCAACTCAGACTTGGAAACTTGGGGAAACATCTTTTATATTTTGTGAACTTCACATGAAAACTGGAGTCATGGCTTTCCCTTGAACTCTGTTGCCTGGTCTGATGCATAGAATGTTGTCCAGCCTGGTTTATGTTTCTCAGATGGCTTAGGGTCTGGCTGAGGGTCTTGCTCTGAGAATTCAGGCCCTGTTAGAGCAGCAGGGCCCCCACCAGGGAGAGCCCCAGAGAGCTGGGCTGATAGAAAGACCCAATGCTTCCCAGCCCTGATCATCAGCGGCCTTCTTTGGGGGACACGTCCTCCTGCCTCTGGCACCCGCAGCTTTCTCTGATGCTCATCCTTCAGCAAGCACCACAACTGCACAGTGTTTGGCTGGTTCCATGGGCACCTCTTCTTGTCATTGACCATTCCAGGTGTCAACAACCTCCTTCTCGTCACCTACTTGCTGCTTGGGTCTCCTTTGCCTTGCTCTTCCCATTAGGGAACACCAGCCATTCTGGCCCAGCATTTGTCAGCTCCTCTCAGTGAAGCCATGTTATTAGCTGACCCTGAAGGACTTTTTTCCCTTTGCCCAAACCTGGGAACCCATGGGGTGGATGAAGTGGGAAGGTGAGTAGCACAGAGTGAAACAGAAAGTAGGAGCGGACAGTGAGCAGCTGGCAGACTCAGGAGACTATAACATGAGGCACATTAGAGATGCCATTTCCCCTCTTCCTGGAGGGGTCCTCTTTTTCTTTTAATAGTGAGAAAACAGCCCTGCATAAACCTAATTATTTTAATTGAGCTAAATTTACAACAGACTTAGTCTGGCACATACTTAATAGAATATACCTAATTGTTACTGGGTTGCAGGGCACTTAGGCACACCCTGTAAGCAATTTACGGATGTATTATTTCTTTCATTCGGCTAACCCACACTTTGTTTTCCTCATCTCACTTTACTCTCTAGCATCTATAATTGGCATTGATGGTATTTCATGATAGTGTTATATTAATACCACATGAGCATGTAACACTTTGTGGTGATTATCATCCTGTAGGGGAAATTAGACAGAGTTCAGATGTGTCATTAACCAAGTGGAAGGGGCCAGTACTGTGTTCTTACCCTGGTTTTCTGATTTTGGCCCATCATTCTTTCGACAATATTGTGTGCTACTGCATAATCACTCTCACCCAGCACACCTGAAGGTTTTTAGGATCTCATTTGCCAAAGCAGAGGGGAGAGTAAAGGCATTTTAGCAGCAAAGTGAAACAAAGCTTTGGATTCTGGAGTTGATGGTTTCAGGGTAGAAGGGTGGGAGGGGTGGAATGAATTTTAAAAGAAGTGGGGCTGACAGCACAACCTAAATGCTCTATATCCCCCTACCCTACTCCAGCCCTGCGCCTAAAAAATGTAGAACAAGTTTATAACAGAGTCAGTCTTATTGTAACGCTAGGAAGAAGAAATTCCTGGCCAAAGAATGGCTTCTCTCACTTGTATGTTGCTCAAAGAAATACAGCATTTTATTCCAAAACTAGAAAAGAGGCATAAAAGTGGGTAAAAAATCTGAAGGGTCTAGCCTCTGGGTATCTGATTGTAGGGGGCTGGGGTGAATGCCCTAGAAGGGTGGGGGCAGATGGAGCAGTTAATGGGAGGTGTGTGTGGAGGAAGGTGGCCAAAACCGACATTGAAGAGACCATGAACTTCCCCACTTGCCAATGTTGGCACATGGTCCTGGCACCTTGCAAAAAGATTAATCTTCTTCCCCCACTCCCCTCGTCTTTTCTATTTTAGAGTGCATGCCGATTCCTCTGGGAACAGAAGTTTTCTCCACCTATTTCCTACTATGAAACTTCAATTGACTTGCCAAGGACAGAGGTCACACTGTCTCCTACGGCAGTCAGCATTGCGGTGTGGCCTGGGGAGTGAGCTGCTTCTTTCAGACAGCTGGAACAGCAGTTGGCATTCATATCCTACTTTGCGCTGGTCATGTGAACATTTCATTCTTCTTGGCCTCTCAGCCTCCGTACAGCTGCCGAAGAGGTGACAGGAAAGTGTGAAAAGATGCAAAAGCCAGGTGAGCAATCTGTTCTTTGTGGGCTTGGAAGCCCCAAATAAAAAGCTACTTCAGAATAGATCAAATCCCCACGAGGCCAGCCACTGTTGCCATAGTAACCAATAAATACGTTTGGCTTCCAGAGGCCCTGCCCCGGAAGAGGACGCTGACTTTGGTTATGAAATTTGTGAACTTTGTTTCTCCTCTATGTTCAAAGGCGTTAATAGTAACGAATTACTCATAATCTGCAGTCCATTGGTGCTCAGGTTTTGTGCTACCCCAGGCCCCCACTTCCCTCTCCGCTGTGGTCAGTGTCTGGTGTGTGGTTCTGACCTCTCTCAAAGCCTTCAGAGGTTATATGAGAACCACGGGAAAGCACACAGGAGCATGGCAATGAGGAAACCAGAGCTTTGTTGTATGACTTTAACAATTGTGGCTCTCAATTTCATTAAAATGGGGATAAAAATATCTGCCCTACTACCCTATGGGGTTTTGTGGAAATACATGAGATTTTAGATGTAAAAACAATTTGAAATGTTTAGTGCGTTATATTCACTTAAGAGGGAGTATAAGAATTTAACTTCTCAATCTCCAGATAGAATGCTTATTACAGACGACTAACATATTTGACAAATAAGAGAAGCAGACTGAGAAAATAAGAACTTTTAACATTTTGGCTATGGATTTCTTGCTATTTGATCTGATTTATTGTTGTTTAAATGATGACAGGTTGCTATGTGGGAAATGGATTGTAGGCAGGCAGTGTGGATGCAGAGAGATCAATTGGGACGCTCAGACAGATGTTTAGGGGAGAGATGCCTGGGCTGAGGGCTGGGTAGCGGAGATGCTGAGAGGTTGTTGGGATTAGACGTGTATTTTCAACAGAGAGAAAAGGGGACTTGCTAATGGACCGGATATAAGGAAGGAAGGCCTAAAAGATGATGTCCAGGTTTCTAGCCCCATTTTTGGTGAAATGATGATCCACTTACAGAGAGGGGGAACAGTGAGAGAAGCAGGTAGTGGTGCAGGGCACGGTGGTGGAAACGAGAGTTTAATTTTGGATCTGAGAAGTCTGAGTGAAAACTTCACCCCCAAGTGAGGCAGGCTGTTGGATATATGCTTGGAGCTCCCAGGAAGAGGAAGGAACTGGGGATTTTAATCTGAGGATCATCAGCATAGAGAGGATGGAAAAGAGATGGAGCTGGTTTCCAGCGTTAAATGCAGATGGAGAGGAAGTCTGAGGACGGATACCCGAGGTCCTCCGAGATGTATTCGTTGGAGAGAGGATGCAGCATGGGAGATCACAGGAGCAGCCAGCCAGCGTCTAGGATGAAAACTAGGAGACAGCACAGTGGTCGGTAGCCAAGGGCAGAGGATAGTTCACGAGAAAGGAAGTGCTTCCTCTCTCTTTGTACACACAAAAACACATACATATATTACATGTTATGTACACGTGTATATTTTCACATAGAATATGTACATTTTTGCATAAATATAAGGGCTTCCTCATTTATCATGAGTACTTCCTCATACCTTTAAAAAAACTAATATGTTATTTTGAATGGCTTTCAAGTATCCCACCCTCATGGATGTAATCTTGGAATGAACATCCTTCTATGTACATCTTGTGTTACCTTAGATTAAAATCCTGAAATGGAATTACTGGTGGATATAACATCTTTAGGGCTTTTGATACATGTTGTCAGATTACCTTTCAGAAAGGTTGGACCAAGGTTGTACACTCCAGCAGTCAACTGAAAAATATTTGGCAACTACTGTTACCATTAAAAATATATATGTGAATATATATTTATAAATATACACAAAAAATAATACATATATATAACTCTTTTTTTCCATTTGAATGCCTTTATTAATGGAGGTTTCAGCATAAGGCTTCTTGTATGCAGTCTGAGTAGTGAACAAGTTCATTTCTGTACTCAAAACTTCTTAAGTATGAAAAGAATGAGCATACACATCACCCAAGTCAGCTATTCAGGCCAAGAGGGCTGGGGAGGAGAAGAAAAGCTGGTTTTGAGCCAGTTTCTAGGTTGAGGGGTGGAGTAGATCTCGGTCAGCAGCACAGGAGACTGTGGTTCCCACAACTTGCGAGGCCTCCCCTCCCTGCCCGACTTCCTGCGGGCCCAGCCTGGGAAAGGGCGTGGTCACTGAGAGGCAGAAGTAACTCTCATAAGGCAGCAGTGAGAGTCCAGATATGATAGGCGGTGGAGTCTCTGTTGCCTTGTAAGCAACAGTCCAAATTGCCCAACTAAACAACAAACATGTGCCAGAGGGACTTAGGCAGACTGCCCCACATACAAGGTCCCTTGCTAACTGGGTGGAGCCATTTCAGTTCTGACAGGCCTTGTCTCTCTGTGACCTTAAGAATCCTCTGCTTAGCCGTTCTGGGCATCTGTCCAGCTGAAGTGGAAAGACCCTGTGTGTTGTGAAATGCAGCAGGGCAAGGCATCTTGCTGTTGGTCTGCAGCATTGCAAAGGACAATTGCACCATGCTGCTGTGCTAAACATGTGGAAATTGCAGATACTGAGGCCACAGCAATCTTAAGAATATGTGAAACATAAAGATAAGCTGAATATTGGAATTGTGGCAATCTTGTGTTATTTCTCATTTCATAACCATGCCAATTGAACAACAAAAAAATCTTTAAAAAAATGCAACCCAAAGAGAAAAATAAAGCATCACAACTTTTTGCTTTCTTTCTGGATGGCACCAACATTTATTTCCTATAGAAGCCAAGAAAATATTCCTGAGAGAGTATAACCATGTAAATTGGCACAAACCCCCAAATCCAAAGGAAACCATTCTGTGAGAAGTTAAAAATGAAAATGGAAATATTTAAATAGAAATAAAGCTAATATTCAGGTGTTTTCATTTTTTATTTGTTAAATAATAAATTTCATTTTTATCATTCAACTAACGGAGAAAATGTATAAAATAAAGCTAGTCTTCTCTTGGTCCCTCAAACCTCACTCCCACTCTCTAATAGTTTGGTATGTATTTTCCAGAACTTTACTCACACAATTACAAACATTTATATAATAGTATATTATATGGCCTATGTATAGTATGTTTATCAAACTGCTAGCATATAGTGTTCAATAATATATACCCAAACATATAATCTTAAAAAGTGAATTATACTATACACATTCTGCAACTTGTTTTAAAATTTATATAAATGCAATTTCTCTTTGCCTCTTAGCAAGTAGTTTAGTTTGATCATGCTTTATTAAAAAATAAAATAAAAAACCCAATTTTTTTTGAGTCAAAGACTACCAGATTCATTCAACTATTATTCTTGCCTCCCAACTATGTATCAAGCTTTGTTCACCATACTGGGAGTAAATGAAATGATAAAAATCCTTAAAATAGCAATAAATACATACCTATCAACAATTATTTTATTTATTTATTTTTTAAATATATTTTATTGATTTTTTACAGAGAGGAAGGGAGAGGGATAGAGAGCTAGAAACATGGATCAGCTGCCTCCTGCACACCTCCCACTGGGGATGTGCCCGCAACCAAGGTACATGCCCTTGACCGGAATCGAACCTGGGACCCTTCAGTCCGCAGGCCGATGCTCTATCCACTGAGCCAAACCGGTCAGGGCAAACAATTATTTTAAATGCAAATGAATTAAATGCTCCAATCAAAAGACACCTGGAGGCTGAATGAATAATAAAATAAGATCCTTACATATGCCATCTATAAGAGACTCACTTCAGATCAAAATACACACACGGACTGAAAGTAAAGGGATGGAAAAAGATATTTCATGAAAAAGAAAACAAGCCAGCAAGCAAGCAAACAAACAAACAAAAAAGCTGGGGTAGTAATACTTATACCAGACAAGAGACTTTAAAACAAAGGCTATATAACAAGAGACAAAGAAGGACCCAGCAATTCCACTTATGGGTATTATCCAAAGAAACACAAAACACTATATTGAAGACATATACATTCATATGTTTATTGAAGCATTATTTACAACTAGAGGCCCAGTGCATGAAATTCGTGCACTTGGGGTGGGGGTAGGGTCCCTCAGCCCGGCCTGTGCCCTCTCACAGTCCAGGAGTCCCGCGATCAATCACCCCAAAGAGGTAGGCCCTGCCCACCTGCTGCAGCCCACCAGTCAGTGGCCTGGGCCTCCCTCTTTGGGGCGATTGTGGAGCCCCCCGATTGATTGACCACCCTGCCAGCCAGTGGCCTGGGCCTCCCTCTGCAGGGCAATCATGGGGTGATGGTTGGGCCCCCAACCTATTTCATCGCACCCGCCTTGGCTGGCCTTGGCTGACAGTGGATGTCATAGCATGGTCATCTGGAAGGTCGTCTGGACTGTCATTCTGCTGTTCGGTCATTTGGTCAATTTGCATATTATGCTCTTATTATTATAGATAGCCAAGATATGAAAGCAATGTAAGTGTCCATAATACATGAATAGAATATGACTCAGCCATAAAAAAAGAAAGAAATCTTGCCATTTGCAACAACATGGTGGACCTAGAGGGTGTTGTGTTGAGTGAAGTCAGACACACTATGATTTCACTTATATATGTGGAATCTAAAAAACAAAATAAATGAATAAGCAGGACAGAAATAAACTCATAGATACAGAGAACATTTTGACAGTTGCCAGATTGGGGGGGGGGGTAGGTTGAGCAAATGGGTGAAAAAAGTGAAAGGATTAAGAAGTACAAATTGGTTGTTACAGAATAGTCATGGGGGTCTAAAGGATAGCATAGGAAATATAGTCAATAATATTGTAATTATGTATGATGTCCGATGGGTACTAGATTTATTAGGGTGATCATTTAATAAGTTATATAATGTTTAATCACTGGGTTGTATACCTGAAACTAATATAATATTGTATGTCAACTATAATTGAAAAATAAAAAAATATTTAAAGTGGAAAAAACAAAAGAACCACAAAAGAAATACATGCTGAGTACAAAAAGCCTCAATAATACTCTGTATGATATGATACTATACTGGCAGATACATGTCATTATACACTTGTCCAAACCCATACAACGTACAAGACTAAACCCTTTGGGGATAATGATATGTTAAGATAGGCTCGTCAATTATAACAAACTCTGTGAAATATTGATAAAGGGGGAGGGAGTATGTGGAGAATCTCTGTATTTTCCACTCAATTTTACTGTGAACCTAAAACTGCTCTAAAAAATAAAGTCTAGTAAAAAAAAATTCTTGCTCTTGTGGAAGTGGCATTTTAGTGGCAGGAAGCAGACAATAAACATATCTATATCAACACTAATAAAAGAGAAAAATGGTAATTGGCGTACGAGCTACCCTTTTCATTGGCTAATCAGGGCTATATGCAAATTAACTGCCAACTGAGATGGCAGTTAACTGCCAACAAGATGGCGGTTAATTTGCATATGTAGGCACAATGCAGGGAGGCCAAAGGGAAAGCAGGAAGAAGCCCCCTGCCACTGACAGTGATCGGAAACCCAGGGGGGAGCTAAGAACTGGGGGGCAGGGCAAAGGTGGCCCTGGGGCCGCCTTTGCCCTGCCCCCCAGCCATGATCGGAGAATCAGGTGCCTTTTCCACCCTGGCCAGTGATAGCAGGAAGTAGGGGTGGAGCCAGCGATGGGAGCTGGGCACGGTCGAAGCTAGCAGTCCCAGGAGCTAGGGGTCCCTTGCCTGGGCCTAAAGCGAAGCCCACGATCGTGGGGCCGCTGCAGCTGCGGGTCCCCGCTGCCCGGGCCGAACGCCTAGGCCAGAGGCATCAGGCCTGGGCAAGGGGCCGATCCTGCGATTGGAGGGTGATGGGGGTCAACGCCTGAGGGCTCCCAGTATGTGAGAGGGGCAGGCTGGGCTGAGGGACACTCCCCCCCCCACACACACCCAGTGCACGGGGATCAGCGGAGCCACAAGGCCTCCCGGCACCGGCATCAGTGTGACAGGGGGCAGTGCCCAAACCCCCTGAACCCCCTGATCGCCCTGCGGCTCTGTGTGCGACAGGGGGCGGGGCCACAACCTCCCTATCCACCCTGCTCTGTTCGGGACAGGGGAAGGCGCCCCAACCCCCTGATCAGCCCTGCTCTGTGCCTGATAGGGGGGAGCTGCCCAACCCCCTGATCGCTCTGCGGCTCTGTGTGTGACAGGGTGCAGTGCCCCAACCCCCTGATCGGCCCTGCTCTGTGTGTGACAGGGTGTGGTGCCCCAACCCCCCCCCGCCCCCCCCCCCCCAATGGGTCCTGCTCTGTGTGTGATGGGGTAGAGCCATAACCTCCCCTTCGGCCCTGCCCTGAGTGTGAGAGTGGCGGCGCCCCAACCCCTCTGATGGGCTCTGCTCTGTGACAGGGGCCAGCGCCCCAACCCCCTGATTGGCCCTGCTCTGTGCGTGACAGGGGGTTGCACCACAACCTCCCCATCGACCCTGCCTTGAGTGTGACAGGGGGCGGTGCCCCAATCCCCCAAAGGGCCCTACCCTGAGCGTGACTGAGGGTGGCATCGCAACCTCCTGATCCTCCCTGCTCTGTGCATGACATGGGGCGGTGCCCCAACTCCCCAAATGGCCCTGCTCTGAGCCCGACCAGGGGCTGCACCTAGGGATTGGGCCTGCCCTCTGCCACCCGGGAGCAGGCCTAAGCCAGCAGGTCGTTATCTCCCGAGGGTTCCCAGACTGGGAGAGGGCACAGGCCGGGCTGAGGGACCCCCCCCTCCCTCCCCGAGTGCACAAATTTTTGTGCACCGGGCCTCTAGTATATATATAAAAAGCCAGCGACTAGAATACCAGAATGAACAGAATGATCAGAACAACTGATCACTATGACGCCCACTGCGGCCAGGCCAACTGGCCTGATTGAGGGCAGGGCCGGCCGGCCAACCACCTGCGGCCCCTTCCCGTGGTCCCTTCCCCCGGCTGGCCCCACCCTTGATCGACCCCTTTTAGAGGCCTTGGGACAGGTCCATGCCATTCCCAGTGTATGGGACAGGATGTCACTGGGGGTTCTGAGCCAAGTACTCTTCTGATCTGATGTAGGTTGTAACATGATCCCTCTGCCTATTGTTGAGAATAGACTATGGGGGGCAAGGGCAGAAGTGGGGAGACCAGTGAGGAGGCTACTGGAACAATGCAAGGGGAGTGAAGATGAGGTTTGGGTCACGAGTGGTGACAATTGTTGAATTCTATGTATATTTCCAAGGTAGAGACGATAGGATTTGATGATGACTCAGATGTGGGGGTGTAAGACAAAGAGCAAAATTGAGGATGATTTATAGGACAAGGCAACACATGAGTATTCCTAATAAGAGGTTTACTAATTAGTCAGTACAAGAAATAAAAACAACATGAGAGGATGTATAACAAGGGAGACCAGAACCTGGAGACCTGCGGGAGCCTTATGGACCCCCTATTGCTTTATCTTTTGCCTCCACAATATCATGTGCCATGCCATATGTGTGCCATAGATGTGTCTTATCCATACAAACACTTCTCAAGCCTTACCCTGAGACCCCCCCGATGGTAGAGGAAAGTAACCTATTATTCCCAGATGTCTGGGCCATGGCCCCAAACTTGTGGTGCCTCCCATTACAAGCAAGGCATTGCATGAGTGCCTTGTATTTTAAGGGGTTAAAGTCAGTGTTGCATTCTACCCCAAGGTATTTGTTTTAATATATTCATTACTTATAATCAAGTCAAATTGCTTGTCCTGGATGATGGGTCTCTGACATATACCAAGGAACCCTACGGAGACAGGTTTTGAGATGCTCTAGGCCCATGCTTTTCCCAGTGTATGCCCAGGGGTATTGCCTCCAAAGAAAAGCTCACTTATTCATACATTGGCTGGTCCCAGCACAGGTATTCCTGAGAGCAGAGCCCTGGAGCCAGACTTACTGAAGCTTTAATGCAGGCGTTGCCTTTATTGGTGTGATTTTAGGCAACTTTCATCTCGAAGTCTAAAAAACGGAGTTAAAAGCAGAGCTGGCAGGATGATTAAATAAAAAGCATATATGAAGCACCTATCACCGTATACAGGCATTTGATAAATGTTAGTTCTCTTTTTCCCTTCACCTCTTACTTTGTCACTTTTAATATTCTACCTTTTATGATTCTACCTTTTGACTTGTTAAATGTTCTATATCTCGTACTAGACAATAAACTCTTATAGGTTAGAAACCACATCTTATATTTCTTGACATTCCCCCAAAACATCCATCATGGTGCCTTGAACATGGGAGATGATTAATAAACGTTTGCTGATAGACTGATTGACGGATTTCTTGGCAAGGTTAAAGCTGAAGGACACACTGCTCTCTGGAGTCAAGCACATAGCAATGAGCTTCAAAGAGGAAAATGAGCTTCAGCATTCACAGGGAAGGTCACTGCTTGGCACCTCTGGGAGACATGCTGCTGATGGATGAGGAAGATGCTGTGTGGGTTTCAGACCCTGCGGCTAGCTAGGGAATGATTACCCAGCCAGACAGCAAGATCCTGATAACCTCACCAGGACCAAATTCATTTAGCAAGGCATTTCAACTGGCTGTCACTGTGGTGCATGGATTGATTGATTGCACAGCTGTTGTTGTGTACTTACAAAGGAAATTAGGAGTAATTAATGAGCTGGGGATCAATAGCAGTACCGTATTGCAGTGAGGGATTTAATTTTCTTTTTAAAAAATATATTTTTATTGATATCAGAGAGGAAGGGAGAGGGAGAGAGAGATAGAAACATCATTGATGAGAGAAAATCATTGATCGACTGCCTCCTGCACACCCCCTACTGGGGACTGAGCCAGCAATCCAGACATGTGCTCTGACCAGGAATCGAATTGTGACCTCCTGGTTCATCAGTTGACGTTCAACCACTGAGCATGCTGGCTGGGTGGGATTGAATTTTCTTTGAGTTTAGAGGAAAGTGCAAAGATCTCACATAGAATAGATGGATTAGTCGTAGACATGCATGGCCAAATTTCTTGATTTACATAAAAGTTTTAATTATTAGCTTCTATCTACTTTTTGAAAAGATAATGAATGCATGCACATAGTAACTCAAACGGTACAAAAGGGAATAAAATGGTTGCTCTCCAGAGGCAACCACTGTTATCTGTGTCTTGGGTGTTCTTCCAGAGGTGAGGACCTTTGTGTATACGTGTGTGTGCGTGTGCACGGGCGCCTGAGCTAGAAGTAGCTTTAAGAATCCAACTTCCTGACAGTCCTCTATGTTTGTTTTGTTCATCTGTATAGTTCTGGTGGCTGGTGCAGTGGCCAGTCCACATAGTTCAAAAGTCATGGTCAATAATTACTTCTTGATTGACTGACTTATTTTATTCAGTGATTGACTAGATTTATTTTAGTAGTCTTTAAAAATGATTTGCATAAGGTTGGTACATTTTTATTGTGAGTTAACAAAAGGCATACAATTTGACATGTCTAGGGAACAGAGCATCTTAATTAATTCTAATTGATTGGTACGATAATTTAAAACCACTGCCTGTTGAATATTCTCCACTGACTGGAGAAGCTCATTGGAAAATATGTACCACATGTGCTTAAATAAGGATTGACTAATAAGCAAAAAAGAAGATTGAAAAAATATGCCAATACATGCAAATTAGTGTGTTTATTGAAAGTTGCTACTTTGGGAGATTGTATACTTTTTTAATTGCCTCTTTGAGTTCTAAAGCCACATATTACTATGGCTATTATTGCTATTACTAGAGGCCCGATGCACAAAGATTTGTGCAAAAATGGGCCTTCCTTTCCCCTAGCTGCCAGTACCACCTTCGCTCTGGCCTGGAGTCGCCTTTCTACCTTCCCGCCTTCCCACACTGCCCAGAGGCCTGGAGTGGCTGGGGCGGTGCAGAACACCTGCATCGTCGCCATGGTGACATCGCAAGCGTCCTGCCGAGCCCCGGCCACTTGGCGCCTGGACATGCAAATTAACCCGCCATCTTTGTTGTGTTAATTTGCATACTCACTCCTGATTGGCTGGTAGGCATCATGAAGGTACGGTCAATTTGCATCTTTCTTTTTTATTAGTGTAGATTGCTATTGCCACTATTTCTATTATTGATATTGCCACTACTACCAATATTACTACTTATTGAGTAAATAGTATGTACTAGCACCATGGACATATTTAATATGCATCATCTCATTTAATTGTATAGCAATATTATCAGGTAGGTACTATTATCATCTGCATTTTATAGATGAGGAAACTGAAGCAGAGAATGATTTTATTTCTTGCTTACATTCACAAAGCTAATAAAATAGTGTAATGGGGAGTTGGGGCCCAGCTTGATACCAGAGCATACACTTCTAACCAATACTTCAAAATCACATCTCATTTTGACCAGAAATGGAAATTCTTTTTTTCCCTTTTTAAATTATATTTTTATTACAGTTAGCATTCAGCACTTTTTGTTTCAGGTGTACAGCACAGTTGATAGACATTCATATAGGTTATAAAATGTTCCCTCCAATAATTCAAGTGTCCACCTGGCACCATAGGTAGTTATAGTATTGTTAACTATATTCTTTATGCTTATTTTGTAATTACAATGGGAGGTATTATTCTTAACCAGATTAATGGCATGCTCAGGTTTTTGGGATTGTTCTCTGTGTTTGTTGTTACCAATGTTGTTCTTGTACTTCGGGCTTTGTGTTGAATTAGGACAAGGGGAGTGACTCCAATCGACTTTTCGTTGAATGGTATCTCCGGTGAAGCCAGCATTGGCAGCTCTGTATGTAGGTCCCGTTTTTCACTGTCTGAGAGCCCCATTCAATTGACCTGAAGATTCAGAGTCCAGATGGGGGTGTGATGATTAGATGGTGTGAGTAGTTTGAATAAAACACCTTCTCCCAT